>NC_138772.1:92904578-93504578 GCF_965119305.1 Pelophylax lessonae | reverse complement strand
TACCGTCTATGGAGGTGCCTCGTTGTCACCCTTGGCTGCAGACTCCTGATTTGGACTAAAGAATATCTCACCTACCCAATGTGGACCTTAATCCTTTATTTATCAAAAGGTTTCTGGGGTTAAAAACAAAATAAATAAACATAATACTGTATAGGAGTGATTAAAGGAGAAATAGAGCCAAAGCTCTTGTGGCCCTACTTCTCCTGTTGGTCACAGCAATGCACTTAGTTCTGCACTCCTGTGACCCATATTCAGACAACAGCAGGCTAAAGTATGCTGTCGGCTGACGTCATTCAGTAGGTCAAGTCTCTGGCGAGATCCTGACTTTATTGTTGGGATCCACCCAGATGCCTGACTGGCAGCTGGCTCAGCCCCTCAGAGCATCGCCAAGAGCCTGAGTCAGCCGCTCCCGCCCCCTCCATAGCCTAGCTTTCCAGTGAGCACTGGAGGGGCAGAATAGAGAGCTGGTGGCTGGTCTGCGCCTGAGAACTGAGTGATCAGTGGTCTTTGATCACTCAGTTCTTCATCTTAAAGGCGGCGGGGAACAGTAGCAGCTTGAAAACCCATGCTGCATCCACCTAGGTGAATATGTAGGTTTGTTATTTTGAAATCCCATACTTCTCTTTTAAAGCTGAACTAAGTTTTGAATATTCATTAAAGATACACAAATTATTTTTTTTTTACAGCTTGTGTAAGTCCCTAAATATATCTTTATATTAGCTGCCAGGCACAACAGTATTCAGACTGGGAGAGGGATAGTCAACACCCTGGGTCAGTCACAAATCTATTGCTTTGTACATTGCTGTCAATGTAAAGTTCACATTATTAGAAGAGGGCTAAAAACCCTATCAGCATGCTGCTGCTCCTTTGATGGCCAATATGGATTTTGTGGGAGGGTTCTGGACTGCTTGACCACAGGGTAGTCTGCAACTAGTTCTACAAAACTGGATGAGCAAATGCATTATAAGGCTGCATTCACATATGTTTGCTCTGAAAATGGGGGCAGAATCATGCGTTTTTGCCCACATTTTCAGAAACAGTATAACAGTGTGCAACAAAATGCCTGACCTAGTGCCAAAATTTGGTGCACATGCTTCTTTTGTGTGTTTGTAGAGCTTAGGGTAGCACAAGTGAATAGGCTGCCCTATGCGCGAAAGGCAGAAATGCACGAAAAATGCGCAAAAAGAAGGTTGGCCAAAGATGGCTTAAATTTCGGCCAATTGCTTGCTGAATCGACCAAAATAAGATCCATCAAATTTGACTGAGCTGGGTGGAAAATTATCGGTCGAACAGTGACTGCATCCTATCAAGTACAGTCAACATTTGGTAGCGCCATAGTATTTAGGCAGCCATGGATGCCGCAGCTGCTAAATACAATATCCAGCAGTGTAGATTCCTCCATTCACACTGTTTAGGGTGGATGGGCGAATCAACTGATTTCCTTTTGTTTAGCTCGCAGGCTGAAGAAATAAAATGGCTAGTTTTCCTGAATAAGGCCAAGTGAGGCCTGCTCACAGTATTAATCGGCAAGACTTATAAATGCTTTTCATATAAAAGGGCAGAGTCTTCTCTTTATATGCCAGAAAAAATTCCTCTATAAACTGGGAAACACTAAATCAGTAAGATGATAGGGATTGTAAGGCAAAAGAATAGTTTTCAGGAAATCTGAGCATTCAGGGACTTACTGAAAATAAATCTGAGGAAATCTGGAAAACAAATTATCCATGTTAAAGCTAATTTGTTGCAGTGCAGACAACAAAAGAAGGCAGTGACACAGTTCTTAAAATGGTAATAACAGAAGGAATGTAAGAGGAAAACAGGTGCTGCGGTGGGAGGGTTTGTACTGTTTTTGTTGGACCGTCTCTGGATACAATGGAATATATCAGATGCAGATTGATCTCATCCATAATCGTGGCAACAACAGAGCCCTGAAATATTCTTGTCTTGGTACATAATATTTTTTTGAGAGGGAACCTGTATTTGCTTAAAGGATATGTCAAGGCAATAAAAAAACTTATGCAGTACATCTCTTTATTACATAGACTTTTTCCCATGTGTTATCCCTTGAGGGACTCTGCAAGTACAGAGCAATATTTGTTGGTCTTCCAAAAATGCTTTGCTGGGTCCTTTCATGAGGTGACAACAAACAGCATTTATGTGGACTGAATGTTGTCAGCCCTGCCCATTTTTCTAAACAACTCCCACTCTTAGTGCTGGTTCACACTTCCGCGTGTGCGGCGATCGCATGTAATATCGGAGCGCACTGCTCCTTCATTACATGCGATCGGATGTGCAGTGCGAATTCAGCCATGTATGGCTAAATTCGCACTGCACCCGCACCAAACACGCACATGAGGCATTTTTTCAGCCGCATCAGGATCGGATCGCACAGTGGTTCACACTTGTGCGATCCGATCCTGTGCGAACTGTCAGATCGCACTGCGATATGCGATCAAACTGGGGGTGTCGTTAACATTTCATTGACACCCCCAGCGTATCGCATATGGCAGTTCACGTGCGTTTGCGATGTGGGAACAGGCTGCGAATTTGCAGCCTTCCCGTATCGCACAAGTGTGACCCGACACTTAGAGCACTACAACTTAAAGGAATCATTCTGAAGTCCAAGACAAGAACAAAAGGGGGGGGGGGGGGTAAATAGGCTCTTTGAGATAACTCAGGAAATGTGCAGAGGGCTCAAGAAAACTCTGTATCGCTAACCTAATATACGGTATAATAAAATGCTTCCAATGGTATATTTACCAGAATAAAGGAGAGCATACACCTTAGGAAACCAATTAGAATCAGTTAACCAGTTATGGACTAGAAGGATTTTCTCCTTAATAACCAGGCTTTTTTTTGCGATTCAGCACTGCGTTACTTTACCGAAAAATTGCGTGGTCGTGCTGTAGCTAAATAAAATTGATGTCCTTTTTTTCTCCACAAATAAAGCTTTCTTTTGGTGGTATTTGATCACCTGTGCGTTTTTTTTTATTGCGCTATAAACTAAAATAAAGCGACAATTCTGAAAAAAATATATATATTTTTCACTTTCTGCTACATACCATTCTCAAAAAAAAAAATTTAAAAATTACTTTTTTTTTCATCCTTGTAGGCCAATTTGTATTCTGCTACATATTTTTGGTAAAAAAAAAAAAAAAAGCAATACGCGTATTTTGATTGGTTTGCGCAAAAGTTATTGTGTCTACAAACTAGGGGAAAGATTTATGTCATTTTTTTACGTTTTTTTTTTTTTAATAGTAATGGCGGCAATCTGCGATTTTTAGAGGGACTGCGACATTGCGGCGGACAGATCGGACCCCTAACTGACATTTTTGACACTTTTGGGGGGACCAGTGATATCACTACAATAATCAGTGCTAAAAATATGCACTATTAGTGTAATAATGACATTGGCAGGGAAGGGGATAACGGGTGATCAAAGGGTTAATTGTGAGCCTAGGGGAGTGTTTTCTAACTATATGGGGGAGGGACTTGTGAAATGATCATAGAGACCTGTGATCCTACATAGAAGGATCACAGGCGCTCTGTGATCATGTCAGAGAGAACAACGGTTGGCTGTGTTTACAACTGCTGACCGTCCTTACTTCTCAGTGGGGAGTGATTGTGGGTGCCCAGCAGCAATCGCGGCCACCGGCCCCATGGATTGGCATCCCCACTGCCTAGGGGGCGCTGCATGAAAAAGGGCATGATGACTGGAAAAGAAGTGCAATTGTTTAAAAAAAAAAACAGCTCACACCATTGTTTGGTTTACAAGTTTTAAAAGTCCTAAAAGCTTGTTTGTGTTTAGACATGCTTTCTTCTTTGCCATCTGTGTCCCATAGGAGAGATTTACCTTCACTTCCTGTCCCATAACCAATACAGAAAGTGAGAGGAAATCCCTCCAAAGTGAGGGGATCCCTGGTTGTCACCAGGGTTACCAGAATTGGTGTCCCCTTTAGAAGATTGTCCCTTTATTCCTGTTCTGGTAGCAACCCATCATTTGGGATTTTCTTTAATTTTGGCTGTAAGTGATAATGGTAAACAAGACAAACATACTTCCCAACTTTTGAATTTGAGAATGAGGAACAGTTGAGGAAGGCAGTGCCATGGCAAAAAGTGGATGTGGCCAAGCTGTTAACAAAGATAGGGGTTTAAGGGGCATGGTTATCCAAAACCCAGGCTTTCATGTACTCAAAAAGTATGCATTGAAACATATAAACTCCAGTATAATCGTTAAAAATAGCCAACAGCTTCAAACACCCTGGTCTTCTCGAAGTTGATTTAAAAGGGGTAGATGTGGGCATGTCCTCTTCAGGTGCTTTCACAACATTGCCCTTGGACAAGCAGTCCAGTGTTTATGGAGCTTTGGAAGCACTGCTGGTAAAGTTCAGCTGACCCTAAAAATAGTGGGAGGGACAGTTGTTTCAACTCCTGTATGGTCTGTGCTGGGATATCAAGATGGAGGCAACCTACTTTCTTTTAATTTTCACATTTGCACTGGAATAACAAAAGTTGAAATCTTTTCCTTATCTCCAGTTTCATAGAAGAACTAAATGCCTTTTCTTTTTTTAATCTTTACATATTGTTAATCCTGATTACACATCCTATAATATGATAAGTTGACCATTTGATATTTTAGTTAAACCTGGAAAACATAGATAACTGACTTATGAAAAACTGCTCCAGTCCCTGTTTTCTCCCCCTTCCTGGTCACTGTTTTCTGTCCAGTCCCTGTTTTCTCCCCCTTCCCGGTCACTGTTTTCTGTCCAGTCCCTGTTTTCTCCCCCTTCCTGGTCACTGTTTTCTGTCCAGTCCCTGTTTTCTCCCCCTTCCCGGTCACTGTTTTCTGTCCAGTCCCTGTTTTCTCCCCCTTCCCGGTCACTGTTTTCTGTCCAGTCCCTGTTTTCTCCCCCTTTCTGGTCACTGTTTTCTGTCCAGTCACTGTTTTTTCCCCCTTCCCAGTCACTGTTTTCTGTCCAGTCCCTGTTTTCTCCCTCTTCCCTTTCACTGTTTCTGTCCAGTCCCTGTTTTCTCCCCCTTTCTGGTCACTGTTTTCTGTCCAGTCCCTGTTTTCTCCCCCTTCCCGGTCACTGTTTTCTGTCCAGTCCCTGTTTTCTCCCCCTTCCCGGTTACTGTTTTCTGTCTAGTCCCTGTTTTCTCCCCCTTTCTGGTCACTGTTTTCTGTCCAGTCACTGTTTTTTCCCCCTTCCCAGTCACTGTTTTCTGTCCAGTCCCTGTTTTCTCCCTCTTCCCTTTCACTGTTTCTGTCCAGTCCCTGTTTTCTCCCCCTTTCTGGTCACTGTTTTCTGTCCAGTCCCTGTTTTCTCCCCCTTCCCAGTCACTGTTTTCTGTCCAGTCCCTGTTTTCTCCCCCTTCCCTTTCACTGTTTTCTGTCCAGTCCCTGTTTTTTCCCCCTTGTCTGATATTCTCCCCTTCTGCACAGATCTCAGATCACAGTTCTGCACATCGGTGGCCATCCTCTCCGTGTCCTCCTCCTGCCCTGTGTACATGGCCCCGTCAGAGCCAGGGAGGAGGCAGGTTCATTCAGTCTGCAGTGATCGATTATACAGGCAGACGATGGAGAGAGATGCGGCTGCCATAGAGGGGGCGAGCTCGTGGGGCAACAGATGAGGGGAAAGCCCGCCAACTTGTCCAGGCACTGGGCTCCGGGATTTAGACCAGACCCGCAGGACAACGGGTTTTAAATCAAATCCTGGGACAGTCCTGGCAAATCTGGGACTGTTGGGAGGTATGGACAAATAGAGAGGGTTTAACAGAGGCACACAGAGCAATAAAGAACTGACAGGTGTTCTAATCCCTTTCCGGTTTATCCAAAACTAAATCAAATGATTTACCTTAACTTTTTAAGGCACCTTAAAATGTAACCATTGCCAAAAAACCCTTTTATTATTTTCAGTAGCACAGGAAATGGTTAAATCCCCTTTCAGCTGCTTGTTTGTACCTTGTTGGGAAGATTACCTTTCATTTTCTTTCCTGGTAGAGACATTAGGGAGTGGAAATCCCCTCTTGGACAGCTCTTGCAGCAAAAAGTGTCCCCATTGTGAAATTTTCCTTCATCTCCTTTTGGATGAAAGCTGCAAAATTTTAAGTTTCCTTTCACTTTCAGTTCTGGTGATAATGATCACAAACAAAAAAAGAGGATGAATCCCCCAGCATGAACACTGACAGCAATAACAGCCTGACAGAGGTTTGCTTGAGGGCTCCCTAGCACCCAGGTTGTTAAGCCAGTACCTATAGCCTCTCGCTCAGCAACATTTCAAGGATCATAAGCCGAAACTGTACCTTGTCCTGCATCTTCCACAATACAGTCACTTTACGGTTCCACTGCTCAGACCATGGTCCTAGATGAGAGCACTCCGCACTTAACTTCAGATGCCCACAATGAATACTGTATTTACAGGTTCAATCCACGAGCCGTCATGACCACACCTGGGGTTAGCGCAACACCGGTGACCAGAGGTTTGAGCTGGTTCCCTGGAGGAACTTTCCCAGTCACTGCCTCTGACTGACCCCTGTAAATTACCACAACCACTCCTGTTTTGAATTGACTGCTACAAGAATGTCCTCAGGTATAGGCTTGTAAGATTCTGGTACCTTCGGTACCCTTCCAGCCCATTTCTTCCGCATATAGCTACCTGTCCCTTTAACTCTAATGACGTCATCACTAGGTGCCGCTCTGAGCGGCTATTTCAATCGCCGGCTTTCACTCACAAGGTGTTCGTGCAAACCGCTTGTTATACAGCCTTGTCTGACGCTGCCGAAGCCTCCAGCTATTTCCCCAGTATCTGGATAGACCGGAGTCTCGCTACTTGATCCTGTATCTCGCTACTGATCCTGTATCTCGCTACCTGATCCATATCTCATTACCGGACCCCTCATCTCTCAAAACCAACTAGTGATAAGTACCCCACAGGGGATTCCTTCCTATCAACTTACACTATCTACTCTTGCATACTAAAGACTGTTGCTATCTATGCATTACTATTTCTATCATCTGCACTGTTACATAGATTGCTAGCTCTTGAGTCTACTACCATCTATATCCTTGCACTTAGTTAGCAATTCCTGTACACTTCATCTGCTGTCCCCTACCACCTGTTATTTGTACATGATTGCTAACCTATCTGCATACTATCACCATCTGCTAACACTCCTGAACATTACTATTGAGTGCCTATCATTGCTATCACTACTCACGCCTGTCCTTTCAGCACATCACCTCTATACTATCGTATACAACCTATCACTCCAGGAACATCTTATCTGAGTGTCTGTATATTTGCATGCTGAGGCAGGCTGGGCCACAATGATGAGTCTGGAGAGTTGGATATGGTAATTCAACACATCTCTACACGACTACTGAGTGGAAATTCTGCAGCTGCAAATCCAGTTCACTAAACAAACGCCGGAGCTTTACAAGGCTGAACAAAAGCAGTTCTGTTTCCATCCAAAAAATTATAAGGCTTTAAGTCTTTACTCAAGGGCACCAATTTTACATGCTGCTAACTTCAATACACACCACTCAAGGCACTCTCCTTTTTTGCTTCTTTATGGACGGTAAACTTGAGTTATAAAGTCAATGAAACTTCGTTTTGCACATAAAATTTTAAAAGACATGGAATTACAAAGTCACAGGTATGGCAGTTCAACATCACAAAGGTAGGGTATAAGAAACTCAAAACATCTGGTTCCAGTTCCAGAAATGTAAAATATTAAACCAATCACCATTTATCAGTCTGGTGCCACAGAAGGGGTGCTGTGGTGCTTACACGATGAATAGCAAACACTGCTACACTAGCTGCGCTACAGGCCTGAGGCCTAACTCATAAAAGGGCAAACACTAAAGAGTCACCTAATTCCATACTCTTACTCTGCTGGGAAACCTCTGATGTTGATTTCGTGGAGTTGTAGTGGCAACAGCATTAGGTGTCCTCTATTCTCCCCATATTCCCATGTCTCCTCACACTACGAGCGTCTCCCAGAGAGGCTGGCGGTTCACATACTAGGATCGGCACTCTGCATTATACACTTGGGATTCACACAAGAGGAGCACACATGTGGTATAGTCCCTCTGGAACAGTCATATGCTCCTGGGAACCCTTTAAGCTCATATATGGGGAGAATAGAGGACACCTAATGCTGTTGTCCTTACAACTCCACGGAACAGCCTGAAGAAGGTGCAGAGCGAAATGCGTAGCAATTCTCTGGTTACGCTTCCACCACAAGTGAACCCTGCATACTTTAAAAACTGTTAAGTCCGACCACTTCCATGGTCCGAATCCTATATATCTAACATGTTATGCCTGTTATGCATAAGGGTTCTCTTGATTTAGGAGCATATTGTTACATGACCATTCATGTATGTTTGCATGACCATTCATGTATGTTTGCACAATGGTTTTTATTAATTTATATGAATTTTTTGTACAATAAATTTGTTTTTAAATATATTTATCTAAGTGTTAATTCCTCTTGAGATCATGAATGGATGTTTTGCGCAACCAATACAGAAGCACAATACAGGCGCAACAAAATTAAGAGACAGTGTGCCGCATCCTTAATAGGTATATCAAATCATTGGGAGAAGTTGAATGGACTTTAAAGGCACAAATAAGGGTAAAGTAAAACATTTTCTTATTGTTTGACATATAAAAACAAAGGGAAAGCCCCTAACAAAAGGGGAATACTTATTTGTACATACACAATATACATAAAAAGCACCACTTCCGGTTCCGGCGCCTGATGAGCTAGGCGGGTATAACGGCGGCTCCGGACTAATCTTCTTACAAAGCCGGCTTACCTGCTCCTGCGATCGGTGGCTTCCACCCCTTCCACATCCTAACCCTCGGGGGACATACCAGGTATGGACCGCTTTGTGACACACGGCGCTCCGAGCCCTGGAGATATCAGCTCGGATGCGGACCCTCCCGCCGCACATGCAGCCAATATGGCCGCGGCTGCTCTACAACACCTCGCGGGTCCCCCGGCCCCCCCGGCATCTATGGCTGCAGCTCTCCCCTGCACGGAGGACCAATACACCCGCATAGCACAGGCTGTTTCTGCTCTGATGCTACCCACCATCACAGCGGCAGTAGACAAAGCTGTCGCGGATGGCATTACACAGCTCCGCAGGAAGGTGGGGGAACAGGCTCGGAGGCTCACGGACTTGGAGCACAGACTCTCTGAAGTGGAGGATGAGGTTCAATCGAATCTCTCCAACGATCAAAAAATGGCAAAGACTCAACAATACATAATGGACAAGCTGGAAGATCTTGAAAATCGTTCGCGCAGAAATAACCTGCGAATCATAGGAATCCCTGAGTCTTTCACTGCTGCTGTTCTACCTGACATGTGTTCTAACCGCATCCCTCAGGCGCTGGGGATTACAACGCCATGCATAGTCGAAAGGGCACATAGACTGGGTCAGCCTTCCAACAATAGGCGCACACCGCGCCCGGTGATCGTGCGATTCTTAAATTATGCTGACAGGAACGCCATTCTTAAATCGTACAGCAATGCCAAAGCGTTGCAATTGGAGGGCCACAAACTGCTATTATTTGCGGATTATTCGCAAGATGTCGCAAGGCGACGAAAAGCATTTCCGCACTGTACCACAAAGGAGTTAAATTCACTTTGGCCTATCCAGCGACCTTGCGTTTCAATACTCCGGCGGGAGATTCCAAGTCCTTCATGCATCCTGATGAGGCATCTGATTTCCTCCAAGCACACATGCAAATTGCTATGGAGACCCAAGATTCATTCCCAGTCTCCCCGTCTTTGGGAGCCAGGGACACACGCACTCCCAGGAAGGATTCCTCTAAAAGGGCAAGATATGCGCACAGATCCAATGGAGACCGCCAGCGCTGACAGCACAAACCAAACTCTCCCGGATGGGTTGTGTCGGTCGCCAGATTTTTGCTTCATTACCCCCCAGGTACATAGCTACTGGTATTGGGAATGTGCCCGGATGAACCCTAATCTACACCGTGGTCCCGTGTTCTCGTTATGAGGGCATTGGTATCCTTCCCCATCTGTTCTCTTCCTGGGGTATTACTCATGGTTTATCATAAAGTTTCACTTGGCTTTACTAGGTTCATACCTGCTGTGTGATTATGTTAGTGTTTTATTGTTTGCTGTTTTAATATTTTCTTTTCCTACTCTGTTTCTGATTGCAACCAGCATCTCCCCCCACATAGCCTTACCGGTCAAGCCTCATTGAAGCCATCCTCAATTCCAGACGGGATGATGCTAAGGTTCGCTACAGGTCTCAGTGAAAACATCAAGCTCATTTATAGAGACCCTGCGACTCCTGGTTCTCCCACATGCAGATTGTGTCGCGGGAGCTGGCCCTATTTCTGCTGATTCCGGTAACGCCGTGCAGGAGAGATGCAGCTTGTCAGGAAGAAAGCGAAGTCCCAGACTTCTTTGGTATGTTTGTTTACAGCTATTTCACTTTTTATTGTATTTCCATGTTCAATTTTTGTTGGGAACACCTATCCACATCTATCTCGGCAGAAGACAGGCTCGGTGACCCTAATAGGCACTCACTCTAAGCATTTGCATCTCGCAAACTCCCCCCTCCCTATAATCTTGCTCACCAAACAACTATGCATACTCCTCCTTTTTGATCCTCCTTGATGTAAAGATAATATCATGGAACGTCAAGGGGCTTCGTTCCCCCCATAAGAGAATGGCGATACTATGTCATCTGAAACCATTAAAGGCGGATATCGCTATTTTGCAGGAAACCCACCTGCCGGCTTCAGATTTTCACCGTATGAAAAAACTATGGGTAGGACAGGTACGCGGATCTGCGGTGGTAAATCATAAGGCGGGAGTTATCACACTGGTTAATAAAGCCCTACCTTGTGAAATTGTCACAGAACATACTGATACTGACGGCAGGTTGCTCACTTTAATCCTTAAGATTAGGGACACCACTCTAGCTTTAGCAAATGTGTACGCCCCGAATTCCCCATCCAAATCGTACTTTCAGTCTCTTACCGCCTCCCTAGCCCCCATGGTCCACCTCCCTCTTTTGGTGGGGGGGGACTTTAATTCCGTAATGGATACCCTAGAAGACAGATCTAAGGATAAGGGCAAACCTTCCCCCCAGCAGTCACAGCCGCTTTACCTACCAGATTTTGCGGCATCTTTAGACCTGACTGATATCTGGCGCCAAGCCAACCCATTAGGCAGAGAATATACATTCTTTTCCCACCCTCACGACAGCTTATCACGCATTGACTACTTTTTTTGCAATCACGTCTTCCTCCAGAGGTCCTCCAATCCCCTAATTGGGGATATGGCAATCTCAGACCACGCTCCAGTGTCTCTTATGTACTCCGATCACCACCCACCCAACCCTACTAGAATTTGGCGGTTCCCTTCCTTCCTGGCCAATAATGTTGATTTGCAGTCCCTTCTGAAAAAAGTCTGGACGGACTTTTTGAGCGACAACGCTCAACATGCCCATGACCCGGCGCTCCTGTGGGAAACGGGAAAATCGGTACTGAGAGGTCACATTATCTCCTTTAGTACGGCCTATAAACATAAAACCACTGCCCGGTTCCGCCAAGCCAGCGACACTTTAAGACGGGCACAAGCGAACCTTTCTCAGTCTAATACACCTACTCACAGAGCTGAGTGGAAGAAAGCTAAACGTGACTTCGACCACTGGGCAGAAATGTCTGAATGTTTCCGTCATTCTCTTCGGGACCTGGCATTACACAAATTTGGTAATAAATCGGGGAAATTACTAGCACAGCTTTGTAAAACTCAATACACCCCGACGCACATTGCTTCCATCAAAAATTCCAGGGGCGAGCTCTGTTCATCACAGGAGGCCATCTCCCAGACGATGCATGATTTTTACTCCTCTCTGTATGGACAGGAACATATTGACCTACAGAAAGCAAACGCTTTCCTGGAAGGCGTTTCGCTCCCCAGGATAGACATTGCAGCCTTATCAGACCTTAATGCCCCTGTCACCAATGCAGAGGTTTCCGCCACTATTCACACTCTATCCCCTGGCAAAGCACCCGGCCCGGATGGATACACCTCAGATTTCTTTAAACTTACATCGGACCTAATCTCCCCGACCTTAACCTCGGTGTATCAAAATATCTTAAATGGCGGTCCCTACCTGCCCTCTGGCTTTCAAGCCCATATTAAATTAATTCCAAAACCGGGCAAAGATCCTCTGGAACCCGGTTCCTACCGACCCATTTCCCTTTTAAACCTAGACTCCAAGATACTCTCAAAGATCATTGCAAACAGACTGGCGAAAATAATGCCAGGCATTATTCACCCAGCCCAAGCAGGATTCACGAAAGGACGCTCTGTGTCCTCTAACATCAGGAAGGTCCTATCCATACTAGAGATGGCAAAATCTAACCCACTACATGACATGGCCATTATCACGCTAGATGCAGAGAAGGCCTTCGACAATGTCAATTTCACATGGCTTTTTAAAGTGCTGGGGAGACTGGGTTTCGAAGGGCCTTTTCTGCATCTCATAAAATCTATGTATTATGCCCCTACTGCCACGGTCATCACGAATGGTCACTAGTCTTCTCCCTTTCCCCTTTTTAAGGGAACCCGCCAGGGCTGCCCCCTCTCCCCCCTGTTATTTAATCTGGCCATCGAGGCGTTATCCCGATTGTTGACGGCCCACCCTGGTCTTCACGGAGTGCGAGTGGGAGATCAGGAGGTGAGGTCGGCAATGTTTGCTGATGATATTCTCATTTTCACCTCGAATCCAGCCAAAGACATCCCTCTGATCCATGACATCTTCACTACCTTTCGCTCCTGCGCGGGGTTGAAAATAAATTTTTCCAAGAGCGAAATACTGCCTCTTGGACGAACAAATCCCCCTTCCTGGGCGTCGGAGTCTGTATTTAAGATTACTAATAGCCACATAAAATATCTGGGAATTAACATAGGTAAAACCCCCTCTTCTATATATACCTTGAATTTTCCACCTGTGCTTAGGGATATTATCAAAAAGATGGAGGCGTGGTCTGGGTTGCCATTGTCTTTGCTGGGTAGGTGTCATCTCTTCAAGATGATGTGCTTCCCAAAACTTCTTTATCCCTTACAAACGATTCCATTGTTATTAAAACACAAAGACACTCAACTCTTATATCGCTCACTTCAAAAGTTCCTCTGGAGGGGGAAACGACCTCGAATATCTCTCAAGAAGTTGTCTCTACCGAGGGGTGAGGGTGGGGCGAACATCCCCGACATCAGACTCTATAATATAGCCTGTCTTCTCCGAATAGGTTTGGATTGGGTGTCGGGCCACTCCCACTTTTCTAATTTTGATATCGAAAAACAAATGGTTGCCCCATTCACCCTGGGAGCCCTCCTGCACTGCTCCCTTTCAGCTTTGCCTGTTACACTCAAAAACAACCTGCTCCTCAGAGACACTATAATTGCTTGGAGAGAAACTTGTAAATTTCTGAACTTGTCTTCCAAAATCACAAAATACCTGCCTATAGTAGGTCACCCTCTGTTCCATCAAACACTCCAATATGCTTCATTCTTGCACTGGCCTTCGCACAACCTAAGGAACTTTGCCCAATTGTTTGATATGTCATCGGGACGGCCTCTACCACTGCAGGAGATCTGCTCAAGGTTCCACATTCCGCTTGCTGACTTTCTCCATGTTCACCAGGCCATTGATTTTGCTACCCATCTCTGTCGTGATATCGCCAAGAGCTTTAAACCTTCTCTACTGGATGCCCTCGTGAGCATCCCCAAGCCAAGCATTTCAAACATCTACAAGCCTCTTCAACGTCACCGGCTTTTGCAAAAAGCGCTGCCTCTTTCATCACCTTGGGAAAGAGACTTCCATTTTGCAAACCTTCCGTACTGCATTCTGGCAGGATACCGATCTACATGCTCAATCATCACAAATGAGTTTTGGAAGGAACAGCAACTGAAGATCGTTCACCGGGCATATGCTCCCTTTACTTTTTCCCCTACCGCTAATGCTCCGTTACAATGTACATGGTGCTTGACGAATAGACCAACTTTATCTCACAGGTTTTGGTTTTGTCCCGCCACCTCGAAATTCTGGACAGAGGTGGAACTTTTTGCCCGACGGATCACGGGTCTTACACCAACTGGACACCCGCTTATACTGCTATTTGGTTATCTAGATGGCCGTTCACTGGGCTTGGACAAAGCCCAAACCGCAATTCTTGCTGCAAATAAAACATGGCTGTCGACCCATTACATGTTAGCCAGAAGAGCCATACTACATAACTGGATTAATTACAGCCCTCCCACCCTGCAAGAGGTTACTTCTGAACTTACGAAGCTTCTCAATAGAGACTCCATCGATGCTCATATCTTCATTGGCCTTACACACAAATTCTACATGAAATGGAACACCTACATCTCTATTACATACCCGACCTACTCCTGCTCATCCTGGATTGACTCCCTTTTTAACGCAGCTTCCTCCAATTCTTCATCCACCGCCTGGACGCCTACCCAATTCTCTACACCTGCCATTCCGCAGTGCCTTTCGGTTGATTTGTTATTGCCCTCAAATGCTTCCCCCATTTGAGTCTGAGATGACCTTTAAATACAACTATCTAATGATGTGAGATACTTTAGCCTGAGTGCCTCAACACTGCCGTGCCCTACGGTATGAGTGCGTCTTCCTCGTGCACCAGTACTACACACGTTTAGGATGCAGAGTCTTATTGGAAGTGTAGTGCATGTCTTTATGTCTATATTTGGTACCCCAGGATTGCCATACTTTGGGCTAGAATTGTTATTCATTGGACATGACTGTGCTTCCCATGAGTATTCTTATAGGTTTCCCACCTGACCCTACCTTACCTCCCCCCACCCTCTTTTTACTCGCCCTACCTGTCACCCTAACCCCTCTCTCTTCCCTTTTCCCCTTCAATAGTCCTAACTCCCATCACCCCTCACCCCCCCTCCTCTCACCTTTACCCCCCACCTGAGGTTATCATACCCAAGTCCCCCCCCCCTTGCTATAGGATTGGAAAAATTTTCAATAAAAATTTATTTGAAAAAAAAAAAAAAAAGCACCAAAATGTACCTAGACAATAAGACATATGTGTATATCAATAGTAAAATGAGTAATTGCATAACACATGAGACATGGTGGTATCAGGATACTATACATTACATCCTACAAGACTCGAAGGTAGTGCCAGGAAAATGGTGCTATATAGGTCCTCGAGTATAGTTGGTACAGCCCTGAAATGAGGGATAGTTCATGTAGCCAGATGCCCTACATGTTTCGCTTGAGGAATCAAGCTTCTTCTGGAGCTACTGGTATACAGATTCCCTGTAGAGACAAATGGTAATTCACAATGGCTGATGTATTTTGGAATAAAAGGTATATAGATCATAAATAATAATGGGGGGGGGGGGGGTCGGCTGTAGTGAGTCTATCAGCTGGTATCAATCCAGACAAAATAAGCGAGATATATGTCAACTTAGGACAGATACCGATGGTTGTGACCCTTTGGAAGCAACAGGCCAGAGTAAATATGGCACAAATGTGTCCAAGATGTGGGGAGTCCCTCAGAGAGGAGAAGAGATATCAAAACATCGGACTCAAACAGACAGCGGACCAATTCCCCCGGATGGGGATAAACCACCATGAATTACTATTTGTCTCTACAGGGAGTCTGTATACCAGTAGCTCCAGAAGAAGCTTGATTCCTCAAGCGAAACATGTAGGGCATCTGGCTACATGAACTATCCCTCATTTCAGGGCTGTACCAACTATACTCGAGGACCTATATAGCGTCATTTTCCTGGCACTACCTTCGAATCTTGTAGGATGTAATGTATAGTATCCTGATACCACCATGTCTCATGTGTTATGCAATTACTCATTTTACTATTGATATACACATGTCTTATTGTCTAGGTACATTTTGGTGCTTTTTATGTATATTGTGTATGCACAAATAAGTATTCCCCTTTTGTTAGGGGCTTTCCCTTTGTTTTTATATGTCAATCAATAAGAAAGTTTTTTACTTTACCCTTATTTGTGCCTTTAAAGTCCATTCAACTTCTCCCAATGATTCGATATCCTCTTGAGATCAGTCAAATAGATGCCTTCAAAGTCCCACTGTTTTCTAAGGGGATGAAGATTCTTTTCTTTTCTTCCCCCTTTCAACTCTTTGGTACCAAGAGGTTCTTTCACACACCTACAGCAATATTTAAAAGTGTCATGGCTGAAACTCTGGCTGTTCTGACAGGCAAAACTACAACACTTTTTGGAATGTCTCCTGCGCATTCTGATTGGCTAATGAGCCTGCAAATAAAAGTGATGGACCAATAGGAATGTTTGGGCTCACTCAGACTTTCAGTTAAGGGGTGTTAAAAGTAGACAGTTAAGCAGGAGAGATATACCTCATTGATGAGCCTTTAGTTGCATAAGCAATAACTTGGTGGCACAATACAATTTTTTTTCCCCTCCTTTCTCCTTTTTTCTTTCTATTTCCTTTGTTACTCTTGTTTACTTTTTTCCGACTTTTATTTTTATTTTTTCCTCTGTGTTTTTTCTTTTTCTTAGTTTTTTTAGGCTCTTCTTAAAAATATGTAAATAAAAAAAAATGTTGGGGCTCTGCAATGAATCCCCACAAGCGATATACATTTATTATCAGTTTTATATAGAATATCTTTGATTAGGTGGTCATTTTTTTTTCTTTCTCCTTTTTGAGAAAGCAGAGAGCCGAGTAGGTGTAGCGGGTAAATGCAATAAATTCCATATTTAAAATGTATTATTGGTAATGGTCAGAAGCTCCTGATATATAATATAAGGGTACCTTAAGAATCTGTAGATTTACTATGCATTAGGGTATACGAAAATTCATGGTTCTGTATTTTAATCTGTTGCTTTAAAAAAAAAAAAAAGAACGCAGTTAAACTGCATTTTTAGCACCCCTCCCTCCTTCACTCCCTCTCTCAAGCTGCAAAGGAAACAAAGGAGGGTGTTCAAATTTTTTAACTGGGAGAAAAACAAAACAAGACAAGGTTTTCCAATTTCTACATGCTTTTTTATTTAATCTGCACATAGAGATGTTATATCTGCCATTTATAGTAATTCCCACATAATGGGGATTAAAATTGGAGACAAGGTATTAAAAGTACTTCCACAGATGATCTATTGATGCCCTGTGTTGCCCTAAAAAGTCACCTCCAGTGTTAATTCAATAAAGGGATTTGGAAAATTATCTAAATTAACATAAACAAATCAGATACACTAAGTATTCATTTAGATAAACACAAAGAAAATCACATACCCGAGAATTATAGAATAAACTGGTAATTGGAATTTATTAACTGCTTAAGAGTCAGAATTTGTGAGGATTTATTAGGAATTATTGAATTAAATTCAGGTAACTTTCTTTGCCATGAGATTAGCTAAGAAGTAAGAATTACAATACTTATATTTACGAGATATAGGTTTAATATTTGGGCTGTACATCATTTTTACTACAAAATTGTTAGGAGTTGGGGATACAGGGGATAGGGGGTTAGTGTCAGAAATAGTAATCAGTTTGGGGATAAAGAGAGGATGAGTGTGAGGTTTCGTATTAGGGTTGTGAACCCTGTAGGGGTGACTGTGAGGGTTTGTGTTAGCATTGAGAAATAGGTGCATAGAGGGAGCATGGGGTGAGTTATTGTGAGGTTTTGTCATGTATCTGGTCCTGAAGCCGAAATACTGGGAGGGCTCTCCTTGCGGCTGAGTGCTTAGTATCCCTGAAGGTGGAAACAGGGTACACAAAGCCCAGATAAGCAGGGATTGCTGGCTGTGCCACAGATGAGAGAGGCAGGTGTGTAGATCTCTCCGTTGGTGGATACCAGATGAGGTGAGCAGTAGGGCCCAGTGGAGCTGATGATGGTGCAGACTGTACACAGCAGCAAACAGGATGCAGTGAAAGGTGCAGCAAGCTGGATACAGCAAGTAAATATTTCAGGCTGGAGCCACAGGTAAGTACTTCAGTTAGGTACAGCAGGCTGGGTATCGCAGGTAGGCACCAGGAGAGAATCACAGCAGACAGGGGAGGAACGGATGCCGAGGTCAGTAAGCCAGCGGTCAGCAGACAGAAGAACATAGACGTGGTCAGGCAAACTGAAGTCAGACACAGGACAGGAGACAAGAGCAGATCCGGGTCAGAGCTGGGAGAGAGACAAGAGGTATGCAAGGGCAGGCCAGATCGGTAACAGGAGATCAGAAGCATAAACACACACACAGGAACAGGAAGCTGAAGACCAGTCAGCAAATTCCATGTGCTGCAGTCACTCTTTTAAAGGCCAGAGTGCGCCAGACATGAGAAGCATTGCATGCGCCAACTCACACATGTCTTTGCCATGGCGAATGTGCGTTTGCAATACGCGTGTTCCCGTTCGTGTGGGTGCGGCCATCATGCCAGCCCTACGGGCAACTCTCCTCTGGCTAGTCTCCTGACAGGTTCGAATTATTGTTGAAGATAAAGGGGGGATTGGTGCAAGGGACAGTATTAGGGTACGGTATACAGGAAGGGTTAGTGTGAGGATTACTTTTTTATTGGGGATACAGGGAGGATTAGTGTGATGATTTCGAAGTAGGGGATACAGAGAAGGTTACAGTGAGGTTTAATATTAAATTTGGAGAAACAGGGAGGATCAGTGTGAGGGTATGAGTGTGTGTGGGTGTGTGGGTGTGTCTGTGTGTGTGTGTGTGTCTGTGTGTGTCTGTGTGTGTCTGTGTGTGCCTGTGTGTGTGCCTGTGTGTGCCTGTGTGTGCCTGTGTGTGTGTGTGTGTGTGCGTGTGCGTGTGTGTGTTGGTATTAGGGAGGGACAGCACATTCTGCATTGAAAATGTATTTGAAAATCACTCACTCTGTAAAGCAGAGGTGCATTTTTTTAATAAACAATATACACTTTGAAAACGTATTAAGGACAGGGAAACATCACACCCACCAATGCTCTTCCAGCCAGTCCTGAAGTGTTCTGCACATTACAACACAAATCCTTTAAAATCCTAAGAACAAGCCAATTTACCATTGGGTCACATGATAGGCATGGTTGCCCGTTTGAGATTCTCCAACTCACCAAACGATTCAAGCCAGCTTTGTAAGTTTGAATATGATTGGCGGTACCGGTAGCAGAGAGAAAAAAAAGAGGAAGCTGCACACTTCAGGAAAAAAAAATGCTAAACAACAGTTTTTTTAAAGATTTAAACAATGTAAAAAACAGTGACCATTGCAGGTGCCCCTGGCTGTGACAGAGTTTCCTCTGATATTGTATTTTGTATTGTGTATATATATATATATATATATATATATATATATATATATATATATATATATATATACAGTGGGTACGAAAAGTATCCTTAAATTTTTCACTCTTTGTTATATTGCAGCCATTTGCTAAAATCATTTAAGTTCATTCTTCTTCCTCATGAATGTACACACAGCTCCCCATATTGATGGAAAAACACAGAATTGTTAACATTGTTGCAGATTTATTAAAAAAGAAAAACTGAAATATCACATGGTCCTAAGTATTCAGACCCTTTGCTGTGACACTCATATATTTAACTCAGGTGCTTTCCATTTCTTCTGATCATCCTTGAGATGGTTCTACACCTTCATTTGAGTCCAGCTGTGTTTGATTATACTGATTGGACTTGATTAGGAAAGCCACACACCTGTCTATATAAGACCTTCCAGATCACAATGCATGTCAGAGCAAATGAGAATCATGAGGTCAAAGGAACTGCCTGAAGAGCTCAGAGACAGAATTATGGCAAGGCACAGATCTGGCCAAGGTTACAAAAAGATTTCTGCTGCACTTAAGGTTCCTAAGAGCACAGTGGCCTCCATAATCCTCAAATGGAAGACGTTTGGGACGACCAGAACCCTTCCTAGAGCTGGCCGTCCGGCCAAACTGAGCTATCGGGGGAGAAGAGCCTTGGTGAGAGAGGTAAAGAAGAACCCAAAGATCACTGTGGCTGAGCTCCAGAGATGCAGTCAGGAGATGGGAGAAAGTTGTAGAAAGTCAACCATCACTGCAGCCCTCCACCAGTTGGGGCTTTATGGCAGAGTGGCCCGACGGAAGCCTCTCCTCAGTGTAAGACACATGAAAGCCTGCATGGAGTTTGCTAAAAAACACCTGAAGGACTCCAAGATGGTGAGAAATAAGATTCTCTGGTCTGATGAGACCAAAATAGAACTTTTTGGCCTTAATTCTAAGCGGTATGTGTGGAGAAAACCAGGCACTGCTCATCACCTGTCCAATACAGTCCCAACAGTGAAGCATGGTGGTGGCAGCATCATGCTTTGGGGGTGTTTTTCAGCTGCAGGGACAGGACGACTGGTTGCAATCGAGGGAAAGATGAATGCGGCCAAGTACAGGGATATCCTGGACAAAAACCTTCTCCAGAGTGCTCTGGACCTCAGACTGGGCCGAAGGTTTACCTTCCAACAAGAAAATGACCCTAAGCACACAGCTAAAATAACGAAGGAGTGGCTTCACAACAACTCCGTGACTGTTCTTGAATGGCCCAGCCAGAGCCCTGACTTAAACCCAATTGAGCAACTCTGGAGACACCTAAAAATGGCTGTTCACCAACGTTTACCATCCAACCTGACAGAACTGGAGAGGATCTGCAAGGAGGAATGGCAGAGGATCCCCAAATCCAGGTGTGAAAGACTTGTTGCATCTTTCCCAAAAAGACTCCTGGCTGTATTAGATCAAAAGGGGGCTTCTACTAAATACTGAGCAAAGGGTCTGAATACTTAGGACCATGTGATATTTCAGTTTTTCTTTTTTAATAAATCTGCAACAATGTCAACAATTCTGTGTTTTTCTGTCAGTATGGGGTGCTATGTGTACATTCATGAGGAAGAAGAATGAACTTAAATGATTTTAGCAAATGGCTGCAATATAACAAAGAGTGAAAAATGTAAGGGGGTCTGAATACTTTTCGTACCCACTGTATATATATACTTTATATACCGTATACGCAATATATTGTTATATTGTATAACATCTCTTATAGTAGTCTTTCTACGTCAAAGATTTTGATTGATTTT
Organism: Pelophylax lessonae; assembly: GCF_965119305.1. NCBI lineage: Eukaryota > Metazoa > Chordata > Amphibia > Anura > Ranidae > Pelophylax > Pelophylax lessonae. The sequence continues at coordinate 93,483,468 of NC_138772.1, read as the reverse complement.
TCAAAAAAAGTACAAACAACAACAAGGACATAGCACAATCCAAAGTACAATATTAAATATTAAAATGGTCTAGGTAGGTATAAGAAAAGAAGAGAGGCTGCAATGTGGGAATTGCACAGTACCAGAAATCAAGGAGCACCTATGAATTAGAGATCGGAATAGGAAGGTAGTTCTTGCTTCAAGTGCTATCCTGGGTCACAGAAGCATAGGAGAGTAAGGGATAAACTTCCTGGTATTTGAAACACTCTCAAATAACCCCCTGCTCCAAAATTAAACGCAGAGCATTTAAGGGAAAATATAGGGTGTAGTGACAGAATGTGAGAGACAGAAGGGAGCAAGGACAAGGAAGTCAGAAGGAGAGTAACCCCCATCCAAGAAGGATGGATGGTGGTCCATATCGTAAGAGAAGGTTTGAGCTATCAGGAATTATAGCTTAAGTGGTGGGACTGGGTCCATATAGTTAAGTTCATAGGTAACCCATGGGAACCAAACCATAGGAAATATGGAGAAATATAAAAATATAGCAATGTGAAAAAGTAATTGGTATGTCAAATACTATCGTTATATGCATTAATCCTATACAGCTATCAATTACTGCACAAGATAGGCCTGTATAGAGTTGCATCTTGCCAACATCCCTTTTGCAACTACATAAAATACACCTTTTTCTCCCATGGGACTTTGAATGGCAAAGTACCCCAAATTAAATTACCTTAATAATACATATTTTATTTATTCAAATACTTTAAAACATCTTTACATAAAACAACACTGTTCTGGCATCATGTTACAATCTCCTGGTGACACACAACTACTATACCCATCTGACCACTGGCGGGGTTAGATAAAATATATGGATCAATTGCAGAATTTCCCTGCCAGGGAATACCGACGCCATTCAATCTGTTCTTTGCAAATCTTCATCAGGTTCCCCTGATGTAGATCTAGATCTAGAGGGTATGTAAATCTATGAAGAAATTATAATACATTATAAAGGACTTCTACTTCTAAAGGACTTACATATTCTCTTACATCTCTTCTTTGCATAGGAGCAGGGCTTTTTTCAGGGGGGAATGCGGGGAACTGAATTTATGTAATGGCAAAGGGTGCTGGAGTGTTCTGGAGGGTCTATTGATGTAGGCTGCTGGGGATCTATTGTTGCTGGGAAGGGTCTATTATTGCTGGGGTGGATTTATTGTTGCAGGGTAACCATTGCTGCTGGGGGATCTATTGTTACTGCGGGGAGGTTGTTGCCGGAGGCGTCAATTGTTGCTGGGAGGAATCTACTGATGAGGGAGGGGTCTATTGTTGCTGGCTGCTCGAGGGTCTGTTTATACTGGTTGCTGAAAGTTCTATTGTTGCTGGGGTGGATCTATTGATGCTAGGGGGGTATTTTGTTGCAGGCTGCAGGGGATCAATTTTACTGCTTTTCTTGTTATCATTAATCAGTCTTATACAAATTACTTGGCACTACAAATGGATACTTGGTTCTAAATCCTCTTAAAGGGGCAGCAATAGGTGATGGGTAGGGGGTGGAATCAAGGGACAATGCTCAGAGGTGGGTAAGGGACAGAGACAAGGGGTGACTCAGAAGGGGGACGTTTCTGCACCTATTCTCTGAGATAAAAATATATCATCACTACATACAAGCCAGGATGATTCAAAGAGGGGGTACCATCTCCTCAGATTCCTAGAAGCTCAAACATACCTCAAATGAGTACACAAGGGATCACATGAGATTGAGAAGACGTTTTAAAGTCTTTGTATAAATAAAATATGTATCACTTTATAGAAATATGTTTTACTTTGCCATTGAAAGTGCCATGGGAGAAAATGTTTTATGATATACAGTTATTAATATTTTTGTGGCAGTGGCCTTTTAAATGATCATATCAGTATATGTAAATATTTTGAAACATTAATGGACATTAATGCGTTGAAAATGGTACATGGTATGATATAAACTGTATATACAGTATACTGTAACCATTAATTATTAATTTAGGTGGGGATCAGTAATCCTTTCAAAGAAACCAAACAGCTTACAGGAAACCATCCAAACTTTCACTTCAAGATAACTGAAAGCAAAAAAACAGATAGAGTTCAATGTTGTCACATTTTTACTTTGCTCATTGAAAAAAATAAATAAATAAATATCTGGCAAGTTCAGCTTGTGTAGGAGTTTTTGTTATTTTTTTTAAATATACTCCAACTAAATTATTCTGCATGTAAAAAAAAAAAAAAAGAATTGCAAAAAAAAAGAAAAAAGAAAAGTAAAAGAAACCTGTCCTGTTAGATACTAGCTGCTATTATGTACTTGTTTTAAAAGCAGGGCATCCTCATCATCTGACTTTGTTCCTTAGAACAAACAAGTATGATTCAGAACAAGTATGAAACATTGTTTATTTAGGTCTTTCCAAGAAACACATCTTTAAAGCGGAGTTCCGGCCTCGGAAACTATTTTTCAATAGAAATACCCCCGGGACAGTCAGGGCTAGTGCATTCCACAATGGATAGCCTCTGATCTGTCCCAGGTCACACTTACCTTTTAGAAGAAATACTTACCTAGAAAATTTCTTCTCCGGTGCTGCCATCTTAGGTGTGGGCAGCTGAAGCCAGCGCGTCCTCTTCTGCGTCCCCTTCCGTGTCTTCTTCGGTCCCACAATACACTGCACCGGCCCCACCGTCACTTCCGGGGCAGGAGCGTCATCCCTGCACAGCTCCTGTGTTTAGCAGGGAATGACGCGCCTGCACCAGAACTGACGAGCGGGGCCAGTGCAGGCGCATTGATTCCTGGGAGCAATGATGTTCAGCTCCCAGGAATCAATGCAAGAAGGAAGTGACGGCGCGGGCCGCGGCCGCAGAGGGAGGAAGTGGAGAAAGGTAAGTATATTTTCTTCAATATCAAGGTAAGTAATTGAAAAAAAAAATCAGGACTATCCATTTCTTTTTTAGGTGACACTGAGCAAGTGGATGGCCCGAAGTGGATTTTGAGGCCGGAACTCCGCTTTAAATCCCAATGACATTCAAATACTCTGTACTACAGTGTCCATTCTCAATTGCGTGCTGCAGCAACATGAGCTAAAATACACATTTACATGGCAACACACCTGCTCTACGGGGAGTGCATTGTGGTGCCATTCATCGTGAATGGCACCCCAACACATTGTACAGTAGGAAATAACAAACTACAGAGCCCCTCAAATCCAATACTCTGTATTGGGATTGTATGGTTGTGTTTTATTTTTTTATTTTTTATTGGTTGAGCTAGATGGAACCTGACTAACTATGTTAAGAAGTAGGAAAAAAATGCCATTAGATACACATTTTTATAATAACAATACATTTATATGTTCAACGTTAATTTTTTTATTTAGAGGCATGAGTAACATTTTGTGCAAATGCAACTCAAGTAGCTTGGAGTCTCCTATCCTGATCCATCTTAATACTGTTATGCACAACTTGGCATGTTACCAAAAGATATTTGTGCTTCCATACATATAAATAGACTTTCACCAATGATGACTTGGCATCAGCTGCACAGGACAAAGTGCCAGTAATCTGTTCTTAAACAGATAGACGGGAAATGCCACGAAGCTCCAGTCGCACAAGGTCTTGTACATTATCAGAATGGTTAAAGACAGAGTAAGAGGACTTATTCATGGACTAGGATGACATACTGTGTGGGAGGCTCTGAGCTGACACACTGTGTCTAATGACTTCTAGTAAGATGACTGCAATGCCGGGTACTGCTGCTTATATCTGAACAGACTGAAATTTAATTTTCTAGGGCAAAAATGAAAGTACTTTTGTCACTTTGTTCAACTGATAAAATCATGTTTACAGATTATTATTATTATTATACAGGATTTATATAGCGCCAACAGTTTGTGCAGCGCTTTACAATGTGGGGGAAGACAATACAGTTACAGTACAATTAAATACAGGAGGAATCAGAGGGCCCTGCTCGTTAGAGTTTACAATCTAGAAGGGAGGGTCAAGTGAAACAAAAGGCAATAACCGTGGGGGATGGGCTGAGGGAGAAAATGGAGATATATTTGTTAGGTGTGGGTAGGATAGGCTTCTATGAAAAGGAGGGTTTTCAGAGATCGCCTAAAAGCTAATAGAGTAGGAGATAATCGGACAGATAAGCGTAAGGAGTTCCATAGGATTGGAGAGGCTCTGGAAAAGTCCTGGAGGCGAGCATGGGAGGAGGTGACAAGGGAGCTAGAGAGCAGGAGGTTTTGAGAGGAAAGAAGAGAGCGATTAGGTTGGTATTTTGAGACTAGGCTAGTGATGTAGCTGGGGGCTAAGCTGTGGATTGCTTTGTAAGATGTTGTTAGTATTTTGAAATTAATTTGTTGGGTGAGTGGAAGCCACTGGAGGGATTGACAGAGAGGAGCAGCGGACACTGAGCGATTGGTAAGGTAGATGAGTCTGGCGGCAGCATTAATGATGGATTGAAGGGGGGATAGCCTGTGTATAGGTAAGCCAATGAGAAGGGAATTGCAGTGGTCGAGGCGCGAGATGACCAGGGAGTGAACTAGGAGTTTTGTTGTGTCTTTGGTTAGAAAGGGGCGTATTTTGGAGATGTTGCGGAGGCTGAGGCGGCAAGATTTGGACATCGATTGGATGTGGGGTTTGAAGGAGAGTTCAGAGTCCAGGACCACACCTAAGATCTTGGCATGCGGGGATGGGCTGATAGTAATGCCATCGATATTGACAGAGAAATCAGGGGAAGATGAAAAATGTTGCTCATTGTGCTTGTAAACTCATTGCTGCAAGGAGCCTCTAAAACCTAGACATTTAGCAATATGCAAACATGGACTTTCCAAAATATCGACACTGAAGATCAACCTACAATACCAAGAGAGACCACAACAACCTATAAAGAGGAGCTGAAGATATAATCAAACATCTCACACATTGGTTTCTCTTGGGTGAAAACCAAAGAGATCTTAGAGGCAAAATTCAACCAAACCATTTGACCTTCCCAATGAGAAAGCTCAGTCTGCCATAGGTAGATCCTACACAAATAAATGTTCCCTAACGCTAGATTCACACCTTAGCATTTTCGCGACCCATGTTTGCGTGGACACAGCAGCCGTGTTTGCGTTTCCCACAGAAAAAGGTGTATGTATCTTTTTCAAAACACGGACCGCAGGGCAATTGCATGGTCATTTTCATCATTTGATTTCCCTGCAGTTATAGCACACGCAAATGCGCTGTGTTTTCACATGCATGGGGATGCCATTCAGAATGTTTTCTCAGAGCAGCGCATTTTCACTGTGGGTGGATGTGGGTGGTTGCAGGTGGTTGCGGGAATCGCTGCATTTCCCACACCCACATCCATACTCCTCGGTGTGAACCTAGCCTTCATCGCCATGCTTGGATGAATGTCCTCTGAAATGTGCAGGCACCTTAACGTAGAACTATGGGTCAAATCAGAAGTTACTTATATAATGTAGTCTGTTGGTAGAATTAAACCAGTAGTTTTTTGTTTTTCTAAATCATCTTCTAAAGCCTGTTGATGCTGGCAGTAAATCTGTTATATTTTAACAGATTAAGCTGTCCAGCTAAAGTGGCAGTTAGAAAATTGAGAAAACATATTTAACACTGACAGGGGTACTTACAATGGTCAGCTTTTATTCGTTTAATTAAAACCTTTATCCCAAAAGCAAAAAAAAAAAAATCTGCTGTAACTGCTTAAAAAGTGTTAGCTGGAGTTAGGCTTTATTGTGAAGGCATGTTTGTAAGTGAAGTCCATCCAAACCTACTAGTCCATAGAACAATATCCTCCCCAATGCTGATGTCAAAGGGTGGCTACGCTGCTATTCCATAGGTACAGTGGAGTAGAAGTGAGCGTAGCCACCCCGAGACAGGAAGTGTATTACTGGCCTGGATAGCTAGGTAAAAAATAAAGGGGAAAAAAGGGCTTAAAAAAGAAACAAATGTAGACACCTCTACAGACTGGTAGGCAGTAAACTATATTTTTTTTTGTTCCTGGATTGGGATTGTTCTATGTATTATCCTTGAAGGGGTTTGTTTTGATCCTGTAGCAGGGTAGTAGTTTTTTGCCTCCGTCCCTATACGTCTAGAAGGGGGATTTTTTGATGCCTCAAGTCAAAGGGTAGGGGTGGGACTTTTACGGGCAAGTAAGTTTATACACAATTAGTAAAAAGGTAGTCAAGATTTATTGGTACAATCTTAAATACAATTGGTACATATATATTTTTAGTGCATGAGTGTTTGGGTTACAGACCCAAATTGTGTTTAGAAAGAGGTGAAAAGTTTGGAGAGTATCCGTGACATAGGTGGAAAAGGTGACTTTTATTTTTGGACGTTGTTCTCTGTTTTTTCCAGGCTCTTTGCTTGGAAAAAATTGTTTCACAGAGATCCAACTGTAGGTCCGGATACTCTCCAAACTTTTCAATTGTACCAATTGTATTTAAGATTGTACCAATAAATCTTGACTACCTTTTTACTAATTGTGTATAAACTTACTTGCCCGTAAAAGTCCCACCCCTACCCTTTGACTTGAGGCATCAAAAAATCCCCCTTCTATGTATTATCCTTATCTTTATTGCATATTTACATTGGTCCAGCTTGGAGCAATGTAAGTATTCTTATCCCATACCTGATGGACTGCGAGGGAGATAACATTAACTGTAGTAGTACCCACTACTACAGTGATTGCTCGATCTTGCAGGTCTTGTGCTGAGTTGCTTCCCTTCTGCATAGTGACAATAGGGGTTGCTTGCTCAACACCACAGAATGTCTTGTATTTTTTAACCACTTCATACCCACCCGCCGTCAAATGATGGCGGAGCGGTGTATCCATTGTTCTAGGACGCCGTCATATGACGGCGCACCAGAACAGCCTCTCTCGCGCGCCCCCGGGGGCGCGCAGAGCGGCGGTCGTGGCCGCGCCGTGTTGCTAGGTATCAGCTCGGTAAAGAGCAGAGATGTATAGTAACTAAGTAGAACTACTTCACTACTGTACTTAAGTACCGAAAGGCGGTATCTGTACTTTCCTAGAGTAGAATTTTTTTCTCCTACTTCCACTTTTACTTCACTACATTTTTTCAATGATTTCAATACTTCTACTCTGATATTTTTTTTTTGTGCTGCATAGTTACTCGTTACAATTATAAAAATTACCACTGCCAGAACAGTAGATGGCAGGTTTCATGAAGCTCAAAACATGTGTATTATCAGCGCATACGAAAATAAATGCTACTGTATGCATAAATAAAAGCTGCATTTGAAATAATAAAAAAAATATGATGTTCAAACTTTTGACTTCTTACTTTAATAACTACATAACACAGTACTTGTACTTTTACTTTCAGTACTTGAGTAGCATTTTTTTTTCAAAACTACTGGTACTTTTACTTTCAGTACTTGAGTAGCAAAATTTAAAAAAAAACTACTTGCAATACTTAAGTACAAAAAATGTTGAATACTTTAGAACTTCTACTCAAGTCACTTTTTGATCGAGCACTTGTACTTTTACTCAAGTATGGGTTTTGAGTACTTTATACAACTCTGGTAAAGAGTCAATGAAATTACTCTTTACCCATGTGATCGGCTGTGTCCAATCACAGCCGGTCACATGTAAATAAGGAAGTGCCGTTAATCGGCTCTCCTCGCCTCACACTGACAGTATGAGGCAAAGAGAAACGATCAGCGGCTCCTCCTCGCAAAGGAGACAAGGACATGTATTCAGAGCACTGATCATCAGAGCCCTGATTACAGAAAACTGAAATAAAGTGCCAATCAGTGCCCACCATCAGTGTCCGCAGTGCCCACAATCAGTGTCCATAGTGCTGCCAGTCAGGCACTGATGAGCACTGACTGGCAGCACTATGGGCACTGATGGTGCTGCTCATCAGTGCCGCCCATCAGTGCTCATCAGTGCCACCCGTCAGTGCCGCCTCACAGTTCCCATCAGTGCCACCTCTCAGTGTCCATCAGGGCTGCCTATCAGTGCTCATCAGTGCCGCCTATCAGTGCCACCTATCAGTGCCCATCAGGGCGGTATATTAGTACCTCCTCATCAGTGCCCATAAGTGCCACTTCATCAGTGCCCATTAGTGCAGCCTATCAGTGCCCATCAGTGCCGCCTCATCAGTGCACATCAGTGAAGGAGAAATTTTTTTTTATTTTCAAAATTTACTCACAGAAAATAAGAACAACATTTTTTTTTTTCAAAATGTTCTGTCTTTTTTCTTTTTTTTTGTAAGAAATAAAAAAACCCAGCGGTGATTAAATACCACCAAAAGAAGCTCTATTTGTGTGAAAAAAATTATAAAAATTTAATATGGGTACAGTGTAGCATGACCGTGCAATTGTCATTCAAAGTGTGAGAGCGATGAAAGCTGAGAATTGGACTGGGCAGGAAGGGGGTGAAAGTGCACTGTAGGCAGGTGGTTAAATGAATACAAGACATTGTCTGATTGGATGAGGTTGAGATTGTGATGCCACTGCCCCATTTTCCACCGTGTCCAGTAAGAGAGTGCCTTGTGTTTAATAATAAATAAAATACATTTTGTGAATAGTGGTGGTGCCAAGCAGTGGCGTACCAATAGGGGGGCGGTCCGCCCCGGGTGCCACACATTAGGGGGGTGTCAGCGAGCACCAGGGTGACACCCGGGGCCGCCCGCCGGACTGCCTCCGCCGCTCGCTTATACAGGAGCGCAGAGGAGGACAAGCTGTATAGCAGAGAATGGGAGAGAGACTCACTTCGCTCACAAGCCCTGCATACACAGCGGGAAATGCCGAAGTTAACTCTGCTAGATAATGAGAAGGCGATTGGTTGCTAGGACCGCCTAGCAACCAATCACCGGCTCATTAACTAGCACTGTAAACTTCGGCATTTCCCGCTGACCGCTGTGTATGCAGGGCTCATGAGCCTCTCTCCCATTCTCTGCTTTGAACAGTTCCTCTCTCTCTGCTCTCCTCCTCATAAGGTAAGGGGGCGAGGGGGGGGGACAATTGTATTGTAAAGACAGTCGGGGGGGAGGGGGTCTGCATTGTAGAGGGGGTCTGCATTGTATAGGGGTTTTATTGGAAGGGGGGAGGGGTTGTCTGCACTGTAAAGGGGTTTTATTGGGGGGGGGGGTGTCTGCATTGTAGAGGGATTTTATTGGGGGGGTGTGTCTGCATTGTGGAGGGGTTTTATTGGGGGGTGTGTCTGCATTGTAGAGGGGTTTTATTGGGGGAGGTCTGCATTGTAGAGGGGTTTTATTGGGGGGGTCTGCATTGTAAAGGGGTTTTATTGGGGGGGGGGGTCTGCATTGTAGAGGGGTTTTATTGGGGGGGGTCTGCATTGTAAAGGGGTTTTATTGGGGGGGGGGGGTCTGCATTGTAGAGGGGTTTTATTGGGGGGGGGGGTCTGCATTGTAAAGGGGTTTTATTGGGGGGGGGTCTGCATTGTAGAGGGGTTTTATTGGGGGGGTCTGCATTGTAGAGGGGTTTTATTGGGGGGGGGGTCTGCATTGTAAAGGGGTTTTATTGGAGGGGGGGAGTTGTCTGCATTGTAAAGGGGTTCTATTGGGGGGCTTGTATTGTAAAGTGGTTCTATTGGGGGGGGGGGGGGTCTGCATTTTAGAGGGGTTCTATGGGGGGGTTTGTATTGTAAAGGGTTCTATTGGGGGGGGGGTTGTATTGTAAAGGGGTACTATTGGGGGGTTTGTATTGTAAAGGGGTACTATTGGGGGTGTTTTTATGTAAAGGGGTTCTATTGGGGGGTTTGCATTGTAGAGGGGTTCTATTGGGGGGGTTTGTATTGTAAAGGGGTTCTATTGGCAGGGGCTTTGTATTGTTAAGGGGTTCTATTGGGGGGCTGTATAATTTAAAGGGTTCTATTTAGGGGGGGGGGGGGCGAGGGCTATGTCATGTAAAGCGTTCTATTGGGGGGTGCGGAAACTGTGTAATGTAAAGGGTTCTATGGGGGGGTGGGGGCTGTGTAATGTAAGGGGTTCTTTTGGGGGGCAGGGACTGTGTAATGTGAAGGGTTCCATGGGGGATGGGGGCTGTGTAATGTAAGGGGTTCTATTGGGGGACGGGGGCTGTATAATGGAAAAGGTTCTATGGGGGGCGGGAGCTGTGTAACATAAAGGTTTCCATGAGGGGGGTGTGGGCTGTGTAATGTAAAGGGGTCCAGGGGTACGGGGCTGTGTAATGTAAAGGGTTCCAATGGGGGGGCTGTGTAATGTAAAGGGTTCCAATGGGGGGGGGGGGCTGTGTAATGTAAAGGGGTCCAGGGGTACGGGGGCTGTGTAATGTAAAGGGTTCCAATGGGGGGGCTGTGTAATGTAAAGGGGTCCAGGGGTACGGGGGCTGTGTAATGTAAAGGGTTCCAATGGGGGGGCTGTGCAATGTAAAGGGGTCCAGGGGTATGGGGGCTGTGTAATGTAAAGGGGGTCTTCCTACATTTTACTCGCAGTTATTACTGCAGTCCTATAGATTTTTTTTCTGCATTTTCTGAAAGTGCACCAAAAGTCTTGCATGCTGCATCTTTGGCGCGCTTTCAGAAAACAGGAAAATAATTTTTTGGGGGGGGAGCGACACCATGGTTTACTGCACCAGGTGACACCAACCCTAGTGACACCACTGGCAGTAGCACACAGTAAGTATGCCACTGCCAGTTACATGTATTTCTGTCTGGCGCCTCAAGTCAATCGGAGCCGTTTTTGCAGAGGAGGAGGGGCCTGGTCGCCAGGTCAATGTGCGGTTCGTCGCCTGCACGCCGGGGGGGTGCCAGATATAGGATCCGCCCCGGGTGCCAAATGCTCTAGGTACGCCCCTGGTGCCAAGCAAGTGCCCCTCTGCATTCACAATGCAGAAGGGAATCCTCTTAGCACAGGACCCGGCAGATCATGGCAATCATTGTAATACTACAGTCATTGTCAGCTCCCACAGCAGTCTCTTAGATGTGCATACTCCATTGTGCCAAGCTGGGCCAATGTACCTATGAAATAAAGATAATATCTGGAGTTCTGTTTTAACTGTCCATAACAAACCCTGGGGTTCTGAAAAAGGTTACACTAACAAGACACAGTGTTAAATTGTTCCTGGAAAAAAGGTAAGATAACAAATATCTGATGCACAGATCACCAACCATGACATAAAAGAGACTGGTTTAACTTTGTTGACATCTCAGTTGCTTTGAAGTACAGTGACCTGCTGTAATCTCAGACTTTCTACTGCTTCTCTAAGGGCCTATCCAGATGGCAGCACTGATTTCCAAACAGAGAATGCTGTGTGTGAGTTTCAAAATGTCTAGTGTCATATAAGGGCTAAAAAAAAAAAAAAAAAGTGAACCAGCCCTAAAGAACGTTTAATACGCTTACTTAGTAGCATATCGGGGTTTTAAGGGTATGTATACGTTTTAGTGTACTTTTTTTTTAAATTGCCTATATATTTAGGAATAAATGGTAGAATTTACAAAAGATATTTTTAGTTAGGTACAGAGTTGTATAAAGTACTCAAAACCCATACTTGAGTAAAAGTACAAGTGCTCGATCAAAAAGTGACTTGAGAAGAAGTGGAAGTGCTCGATCAAAAAGTGACTTGAGTAGAAGTACTAATGTATTCAACATTTTTTGTACTTAAGTATTGCAAGTAGTTTTTTTAAAAAAATTTGCTACTCAAGTACTTGAGGTAATTGTAGCCGTATTAGTGCACTTGCGACAGAGACAATTGAGTACTGTCCGTGATACTTTTTTTATTTGCACTAACATACAATTTTTCAGGACAAGCTTTCAGGGTATGTCCCCTTCATCAAGATCCAGTACTGCTTGGATCTTGATGAAGGGGACATACCCTGAAAGCTTGTCCTGAAAAATTGTATGTTAGTGCAAATAAAAAAAGTATCACGGACAGTACTCAATTGTCTCTACTCAAGTACTGAAAGTAAAAGTACCAGTAGTTTTGAAAAAAAAATTGCTACTCAAGTACTGAAAGTAAAAGTACAAGTACTGTGTTATGTAGTTATTAAAGAAAGAAGTCAAAAGTTTGAACATCATATTGTTTTTTATTATTTCAAATGCAGCTTTTATTTATGCATACAGTAGCATTTATTTTCGTATGCACTGATAATACACATGTTTTGAGCTTCATGAAACCTGGCATCTACTGTTCTGGCAGTGGTAATTTTTATAATTGTAACTAGTAACTATGCAGTACAAAAAAAAAAAAAAAATACTGGAGTAGAAGTATTGAAATCATTGAAAAAATGTAGTGAAGTAAAAGTGGAAGTAGGAGAAAAAAAATTATACTCCAGGAAAGTACAGATACCGCCTTTCGGTACTTAAGTACAGTAGTGAAGTAGTTCTACTTAGTTACTATACATCTCTGGTTAGGTATATATGAAATAATTGGCAAATGAATGGACTGTAAGCCCTTGTGGCTTGGTGGGTACTTACCTGGATGCCCTGACCTTCCAGCTGGTGAGAGCTGCAGTAGTTCTTCCTGGTGGGATCAATACCCAAAGAGTAGATTATCTGAAGATCAATGCAGTTATTCATTATGGAGTATTTATGAAGCATGATGCGACTCCTTATAATTTTGGGGACGTATCCATCTGGTTAGCAGATTTATAAAGTAAAGCTCCACCCAAAAGGGGAAACTCTGCTTGTCTGCTTCCTCCCTCCCTCTCCACTGCCATATTTGGCACCTTTTAGAGGGGAGCAGGTACCTGGTTCGCCTCCCCCCTTCCCCCACAGCCTTGTAGGGTACTTTACAAGGTCCCAGAAGACAGTGTCCTATTCACAAAGCATGGCACGCTTCACACATGCCCAGTAGAAAACCAGCTGTGAAGCCTGCAGCAGTCAGGATAACGGTGCCAGCACCTGATAGTCGATTGAAGAATTGTCTCGGGTGAGGACACTGCTGGATGCCTGGACAGGTAAGGGTCCTAATATTATAAGTCAGCAGCTACAATATTTGTAGCTGCTGACTTTTAATTTTGTGGAGGGGAGCCTGGAGCTTCTCTTTTAAATCTCCTTTTGATGGCGGTGAAGCACTTTGGATGCGGCGTTTTTGAAGATTGATCCTTCCTTCTCACCATTTATTATTTGAGCTTTTTGTACATTTAGGACTTTTTACACTTTAATTGGGTACATTCTGAATAGTAGCACAGCACATTCTGGACTAAAATATGAAATATTGCACATAAATATTTTATATTTACATATACAGCCAGTATGTGGTGCTCAGGGACTCCTCTTACATGTTTGCCTCTCTATTCTTAGCTGCTGAATGAAAGTGTAATTACAGGAAAAGTATGGGGATTCTGATAAATGTGGGTGTCCTGCATGTGGGGGTACCTTTCGCTTTGCACACGCTCACCAATGCCCAGGACAAGGCTAACAATGTGAAAGTCAATGTGAAAGTCTAACAATATTAACTTGCACCCGGGACTTTGAGTGGGTATACTGGGATGATAGCTGCAGCTGCCAGTAAATTATAATTCTTTTTTGTTTAGAGCCGCCGGACCATTTCTTAGTCCTAGTGGCATCCTAGGACACCCTTCCTTCCACACACTTGCCTTCCTGGGCTCTCCCATTCCACTGGGAACCTGGGATTGCAGCCGATAACCAAAATGACCCTGATCATCTCTATGGTCTAAGAAACCGTAAGCGACTAGTATTTAGTCACTTCCGGTTTTGACGGTTGTAAACAAACAAACCATTACTGGTTTGAAAACAAAGCATTGGATTATCTTGATATGATCGGAAGCACTGAGAGGAAGAGGGGACATCTGGGGTCTAATAGGAGACATGTGAGGTTTCACCGCAAATGTAAGATCTAAAGCAATAGTTCTGGCTCCAGACCTCTGGTGTAAATCTAAAGTGGTAGAATGTAAATGCTTTTAAAGCGTTGCATTATATAATGTACATAGTTTGTTGCCATTCCACAGGCGTGTGCAATTTTAAAGCTTGACATGTTTGGTATATATTTACTCTGCGAAACATCATCTTTTATATTTTATCAAACAATTGGGTATTATATTGTGTTTTTGTGCAATAAAATTAATTCAAGTGTATTTAAAAAATAAAAAACATGGAGGGGGGGGGGGGGGGGGTGTGCAGCTGAGAGCCAGCTGTCAATCAGGCAATATGGTCAGGATCCTTCCTAAGCCTGGTGTGACTCTGTGATGTCACAAGTAAGCGCACTCCAATGAGCCACAAGAGAAGCATGGGCAAAAAAGCAGCTTTGGCCATTCTTCTCTTTTAAACCCCAACAAAAAGCTGTAAATAATGCAACGTACCAGTTCCTTGATGACATAACTACATTTGTTTTCTTTTTTCAGGCTTTTTCTTTTTTTTTTACCAGATGATCCTGTGACTAACACTCTTCCTGTCCCTAGGTATGGAGGGAGCCGTGGCCCTCACAAAGGCTGGACTTAAAATATGTCTGCCTTTATTTATCTCCTATTAAATGGGGATGATAGGTTTAGTAGCTTAGACAAAAACACATCGCTCTGAACAGTGGAACCATCAGGTAAATGGAAGTGTCCATCAGGTGCACTGTCTGTGGTGATCTCTCCAAACACCATGGAATACAATGTCAAGCAAAAGGACAGTCGGCAACTCTGTAAATCTTACAATTCTTTATTGTCACACCTCAGTGAGTAAAAAGGACAAGGTGTCTAACCCATTTTGGCGATGAGCCTTGGTCACAGCACACAGTTTAGTAGCTTACATGAAGTAAATTAAGATTGTTTGTAATTTCAGTGCAGCTATCAGGAAGTGACAAGTACACTGCATTTCTGGCAGGAGCAGCATGTATTTTCTGTTCATGCTAAAAAATTTCCTTAGCCTAAAAAAATTAAAACGTATGCAGCCACAATACCTAAGAACTGGTATGCAGCTATATACAACTTTTTTGTTGCTGGGTTTAGTTATTTACAAAAAAAACTATTATTTACAGAATCCAATAGCTCAAGCTCCATTTTAAAGGATCCCTGGAGCATTAAAGGAGAAGTACAGCCAAAGCTCCTTTGGCTGTACTTCTCCTGTGGATCACAGGAGTACAGATTGTTCTGCATTTCTGCGACGCCTTTTTCAGCAGACAGCCCGCTGTCAGCTTACATCACAGTGCCGATCCAGGCTTGGGAAAGATCATGACCATATGGTCAGGATCCGTCCACATGCCTGGACCAGCATTTATCACAGACTCTCAGTGAGCTGCTGAGAGCCTGATCTGGCCACTCTGGCCCTCTCAACAGCCCAGTGCTCCAGTGAGTGAAGAGGGAGGGGGGGTGGCGGTGGGGGGGCAGAGTAGAGAGTCAGGTACCAACAGTCACTATCTCTGCTCAGGGATCTCTGAGAACCGAGCGATCAGTGGTGTTTGATCCCTCTGTTCTTAGCTTTAGAGCCAGCAGGGGACAGATGCAGCATAGGACCAATGCAGCATCCGCCTAAAAAATTAAAAAAATTCCCATACTTCTCTTTTTAAGCCTGTCAAATCCTCCATCTCAACCCTCCACAACTTATCAAATATTGTATATAGTGCCTCTCAATAGTTTATTGTAGTGATATGCCTTGATAACAGTCTTTAACATAATTTCCTAACAAAGAAATTTGTATACTATAAATATTCTAGTTTTGGGCATTTCAAGACATCAGTTATATTGTTGTACAAGGAGTATGCTGATAGGAAGAGAGAGTAGAGTGACAGGGAGATGAGCTCATCAGTGTGCTGTTTTTCTTTTTACTGGCCAGTCAAAGGATGGGGGGGAGGGGAACCAGACCTGTAATAGTTGCTGAGCTGCAGCAGAGAAAAATCAGGTCTCCTACCCTGTCAGACAGGCTGTGTAATGGTGCCGTAGGCAGAACTCAAGAAAAAGGGGGATACAATTATCTAAATAATAATATGAAATTAATATTACTAATTTAAAATAAATACACCGACAATAAACTTGCATTAATAAAAACGACCACGGCCTTTTATTAAAAATTTCCAAAAGAAATTGTGGGAATAACAAAAACATAGTATAGCTTGGCCCTAGAGCCCAAACTAACCACTTTTAATTTATTAAAACATATATATATATATAAATAAATACTATAGTCTAGCCCAAAAGCTCAGACTACACCAACAATTGAAAAACATCCCACAAATACGAAGACCGTGACAAACAGATACAGGGCGGGTGGGAGGGACAAATCTTCTTTACTTCTGTGTGTTGCACCCGCTGACTGAATTTTAACCGTTAACTTCCTTTCTTATATAGGGGAGTTTTCAAATCTCTAGGTGACTTTTTCATACAATTTGGACCAATCCCAGGTAAGTTAATATCATTAACCAATTAAAACACTACACTTATTAACCAATCAACCTAGAGTTATAATTATATTGTTTATATTATGACCAATAACATCCTTCTATTTTTTTTTTTTTTTAAACTGTCATGCCACATCCCCATAAATGAATGTCAGGTACATTTTATGACCTGCCCTTCATTTTTATGGTGCCGTAGGCAGAACTCAAGAAAAAGGGGGATACAATTATCTAAATAATAATATGAAATTAATATTACTAATTTAAAATAAATACACTGACAATAAACTTGCATTGATAAAAACGGCCATGGCCTTTTATTAAAATTTTCCAAAAGAAATTGTGGGAATAACAAAAACATAGTATAGCTTGGCCCTAGAGCCCAAACTAACTACTTTTAATTTATTAAAACATATATATAAATACTATAGTCTAGCCCAAAAGCTCAGACTACACCAACAATCGAAAAACATCCCACACGCCAATGCCCACTAAGGGCATGGCACCACCACAAGGCCCAAGGCCATCTTAATGCAAGTTTGAAGACCTAGATTAAAAATATCATTTGCCACATCAGACAAATGAACCAAATCACTTCTATAAAAAACACTCAAAAGACCTTCAAGGTCAGAGTGTCTGAAAGACAGTCCGCCAATAGAAGGCATAAATTTAGCTATGGACCTATTAACACGTTTGCGATTTTTCTCCAAAGTTCAAAAGCCCTAAAAGAGACTCAATAGACCTCAACTGAACTTTTCTCTTACTCAAAATAAACTCCAACAAAAACTTAAGCTTGCAAACCTTGGCAGCTGGGAGTCGAAACTTCATCAAGACCGTGTCAATTTCAATACCCAAAAACTCAAGGTTGGTGGTAGGGTATACAGTCTTTTCCACAGCTAAAGGAATCCCAAACTCACGACAAACAATCTTGAATTCTGTAAAAATTCTTAAACAATCCAGAGAATCAGCGCTCCCAATGAACAAAAAATCATCAAGGTAGTGCAAAATATTGGAAAAATATATACCTGAGGATACAAGTATATAACCTGCGCCAAGGGGGGATCTATTGAGGTATTTTATAAGAGCCTAGTCCTATAGTGAGTGGTATAATGTAATTCCAAATATGTGAAAGTGTACCACCTTAGTATGATCAATAAATTGAATATATATAAATAATTGTGAACAAGTGAATATTATAGATAATTGTGGTAGCAGCTGCTATAGAAAGTGCTAGTGCAAAATGTGGAAGAAATAATCAATGTAAACCGATTACCTATAGCGCTTGCTGTGATAAATAGTGAATAAATAACCGTTAAAAAAATATATAATATAAATCAATAATCCGTGGAAAGTCTATAAACAAATGATGGGTATATTAACAATCAAGTCCATATGTGTGAATAAATATGTGTAAAAATAAATATCTATCGGATAGTCCAATAAATAATGTGAATTCCAAAACAGTTAATAAATAAATAAAGTGCCGATAATCCTTCTTTTCTTCTTCCCAATAAAATGTAACCCTTCACCGTGGAGAATAAGTGAAATTCAGACTCACCAGAAGACGTGGGTCCTGTATGCCTTACGGCATCAGGACCTACCTTGCTTTGGAGACAATCTCCAGATACAGGAACGTCCCTCCTGGCGGACATGGATATCCCTTCTATGGTACCAATATCGTTGCTGGCTCACTCCAGGGGATTCCAGCACAACTCGGCGGATGTGTGGTCCTCCTGTATAGGGTCAGCTCCAGCCACGGGGGTATAAGGAACAAAAAAAAAAAACTCGGATTGTGCAATATTGTATGTGAATCAGATTTTTATTGCACACCCCCGGTTCACTCCAAATACATGCAGTCCCAAAAAAGGTTAAAAGGTGTAAAGTTGAATAAAAACCACTACAAAATATCAATTGGTGAAGAAAATCCAAACTGATGTGATAAACCAGCAGAAAAAACTGTCCATGCATATGCAGACATGCCGTCATACACGTGGGCTTACAGTGGAGAGCGGTAGTTCCGGCTTGCGTTCCACCGAGCGCCGTATGACGTCACAACGTGCGTTCCATCTAACGCGTTTCGTCATTGGCTAGACGTCTTCAGAGGTGGAAAGTGCAAAATATTACTGGAAGACGCCCTACAAGACACAACCCATTCCAAAAAACAAGAAAAAAGCTCAAAATAAGAGCAGGATAACGAACACACCATCGGTAAACATTTGTCAAAGAAAGATTGATCACGAAAGAAAAATCCCAAAGAGTTAAATGCAGATGGGTGAATAGGCAACAGCCTAAAGGCAGACTTGACATCAGATTTCGCTAATTAAGCAGAAGCCCCTACACTCCTAGTTTTTTCCAAAGCGTCTTCAAACGTAGAATAAGAGACAGAACAAAGAGAAGGGTCAATCTCATCATTTAGAGATAACCCATCAGGGTAAGACAAGTGATGGATAAGTCGAAAACTCGCCTGCCTCTTTCTTAGGGATAAGACCCAATGGAGAAATCCGGAAATCTGGAAAAGGGGGGCAAGAAAATGGGCAAGCCACCCTGTCAGCAGCAACTTCCTTTAAAATTTTTTCTTGAACTATCTCAGGAAATTCAATTATCGAGGGTAAATTGTTAATAATAAAACATCCTGAACCAGAAAATGCAGGCAAAGAAAAACCGAACCTAAAACCATTATACAAAACAAAGGCTTTGTGATTATCTGGGTACTCCAGGAGCCAGGGAAGCATTCTTTCCCAGCTCACCGGAGTTGCCGCTCTTTTGAAAAAGCTGGTCCTTCACAGAAGGGACAGAAGGCGGATTATTTCTCTTAAAGCAACGCGAAATTGGGTGATTACCCGTACAATTTGAACAAGAACATTGGCCTTCATTGAAGGCAAAACACACTCCTTTACGCAGTTGTCCAAACGTGGAAGAACGCAAAGGAGCAGTAGACTTTTGGGGCAATAACAAATTAATCCACAAACCTACATCTTTTACCACCCATTTCAAAGATTTGTGAATTGAAAGCTTCTGCCTGAATGATTCATCATAAAGATACCAAGCAAAACCTGGAAAATGTTTATAAGCTTCCAAAATGATGTCTAGGTGTTGAAAAAGTCCAGAACACAATTCAGGACGTCTTTCACCTAAGACACTGGCAAAAATACAAAATCCATGCAACCAATTATTGAAAGATCTAGGCACAGTCCTAGATCTCTCCTCATAAGGTCTTTCACCATCTGTCCTTGAAGCTTTGCTATTGGGCAGTAAAGTTAAGAAATCCAAAAAATCTCCCCTCCATATTTAAATGGAATTCTAAAGGGGAAATTTCACATGGCATACTTTCTTTTAAACAAACATTAGGCACAAAAGGTGAAGAAACAGGGATTACAGGGGGGGGCAGATACCTCAGAAGCATGTAAATCAGGTCAAGCTGCAGGAAGCAAAGCCTCAGACCATACCTCGAGGAAGCAAAGCCTCAGACCATACCTCGCTCAGGGGGTCTACAACAGATGACCCAGTAACAAGAGGAACATTTACATTAGGATTAGCAACATTACTAACATTAGGAGAGACTTTAGAACAAAATGCAGTCAACATATTAAAGAAATCCTGCAGCATATTAGACTGACCTCCAGACACTGCGTCACTAACGACCGCAGTGTCAACAGCACAAGCAGGCAGGACCGTAGATTCAGAGTAGACGACCGTTGAAGGCTGTACGACTGGTACTGGGACAGCAGGCTGACCGGATGAAACGACTGCTCCAACACCCTGTAAAGAAGGAGAAAAATTAGCTGAAGGGGCCGACGTGAGACTGGTACCTTTAATATGCCTCCCCTTCTTTCCAGAGCTTCTTGAAGACGAAGTTGAATCCTCTTCAAATCTTCCCGGACGTTTTGCCGAGCGGTGCGGGCGTCCATCTTGCCTCCCGGAAACAGTCACACGGAACTGACAATCCGGAACTGCGTCACCGGGGTCACGGACAGCCGCTCCTATAGGACGACCTTGGCTGAAGGAAACAGAGTCAGCGGAAAGCTCCGCAGGGACCGGAACAACGTCATCGGAAACAGCCAAAGATGGTCGGCAAGGCTCCACCGGCTCCGGGACCGCTGCAACGTCTCATCCATTTTTCACCGTCAGCTTCCCCAGCCCGGTCTAACAGCCTCTTCAATAAAGATTCCATCTTCAGGTAAGAATAACTGACCGAATCTTCTTTACTTCTGTGTGTTGCTCCCGCTGACTGAATTTTAAACTCTAACTTCCTTTCTTATATAGGGGAGTTTTCACATCTCTAGGCCGATACAATTTGGACCAATCCCAGGTAAGTTAATATCATTAACCAATTAAAATACTAGACTTATTAACCAATCAACCTAGAGTTATAATGACCAATTATATTGTTTATATTATGACCAATAACATCCTTCTATTTTTTTTTTTTTAAACTGTCATGCCACATCCCCATAAATGAATGTCAGGTACATTTTATGACCTGCCATTCATTTTTAATCCCTGGACTGGATGGACATAAATACAAATCCCTTGGCAGGCAAGCAGCTCCAATATTCAATTTTCATCTGCCTTGCTTGCATGGAGTTTAGCTGTGAGGTTAGCTGCAGGGGTTTGGGGAAGTGACAGTTGAACTTTAAGCATACTGTATACCTGGATTTATTCTATATTTTTCCCCCTTCTGAGGTACAAATGCAAACTTACATTTGCAAGTTCCTTTCAGCTGAGCCTGCTATTAATTTGCTTGCTCACTCCACTGATGGCTGGCACAGGGTGAATGAATACATTAGCTATGTTAGTTTGGCAGTCTGCCATGACAACCCGCTGTATTTTGGGCAGGATTAGTCACTTGTACCATCTCTTCCGCTTTCAAATACCCCACAAGGTTATTTTTATTGTATTAATTATGCCAGTATGTCCTATATGATGGGAAGCTCACTGAGAGTCCTTAAGATGTAAATCTCTGTTTGTTATATGCTTTGCTAGGCAACTAATAGTAGGTTTGTTCAGGTTCTACTTTTAACAATGGAATGATACTGTGAAGGATATGAAATGAGTCACTGTGGTTCCCCTTTTAGCTGTTACATAGGAGATCCAAGATCTAGCACACTGTTTAAGAAAGAAACTGCTAGCTACGTGTAAAAAAACTAGTTTCAGGCTCAGATGCAAAGTACAGGCAGTGAAATGTAAGGTTTTTACATACTATATATAGCCAGCTCAGCAAGTCCCTGTTCTCTCTTCACTTGCCATACATTCGAAGAGACTAGTTCAATCCAACAAAGTAATAGTATAAACGCTGCAGTGCCATCCAGGAATGACTTTTTTATGGTATAGAGATTTTATCTTTACAAAATGATGAGCTACTGGGCTTTACTCAACTTTAATCTTGTTTAAAAAGTGGATGATGTAAGTGTATGCACAGCCATTGTGTAAGGCCAAGCAAGGTAAAATAGAGATCACTCCAGCTTTAAACCAGAACTAAGGTCCTAGTCACACTTGCAAATGGGGCCATTAGCAATTACATGCAGGAGGCCCGGTGGGGGTACCTGGTGTGGGTGCAAACCCCATTACAAGCTCACAAGACCTGCTGCTAATCAAGGCTGCTCACGTGTAGTCACTCCACTCAGGGGAAGCCTTGTATTTTCTTTTATATGTAGCACCCTCCTAGGTAGGTGCTAGGAAAAGTATATATTGGCCCTGTCTGCTTGTCAGGGGGGCCTGATCATTCAGTTAGGCTGTCATATGCTTCCAGGTGTGGTCTGTTGAGTTTGGGGAGTCTCCCCACTGTATCCAATGAGGGCTATTATTGGACAGTGGAGGAAACCTAGCCAATAGCACACCAGGGCTTATAGCTGTCTCAGTGGGCGGAGTTTTCTGCAATGCACCCTGGGATTGGATATAAGCCTGAGGGGAGAATGTGACAGGGGGTCTTTGGCGGGAAGCAGAGTTCCAGGAGGAGGCTAACGGCTGTCTCTCCTCCTGTCAGAGCAAGTGAGGGTGTCCTGGGCAGTCAGCCTAGAGGACCGGAGGTTGAGCTGGGCTGCAGGCAGAGGATCCAGATTGTTGCTGACTGAGTGGAGCTGCTGGGCAGAAGTTTCCAAGAAAAACAGTGTTGTGAGTACTCGAAACTGCCCAGGGGTCTGCCTAGGAGAGGGGGCCACTCCAGAAGGTCAAAGGGATCCAGGAGCGGCTAACCAGTAGAGGAGGCTTAGGAAAGGGGGTGCCAGTGTCTAAGCCCTGAAGATAATAGAAAGAGAGGGGGCGCCGGTGTGGGCCCTGAAGTGTTTAGCAGTGCAGCAGTATACAAGTAGCTACCTCAGCAACAGTGCTTAAGGGAGCTCAAAGAGGACTTCTTTAGTCAGAAAGCAGCCACAAGTCAGTTCAGCGCTAACAGGCATCAGGCCACCGTTAACCAGCGTTGAGCCAGCGTTGATGGGCATTCAGCCAGCGTCAAGTCAGCACCAAATTGCGTTTTTCAAGTCTCCCCACCAAATTGTGCATAGTTCAGTTCAAGGAGTATTCCACTCATCCCTTCTCCCATCCAAGTTACAAAATAAATACAAAAACCCAAAGATACTGGACTGGTCATTGTCTCAGTGCTCACACTTGGAGAAACATGCTTAAATGTGCTGTTGTTGCTAGCGGTAACGCAGGGGGACCTATATCCAGCAAAACGTCAGGGAATTGTGCTACATATAGAACATATAGATGCAAGCCTTTCTCTGATTAGCTATGGTGGAAAATCAGTTGGATGATATCTCCTCATTGGTCAACCGGAGAAAGCCTTGCTTTAATTGAAAAAAAATAAAGGCTACACCTGGGTGGTGGAAGTACCGGAGCAAATGACTCTATATTTAGCACAGAGAGAGGAAGCTGCTGGAGCACCCACTGGAGGAGTATGCCACTTCCTGTACGTAGCATAGGCTGCAGCCGTAGAATACAAGATTCACCATCTACCACAAGGAGGTGACAGCTGCATAATTTGTTTAGGCCATGCTGGCCCAAGTAAGTATGGAAAGTAATTATTTTCCTGGATTTCTTCTTTAATAAAGCAGAACTTTATCCATAACAACTTGGTAAAAATTAATTTTCTTTAGCCAGGAACCTACATTCCACATTAATAATTATGCCACCAAAATTAGAGTGTGCTGCAAACTGCCCTCGGCATTGCTCCTGTTTCTTCTTGCCTGAGGCTGCCATTTTGCTGCAGCCCCAAGTCCTTGAGCAGCAGTAAATCTTTTGGTTGTCAGCAGATCAGCCACTAGTGGCTCTGATTTTTGGCACAATTCCAAAAATGAAAAGCAACTGAGCATGTGCAGAGCAGGGATCCCATTTACTTACTGTTTAAGGTACTATTTGATATTCCTGTATTTTTTTTATTGAATTTCATGAATTATGATAAATAATTCAATACATTTTCTCTGATTATAATATTATTTTTCATCAATGTGGTACTATCTTTCCTGATGAAGAATATGTTATAGTTATTGTTCAAAGCTCCTTGGATGTTTCCAGTTGAAAGACTTACTGTGAAAATGACATTTTTCACAGAGGACTGTAACTGAGAATACCACAAAACGTGAAGCGCTAGACGTGATACAGATGGTTTTTGGATATGCAGTATATTCTGAGTAAGATCTTTTTTTATTTCCAAAATGTTTTATTGAAATTGTATCAATAAAGTTTACAACAGGGGTAAGTACAGTAAACTCATGAACTAAAAGAACAAAGTCAGGGTAACATGAAGAATAGAAATTATGTAGGTCCACAGGCCTAACAGCATATAAAAGAGCATAACATAACTATGTCTGAGGTTCATTAGTTAGTATATATACAATGCAAGAACCATGTGTATAGTAAAAAGGAGTTTATGCAGTGTAGGTTCGTGAGGGGGAAGGGCGATTAGCATCATTGGACGTGTACAGCAGGAGAACGGTGGAGTCTGGGGAGAGGGACCGTCTGGAGCAGGTAGTTAACATGCCCTATTGTGGTTGGTTCAATTGGGGGGGGACATCTAGAGGGGTGATCAGAAGGAGAGTGAAATTAATATGAAAAGTCCTCCTAAGGTGTAAGAGGGGGAGGAGGGGGAGGAGGGGGGTTGTCAGGGTAGACATACCTGCTGCCTACCTTAATGAATACGTCAATTTATAAGCCGTCACGGTGGATCAAACTATTGGATTAGGAGTAAGAGGGGGGGATGGAGTGGGTGTATAGAGGGAAGGGGTGAAGTGGTAGTTATGATGAGCAAGAGTGTGGAAAAAGTAAGGGGTGGAAGTGCGGTAGGCCGAAGCAGGGGGTGCAAGCCTCCATCAACCCTGAACTTACGACCCACAATCACACAACCACACCCCATGCAAGTGGAGTGTAGGAAGGTGGGTGTAAGCTTACAGTGGGGTGGAAAGAATGCTAGGTTTTGTTTTTTTACCTTACCGTTTGGGGTTTTAAATTGATGCCAATGGAACCAAAGGGTAGTGTGTTTGGAGATGTTATCATTTGAAATGGCTATAAGTTCTTCCATCTCAGCTATTATGTCAAATCTCCGGAACCATTCTTTGAGCGAAGGAGCCCGGATTTTACCCCAGATGACTGGGATACACATCTTGGCGGTGTTAATCATGTGCATGGTTAGAGATTTGAAATATGTGCTGTAACGGATCAACCTGCACCCCAACCGGGTACCTCCGTTGATGGATAATCCTATACATGTGCCTTCTGTCTTTGAAGAGTGCTGTAAGAGGTATAGTGCGGGGGAGTAGTCCAATTTGCACTTGGAGATTTTTTGAAAGAGTGATGTGAACTACCTTTCAGAACTTTTGGATTATGGAGCATGACCACCATATGTGTACAAGAGAACCTGGATCCACATTGCATCTCCAACCAAGGTTGGAAATGGTCAGATTATATTTGTGAAGAATTGTTGGGACTCTGTACCAACGTGTAAAAATCTTATAACCATTTTCTTGGGCCGAGACGTTTAAAGAGCCTTTGAGGATGATTTCAAAGGTACGTTCTTATTGTTCGTCCGTAAGGTCTAAGGATAATTCACGTTCCCACGTTTGGCAGGTTTTGTTCTTCATGGGGAATTTGGCGAAAAGCAAAGAATATATGTTAGAAATTACGTGTCTTTGAGGAGTGTCTGCAGAGCAAAGAGATTCAAAAGGTGTGAGTTGACGTGTCCAACAATTCTTAGGGTTCGAATTCGAGTAGAAGAAGTGTTGTATTTGGCGATAAGTCCATAGTGGGAAACTATGGTCCAGCATTCGGGGAATAAGTTGATAGTGATTTAGGAAGTTAGTTCGGTGAAATAAATGTTTCACTAATATATGTTTGTATAGCCATGTGGTAGAAAGAAATCGTTTCGTCATCCCTGGGACAAATTCCGGGTTAAGGCGGAGTGGTGTCATTGGGCCAGGTGTGGAAGAGATGGGGAATTTTGTGTTCGTTGTATGGAAGCAACGCACGGTAGGTCCTATGGGAGGGTAATCTTGGAGTTTGTGGAGTATGTTTGGGGAGTAGCCAGGGTGCAGTAGCTAGGGGTATGGGGGAGATAGAGCCACCCATTGTTTGGTAGCATTGTGTACATTCCAATCCACCAAGGTAAAGGATGAGGATCCACCTTTAGAGGTAAAGGATGAGGAGATTTTGAAGAGCTTTGAAAATAACTCATTCAAAATGCGAAAGGAAACAAAATCAAAAGTTAAAACATAACAACAAAATGATAATGTATGTACACAGCTGGATAGAAGGCGAGGGATACAGCCCCTGGGACGAAAATGGAATGAAATAATAGGGGGGGGGGATTGGTTATTAAAATATTAGGCCCTTGATGACCATACGTAGGGGGATGAATGAGGGAGGGGCAAAAGGATGTGGCGGGGGCTCTAGTTTATTCAGCTGACTAGTGGGTGGCGGTGCGGGTGACCCCAGGAGTTGTAGAGTAGGGAAGTTGCGGATTAGGGGAAATAGGTAGCGACTGGAAGCCACCCCAAGGAGAATCCCCCGCACTACACTGTGTGTATCAAATGCAAGCCTAGGTTAGTGAAAGTAAATACTTTCAAGAAGAATAGCGTATCCAGGTCTAAGCTCGGTGATCAAAGAGCATTAGTGAGGAGAGAGAAATATAAGTTAGTGCCTGAGTTGCAGGACAGGCAATGGTAGAAACAGATCTGTTCATGAGCAGGTTAGCAGGAGAGGTTCATTGGTAGACTGCATCTGACAGGACGAGGGGGTCCGGCTGGGACGGGGCTTTCCATTTAATCGAGTAGGGAGTCCATTAGGCCCATTCTAAGGCTCCAGGGGATATTTTCCAGAGTATGAGCAATGAATAGCATGGGCTTAAGAATAATACCGATAGTAAATGGTAGGCCAATAGGTGCATAATAACGTTTGCAGAAAAGCCTATGTAGGCCTGTTATTGAGGGTAAGAATGAGCGGTATTCAGTCAGGTTAGATTCCAGAATGTACGAGGTAGGGGGGTCGAAAGCAGTAGGTCAGCAGTCTATACCTCCGAGCATAGTTACAGGTCACACATAAAACATTGAATATCTTTGAAGGCGGGAGATATTCCTGAGTGGTTGGGGGTGATTATATTGGGGATTGAACAAGTGAGGAGAGGATAGGTCAGGATACGTATGGGGCATGGTGGTCCGGGAGTTTGCTGGGGGGGGGGGGGGGCAGATGTCACTGGCTACAGAGAGATACAGAGGTGGACACCGCTGAAACATGTAATATGGACAGTTGCATCCGTCAGGGTGCAGAAGGGGGAGGGGTAACACACTCGGATCAGATGGTAATCAAGATGAGTATATCGTTTTCCATGTAAGACAGGTCATAAGGAACAATTCTAACTGAAAGTGGAAAAGGTTGTCAATAAAGTGAATACAATAGGAGGACTAACGGTGCCATAATGGTTGTTTGAAAGGAGGCAAGGTGCGGGAGGAAATGTGGAGACAGGGGGCTTGAACATCTTAGCCGTCTTGGCGAGATCTTGTGTGAGCCGGTGATGCCAGGGGGTTCCCACCTGGCGCTTGATGCTGCGCTCGGTGGGGGGTCGCTGGGGGGGATCTTTGACGTCGAGGTCTCTGGATATTCCATTCCATAGGATCTTCTCTGTGCCCTGTATTCCATGGCATTAATATGCAATATTCACAGTATCAGTCAGGTAGTGGTGGTATCAGGATGTCTAAGGCCACACAAAACTGTGGGAGATTCTCTGGCACTCTCAACATGGTGCTGCGACCCATTGTGGAGGCTGAAAGGCAGAAGGGGAACTTCCACCGATATGAGATGTTGCAAGAATGTAGAAGATCAAGCAAAGGCCAGAGATCTCTCCAGTGCTGCAGAGTGATAGGAGAAAGATCTTGAAATAATTTAAGTTCAGATCCCTCGTGTAGGATCTGGCATCTCTCTCTGGCTCCTTTAAGTATGTCTTCCTTTGAGGGAAAGCTAGACAAACAGCAAATAACATCATGTGGCGGGTCGGAGTCCCTTCCCCTGGGGCGTAGGGCCCTGTGTAAACGTTCTATTTCAATGGGGGAGTCGTGCGGTCTATCCAGGAGACCATTGAAAATAGCTTGTGTGCATTGATGGAGATTGCTTGGCTCAACAGATTCAGGTAGCCCCTGCACTTGAATATTATTTATGTGGCCTCTGTTATCCAGATCCTCCAAATGCCTATGCATCTCTCTTAGTTGAAATGAATGAGTATCAGACACTTGTTGGATCTGGACAATGGCGATCTCCTGTCTGCTGGTGGCGGACTCCACTGCCTCCATGCTTGTGACTACAGATTGCATGTCAAAACGCAGGTCTGCTATGGCTGCAGAGAAAGTGTTCTTAATGTCCTGGGCTATGGCTTGCATATACCCTAGGCATAGGGGTTGTGCCGGATTCGACATTGGTGCCGGGGCAGGGAGGATGCGTCTGTCTCGGTCTCAATCTCGTTCCGGGCTGCAGCTATCAGAGCGCGCGGCGCTTGGTGAGGCCTGTGAAGAAGGCTGCCCATTCCGTTGTTGGGGTCTAAAGATTGGGGGAACAGTGTGCTGTTTGGCAAACTATCTTTGCCCTGGGGTGATCGGACCTGTTCGTGGATGAATTCCTGTCGTCCTTACTCATCCTTACTGGTCCGATCATGGCCGATGAACAGTGCAAGGTCCTTCTCGAACAGGAGCTGAGGAACCAAGCAGCCATTCCCTTCTGACGCCAAGACACCCCCCCCCCCCCCAAGATCTTTTTTTAATATGCCACAGGATGTTTTATTATATATAAATAAAGATGTTAATTTTTTTTTTTTTTTTTTAAGAAAATGTATCTATATATGTACTTCTTTGGTTGCCGACAAAGTCCCATTAGAGGTTAGTGTTAATCTAATATACTGATTAGTAGGGATGGTGGCAACCAGCACCCACAATTGAAATGGTACTATTCTTTATCAAATAAAAGATCTGCATAATATAAATTTGTTGTATTATTTTTATGTATTGCAGAAATAATCCTTTGATATGACTGTTGATACAATGGGTGAAGCCTGAAGGTGAAGGCACAGAGGGCATTGTGATCTTTAAATATGGCTTTTCCTATACTAATTCTATGCTTGGGACTCAGCTGGCAGCAGTGTTAGTGGGTAAACATTATTCCTTCAAAAGGCTTGGCAAAGTTTGGTCACGTACACAAATATTGGATGTTGTGCTTAGCATGCAACGCTCTTTGTACTACCTGTCCGGCCCTGCCGTGGCATGTAGCGTTCCTGTAATGTTCACATTATATTACTATCGCCAAAAGCATATTGTATTGAATTATATTGTGTTTCTAAATACTTTGTTGCATTTTAAATACTCAAATGTATAAAGCAGTAATCTAAAGGGGATTTTTTTAAAGATATAAAGCTTTATTCTACTTATGACTTGTCCATGTAATACAATTTATCGTTCTGGTAAATTTTGACATTGTAGTGCAACACAAGCGACACATGGAAATATTTGTGGGGCACTGGTGCGCTAATATGGTAAGCTGGCTAATATAATGTCTATAAGTGCTATTGAACTGCTGCTACCACTAAATCAAATTCTGAGTCTTGAAAAAATTGCAACTATAAAACCAATAAAACAAACGACACATGCTGCTTTATTTCTTTAACGTAGATGGAAATCCTGCTTTCAACAAATGCTGTATTCTTTTACTTTAAGTTAAAGTGGAGTTCCACCCAAAAGTGGAACTTCTGCTTTAAGTGCTCCTGACCCGCTGACATGCCACATTTGGCATGTCATTTTTTTGGGGGGGGGGGGGGGGGCCAGGTACCTAGTTTTGACCGGTATCTGCTCCCACTTCCTAGGGGGCTCAAGCAGAAGTTCTCCTCTCCCCCTCCCTCCCTGCAATCTTCTAAACATTTCAGAGGTCTCAGAAGATTGCCCAGCCACTAAGGAAGGGCAGCGTGACTCACGCATGCACAGTGCGCACCCGGCTGTGAAGCCACAAGCTGTCACAGCCGGGTACCCACACTAGTGATGCTGGCGCCGCGGGGAGAAGAGGAAGAGAACCGGGGCTCCCGCCGGCTGCATCGCTGGATCATGGGACAGGTGAGTGTGTGTTTATTAAAAGTCAGCAGCCACACTTTTTGTAGTTGCTGACTTTTAATAAACACAAAACAGCTGGAACTTTGCTTTAAAGTAATTTCTAGAGAAATTACCTTTTTTTTCAATATATTATATAATAAATATTTTACCAATAAAGCTGTCCAACTTATTAAAGCGGTCGTAAACTAGGGAAAAAAAAATAAAAATAAAAACGTTTCCCCTGCATGGCAAGGCCAGAGAGTGCTAGTATGCACCGCTATATAGCACAGGTATGCCGTTCCTTCATGGCTCATGTGCCAGTGAGGTCTCCGGCTTCTACAGAAGTAAATATCTCCTACGCGGTGCACGTTTAGAAGATATTTATAGTACCTACAGGTAAGCCTTATTATAGGGTTACCTGTAGGTAAAAGATAAACAGAACAACTTTACTACCACTTTGAACCCCAAAACTTCCTTAACCGCTTGCCGACCGCCGCCCGACTATTTACTGCGGCGGTCAGCCCCTCACAGGCAAAGCGACGTAGGTCTACGTCGCTAGCCTGTGAGGCTCTAGAGAGCGAGCGCGCGCCGCCGGAGGTGCGCTTCCGTGCGGTCACGGCCCCCCCCTGCGCGTGTGCCTGGCGGATCCGATGTCCGCCAGGCACTCGCGATCTTCCGTTACACCGGAAGAAAGGCAGGCCGCTAATGTATACAAAGCCGCCTGTCATTCTTCCCTGTGTAAGAATGGAGATCAAACGGTTCTACTATGTTGGACCGTTGATCTCTGTTCTTACACTAGTAGCCACAGCCAATCACAGTTAGAAACACGCCCCTAGGGACACACTTAACCCCTCCCTCTCCAATAAAGTTAATTCCTTCACTGCCAGTGTCATTTTTACAGTAACAGTGCATATGTATAGCACTGATTACTGCAGTAATATCACTGGTAACCCCAAAAGTTTCAAAAATGTCAGTCAAGGGTCCGATCTGTCCGCCGCAATGTCGCAGTCCCGCAAAAAAAAAAACGCAGATCGCCGCCATTACTCGTTAAAAAAAAAAAATGACAAAATCTTTCCCTTAGTTAGTAAACGCAATAACTTTTGCGCAAACCAATCAAAATACGCTTTTTGCTTTTTACCAAACATATGTAGCATAAAACAAATTGGCCTAAAATGTTAAAAAATTATGATTTTTACATTTTATTGGGGGGAATTTCATATAAAAAAATGTGAAAAATATTGTTATTTTTGCAAAATTGACGCTCTTTTTTTGTTTATAGCGCATGATCAAAAAATCGCACAGGTGATCAAATACCACCAAAAGAAAGCTCTGTTTGTGGGAAAAAAAGGACTTCAAATAGGTACAGTGTCGCACGACCACGCAATTGTCCGTTAAAGTCACGCAGTGCCGAATCGCAAAATAGGCCCTGGTCAGGAAGGGGGTAAAATCTTCCGGGGCTTAAGTGGTTAAAACATATATTCTATGATCTCAAACATATAACAGCTGAAATGAAATAAGCTGGAGGTTTTTTAAAACATAGGAAAGCATATACTGTACATTCTGCCATTTTAACCGCCTTAGCGGTAATCCCGAGCGTGACTCGGGGTTGGTTTTTCATATCAGGAGCGGTAACCCCGAGTCACGCTCGGGGTGGATTGCAGAGAGCGCAGCGGTGTTCTCTTACCTTATCCTGGCGATCCAGCGATGATCTCTCATTGCTGCGACCGCCAGCCGAGAGTCCCGCCGCTCCTCCGTCCTCCGTCGGTACGATCACTTCCTAGTTCCGTTCCCTGCAGCAGCAATGCTGCATGGGAGCGGAACTAGGGAGGGAAATTCAAAAAAAAAAAAAAAAAAAAACGTTACACAAAACACACTTTATATTATTATATATATATATATATATATATATATATATATATGTATATATATATATATATATATATATATATATATATATATATGCATATATTTATGCATATGCATATATATATATGCATACGCATATATATATATATATATATATATATATATATATATATATGCATGCATATATATATATATATATATATATATATATATATATATATATATATATATATATGCATATGCATATATATATATATATATATATATAATATGCACACACACACACACATATATATATATATATATAAAATTATATTATTGATTCAATTATAATTCATGCGTTATATATTATATATATATATATATATATATGTGTGTGTATATATATATATATATATGTATATATATATATATATACACACACACACACACATATCTATATATAATATATAATGCATGAATTATAATCTAATCAATAATATAATTTTATTATATATATTATATATTAAATAATAAAATAATATTATTGATTCGATTATAATTCATGCGTTTGTGTTTCAAATTTATCACATCTGGGATGTCTACTAGAGTCTTATTTTGGTCAGGTTTAAGTCAGTAATTACTAAGAATTGTAGGCCTATAATACATAACGCCAAATTTCCATGAAAAGAATTGTACCGCTTTTGGTATGTAATTCCAGACATAATCATACCGCCAGGGAGGTTAATAAGCTCCCACCTAAATCCCCATAGTCCACACATCACATGAATAGCAGTGCAGATCAAAATAGTAAGACCCCCCCATTCACACTATGCTGTACCACTGTGGTATGCTACTGCATAATGTGAATTGCACTTAGGCCCCTTTCACATGATTACACCGATCAGGTCCGCCTGTCCGTTTTTCAGGCAGACTTGATTGGACCACCCATTCTTCTCTATGGAGAGGCGGATGTCAGCGTAGATGTGTCCGCTGACACCCTTCTGTCTTCAGATCTGACAAGATCCACCTAAAACAGACGGATGGCAAGTCTGCCGAGCAGGTCCAGCCCGTGGGAAAGGGGCCTTCGTCAGCCATTTCATCAAGAATGGGTTGCCAATGCATTGCAACAGTAAAAAAAAGAAACAGACCTTCAACTTTTTTCTTTTTTTAATGCAGCGCACCACAACACAAGACAAGTTTGCCGTGGTGTGCTGCAGTATAAGTCTGTTTGTACTTTTAGTTGTGCCAGGGCCATCTTACCGAATTGGCATGCTGGGCAGTTGCCCGGGGGCCCCACTTGCCTGGGGGGCCCCACCTGCACAGCGACCCAGCCCCAGCCCCAGCCAAGCATTAGTCCCAATTCCCGTGTGCATGCCACCGCCAAACTTAGCAGGTAGCAAGCACCTGATGACCCTGCGCTGCTGTCAGGCCACTTGGGCTTTGGAGGGGGAGCCCACAACTGCAGGAATGCCTGTCCGCCTCCAGGGAAAAGGAACGCACAGGACAGTCGAGTCTGACTCCCGTCCGTGTGTGCGTGTTCACCGGACCCAGCCGCCTAACTTGGAAGCTGTTATTAGCCTGGCACTGCTGTACCAATAAATATTGCCTTATCAATAATTTGCATTTTTATTCTCGTGGGTGATTGTGCAGGCAGGGCCCCAGTGCATTGCATTGCCCGGGGCCCTTTAATGCTCTTAAAGAGGTTGTAAACCCTCTTGTATAACTTTTACCTATAGGTAAGCCTATATTAAGGCTTACCTATATGTGCTATAAATATCTCCCAAACTTGCACCGTTTAGGAGATATTTACAGCGCAAACTGCCGATGACGTCATCGGCGCAGGCGCTCTGAGGGAACGGCCACCCGTGCCGTTCCTTCAGAGCTCAGTGCCGTGAACGGCGGCTCCCGCGCGCATGCGCGGGAGTGATGTAATCGCGCCTCCAGCCAATCAGATGGCCGGAGGACGCGAACCCGGAAGCGGGACGGCAGGACATGTCGCCGTCCTGTCGCTGAGGTGGCGGCACGGCGGGGGCTTCGTTTTAAGGTAAGTACTACATAATGAGCTAGTATGCGATGCATACTAGCTCATTATGCCTTTCTCTTTACAGGGCTTTTTTTTTCTCGGATTTTTTTTTGGACTTTACTTCCTCTTTAAGATGGCACTGAGTTGTGCTTATATTACGGCTGTGGAAAAACACACTTTACAGCAATGTGCAGATCTAAAGGAGGCATAAAGGCTAACTATACTTTCAGATAATTTAATCTTAATGACACCCTTCCCCATGCTAACTAAGCCCCTCTTGCACTTACCCCTAACTAAACCCCCCTAACACTTACTGTAGATTAGCGGATGATGTTGTCCAGGAGTCTGTACTATATCAGGTCACCTTCAGTTAGAAAAGACTCCCTGCTGGCCTGTGAAGAACACAGTATCCATGGGACCCTGCATCCTTCACATTGCTTCTTCCTTCCACCCATCACCCCTACTACTGCACAACGTGCATCCATGACTCTGAACATCCCTGGTTCTTAGCACCCCTGCCACTGCACCCCAACACCCCAGACACTGCACCTTTCTGACAGCTTGTAACATTATCACTACATTCTCTACAGTCTGTCTCGGCTTCCTCTTGTCACCCTTGCAGGGACCTGCAGAGAGGAGCAGCTGGGCCTGGAGTTTCTAGGCTCTCCATCCACTTCCTCCTCCATTTAGTCCTCTTGCCTTTGGGAGCCTTGGGCACATTGTGTGTGTTTCCAGAGGAAGGGGGTAGAGTTAACCCTTCTGGGCTGGGAAGAAGAGGAAAGCTAAACACTGGGTTGTATTCAGGGCCGTCTTTAATATGGATTGGACCCTGGGCAAACATTTTCTTGGGCCCCCCCCCCATGCAATTTAGCTCTCCACCCCAACAGCGTACCCCCTTCAATGCAGAGACCAGCGTACTCCCTTCAATGCAGAGGCCAGTGTACCCCCTTTCAATGCAGAGACCAGCGTACCCCCTTTCAATGCAGACCAGTGTACCCCCTTTCAATGCAGAGACCAGCGTACCCCCTTTCAATGCAGACCAGTGTACCCCCTTTCAATGCAGAGACCAGTTTACCCCCTTTCAATGCAGACCAGCGTGCCCCCTTTCAATGCAGAGACCAGCGTACCCCCTTTCAATGCAGAGACCAGCGTACCCCCTTTCAATGCAGACCAGCGTGCCCCCTTTCAATGCAGACCAGCGTGCCCCCTTTCAGTGCAGACCAGCGTGCCCCCTTTCAATGCAGAGACCAGTGTACCCCCTTTCAATGCAGACCAGCGTGCCCCCTTTCAATGCAGAGACCAGCGTACCCCCTTTCAATGCAGAGACCAGCGTACCCCCTTTCAATGCAGACCAGCGTGCCCCCTTTCAATGCAGACCAGCGTGCCCCCTTTCAATGCAGACCAGCGTGCCCCCTTTCAATGCAGACCAGCGTACCCCCTTTCAATGCAGAGACCAGTGTACCCCCTTTCAATGCAGAGACCAGCGTACCCCCTTTCAATGCAGACCAGCGTGCCCCCTTTCAATGCAGACCAGCGTGCCCCCTTTCAATGCAGAGACCAGTGTACCCCCTTTCAATGCAGACCAGCGTGCCCCCTTTCAATGCAGAGACCAGTGTACCCCCTTTCAATGCAGACCAGCGTGCCCCCTTACAATGCAGAGACCAGCGTACCCCCTTTCAATGCAGACCAGCGTGCCCCCTTTCAATGCAGACCAGCGTGCCCCCTTTCAATGCAGAGACCTGCGTACCCCCTTTCAATGCAGAGACCAGCGTACCCCCTTTCAATGCAGAGACCAGCCCTTGACCCTTGTCATCACTCCTGGGTGGAGCCAGCCTTAAAGTGACAGTACATGTGAAACCCTTCAGGTATAACACCCCTTTCAATGCAGACCAGCGTGCCCCCTTTCAATGCAGAGACCAGTGTACCCCCTTTCAATGCAGAGACCAGTGTACCCCATTTCAATGCAGACCAGCGTACCCCCTTTCAATGCAGACCAGCGTGCCCCCTTCCAGGCTGCTGTCATGTGCATTACCCCCCCCCCCACTCCACTCCCACTCCACTCCATTCCCAGGGGGGGTGGGGGTAATGCACATGACAGCATTTA
The DNA here is from genome assembly GCF_965119305.1 of Pelophylax lessonae. Taxonomy (NCBI): domain Eukaryota; kingdom Metazoa; phylum Chordata; class Amphibia; order Anura; family Ranidae; genus Pelophylax; species Pelophylax lessonae. The sequence goes on along the minus strand of NC_138772.1, from coordinate 93,447,653 downwards.
ATCCAGTTAGTAAATCCTGACCATTTCAGGCTGCAGTGCCGAGCCTGGAATGGTCAGGATTTACTAACTGGATTAAATGCTGTCATGTGCATTAACTCCCCCCTCCCTAGGGAGGAGAAAGACCTACCTGGTCCGGTCCGGTCCATCCTGGTCAGCTCCGCTCTGATCAGTGCCTGCGATGCTGCGTGACATGACAGGCTATCGGCTCGAATCCTCCCGCCACACACCATTCACGGACAGGGGCGGGGCCAGAGCGTGAGTGGAGCTCACGGCCCCCCCACTCCTCGCTCCTTGCTAGAGAGCAGTGCGGGGGCGCCGATGCCATGCCCAGCCAGATGCTGGCTTCTGTCACATAAAGTGACTGTCAAGCCGCAGCGGTCAGCGCCGATGGGGCTCCCGATTTGGGGCTTAAGGAGCAGCTCTGCTTTGGGCCCCTAAAGATTGACAGGGCCCTGGGCAGCTTCCCCTTTTGCCCTGCGGTAAAGACGGCCCTGGTTGTATTTATTAAAAGCAAAATGTTTGTGCACTTTGCAAGAGCAATTGCACTCATTTTCCCCAGAGCTCATTCAATGTGGTAAAGCGCTGCTGATTTCCATCATCCAATCACGTGCAAGCAAATATGTTTTTTATTTTTTTTTATTTTACTTGCATCTGACTGGGTATTCTTTACAAAGCCAAACTTCACCACAATACATTTACTAAAGAAAATGATTGCAAATGCACATGCAACGTACACAGTCTATTTTCCTATTTTCCCTTAAATTGAGGTGCCCACCACCTCCTTTACTATGGAACCCTTCAAATGCATCAGCCATTTTCTTGATGTCCAACATCCACATATATTCTCTCTTTTACATTCAAGATATTAAACCCTCTATATTTTTTATGTGAACAACATACAGTATATACATACACACACACAGACACACACACACATTATATTGTCAATAGTATTGGGATACCTGCCTGTACACACACATAAACTTTAATGGCACCCCAGTCTTAGTCCATAGGGTATACTTATGAGTTGCCCCCCCCCCTTTGCAGCAATAACAGCTTCAACCCTTCTGGGAAGGCTGTTCACAAGGTTTAGGATTGTCTATGGGAATGTTTGACCATTCTTCCAGAAGCCCATTTCTGAGGTCCGGCACTGACGTTTTAAGAGAAGGTCTGGCTCTCAGTCTGCTCTCTAATTTATTCCAAAGGTGTTAGATCGGGATAAGATAAGGACTCTGTGCAGGCCAAGTTCCTTCACCCCAAACTCAGTCATCCATGTCTTTATGGACCTTGCTTTGTGCACTGGTCCAAATCCAAAGACCCCAGATGATATCTTTGAAGACGAAACACGTTGGGTTTCTTACCAATCAGGATATTGCACTATGATCTTGTATACTGGATGAGCGCTTGTTTATAGAGAATGATGTAAGTTTTCTACCTTTTTAAATACATTTTGGAGATACAGTTTTACACTGTGTGGAGCCTTTCTTTATCTCTATGGTCCAATGCACTGTTTTGACACCAATCTATGCGGAGCAGATTCATCGCATTGTTACACATGGAAACGTTTGGATTCTTCTAATACCACTCCTGGACCCAGTACCTGTATGGGTAACTGAGTCCACATGTTCTGGTAAGCAGTCATTTTTACAAGTGGTGGAAGGTTCTCACATTGAGGATTGGAGCACAGAAGGTGGCATGCCCCTGTTCTGTGATTATTCACTGTACTGAGATATATGTTTTCTATTCTGTGGACTTTATTTCCTAGGACTGCACTGTCATTTTATTATTGTTTTTATTATATATATTTCTTCACATTTTTTGTTCAGTTTATTATGGGATAGTTATTTTGCAATTTGGTTTAGCACTGAACTTTCTTTGATTATCTGGTCCAAATCATTTGGTGGAGGGGGAGATTATTGTGTGGGGTTGTTTTTCAGGGGTTGGTCTTGGTCCCTTAGTTCCAGTGAAGGGAACTCTTAAGGCGTCAGCATACCAAGACATTTTAGACAATTTTATGCTCCCAACTTTGTGGGAACAGTTTGGAGATGGCCCCTTCCTGTTCCAACATGACTGCGCACCAGTGCACAAAGCAAGGTCCATAAAGACATGGATGAGTGAGTTTAGGGTGGAGGAACTTGACTGGCCAGCACAGAGTCCTGACCTCAACCCGATAGAACACCTTTGGGATGAATTAGAGTGGAGACTGTGAGTCAGGCCTTCTTGTCCAACATCAGTGCCTGACTTTACAAATGCGTTTCTGGAAGAATAGTCAAACATTCCCTTGGACAAACTCCTAAACCTTGTGGACAGCCTTCCCAGAAGAGTTGAAGCTGCAAAGGGTGGGCCAACTCAATATTGAACCCTATGGACTAAGACTGGGATGCCATTAAAGTTCATGTGCATGTATAGGCAGGTGTCCCAATACTTTTGACAATATAGTGTGTATGTATGTATACATATATATATAAATATATATATATACAGTAATCCCCCGCTACATCGTGGTTCAGTTTTTGCGGTCCCGGTAATTCGCGTTTCTTTTTGTAATGTTATTTTACTATATAAATCATTAAAAATGAAAGATTTTTGTGTTTTTCATAGCTCTTGCTCTGTCTCTAAGTATCTTTTATGTGTTTAAATGAGTTTCTATTGTTTTAAAAGTTTGTTTAAAGACCTTAAAATGCTTCTACACGTACAGTGACAGTAAAAAAATCATGCCTACAATGCATTTTAATAGGGCTTTTCTATTTCGCGGAATTTCACTTTTTGCGGCTGGGTCCGGAACGTAACCCCCGCAATGGAGGGGGGTTTACTGTACTGTATATACAGTATATTACCAAAAACCTGAACCCGCGTTACTGAGATCCATTACCTGGTCACATGGGTACAGGAGTGAAGGAGTTAACAAGTGCAAATATGAATTCCATGCTAGGTGCAAAGTGGAACCCTATTTTGTCCATGGGAGTGGGGTAACAGAGCTATGCTGGACTGGTGGAGGGGGTTCAGGCTCAGTGTTGTCCCTCCTAATGCAAAATACTTTATATATAAGTATATATAAGCTAAAATAAACCTCATTGCCCTTGTGTTAAAGCTTTGTGAATTGAGCCCATAGTCACCTTCCCATTGTCTGCGTGCCATTCTGTCAACTCATATTTCTATATTGAAGCTTCCCCAGAATGTAATAGAAATTCGGTGTCATTTCAGATCTGTGACCACTCGTCTCCACTGTGTAATAAAGCTAAATTTGGTTTGAGCACTTCTTTTATGGTAACAGTTTATTCATTTTATAGCACTATAACTTCCCCCGTGTCTGTTGCTAAAAATTTGGCTGCGCAAAAGTTATGTGTTATAAAAAGGAACATATTTGTCCAAATGATATGTAACATGAATATAAGCATGACATAATAGAACCGACTACTTTTTTAAACGTTTCTCTTTAGTCCTTTCACCAGCGCCAAGTGAGTCATGCAATCCTATGACTGTCTAGGCATTTTTCCAGTCAGTGAGCCTAAAAAAAAAAAAAAAAAAATGTTTTGGACAAAGGAAATTTCGACTCATTTCCAAACATCCAGGTAAAAGGTATGATTCATCTGTTTATTCATGAACAAACACTCTCAGGCTTATTTAATAATGCACAATGTAATGCAAAGTGCAGTGACCCATCAACAACCAATCAGAAGTCGTCTTTGATTGTTTTCACAGAACAAAAACTGCTGGAAGGTGAAATCAACTTTACTTTCCACTGACTTGAAGGGAATGTATAGTGTTTTTTTTTTTTTTTTTTTTCAGTGAACACATTTTATTGAAGCTGAAGTCCAGGTAGATATAAAAGATACAAATGAGTGCAGCTCTATATCCATTAAAACATCGTGAGAACATTTCTACTAAATGCAAGCAGCACAGGGACCCGAATACGGCGTGGTGACAGCTTCTTACCACCCTTGTACTGAAAAGCTCAGACCAGGAGACGGAGAAGTAGAACAAGGAGCCATTTAGTTGTGATGCCCATGTGCTAAAGAGGAGCATACTGATAGGAGAAGAGAGCAAAGTAGCAGAGAGATGAGCCTATCAGTCTTGTGCTTCTCTTTCCACTGTCCAGTCAGAGGCTGGGGGAGGGACAAAACCTATTAGTTTTACTCATCTGCAGCAGAAAAAAAATCAGGTCTGGCTGTGGGGTGAAGAGGCTGTTTAAATATCATAATTAGATTGAAGGAAATGCAAATTCTTTGGCAGGTAAAACATCTTTCATATGTGTATAGCCTGGAATTCAGCTCTAAAGGGTTTGTTACCCCAACACTTCATATTCCTGATATGTGCCTGCTGTACCATGTACTTGTTTGAGAAAGTATCTTATTCTCTTTGTATTGCTTCCTTTCTGTGAAATCCTTGGTGTTCCTGCCAGTCCCTCTGCTTTCCTATAAAAAAAAACTGACCACCCTAAGCAGGAGAGCACACCGTAGTCAGTTCTCTAGATGTGCTGGGAACTCAGTCTGCTTTCCTCCAATAATCAGAGTTTTTCTGACACGCCCCCTCCCCCACACAGCCATTCACTGGCAAGCTCAGTGTGCTGCTGCTTCTCCTCCCCTAGCTCTTATGCAGCTGAGAACAGAGGGAATGTGATCACTTATAAAAAGGGGGAAAAAAGTATTTATAATGTTTTTTTTTTTTTTATATTTATATAAAAATGTTGTTCCTTTATTTATATTTTAAACTAAATGGGTTGTTTTGCAAGGTGATTGTTTACAATCACTTTAAACCCTTTGGTCTTGCACAGTTGAACATTCTCCTCCTCTGCACTGATATTGCTTACTAGGATTTTACTGCACACTGTGACCCTCTCACGGTGTGCATTAGAAGCAGCAGCAAGTCACATAGAGCCAGCTAATTTCCTGGATGAAGGACAAGCAGCATTATCTACCTTACTTTCCCTGGCTCACCCAGGGAGTGTGGCTCTTTTAATCATGGAGGCTGAGCATTACATGTGGCCGTTAGCTTGAGCGGAGGGAGGGCTCTTGAGAGGTATTCAGAGGAATGGGAGGGGAGAAAGGAGGAACCTAGGAAGGCAAAAAAAAAAGGGTGCCACTGCGCCTTTAAGGAGGATTGGGCTACCTCCAGGGCTACCTGCCCCTTATCTATCCATTAGAATGCATGTGCTTCCACTGTGGAGACTCTTATACATTTAGAAGGGTTTGGAAGTAATACTAGGTGCCTTGAAGGGGCCTTGCAGCTTATGCATGCGTTTGCAAATGTGTGCTAACTAAACCCCTGTTTTTAACACATACTGTTAGACAGGTTAATTTGGTTCGTAAGCAGACTGGTTGGTGAGTTGAGCTGGGAATTTTCTCTGGTTTTGTCTTTCATGCATTTGCCCTTCCATGTGCTCCTTGCTGTGAAGGTCAGTTATAGACGGGGACAGAGGCCATTTTATATAACAGAAATTTACAGACCACAGAACGCCTGAGGAGCCCTTCCTTCCTTCCTTCCTTCCTTCCTTCCTTCCTTCCTTCCTTCCTTCCAGGTATAAGATTACTGGTTCATCCTGTGATCCCCAAAATGCTCTCGGTTATCTGACTGCCAGAGGGAGACATTTTCAAGAAGCTGGCAGGTGAGACTCTGTAAGGGGAAACCTTCGCTTTCACTCCTTGTTGGGTGCCTCTCCCGAACACTGCTTGCATTTTCTTTCTAACCAGTGGACCTCTCTCCATGACTGACTCTCACACTATGAGCATGATGAATTATGCAGAACCTGCATTTAAAGTGGAGTTCCACCCTACTTTGCATCTATAGGCGCTTTGATGCCAATCCCTTTGCCATTAATTTTTGGATAGTGGATAGTGACATTTTTTTTTTAAACGCATAGTAGCTTTTGTTGTAAAAATTTGCTCCATTTTCGTCCATCCTCACTGCGGCCAGATATGGCATTTCCTTTTTTTCCATTGGCTCCTGGGATACCAGTGTAATCAATCCCAGGAGTCAATGAGCATTCTCTGCTTCTAGCATTGCGTTATTTCAAATCTTGAAATGGCATGATGCTAGGCAGAGGTAGGCGCTATTTTCCGGGTTTGAACGTGAATTATAGGTTGGTTGCTATAGCAATGTGGCGGGTATTTATGCTGCTGCCGCTTTTGCTATGGCAACCTGTTCTGGACAAACAATGCCGTGCAGTGTCATTACTGGGCAGGTGCAAAATCGGGAGTTGCATGCTGGGTATCCAGCTGCACCAAATCCTGGAAATAGAGACAAGCGGGCTTCAGATGCCCACAGCTGAGATGGCCCCCTGCCTGCTGCCGAGATCAGGTAGAGGTTTAAAGATTTATAAATAACCTTTATGTATACAATTGTAATTGAGGTCTAATTTAAATATAAGAAATAATCATGATCATTGGAGCGTTATTGAAAAAAAAAAACTATTATGGGGACTGGAGCTCTTTGTTTCTGGGTATAAGTTTGAGGGAGGTGCGTGACTTAGCGTCTTTGGCAAGAAGCAGAGTCCCAGGAGGTAGAGAACGGCTGTCTCTCCTCCTGTCAGAGGAAGCAGATGTCTCAGGTGCTGCCTGAGAATCCAGAGAGTGCTGAGCTGAGCTGAAGGGGATCCGGTGTGCCGAGAACCAGTGGAGAGCGAGAGGGGTCCAGTCCCAGGAAAGCCTACACAGGTCCTGAGTACTGAGGATTGCCCATGGGGGTCTGTCTAGCTTCAGAGGGGACCACTCCAGAGAAGGTTCTAGGATCCAAGTATCAGCTAGCTGTAAAGGGGGTAACTGGTCAGAAAACCCTGAAGTGATAGAGGGGGTACCTAGGTTGAGGACCCTGAAGTGTTTGGGCCCTGAAGAGATAGTGCACAGTGTGAGTGGATCATTTGAGAGTTGCAGCCATAAAGGAATCCACAGCAAGCTACCTCAAGCCAGTGCAAGGCTGGAGGGAGTAGTCAGTGACTTTGCAGTGCAAGCAGTGTCAGATGTTCAATGTTCTACAGTCCTGAATCTTCTGGACTTAAAGTCGAGGTTACAGCCCCAGTTTCAGAGCTTCAGTGTGTTTAAAGCGTCAGTGAGCGCTGGCGGCTAGCGTCGGCTGGCATCAAGGCAGCGCTAACAGGCAATTTTCTCGAAAAAGTCCCTAAGGAGTTTCCCACTCATTCCCTTCTCCCATCCCCTAAAATACAAGAAAACAACCAAAGAAAGATGTCGGAGTTGTTGAGGTCTCAGTTCTCACACCCAGGGTCGCAGCTCACATGGGCTGGAGAGGTAACCGGTAACAATAGCAGACCCACATCAGGCCCAACGCCTGGAAAACCTGCTATATATATATATCAATAGCACATGCCTTCAGGTAAGATCAGGGGTCCTCAAACTATAGCCCTCCAGTTGTTCAGGAACTACAATTCCCATCATGCCTAGTCATGTCTGTGAATGTCAGCATTTTCCAATGTCTCATGGGATGTGTTGTTCTGCAAGAGCTGGAGGGCCATAGTTTGAGAATCCCTGGGCAAAATCAATACAGATTTATTTTGAAAGTGAAACAAGTGGACTTTCTAAACTTAGCACAGTTTCAGGAATTTATAGCCATAAATATGTTTCATCTGGACTTGCTTTTAATAAAAATCTCAAAAACAATATAACTTACACGCTGTGCTTGTACTTGTGAGGTGTATTGGCAATGAGTTATGTTACCCTATTGATGTCAGAGATTGGATTACTGCTGCTTCACACTTCAACAGTGCTGCCAAAGACCTGATAAATATGGACTTCATCAGTCGTTGCTGAAGGAAGTTCCAGGAATGGTACGCATGTGGTGAGGTCAGCGTCACCGCTTAAGTTCAGAGACAGATTATGTATTTTGGGTTTCCCATTACTTACCTGTACCAGAATAATTAGTCACCAGGACAAATAGAACCTGACAGGTAACCCTTCCATACTCTATCCAAAACTATAGACAATGGGGTTGGCTTTAAAATACACATTAAAATACATCTATATTCTCACTTACATTAAAGTGGTTGTAAAACATAAAATATTATTTTTAAAAAAACAACAAATATGTTATACTTACCTGCTCTGTTCAATGGCTTTGCACAGAGCAGTCCCCATTTTCATCTTTTGCATTCCCCCCGCTGGCGCTCTCGGCTACTCCCCCTGTCTAGTGCCTACACAGCCAACTGCTTGCTATGGGGGCACTCATATGGGATCCCTCCTGAGCCCGGTCTGTGTGTCCATTGACACACAGGGCATGGTTCAGCCCTTTCCTGCTCTCTCCTCACTGGCTGTCAGTGATAGCAGCCAATGGCTCCTGATGATGTCTCTAAGGAGGGAGAAAGCGGAAAAGCCTCTGTTCTCGTGCACAGCACTGGATCGAGATCAAGCTCAGGTAAGAATGGGGGAAGGGGTGGAGCTGCATGCAGACGATTTTTTACCCTAAAGTATAACTAAAGGCAAAGCATTTATTTATTTATTATTATTTTTAAAATTTTATATAGAGTGGAGATAAATTAGAACACCTGTCCATTTTTATTGCTCTCTGTGTCCCCGTTAGGGAGATTCACCCTCTCTATTCCTCCTGTTTACCATTAACCACTTCAATACAGGGCACTTTCACCCCCTTCCTGCCCAGGCCAATTTTCACATTTTAGCGCAGTTGCATTTGGAATGACAATTGCACGGTCATGCAACACTGTACCTAAACCAAATTTATGTCATTTTCCCCCCACAAATAGAGCTTTCTTTTGGTGGTATTTGATCACTGCAATGTTTTTCCTTTTTTGCTAAACAAATAAAAAAACACCGAAAAGTTTGAAAAAAAAAAAATGTTGTTTTTGTTTATGTTATACAATTTTTTAAATAAATAAGTTTTTTCCTGCACTGATGAGCACTGATGAGACTGCACTGACAGGCACTGATGAGGAGGCACTGATGGGGTGGCACTGATAGGCGGCATTGATAGGTGACACTGATAGGCACTGATATGTGGCACTGATAGGTAGCACTGATATGCAGCATTGGTGGGCACTGATAGGCGGCACTGCTGGGCACTGATAGGCGGCATTGATGGGCACTGATAGGTGGAACTGATGGGCACTGATAGGTGGCAATGATGGGCACTAATGGGCACTGATAGGCGGCATTGGTGGGCACTGATAGGCGGCACTGATGGGCACTAATGGGCACTGATAGGCGGCACTGGTGGGCAATAATGGACACTGGTGGGCGGCACTGATAGATGGCAATGATGGGCACTGGTGGGCAGCACTGATAGGGAGGGCACTGGTGGGCAGCACTGATGGGGAGGGCAATGGGGGGCTCCCTGAGCCCTGATTGCCATCCCTGGTGGCCATAGAGGGCATCCCTGGGGTCATGGGTGGGTATCCCTGCTACAGGTACTCTCTACTCATATGCCGAAACTGAGTTCCCGACCTGGCCATCCATGCTGGGGGGGGGGGATGCCTGCGCTCTGTCCTTGTCTTCAATCTGTATTCAGTAGGTCAGTGGCAGGGACTTTTTACTTTTCTTCACCTGGAATCATTTAGGCATGTCTGTGGCAGAAGCAGTTTAGCCTTTTTATGGAGCATTCGAGTGGCCCAGAGGGCAATTGCCCCCTACCCCATGACCAGTCCTCCCCTGCTTCCTCCTCATAACATTTGCAATTCCGGCATCTACTGGGTGAACTCCCATGTGCATGTGTGGAAGTTACATCATCCTGGCCAGGGCATTTAGGATGGCCAAGGATCTCGAAACCGGAAGAAGCCAGGATAAAAATGTTGGTGCTGGTAGAGGAGCTCACAATTGTCGCTGAAGCAGAGGGGTGAGTATAGGTTCACTTTAGGCTTATTTTTTTTTTTAACCTGCAAACCTAAAAAAATTTAAGGAACCATTAATTTTGACATCAGTCTTTCCTGAAGAATCTATGTGCATAACGCATTTAATGCATGTTATTTTATTGAATCCCTCCACTAGATCCCAGGACACCACACCCTGTAAATTAGATACTAAACACATACTTGCCAAATAGATTGATTTTTGATGTGTCAGTGGGGTTGATTTACTAAAACTGGAGGAGTTCAGAATCTGGTGCAGCTCTGCATAGAATCCAATCAGCTTTTATTTTATTTATTTTTTTGTTAAAGCGTAATTGAACAAGCTGAAGTTAGAAGGTGATTGGCTACTATGCACAGCTGATTTTGCACTCTCTGATGTTAGTAAGGCTCCTTTCACATGGGCGGTGCCATCTGCTGACATCCGCTCCTCCATAGGGCTGCATGGGGCATCCGATCAGGTCCGTCTGAAAAACTGATAGGCGGACCGAATCGTAAAGGCCGTGTGAAGGGGCCTTAACCGGTTGCTGACCGCTTGCCGCAGTTATACTGTGGCAGGCAGCCGCTCCTGCACAAACCGACGTAGGTATATGTGGGGACTCCAATGCATGGGGCAGGCGGCTCTGATTGCTGCCTGACACCAGCGATCGTTCCCCGCTGAGAGAGAAGGACGGGCAGCTGTTGTAAACACAGCTGACTGTTCTTCTCCCTGGAATGATCATAGAGCTCCTGTGATCCTTCTATAAAGGAACACAGGTCTCTGTGATCATTTCACAAGCCACGCCCCCTACAGTTAGAAACATGCCCCTAGGTACACATTTAACCCCTTGATCACCCACAGCGTTAGCCCCTTTCCTGCCAGTGTCATTATTACAGTAACAGTGCATATTTTTAGCACTGATTACTCTAGTAATGTCACTGGTCCCCCCTAAAGTGTAAAAAATGTCAGCCAGGGGTCCAATCTGTCCGCCGCAATGTCGAAGTCCCGCAAAAAAAATTGCAGATCGCCGCCATTACTAGTAAAAAAAAAAAAAAAAATGACGTAAATATTTCCCATAGTTAGCAGACGCAATAAATTTTGCGCAAACCAATCAAAATACGCTTATTGATATTTTTTTTTACCAAATATATGTAGCAGAAAACAAATTGGCCTAAAATGTTAAAAAAAATTTTGATTTTTAAATTTTATTTTTTTGGGAATGTTATGTAGCAGAATGTGAAAAATATTGTTTTTTTTTTTTTTTTTCAGAATTGTCGCTCTTTTTTTGTTTATAGCGCAAAAAATAAAAAATCGCACAGGTAATCAAATACCACCAAAAGAAAGCTCTATTTGTAGGAAAAAAGGACATCAATTTTATTTGGGTACATCACCACACGACCGCGCAATTGTCCGTTAAAGTAACGCAGTGCCGAATCGCAAAATATGGCCTGGTCATTAAGGGGGCAAATCCTTCTGGTCCAGAAGTGGTTAATCAACCCCACTTTATTATGTTAATTACAATTACAATCAATAATTTAAAAATTACATATCTTTTATTTAAAGTTTCCATATAAAAAGTTTACACTTTTTTAGGGAGCAGAGCTTCTCCCCTTGCTGTTGCATAAAAGGTTATGCAGAGAAGTGGAGGGAGAGGTGGAGGAGCTGAGTCAGCACACAGAGTAGTTACACACTCCCGGAAGACGAGAGGGCTATGTGGAGTAGGAGAGAGGGGGTTGTGCTAATAAAATTACTCTTCCAAGAATAGTCAAATTTTCTAGCAAAATTATTTATAAAATGGGAAAACACTGCAAGTAAGCATTTAAAACACTTGATTTTTTATGTGCTTTTACTTGCACTTTTTAAGCTGGCAGGCCTCTTGGAAGCAACTCCAATTCTCCTCTAATAATGACGAGATTTGGTGGGATTCTGGTTCACATTTTGTATGGGGGCTCAAAGGAGTTTAGTTAAGCCCTTGCATATTGTCTTTTTCCCTTCAAGGATTTTTTATCTAAGTAAGCATACAGAAACAAAAATGTGAAATATATTTTAAATAACCATACATACATAATTCATCACTAAGTTCTTTAGAAAGTTCAAGAGCAGGAAAAAGCATTATAAAGCATTGGGTAAAATCATTCATATGTGAAGGCAGCTTATATAATGAGCTCATGACTTATTCTTGGAAAGACTTAAATTTTGACCTTGAATCAATGTATCAATGGGATAATTGTTGAATATTGCCTTGTAGCTGAAGCCCCTTCAATGTACCTGCTTTTAAGATATCATTGTCATTGCTATGACATATGTAAAAGACACATAGTTTAAATAAATATTTTTGTGGTTACCAAAATGCAGGTAAGGCACTTAGTAAATCTAATTACTATCTTGGTCAGCCACAGAACTTGTGTAATTCATATGTGCATAATAATCAACCTTAATCACTTTAAGACCGGAAAGGATTTGCCCCCTTAATGACCAGGCCCTATTTTGCGATTCGGCACTGCTTTATTTTAATGTAGAATTGCGCAGTCGTACGACGCTGTACCCAAATAAAATTGATGTCCTTTTTTTCCCCACAAATAGAGTTTTCTTTTGGTGGTATTTGATCACCTGTGCGATTTTCATTTTTTGCGCTATAAAAAAACAATATTTTTCACATTCTACTATATGACATTCTGAAAAAAAAAAAAAATTCAAAATCAAGATTTTTTTAACATTTTAGGCCAATTTGTCTTCTGCTACATATTTTTGGTAAAAAAATCGCAATAAGCGTATTTTGATTGGTTTGCGCAAAAGTTATCGTGTCTACTAACTAGGGGAAAGATTTATGTCATTTTTATTGTTTTTTTTTACTAGTAATGGCGGTGATCTGCGATTTTATGCGGGACTGCAACATTGCAGCAGACAGATCAGATCTCTAACTGACATTTTTGACACTTTTGGGAGTACCAGTGACATTACTACAGTAATCAGTGCTAATTATATGCAGGAAGGGGTTAACCCTGTGGGTGATTAAGGGGTTAAATGTAAGCCCAGGGGAGCGATTCTAACTGCGGGGGGGGGGGGGCGTAGCTTGTGAAATGACCATAGAGACATGTGATCCTATATAGAAGGATCACATGGGCTCTATGGTCATTGCAGAGAGAAGGACGGTCGGCTATGATTACAACAGCCGACCGTCCTTCTGTCTCAGTGGGGAGCGATCGCGGGTATCAGGCGGCAATCGGAGCCGCCTCACCCGTGCATCGGCTTCCCCGCTGCCAAGTGGGGGCGGGAGCGCGCCGCCGGCGGTGCGAGCTCGCCCCCCTAGCTTTCTGCATGCGACCTACATCGGTTCGCGCAGGAGAGCCACCCTGCCGCAGTAAATCTGCAGCGGGTGGTCGGGAAGCGGTTAAAGTGATTGTAAAGGATCACCTTTTAAAACCCATTCAGTTTAAAATAGAAATGGAAAGCAAAACATTTATATATAGATATAAACAAACATTATAAATACCCTTTTTTCCCCTTTTTTATAAGTGATCACATTCCCTCTGTTCTCAGCTGCATAAGAGCTTTGGGGAGGAGAAGCAGCAGTACACTGAGCTTGTCAGTGAATAACTGTGCAGGGGGGGGGGGGGTGTCAGGACAAGTCTGATCATTAGAGGATAGTACACTGAGTTCCCAGCATAGCTAGAGAACTGACTATGGTGTGCTCTCCTGCTTACTATGGTCAGTTTTTAAAAGGAAAGCAGAGGGACTGGCAGGAACATCAGGCATTTCACACAGAGGAAGCAATACTAAAAGAACAGGATTATCTATTAGGGTAACAGCGCCACAGATAAAAAAGAATCTTAATGTAATGGACTGCTGCTGCCCTAATTAATTGAAACCAATTAATAGCTCAAAAGAGGAATTGCTTTAATGAGCAGCGCTGATCTACACTAAATGTGCTCAATCAAAGTGTGAATAAACAACTTAAATCATATGCCATATGTGTAACACACTAATAAAGCATCATGAATATTATAATATCATAAATATCATAAATGTGCAATATATGATATAAAGTGCTAAGTGCATAGTGAAGTGCAATACAAATATAAAATGACTGATGTAAAGTGAGCCAAAATATATCAAAGCAAAGAGTCCCAACATGACATCAAAAAAAGGACCATCTGTTGTATGTGTCACCACAATTAAAAAATAAATAAAGTTCAATCATAAAGAAAAAAGTTCAAGCAAAAAAAGTCCTCTTTCAAAACGTGTACAATATCCTCAAACACATGTGATATCCAAAGTTAAAAGTGCGTCCACCCATAGCGCAGCATCTCAAGTGAATCTGTCACCGCTCTCACTAAATATCACTCACCAGAGCCCCAAGCTGGCATCTGAGAATGTAGATTTAGTGGCTGTTACGGAGACATGGTTTAATGAAAGAAATGACTGGGACATAACCATACCAGGGTACTCTTTATACATAAGAGACAGAGAAGGCAAGAAAGGAGGAGGAGTGGCCCTGTATGTGAAAGATAGCATTAAATCTAACCTAATACAAGTTGGTGAAGCCAACATAGAGTCAGTTTGGGTTACGTTGCAGTTTGCTAATCATGCAGTAACTCGTGTAGGTGTGATATATAGACCACCTGGTCAAGTCAAAGAACTAGATGATCTACTAGTTGAAGAAATAGCTAAAATGACAATGAAAGGAGAAGTTATCATTATGGGAGATTTCAATCTTCCAGATATAAACTGGAAAACCAAAATAGCAAGTTCTACCAGGAGTACAGATATTCTAAACTCCCTACTGGGGTTGTCTCTGCAACAAGTGGTTGAGGAGCCAACCCGGAGGGAGGCCATTTTGGATCTGGTATTCACAAATGGGGATTCGGTATATGATGTCATTGTAGGCAAAACCTTGGGATTCAGTGATCACCAGTCAGTGTGGTTTAATATAAGAACTGTGAAAGAGTCACACCACACAAAAACAAAAGTTTTAGATTTTAGAAAAACAGACTTTTCAAAAATGAAATTAGTCATAAATGAGTCCTTATCAGACTGGTACGGATTACATGGAGTCCAGGAGAAATGGGACTACTTAAAAGGTGCATTATTGAAGGCAACAGAAAATTGCATTAGACTTGTCAGTAAAAGCAAAAAAAGGAAGAGACCACTGTGGTACACAGCAGAAGTGGCCCAAATCATTAAAAATAAAAAGCTAGCATTTTGTAATTATAAAAAAACCCAGAGCAATGAAGATAAGGAAATCTACAAGATTAGGCAGAAAGAGGCCAAGCAAGTTATAAGAACTTCTAAAGCGCAGGCAAAAGAAAAAATAGCTCAGTCTATGAAAAAGGGGGATAAGACATTCTTCAGATATATAAATGAAAAAAGGAAATTAAAACAAGGAATAACTAAATTAAAAACAAAGGACGGAAGGTATGTAGAAGAGAATAAAGGGCTAGCCGACTGCCTTAATGAATACTTCTGTTCAGTTTTTACAGAAGAAAAAGGAGAAGGACCTCCACTTGAAAGAATGACTAATGAATCGTTTGATGCATGTGTCTTTACAGAGGAAGACGTTCTAAGATTGCTGTCTAAAGTGAAGACAAATAAGTCACAGGGTCCTGATGAGATACACCCAAAATTATTAAAAGAGCTTAGTGGTGAGCTGGCAAAACCATTAACAGATTTATTTAACCAATCATTAGTAACAGGAGTCGTCCCGGAAGATTGGAAATTGGCAAATGTCCTGCCCATTCACAAGAAAGGTAGTAGGGAGGAATCGAGCAACTATAGACCAGTGAGTCTGACATCAATAGTAGGCAAATTAATGGAAACCCTATTAAAGGATAGGATTGTGGAACATCTTAAATCCCATGGATTGCAAGATGAAAAACAACATGAGTTTACTTCAGGGAGATCATGTCAAACAAATCTTATTGATTTTTTTGACTGGGTGACTAAAATAATAGACGGTGGAGGTGCAGTAGACATTGCATATCTAGATTTTAGTAAGGCTTTTGACACTGTCCCACATAGAAGACTTATCAATAAACTGCAGTCATTGAGCATGGACTCCCATATTGTTGAGTGGATTAGGCAGTGGCTGAGTGACAGATAACAGAGGGTTGTAGTCAATGGAGAACATTCAGAACAAGGTCATGTTACCAGTGGGGTACCTCAGGGATCTGTACTGGGACCAATTTTGTTTAATATCTTCATAAGTGATATTGCAAAAGGCCTCGATGGTAAGGTTTGTCTTTTTGCTGATGACACAAAGATATGTAACAGGGTTGATGTTCCTGGAGGGAAACGCCAAATGGAAAAGGATTTAGGAAAACTAGAAGAATGGTCAGAACTCTGGCAACTGAAATTTAATGTGGATAAGTGCAAGATAATGCACCTGGGACGTAAAAACCCAAGGGCAGAATATAGAATATTTGACACAGTCCTGACCTCAGTATCTGAGGAAAGAGATTTAGGAGTAATTATTTCAGAAGACTTAAAGGTGGGAAGACAATGTAATAGAGCAGCACAAAATGCCAGCAGAATGCTTGGATGTATAGGGAGAGGTATAAGCAGTAGAAAGAGAGAAGTGCTTATGCCGCTGTACAGAACACTGGTGAGACCTCACTTGGAGTATTGTGCGCAGTACTGGAGGCCATATCTCCAGAAGGATATAGATACTCTAGAGAGAGTTCAGAGAAGAGCTACTAAACTAGTACATGGATTGCAGGAAAAAACTTACCAGGAAAGGTTAAAGGACCTTAACATGTATAGCTTGGAAGAAAGAAGAGACAGAGGGGATATGATAGAAACTTTTAAATACATAAAGGGAATCAACTCTGTAAAGGAGGAGAGCATATTTAAAAGAAGAAAAACTACCACAAGAGGACACAGTTTTAAATTAGAGGGGCAAAGGTTTAAAAGTAATATGAGGAAGTATTACTTTACTGAGAGAGTAGTGGATGCATGGAATAACCTTCCTGCAGAAGTGGTAGCTGCAAATACAGTGAAGGAGTTTAAGCATGCATGGGATAGGCATAAGGCTATCCTTCATATAAGATATATATAAGATTCAGATATATTGGGCAGATTAGATGGGCCAAATGGTTCTTATCTGCCGACACATTCTATG
The DNA here is from genome assembly GCF_965119305.1 of Pelophylax lessonae. Classification (NCBI taxonomy): domain Eukaryota; kingdom Metazoa; phylum Chordata; class Amphibia; order Anura; family Ranidae; genus Pelophylax; species Pelophylax lessonae. The sequence continues at coordinate 93,430,754 of NC_138772.1, read as the reverse complement.
TTTCTATGTTTCTATGTTTCTATGTCAAATAAAAACCAGCACAAATGCCACAAAATATCCAGCGAACACAGTCTCCACTCCAATCAGGCTCCCATACGCTTTCCCCTTAGTAAAACCACAGCGCTCAGTGCCAGAGAAATGGAAGAAAGGAAGAAAGCTCCCATCGCATAAATAGTAAAAACAGGTTTTTATTTTAAAAACACAATAAATACCCTCACATGCCACAAGCGTCCTCCCGACACTAAGGTTTACCGCTGATTGTTATAATAAGCTTGTCTCCAGGCCTCTCTGCAGACCGCGAGTACAATACAGCTTTCATTTTGGCGTCAGCATCCTTGCCCCCACCTACACGTTTTGTCATGTGATGTCCTCCGCTCCGTGAAGACATCACATGACAAATCGCTTAGGATGGGGCAAGGACGCTGCCGTCAGCATGAAAGCTGTATCATTTGCTGGATATTCTGTGGCGTTTGTGCTGGTTTCAGTTGTCCAGCCCGGGGCTCTGGCGAGTGATATTTAGTGGGAGCGGTGACGGATTCACTTGAGGTGCTGCACTATGGGTGGACATACTTTTAACTTTGAATATCACATTTTTTTTTATGATATTACACACTTTTTGAAAGAATAATTTATTTGCTTGTACTTTTTTCTTTTTGCTTGAACTTTATTTATTTTTTAATTGTGGTGACACATATAACAGATGGTTCTTTTTTTGGTGTCACTTTGAGACTCCTTGCTTTGATATAGTTTTGCTCACTTTGCATCAGTCACTTTATATTTATATTGCACTTTATTTTGCACTTAGCACTTTATATTATATATTGCACATTTATGATATTTATGATATTATGATATTCACGATGCTTAATTAGTGTGTTACACATATGGCATATGATTTAAGTTGTTTATTCACACTTTGATTGAGCACACATATGGCACTTTTCCACTGCAAGTACAGGCTCAGTTCCACTCGGCACTGCTTGGCCCAGCTCGGCTCAGTTTGCTTTTCCACTGCGTGGTACGAGTCGGCACGTTTCAGCACTGTATAGGCTCTACTCGGTTCGGTTTGCTTTTCCACTAAAGTAGTAAGTGGGTGGGATTACAATGATTCTCTGACCAATCAGTGGCTAGTAGTGCCAAACAATCAAGGCTGCATGCAAAGGATTGTGGAATATGGTATAGGTATGGCCCGCTTGGAACCCCAACCGAGGTGGTACTGTTTAAGCGAGCCGTACCATGTAGTGGAAAAGCGCCGCTGTACCAAACCGTCCTAACACATACCATGCGGTACCATGCAGTGGAAAAGCGCCAAACCGAGCCGTACCATGCAGTGGAAAAGCGCCAAACCGAGCCGTACCATGCAGTGGAAACGCGCCTTTAGTTAGGCATGTGGATCAGCATTGCTAACTAAAACAATTCCTCTTTTAAAGAGAACAAGATACTTTCCCATAGAAGTACGTGGTACATCAGGCACATATCAGGAATATGAAAGGTTGAGGTAACAAATGCTATAACTGCAGAATGTGTTGGTGCCATACAAATAAACAAGATAAATAAATACTTGACAATTTATTTTTTTATTTAATTATTTATTTTTATTATATGCATTTGATACTACAAAATATACTATAGTATTTTACAAGGAGCAAAGAACTATTAACATTTGCCCTTCCCCTAACATGATAACACACACATTCTAAATCAAAATTAATTAGGAGCCATAAATCTACTAGTGTGTTATGGAAGGAAGTTTGATCACAATGAAGAAATCAATGCAGGGATAGGGAAAACATACACACTTTTAATCCACAAATGTTCTTGGCTCAGCAGCACACCTTTTGGACAGCAACCGCAATGGTGGAAGAGTAGAATCAAGCTGTACACATTGATAGACCGGCAGATGTGTTTCAATAACAATATTTCCGGTAATAAAGTATATGAAAAGTGAGAGACATTAACTTGTGTTCTTTACAATTGAAAGACCGTGATATGACAGGGAGAGGACAAATTATTTTGGGTATGCCTATTCCTAAATTGGGCATGTATGATGTCAAGGACCTGTATTTGTAGGCTTTTCTTTATATCAGAACCTTCATCTCTTCCCATGCAAGTCAATAGAGATGCAGAAACAGCTTGAAACAGGTTGATGCAGCTTAAAAGAAGGTGAAATGCAGGGTAAATAAACCTGTTGATGTACTCCAAATGATCTTGGAAGCCTCTTAAAATGATATAAGATGCAAGTGGAATGTACCTGAAAGCAAGAAGCTTTTGCTAATGACATAAACCCAAAACTCAGTCATCAATACAGACCCTAAAATGGAAAAACTCTAAATGGGATGTATGCACAATGAATCGTTTAAATACTTTCTGCATGACTTCAGTCCATAATAATTCAATTAGATTACTAAACTGTATAACAGAACCAAATATTTGCATTGAAATATCCCCCTTATAAGTAACTGAGAAATATTAGGGGGCTGCCATGGCGATCTCCTTCTAAGAATACTAGTTATCGTATTGTCTCAGGTTTCATTACTTTCATTTACAGCATATGGGATAAACATGTTGATTCCAGAATCAGTATGATAGCAGAACACATATTTGTACCATATCCGAGTCTCAGAAAGTATTGAAGGCAGAAGATCAGCATGACATCAATATGACAACCAGGCAAAGAGTATTCTCAGAATGAGATGTCAGCAATGACAGCCATAGCAGTCTCTCCCTACAGGCTTCCCTAAAAATATAAACATGGGTTGATTTACTAAAAATAGAGTGCAAAATCTGATGCAGCTCTGCATAGGAACCAATCAGCTTTTAGTTTTTTTTTTGTCAAAGCTTAATTAAACAAGCTGAAGTTAGTATCTGATTGGCTACTATGCAAAGCTGCAACAGATTTTTCACTCGCCAGTTTTAGTAAATCAACCCTAAAATGTCAATGAAATACTGTACAAACCAAAAATAAGATTTGGTTTCAGAGTTCCAAGAAAACGGGAGTATTTTCGTCAATGTATATCCAAAGCCAAACATTTCGAGGGACAAACTTCCAAAACTCAGGACGAGTCTGTAAACGAGAAACAATTATCAACTTAACTAAGCTTGTGTACCCCAGCATGCTGAGGTTTAGTCAATCAATCACAATGAATGGTGGGTGAGCAAATTGAAAAACAAGAGAGGCATGGTTGAGCTATCCAGTACAAAATCTGCTGACGCTGAAATAGACAGAGATTTGTAACTGCTCTGTTCTTAAATCCTAGCACATATCCAAATAACGAATGCAAGATAATCACTCTCCAGAACTGCCAGTTCTCGGATTACTGACTCATCACATTGAAGTTTGGGTTGCCTGGTCTATGTGTGTTGTAGAAAACATTTACTACTAAAATGATCAACTTGCATGAATGGACAATTTTATATAGCTTATTAGGTGTAAACAAATTGGATTTGATTATTCGTTTGCTTTAATTTTTTTTCCCCTTTACGGCCATAATTTGAAGGAGAACTATCTGTCTAGAATTGTTATTAACCACTTTACCACCGGAGGATTTTGCTGTCTTACGTCCAGGCCACTTTTTGTGATTCGGCGCTGTGCGACTTTAAAGGACAATTACGCGGTCGTGCGATGCTGTACCCAGACGAAATTTACGTCCTTTTTTTCCCACAAACAGAGCTTTCTTTTGGTGGTATTTGATCACCTGTGCAATTTTTACTTTTTGCGCTATAAACAAAAAAGTGTGTAAATTTTGAAAAAATAACAATATTTTTCACATTTTATTACATGAAATTCCCCCCCAAAAAAATGTAAAAATCAAAATGTTTTTAAATTTTTGGCCAATTTGTTTTCTGCTACATATGTTTGGTAAAAAAAATCACAATAAGCGTATTTTGATTGGTTTGCGCAAAAGTTATTGCGTTTACTAACTAACGGAAAGATTTCTGTCATTTTTGGTGTTTTTTTTTTAACGAGTAATGGCGGCGATCTGCGATTTTTTTTGCGGGACTGTGACATTGCAGCGGACAGATCAGACCCTTGACTGACATTTTTGACACTTTTGGGGGTACCAGTGATATTTCTACAGTAATCAGTGCTATAAATATGCACTGTTACTGTCAAAATGACACTGGCAGGGAAGGGGTTAATTTTATTGGAGAGGGAGGGGTTAATGTATGCCTGGAGCTTACTGACATGTGTGTGGGGAGGTGACTGAGTGACACAGGGACAGATCGCATGTTCAGCTATGCTGAACCCTGCAATCTGTCACTGTTTGTCACTTAGGAGATCCGCCCGCTCTGTTTACACAAGTGGGTGGGTCTCCAAACTCGATTCCCCGATGATCGGGGAAGAGCAGCGGCGATCGCCGCTGCTCCTCCCCTGGCCCGACTCCTGCTGTGACTGAAAACAGTGGGAGCGAGCCTCCGGCGGTGCGCGGGCGCCGCCTACAAGGGGAGGAGTCCAGCGACGTAGGTCTACGTCGCTGGATGGAATCAAGCCACTTTGCCGCAGTACAGTCCCAGTGACTGGTCGGCAAGTGGTTAAAGATATGTAAATTTGATCAGCTAAATGTATGTATCACTATTAGTGAGTGTAACAGATTTAAAAACAGTGGGCATCAGCGCAAAATGACAGAGTCCCTTGAATGCCCACCCCCGACTCACTTATATGCTTTTCTCACCCACTGTGAAATTATGAAATCTGGTAGTCTAAATCTTGTTTAAATTCCTTATTGGATGGAGCTTACACACAGTTGATGACATTCCTCCTTTTCAAGTGACAATGTATAGGCTTGGTAGTTGGTGACTCATGCCTGGGCACTGAATCATTTGAAGAGATTGCATGCTCCTATGCTAAATAAATTGTGTGAAGGTTCACTTCAATTATCCAATCATGTAAAAAGAAAATTCCTGTTTACTTTTGAGCACACTTGGATAACTGAAGTGAATATTCACACAATGTATTGTGAGAAGAGTCTAAACTCCTTTAGGGTCTGTGTCAAAGGGCTTTGGGCTTGTGTTGATGGCATCAGTTTGAGACATTTCTGAGATCACTCAGAATTCATTGACAAGTGCATTTGGCCCATAATTGATCTCCTTCTGACTTGCATTAGCCTCAAGCAGGTTTTGCATTCCCATAGACTTGTATGGAAGTGGAAAACCAGTTTTAAATGAATGAAAGCCAATTGACACAGGCCCCTAGATAATCTACCCTAATTTTTTGCTTTACTATAGTAGTTGCTTCAATCCGATCAGAAAAGCTCCATTTTATCCATCTATCACTGAGTTAGTATACAAATTAGATAAATGGGCCCAATCAATCTTTATTACATTATGTGAGTCACTAATGAAATCTGCAACCTACAGAACATGTATAAGTTAGTAGATGCTCCTGTACATGCTCTCTAAATTGTGTGCCACATCCTTTATAAAAATCAAAAGGTGGAGTGGTTTCCCCTGGGGTGGGATTTTTGAGGCACAAAACTTAATTAGTTCACAGCAAATGTATAAGTAATTGAACAAGTTTTATTAAATATGACATACAAAAATTGTGCAGATAGATTAACTATACATTAAAAACTAAGCAAGCATAAGTAATGTGCAGAATCTCAGAACTCAACCATCCAATCCAAGAGCGAATGCCCGACGTGTTTCAAGGTAACAACCTCTTCCTCAGGGGGGGCTCTGGATGTTTTTTCTGTAAGTGTATGAGAAAATATATATAATGCCCATATACAATTTCATTGCAATCCATATTATAAGACTGCGATAACAATATAATACAATGCATAATTATCAAGAAAAAGAAATAAAACAAACAACAACAACATACAACTTACATGGTTGACTATGCACAGTAAAAAAGGCTTGCTTGAATAAAAACAAAGAGAATTGGAACCCGGCCAAGGATATATGGCAATGGAGTAGAATCCATATAGATCATCGATTTAATAATATCAGTTGTTGGGTGGTGTGTCCAATCCAATCAGACAAGCTGGAGTCCAAATGGCTAATAACAAAAGCCCCAATACAATACCATGCAATAACTGTGACAAAAGAAAGGAAAAGAAAAATGTGTATAATAAAAAAAGAACATGTATATAGCTTATTTTTCGCTATGAAGCTCCACTAAGATATGCTGCCTTGACACAGCATACCTGAAGGGCCTTGACACACCTGAAGGATTACACCATTTTTTTTATAAGGTTCTCTACTTGTATGATGTAAAAATGAGTGCTAGACTGAGCTGTTTGGGGAAGCCCAGGGTCTGCTTTATATTCACAGCTACTTTGTAATTGAACCAACCAACAAACAAGAGAAACACAAGACAGTTTCATTTTACTTTATTAGTCTTCTGACTCACCTCCACATCCCTTGTACACATTTCCTCAATAGTTCACCTGGGGAATTTAGCCACAACATCCACATATGGACAAAAGAGAAAAAATGCAACATATACAATTTTTAAAATAGCAGTATAGGCCAAACTTTTTGTTTTTCAATTTTAGATAGAGTAAGGGATGGTATAACCCCTGTCATGTTTTTTTTTTTTTTTTTCTTTTTTTTTTTTTACATCTGTGTTCTACTGGGGAGGTTTACCTTCAATTCTTGTCCCATAGCCAAAACAGTAAGTAAAATAGAAATCCTTGCAAATTAAAGGAATCCCTTGAGGGCCCTCCAGGTCACCACCTATTTTACTTCTCTGGGGACAACCCAAAATTTTAGATTTTCTTTTACTTTCACTTTAACCACTTGCCGACCAGTCACGTTGACTGTACTGCGGCAAAGTGGCTCGTTATCGTCTGGCGACGTAGACCTACGTCACCAGACATTCCCCTCTCTCGGCGGCGCGCGCGCGCCGCCGGAGTCTCGCTCCCGCTGTATTCAGTTACAGCGGGAGTCGGGCAGGGGAGGAGCGGCGGTGATCACCGCTGCTCTTCCCCGATCGTCGGGGATCTAGTGTGGAAATCCGCCCGCTTGTGTGAACAAAGCGGGCGGATCTCCTAAGTGACAGGCAGGGTCAGATTGCAGGGTTCAGCATAGCTGAACTTGCGATCTGTCCCTGTGTCACTCAGTCACCTCCCCCCACACACATCAGTAAGCACCGGGCATACATTAACCCCTCCTTCTCCAATAAAAATTAACCCCTTCCCTGCCAGTGTCATTTTTACAGTAACAGTGCATATTTATAGCACTGATTACTGTAGTAATGTCACTGGTACCCCCAAAAGTGTCAAAAATGTCAGTCAAGGGTCAGATCTGTCCGCCGCAATGTCGCAGTCCCTCAAAAAATATCGCAGATCGCCACCATTACTCGTTAAAAAAAAAAAAAACAAAAATCACAGAAATATTTCCCTTAGTCAGTAAACGCAATAACTTTTGCGCAAACCAATCAAAATACGCTTATTGCGATTTTTTTTACCAAAAATATGTAGCAGAAGACAAATTGGCCTAAAATGATAAAAAATTTTGATTTTTACATTTTTGGGGGGGGGGGGGGATTTTATATAAAAACATGTGAAAAATATTGTTATTTTTTCAAAATTGTCGCTCTTTTTTTGTTTATAGCGCAAAAATTAAAAATCGAACAGGTGATCAAATACCACCAAAAGAAAGCTCTATTTGTGGGGAAAAAAAGGACATAAATTTAATTTGGTTACAGCGTTGCACGACCGCGCAATTGTCTGTTAAATTAACACAGTGCCGAATCGCAAAATATGGCCTGGTCAGAAATGGGGTAAAACCTTCCGGTCATAAAGCGGTTAAAAATATGCACATTGAGAATTTTTTTGTCAAAGATATGTAGCTACATACATTTTGGCCTAAATATATGACAAAAATTGAATATATTGGATATTTTTTAACTGTCAAAGTAGAAAAATATTGTTATTTTTTCAAAACTTTCACATATTTTTATTAATATCGCAAAAAATAAAAAGGGCAGAGGTGATCAAATACCACCAAAAGAAAGCGATGTTTGTGAGAAAAAAGGACGTAAAAAGGACCGCGCAATTGTCAGTTAAAGTCGCACAGTGCCGAATCGCAAAAAGTGGCCTGGACGTAAGACAGCAAAATCCTCCGGTGGTAAAGTGGTTAAATTATAATAGTAAACAAGACAGATAGAAAGGGTGAATCTCCCTAATGGAGGCACAGACAGCAATAAAAAACCTAATAGGTGTCCTAAACCTCTTCCACTCTGTCTAACACTAAAAAAAAATATACGTAGCACCCTCCTAGGTAGGTGCTAGAGAGAGTGAGTATAGTTTTGGTTCCTTTCTGCCAACTAGAAGGATTGCCAGGTAAATCTATATTGTTCTCGGCCTACCAGAGAGCAGGATCTGCTAGTGAGGTCTGCTCAATGTGCTCAGGTGCAACTCAGTTTGTCTGAAGTGTTTCACACTGGTCCATCAGGGAGGCATATTGGACAGTGGGAGGAAACCTGACAAATTATTGCACAGGCATTTAGTACAGCCCTGGTGATTGGCAGAGGAAAGTGCCTTGGTGCATGCTGGGATACTGTATAAATATATAGGAGTCATTGGGAGTAAGGATGAATGCGTGAACTGTATCCTAAGTGACTGTCTGCTGGTAATCAGAGGAGGCCCAACAAGTCATCATACAGCAAGCCCTACTGGGACAATGCTACATATATGTTGCCTTTTGTTATATTTTAAAATGATCAAATAAAGGCAAAGATGCAAAGTGCCTGATTTACTAAAGTCAAAAAGACTGTGCACTTAAAAAAAAAAGTACAGTTGCACTCTGCAAACCCAGATGCTCCAGAGTTTAGTAAATGAGGTAAAGCTTCACTTTGCAAAGAATACCCAATCACATGCAATGAAAAAAAAACAAAAACAAACAAACAAAAAAAAAAAAAAAACAGCATTTTTGCTTGCACATGATTGGATGATGGAAGTCAGCAGAGCTTCTGCTCATTTACTAAGCTCTGGAGTAACTGCTTTTGCAAAGTGCACCTGTACTTTGCAAAGTGCACAGTCTATTTGTCATTAGTCAATCAACCCAAAAGTGTCATATAAATGCCATCACCATAGTGTGCCTGTTCATAAGTTTATACGTGATTTAAAGTGGATGTAAACTCCATTTATGAAATCAGACCTGGGCACATACAGTATATCTGCAGTGTTTTCTTATCTATCTTCAAAGCCCTAACTCCCGTGTCTTTCTGCTGCTTCATTCCATTGTTATGAGCATGATAACTTCTGAAAAGTTCTCCAACACAGGAAATAAAAGCAGCTGGAAATTTGTGTTGGGGAGGTAATTTAGAGACAGATAAGCAGAGAGCTTGTCTGTTCACAGCACAGCTCTGCATGTTTCCTTGTTCTACTGCCTATGTGGAGAGGGTGTGTGTGCCTTTCCTCCAATCAGCTCTCACAGAGTTTATGCCAAGACTCTACACCCAGTGCTGGGACAAGAAGAACATTTCTAATATGATCTGCACTTCCTAAAGAATGTAGAAAGCTGAAGACAGCAGATATACATGTAAAACTTATATAGGGAAATTTGTCTCATCTCTGTGTATCATCTGAGGCTGTTCACTTCACTGGGTATAGGAGAGGGTTTACATTCACTTTAAGTTGGTCCTTGAGAGTGCTCACATGTGATAGGCAAATTCCAACTCTCCTAAAATTTGCAGTTAGTAAATTCTGAGGCTTGGTGCTGCCCCTTTACCCTGCTGTTATATAAATCATGTTTGTCTGCAGATTGCAAATAAAATTTTTTAATTTTAAACAATTTTAGGAAATGTTTTTTTTTTTTTTCCTGCACTGCCCAATTTTGAATTAGTTCTTAAAGTACAGGTAAAGGCTAACCAAGCACCAAATCTAGTTACTATGTGCTGCACAAGCCTTGTAAAGCTTCCTTTACCTTCTCTGACTGAGCCAAGTCCTCTCTTATTTGTGACCCACAAGCTCCTCCTCCCAGACATTGCAGCTCACAGTGGGAGGGTTTTATCAACAGAGGCAGTACTGGCAATCCAAAATGCAGTGGGTAGGACTGGGTATGCGAGTGACAACATACAAGCCTGTGAATCAGCAGTGACAATGTCAAAGTCTCTCCCCCTGCAAACTGAAACCAGTGCAGCATTGTTGCCACTTCATTACAGGAAGCTGTTTTAGGTGGACTTCACTGGCAGGATCAACATACATCTATAAGACTATGCAGGAGGGCTAACTTTACCAAAGCTAAACCTCAGGCAAACAACTAAATGCATAGGTAAAATACATACATTATATAGGAGTTGTGTTTACCTGCCAAATCATTTGTATTTCTGTCTATCCAGTTCTGAGATTTATACAGTTTTGTTACAAAGCACAGTTATGCTTGGGAGGGAAGGAAGGCTGATTTTTCTCTTCTTCCGTTTAACTTTCACTTAAAGGATAAGTTTAAAAAAATGTGCATTTATTTTAAAACATTTTCGAGCCTGTAAAGCACATGTGTCAAACACAGGGCCCACGGGCTGAATTTTGGCCAACCAGACCATTTTATGTGGCCCCCACACCTGTACTGTGATGTAAGGGAGGGTGGGGGACTCAACTTCTGATGGTGGAGAGGCATCTTATGTAAGGGTAGGGAATGCTCTGGACATCTAGTCTTACAGATACAACTGGCCCTTTTGAGGGCAATCATAATGCTGATGTGGCCCGTGATTAAATTGAGCACCAGTGATCAGCAGGAATGACGCAACCCTGTGGGTGGAGCCCTGCACAGCCATCCTGAATTCAAAAACTGACACTTCTCCCTGTACTGATGTCACGGGGGCGGGATCAGGCAGTGGCTGCAGCATTGAGAACATGTTACATGTTCCACCCTAAAAACGAGTGGAACGTAACATGTTCCCAAAGGTGAACTTATCCTTTAAAGATCTTCTCCCCACCTCTATTCTGTAACGGTATAGCAGCAGACTGATGATCACATGTTTGCACTCTGTATTCTCCTCCTATCAACATGCTATTTGCACTGCAGGAAAGCTGAAAGGCTCCTTGTGCTGCTTCTCCCTCACCATCTCTGGGCCCACTCACATCGAATGGCTGATACCAGGTCAATTTCTGTTACTTACACTGCTTGAATTAACAAAATATGTATTTTGCTATGATGCCTTAATGTTTACAGGGCTGCATTAAGGTATATATATATATATATATATACACACAGACAGTGTTATATAGTTTACAAAAAAACCTTTTTTTTATAAGCGAGCATTAGGGTTGAGCGGACACCTAGATGTCCGTGTTCGACGGGTTCGGCCGAACTTTAAAAAAAAGTCCGGGTCCGTGTCCCGGACTTTTACCGAACTTTTCCCGGACACCGAACCCCATTGAAGTCAATGGGGACCCGAACTTTAAGGCACTAAAATGGCTCTAAAACACCAAATGAAAGGGCTAGAGTGCTGCAAATGGCAGCAAAACGTAATTAAGAGCATGGCAAGTGCTCTGCAAACAAATGTGGATAGGGAAATAACTTAAAACAACAAAAAAAAAACAGAAAAATAAAACAATGTTCTTCTTCATCTCTGAAGGACGAGGCCCATATGGAGTAGGAGGGAGGTTGAGGTGGTGGTGGATGTGGCGGTGACATAGGCATGCGCACTGGGTGTGCCGGGTGTGCCTGGGCACACCCTAATCACCTAGGGCACATAGCATTGCCAGTGAGGAGATGGGAAAGATCTCCCTCGGACCTGCTCTGCTCTATTTCTCTTTGCCTACAGGTACATGGCCCCGATACATTACTCTCCCTGCTGGCAAACACATGCATGTGTATTTCAACTTTGGGGTGCACACCTTAATGCAATAGGCTGCGCACACCTATGGGCGGTGTAGGTGGAAGCGGCGGTGGAGGAGGACCAGGGCCGGATTAAGAGCATCATGGGCTTGGTGCTGAGGATTTTGAAGGGCCTTAAGGGCCGTGCCTTGCCATGCACACAGAGGAGGAAGGGTGCAGCCATGCATGCCTAATTCAACATGGGATGCTGTCTCTGAAGCCCATAAACACATCCATGCATCGGCAACTGTCCCTCCTTGTCCGGCCTTCGCGCTGTGTGGGGAGGTTCTGAGGGTGCTGCCTGGGGAAGCGAGCATAGAAGCCAGACTTCTGTGTTTACAAGTGACAGAAGAGCGGTAACAGTGAATATGGCCAACCCGGGGCCTATAAAAAAGGTAGGGGCCTGGAGCTGCAGCTCCAATAGCCCCTACGTTAATCTGGCCCTGAGGAGGAGGACGAGGTAGCCAACACTGCTTCTTTTCACAAATTTTAAATGAGGGTACACCCCAAAAGAGTGAGAAAGAGCAAAAATGGAACAATGGGTGGGTAAGGTCGGTATCCATTGCTATTCTGCATAAGGTACGGAAAAGTCCCGTGGGATCCATGCCTGGTTCATTTTAATGAACGTGAGCTTGTCCACATTGTCTCTGGACAGGCGGCTGCGCTTGTCTGTTATAACGCCCCCAGCCGTGCTAAATACCCGTTCAGATAATACACTGGCTGCAGGGCACGCCAGCACCTCCAAGGCGTAACGGGCAAGCTCAGGCCATGTGCCCAATTTGGAGACCCAGAAGTTGAAGGGGGCAGACCCCTCATTCACTACATGTAGGCATGTGCACACATACTGCTCCACCATGTTGGTAAAATGCTGCCTCCTGCTAAGACGTTCCATATGAGCTGCTGGTGCTGCTGTTTGTTGTGGCGTGCTGACAAAGCTTTTCCACATTTCGGCCATGCTAACCCTGCCTTCTGAAGTGCTGGCGGTGCCCTGGTTGCGTTGGCGACCCCCTCCTCCTCCTCCTCTGCCTTGTGCTTCCACTGCGGCCCCGCTGTCAGATAGGAATGCCAGCAGCATGGCGTCTACCAGCGTGCGCTTGTACTCGCGCATCTTGCGATCGCGCTCCAGTGAGTGAATTAAGGACGGTACGTTGTCCTTGTAACGGGGATCCAGCAGCGTGGCCACCCAGTAATCAGCACAAGTTAGAATGTGGGCAACTCGGCGGTCGTTGTGGAGACACTGCAGCATGTAATCGCTCATGTGTGCCAGGCTGCCCAGAGGCAACGAAAGGCTGTCCTCTGTGGGAGGTGTATCGTCCGTGTCCTCTGTATCCCCCCAGCCACACACCAGTGATGGCCATGAGCTGGCCTGGGTGCCACCCTGCTGTGAACATGGTTCCATCTCCTCCTCCAGCTCCTCCTCCTCCTCATCCTCCTCATCCTCCAGAACTGTGCCCCTGCTGGACAATTGTGCCCCTGGCGTTTGTGTGTGCAGGAACCCACCCTCGGAGCCCCTTGCGAATGACTGCCCTGAAAGCCTTGGAAATGTTACCTCTTCATCCTCCTCCTCCTCCTCATCCTGTGCCACATCCTCTTCCATCATCGCCCGAATTGTTTTTTCAAGGAGGCATAGAAGTGGGATAGTTAAGCTGAGAACGGCGTCATTGCCACTGGCCATGTTGGTGGAGTACTCAAAACAGCGCAACAAGGCACACAGGTCTCGCATGGAGGCCCAGTTATTGGTGGTGAAGTGGTGCTGTTCCGCAGAGCGACTCACGCGTGCGTGCTGCAGCTGAAACTCCACTATGGCCTGCTGCTGCTCGCACAGTCTTTCCAGCATGTGCAAGGTGGAGTTCCACCTTGTGGGCACGTCACATATGAGGCGTGAGCGGGAAGGCCGAAGTTACGCTGCAGCGCTGCCAGGCGAGCAGCATCAGGGTGAGAACGCCGAAAGTGCGCACAAACGGCCCGCACTTTCTGCAGCAGCTCTGACATATCGGGGTAGTTTTTAAGGAACCTCTGCACCACCAAATTCAGCACATGCGCCAGGCAAGGGATGTGCGTCAAACCGGCTAGGCCCAGAGCTGCTATGAGATTTCTCCCGTTATCGCACACCACCAGGCCGGGCTTGAGGCTTGCTGGCAGCAACCACTCATCGGTCTGCTGTTCCATGCTCCTCCACAACTCCTGCGCGGTGTGTGGTTTGTCCCCCAAACAGGCAAGTTGTAAAACTGCCTGCTGTCGTTTACCCCTGGCCGTGCTGAAGTTGGTGGTGAAGGTGTTACGCTGTCCGGATGAGGAGGCGGTAGAGGATGAGGAAGCGGAGTAGGAGGAGTTAGGAACAGGAGGCAAACTGAAGCGCCCTGCAATCCTCGGTGGTGGAAGGACATGCGCCAAATTGCTATCCGCCTCAGGCCCATCCGCCACTGCATTTACCCAGTGTGCCGTTAGGGAGATATAACGCCCCTGACCGTGCTTACTGGTCCACGTATCGGTAGTTAGGTAGACCTTGGCACAGATGGCGTTGCGCAGTCCCCCCCCTGATTTTTTCCCCCACTTGGTTGTGCAGGGAAGGGATGGCTTGCCTGGAAAAGTAGTGGCGGCTGGGCACGACGTACTGTGGGACAGCCACCGACATAAGGTTTTTAAAACTGTGCGTCTCCACCAGACGGAATGACAGCATTTCAAAGGCCAATAATTTTGAAATGCTGGCATTCAGGGCCAGGGATCGCGGGTGGGTACGGGGGTACTTCCTCTTCCTCTCAAGTGTTTGGGAGATGGAAAGCTGAACGCTTCCACGGGACATTGTGGAGATGGTTGTTGGTGACCCAGGTGGTGGTGTTGCTGACAGATCGTCTGTTTGCGGGGTGGCAGGTGCCGGTATCACTACAGATGTGGCTGGAGCGGCCGAGACTGCAGCAGAAGAGGAAGCAGGATGAGCCAGAGACGTTTCTTGGTTTTGAAGGTGTGTACTCCACTGCAGCTCGTGCTTTGCACTTAGATGCCTGATCATGCAGGTTGTGCTCAGGTTGAGAAGGTTTATGCCTCGCTTCAAGCTCTGATTGCACAGGGTGAAAACCACTCGTGTCCTGTCATCAGCACATTTTCTAAAGAACTTCCACGCTAGAGAACTCCTTTGAGCTGACTTTGGTGCGCTCGTTCCCTTGCTGCGTTGGGCAGTAGCGGGCGTAGTGTCTAGGGCACGGCCGCTCCGCTTCTGCACCCTGCTCCCTCTTCTGCTGTGCTGGTGGCTCTGTGCGACCACCGCCTCTTCCTCCAAACTACTCAGGTCACCTGCATGACGTTCATTCCATGTGGGGTCGAGGACCTCATCGTCCTCCACATCATCTTCCACCCAGTCTTCACCCCTGCCCTCCTTGTCGGTCTCCACAATGCTGAAACCCGCAGCAGTTGGCACCTGCGTTTCGTCATCATCTGAGACGTGCTGCGATGATCCTTGCATGTACTCATCTTGAGAAATAAGTGGTTGGGCATCGCTGCACTCAATCTCTTCCACTTATGGGGCAGGGCTAGGTGGATGGCCCTGGGAAACCCTGCTGACAGAGTCATCAAAAAGAAGAAGAGACTGCTGTATGGCTTGGGGCTCAGACTGCTTGCCTGATTTGCAAGGGGGTGAGGTGAAAGACGGTTGGACATCGGCTGCAGGTGCCAACTGTGACCTTTCTGCAGTAGACTGGGTGGGAGACAATGTGAAGGAACTGGAGGCACTGTCAGCAGCAAACCAATCTACTATCGCCTCCACTTGTTCTGGCCTCATCACTTCTAGGGGCGTATGATGCCCTACCAAATACTGATGCAGGTTCTGTCGCCTACTCACACTTGAGGAAGGTGTTTCACTTGTGCGTGTAGCTGGCACAGATCGACCACGTCCTCTCCTTGCAACAGGAGCTCTACCAGCAGCACCACGACCCAGGCCACGGCCCTTATTTGACGGTCTCCTCATATTTCTGTAATTTAAGATCTTACCCTAGAAAGGTTTTTATTGAATAGCGGAATAGGAAATATGATCCAAAAAAGTGTATGTATCTCGCACGTACAAAACCACACTAGGCCCCAATTACTATTGTTTCTACCCCTAAAAGGATGGATGAGGAGTAGGAGGAGTATGGAACAGACAGCACCCTCAAATCTTCAGAAGTATGAGATGAACCTCAAAAACTTGGAAAGGTGGATCTCACACGTACCGACACAGACTATCCCGCAATTCAATTGATCCTCAAAGGTTTTTATTGAACAGCGGAATAGGAAATATGATCAAAAAAAGTGTATGTATCTCGCACGTACACCACCACACTAGGCCCCAATTACTATTGTTTGTACCCCTAAAAGGATGGTTGAGCAGTAGGAGGAGGAGTATGGAACAGGCAGCACCCTCAAATCTTCAGAAGTATGAGATGAACCCCAAAAACTTGGAAAGGTGGATCTCACACGTACCGACACAGACTATCACGCAATTTAATTGATCCCCAAAGGTTTTAATTGAATAGCGGAATAGAAAATATGATCAAAAAGAAAGTGTATGTATCTCACACGTACACCACCACACTAGGCCCCAATTACTATTGTTTGTACCCCTAAAAGGATGGTTGAGCAGTAGGAGGAGGAGTATGGAACAGGCAGCACCCTCAAATCTTCAGAAGTATGAGATGAACCCCAAAAACTTGGAAAGGTGGATCTCACACGTACCGACACAGACTATCACGCAATTTAATTGATCCCCAAAGGTTTTAATTGAATAGCGGAATAGAAAATATGATCAAAAAGAAAGTGTATGTATCTCACACGTACACCACCACACTAGGCCCCAATTACTATTGTTTGTACCCCTAAAAGGATGGTTGAGCAGTAGGAGGAGGAGTATGGAACAGGCAGCACCCTCAAATCTTCAGAAGTATGAGATGAACCCCAAAAACTTGGAAAGGTGGATCTCACACGTACCGACACAAACTATCACGCAATTTAATTGATCCCCAAAGGATTTAATTGAATAGCGGAATAGAAAATATGATCAAAAAGAAAGTGTATGTATCTCACACGTACACCACCACACTAGGCCCCAATTACTATTGTTTGTACCCCTAAAAGGATGGTTGAGCAGTAGGAGGAGGAGTATGGAACAGGCAGCACCCTCAAATCTTCAGAAGTATGAGATGAACCCCAAAAACTTGGAAAGGTGGATCTCACACGTACCGACACAGACTATCACGCAATTTAATTGATCCCCAAAGGTTTTAATTGAATAGCGGAATAGAAAATATGATCAAAAAGAAAGTGTATGTATCTCACACGTACACCACCACACTAGGCCCCAATTACTATTGTTTGTACCCCTAAAAGGATGGTTGAGGAGGAGTATGGAACAGGCAGCACCCTCAAATCTTCAGAAGTATGAGATGAACCCCAAAAACTTGGAAAGGTGGATCTCACACGTACCGACACAGACTATCACGCAATTTAATTGATCCCCAAAGGTTTTAATTGAATAGCGGAATAGAAAATATCATCAAAAAGAAAGTGTATGTATCTCACACGTACACCACCACACTAGGCCCCAATTACTATTGTTTGTACCCCTAAAAGGATGGTTGAGCAGTAGGAGGAGGAGTATGGAACAGGCAGCACCCTCAAATCTTCAGAAGTATGAGATGAACCCCAAAAACTTGGAAAGGTGGATCTCACACGTACCGACACAGACTATCACGCAATTTAATTGATCCCCAAAGGTTTTAATTGAATAGCGGAATAGAAAATATGATCAAAAAGAAAGTGTATGTATCTCACACGTACACCACCACACTAGGCCCCAATTACTATTGTTTGTACCCCTAAAAGGATGGTTGAGCAGTAGGAGGAGGAGTATGGAACAGG
Organism: Pelophylax lessonae; assembly: GCF_965119305.1. NCBI lineage: Eukaryota > Metazoa > Chordata > Amphibia > Anura > Ranidae > Pelophylax > Pelophylax lessonae. Next base: position 93,413,099 of record NC_138772.1, on the reverse strand, counting down.
CAGCACCCTCAAATCTTCAGAAGTATGAGATGAACCCCAAAAACTTGGAAAGGTGGATCTCACACGTACCGACACAGACTATCACGCAATTTAATTGATCCCCAAAGGTTTTAATTGAATAGCGGAATAGAAAATATGATCAAAAAGAAAGTGTATGTATCTCACACGTACACCACCACACTAGGCCCCAATTACTATTGTTTGTACCCCTAAAAGGATGGTTGAGCAGTAGGAGGAGGAGTATGGAACAGGCAGCACCCTCAAATCTTCAGAAGTATGAGATGAACCCCAAAAACTTGGAAAGGTGGATCTCACACGTACCGACACAAACTATCACGCAATTTAATTGATCCCCAAAGGATTTAATTGAATAGCGGAATAGAAAATATGATCAAAAAGAAAGTGTATGTATCTCACACGTACACCACCACACTAGGCCCCAATTACTATTGTTTGTACCCCTAAAAGGATGGTTGAGCAGTAGGAGGAGGAGTATGGAACAGGCAGCACCCTCAAATCTTCAGAAGTATGAGATGAACCCCAAAAACTTGGAAAGGTGGATCTCACACGTACCGACACAGACTATCACGCAATTTAATTGATCCCCAAAGGTTTTAATTGAATAGCGGAATAGAAAATATGATCAAAAAGAAAGTGTATGTATCTCACACGTACACCACCACACTAGGCCCCAATTACTATTGTTTGTACCCCTAAAAGGATGGTTGAGGAGGAGTATGGAACAGGCAGCACCCTCAAATCTTCAGAAGTATGAGATGAACCCCAAAAACTTGGAAAGGTGGATCTCACACGTACCGACACAGACTATCACGCAATTTAATTGATCCCCAAAGGTTTTAATTGAATAGCGGAATAGAAAATATCATCAAAAAGAAAGTGTATGTATCTCACACGTACACCACCACACTAGGCCCCAATTACTATTGTTTGTACCCCTAAAAGGATGGTTGAGCAGTAGGAGGAGGAGTATGGAACAGGCAGCACCCTCAAATCTTCAGAAGTATGAGATGAACCCCAAAAACTTGGAAAGGTGGATCTCACACGTACTGACACAGACTATCACGCAATTGAATTGATCCCCAAAGGTTTTAATTGAATAGCGGAATAGAAAATATGATCAAAAAGAAAGTGTATGTATCTCACACGTACACCACCACACTAGGCCCCAATTACTATTGTTTGTACCCCTAAAAGGATGGTTGAGCAGTAGGAGGAGGAGTATGGAACAGGCAGCACCCTCAAATCTTCAGAAGTATGAGATGAACCCCAAAAACTTGGAAAGGTGGATTTCACACGTACCGACACAGACTATCACGCAATTTAATTGATCCCCAAAGGATTTAATTGAATAGCGGAATAGAAAATATGATCAAAAAGAAAGTGTATGTATCTCACACGTACACCACCACACTAGGCCCCAATTACTATTGTTTGTACCCCTAAAAGGATGGTTGAGCAGTAGGAGGAGGAGTATGGAACAGGCAGCACCCTCAAATCTTCAGAAGTATGAGATGAACCCCAAAAACTTGGAAAGGTGGATCTCACACGTACCGACACAGACTATCACGCAATTTAATTGATCCCCAAAGGTTTTAATTGAATAGCGGAATAGAAAATATGATCAAAAAGAAAGTGTATGTATCTCACACGTACACCACCACACTAGGCCCCAATTACTATTGTTTGTACCCCTAAAAGGATGGTTGAGCAGTAGGAGGAGGAGTATGGAACAGGCAGCACCCTCAAATCTTCAGAAGTATGAGATGAACCCCAAAAACTTGGAAAGGTGGATCTCACACGTACCGACACAGACTATCACGCAATTTAATTGATCCCCAAAGGTTTTAATTGAATAGCGGAATAGAAAATATGATCAAAAAGAAAGTGTATGTATCTCACACGTACACCACCACACTAGGCCCCAATTACTATTGTTTGTACCCCTAAAAGGATGGTTGAGCAGTAGGAGGAGGAGTATGGAACAGGCAGCACCCTCAAATGTTCAGAAGTATGAGATTGTGTTCACTCTACCCCACAAAGATTGTGTTCACTGCACCCCACAAAGATTGTGTTCACTGCACCTCAAAAAGGATTTTGTTCACTGCACCCCACAAAGATTGTGTTCACTGCACCCTAAAAGGATTTTGTTCACTGCACCCCAAAAAGATTGTGTTCACTGTACCCCCCAAAGATTGATTTCACTGCACCCCACAAAGATTTTGTTCCCTGTACCCCACAAAGTTTGTGTTCACTGCACCCCACAAAGGATTTTGTTCACTGCACCCCAAAAAGATTGTGTTCACTGCACCCCAAAAAGGATGTTGTTCACTGCACCCCAAAAAGGATTTTGTTCACTGCACCCCAAAAAGATTGTGTTCACTGTACCCCCCAAAGATTGTGTTCACTGCACCCCACAAAGATTCTGTTCACTGTACCCCACAAAGATTGTGTTCACTGCACCCCACAAAGGATTTTGTTCACTGCACCCCAAAAAGATTGTGTTCACTGCACCCTAAAAAGGATTTTGTTCACTGCACCCCAAAAAGATTGTGTTCACTGCACCCCACAAAGATTGTGTTCACTGCACCCCACAAAGGATTTTGTTCACTGCACCCCAAAAAGATTTTGTTCACTGTACCCCCCAAAGATTGTGTTCACTGCACCCCACAAAGGATTTTGTTCACTGCACCCCAAAAAGATTGTGGTCACTGTACCCCACAAAGATTGTGTTCACTGCACCCCACAAAGGATTTTGTTCACTGCACCCCAAAAAGATTGTGTTCACTGCACCCCAAAAAGGATTTTGTTCACTGCACCCCAAAAAGGATGTTGTTCACTGCACCCCAAAAAGGATTTATTTTGTTCACTGCACCCCAAAAAGATTGTGTTCACTGCACCCCACAAAGATTGTGTTCACTGCACCCCACAAAGGATTTGGTTCACTGCACCCCAAAAAGATTGTGTTCACTGCACCCCAAAAAGGATTTTGTTCACTGCACCCCAAAAAGGATGTTGTTCACTGCACCCCAAAAAGATTGTGTTCACTGCACCCCACAAAGATTGTGTTCACTGCACCCCACAAAGGATTTTGTTCACTGCACCCCAAAAAGATTGTGTTCACTGCACCCCAAAAAGGATGTTGTTCATGCACCCCAAAAGGATTTTGTTCACTGCACCCCAAAAAGATTTTGTTCACTTCACCCCAAAAAGGACGTTGTTCACTGCACCCCAAAAAGATTGTGTTCACTGCAGCCCAAAAAGATTGTGTTCACTGCAGTTCACACACAGAAAAATGGATGTGGATCACTGACACCTGCCTATCTCCTATCCCACACCACACAGCAATATCGATTGTAGTTTGTAGAACACAGTTTCCCTAAAATTCAGCAGCAGCAGCCTCTCCCTAACAGGATTGAGAAGAGATCGTAGATCAGGATTGAGTGCAGAGTCACCCCACCCCCCACACAGCAATATCGATTGTACTTTGTAGAAGACACTGACCCTATAATTCAGCAGACTCTATCCCTAAAATGCCTACAACTCGCCCTGCCTAAACACTCCGACCTGTCCCTCAATTCTATCCGGACACAAATGTTTTTTTCCTGCCTGTCTTTCCCTAATCAGCAGCCAGCACGTTGATGTGTGCTCTGTCCCTGATCTAAGCAGCAGAATGAAGACGCTGCGGCTGCCTGGAACTTATAAAGACTTGGTCACATGCTTCAGACGGCCAATCACAGCTACTGAGACATTTGCAGGCATGGCTGGGATGGCTTAAGGCACACCAGTTAAACGATTGTTGATTGGCTGTTGAAAGCCCGCCATGAAAAGAGCGCCAAAGCATGCAAAACCCGGAAATAAAACGACCGAACACGGATTTTTACCCGAACATACAGTAAAGTGTCCGTGTCCGTGTTCGGGTACAAAAAATCCAATTATTCGGTACGAACACGAATAATACAGTCCGTGTTCGCTCAACACTAGCGAGCATCTGTTCCCAGCTGCATAAGGATCTTAGAGAGCTGGGAGTGAAGACTGCAGGGGGGCATGTCAGCAGGGGGCAGGGAAACAGCAGTACACTGATATTCTCAGTGAAAAGCTGTGCAGGGCAGGGGAAGGGAGGGAGGGGGGGGGGCTTAGCAGAATTCTGACCACTGGAGTACAGGCAGGCTATGCTCCCAAGTAGAATGCAAATAAGAACACTGACCTCGCTGAGATGGATGTGCTTCCATGACCTAGCTGGGGTGGTCAGTTTGTTGCAGGAAAGCAGAGGGCTGGCAGGAACATCAGATATTTCACACGAAGGAAGCAATTGAAAGAGGATACTTTTTCAGATATGTACATGGTACAGCATACACATATTATGGCGCTTTTCCACTGCATGGAACCGAATGGTTCGGCTCGCTTTTGTGCTTTTCCACTGCTGGTACCACATGGTACGGTGTAGGAATGGTACGGTACGGAGGTGCTTTTCCACTGCATGGAACCGAACGGTATGGCTCTCAAAAACAGTACCACCTCGATTGTGGTTCCAAGAGGTGCCATACTCGGTACCATATCCCACAATCCTTTGTATGCAGTCACTACTAGCCACTGATTGGTCAGAGAATCGTTGTTATCCCACCCACTTAACTTTAGTACTACTTTAGTGGAAAGCAAACCATACCGTACCGTACCGAACCGTTCCTACACCGTACCATGCGGTACCAGCAGTGGAAAACCAAACCGGGCCAAGCAGGGCCGAGTAGAGCCGAGCCGGTACTTGCAGTGGAAAAGTGCCATTAGTATTAGTAATATGTTGGGGTACCATACACTTAATATCCTATCGTTTATATTAGTATGGAGTTCCGTTTTTATTGTCTTCACCACTTACGGTCTGCCCTATAGAACCCACAGCGGAAGCCGATCAGGGGGTGCACGGTACTCAATGTCCTCCGGCATCTGCCGATTGTTAGGCAGAGAGGGAGAACGGCAAGCTGCCTCGTTTACAGATCACCATTCTGACAGGAGGGAAGTGATGGAATTCCATCTCTTCCCCTTATAAAAACAACTCACACAGTATAGTAAGACAGTCACTAGGCACACAGTTAACCCTTTGATCACTCCTGAAGTTAACCCCTTCCCAGCCAGTGTTATTAGTACAGTGACAGTGCATGCTTTTAGTACAGTGACAGTGCATGTTTTTAGTACAGTGACAGTGCATGCTTTTAGTACAATGACAGTGCATGTTTTAGTACAGTAACAGTGCATGTTTTTAGTACAGTGACATTGCGTGCTTTTAGTACAATGAAAGTGAATGTTTTTAGTACAATGACAGTGCATGTTTTTAGTACAGTGACAGTGCATGCTTTTAGTACGACAGTGCATGTTTCTAGTACAGTGACAGTGCATGTTTTTAGTACAGTGACAGTGCATGCTTTTAGTACGACAGTGCATGTTTCTAGTACAGTGACAGTGCATGTTTTTAGTCCAGTGACAGTGCATGCTTTTAGTCCAGTGACAGTGCATGCTTTTAGTACAGTGACAGTGCATGTTTTTAGTACGACAGTATGTTTTTAGTACAGTGACAGTGCATGTTTTTAGTACAGTGACAGTGCATGTTTTTAGCACTGATCAGTGTCAGAATGTCTGCAGTCCCGCTATAGGTCTCTGATTGCCGCCATTACTGGTAAAAAAAAAACTATCCCACAGTTTGTAGATGCTATAACTTTTACTTTTTTTTTACCAAAAATATGAAGCAGCATACATATTGGCCTAAATTTGTAAGAAATTAGATTTTTTTTCAGTTTTTGTATTGGATATAATTTATAGCAGAAAGTAAAAAATATTGTTTTTGTTTTTTTTCAAAATTGTCAATATTTTTTTGTTTATAGCGCATAAAAGAAAAACCACAGAAGGGATCAAATAACGCTAAAAGAAAGCTCTATTTGTGGGGAAAAATGATACAATTGATTTGGGTACAGTGTTGCATGACCGCGCAAATGTCAGTTAACCACTTTACGACCGCCCGCCGCAGTTATACTGCGGCAGGCAGCCGCTCCTGCGCAAACCGCCGTAGGTATACGTTGCCCCCGCTCGTCAGTGGGGAAGCCAATGCATGGGGCAGGCCGCTCTGGTTGCCGCCTGACACCCACGATCGCTCCCCACTGAGAGAGAAGGACGGGCAGCTGTTGTAAACACAGCTGACCGTTCTTCTCCCTGGAATGATCATAGAGCCCCTGTGATCCTTCTATATAGGATCACATGTCTCTATGATCATTTCACAAGCCACGCCCCCCCCCCCCACAGTTAGAAACTCTCTCCTATGCTCACATTTAACCCCTTGATCACCCACAATGTTAACCCCTTCCCTGCCAGTGTCATTATTACAATAACAGTGCATATATTTAGCACTGATTACTGAAGTAATGTCACTGGTCCCCCCAAGAGTTTCAAAAATGTCAGTCAGGGGTCCAATATGTCACAGTCCTGCAAAAAATTGCAGATCGCCGCCATTACTAGTAAAAAAAAAAACAATAAAAATTACATAAATCTTTCCCGTAGTTAGTAGACGCGATAACTTTTGCGAAAGCCAAACAGCATACACTTATTGTGATTTTTTTTTACCAAAAATATGTAGCAGAAAACAAATTGGCCTAAAAAGTTAAAAAAAATATATTTTTTTCTTTTTTTGGGGGGAATGTTATGTAGCAGAATGTGAAAAATATTGTTTTTTTTTTTTCAGAATTGTCGCTTTTTTTTTTGTTTATAGCGCAAAAAATAAAAAGAGCACAGGTGATCAAATACCACCAAAAGAAAGCTCTGTTTGTGGGTAAAAAGGACATCAATTTTATTTAGGTACTGCGTCGCACGACCACGCAATTGTCTGTTAAAATATCACAGTGCCGAATCACAAAATATGGCATGCTCATTTAAGGGGGCAAATCCTTCTGGTCCAGAAGTGGTTAAAGTAGAGCAGTGCCGTATTGCAAAAAATGGCCTGGTCATGAAGAGGGGTGAATCTTCAAGAAGTCAAGTGGTTAATATCTTTCACAATAACATCAAAGTACAAGCTGCCTATTGACTGAGCTCACTAAGAACTTTGTCAGCTGATTCCAGCTCATCATCCTACAATTAGTCACTGTGTTTTATATATATAAAGGCCACGTCACACAGTGCCTGTTTGTCTCTGTGTATATTATTATCTTCTACTCATTTTCCTTTACTGACAAACGCCATCCCAAGCAATGCCTGTAGCAGTGACAAGTCCCTCAAATTATTTTGAAGAGCAATAAGAATTTCACAGTGCCAATAGATCTAGCAGATCACTCTCTGCTAACTTTAACAGAAAGGCAGAAAGAAATCTAATTCTCCAAATTGGCAATGTGTCTTTATCCTTTATGTGAGTCATAGAGCTCATGTTCTGTTTATAATGGTTTGTACTAGTCATTTGAACTAATAGAGTCAAATGATCCAGTGTCATAGGACTTGTAGAGCTTCCTATCCCAAGGAGTTCTCTGTGTGCTGTACTGCTTATGTCTGGCCATGGCAATACGTATTCATGACACATGTTGCTCCCAGCAATTTGCGCTGCTTGCCTGTGGAATGTTCAGCGCCATGCAGTAAATGTGTATCTTCTTCTAGCCAGTCATCCAAACACTTTCCTGGGCAAGAATTAGAGCTGCATCAATGACTTTACAGAACTACTTGCCTGACTTGCTATTGTCTTTTTTTCAGTTCTCAGTCAGCCTTAGTCTGTGTTTAACCACTTCAATACTGGGCACTTGCACCCCCTTCCTGCTCCGGCCAATTTTCAGCTTTCAGCGCTGTTGCATTTTGAATGACAATTGCGCGGTCATGCAAAACTGTACCCAAATGAAATTTTTTTATCATTTTTTTTTTTTTTAGAAAGATAGAGCTTTCTTTTGGTGGTGAATAATCACCACTGTGTTTTGAATTATTTGCTAAACAAACAAAAAAAAAACACAGAAAATAGTGGGGGAAAAAAAGTTTTTCTTAGTTTCTGTTATAAAATTTTGCAAATAACAAATTTTCCTTCTTCACTAATGTGCGCTGATGAGGCTGCACTGATGGGCATTGGTGAGGCTGCACTAATGTGCATTGATGAGGCTGCACTGATGAGGCGGCACTGATGGGCAATGATGAGGAGGCACTGATGAGCACGGATAGGTGGCACTGATAAGCTGCACTGATGGGCACTGATTGGCACTGTTGAACAGCTTCTGCTTGGATCTTTTTTTCACCCCCTCCTCATTTCTTTTTCTTTCCCCCACTTTTCTCTCTTTTTCCCTTCCTGTTTCCCCCCCCTTTTCTTCCCCTTCCTCTTCCCTCCCCCCTATTCTTCCCCTTTCCCCCTTCCCAGTCTGGTCTTCTTTCCCCCCTCTCCACCCCCTTTCCTTATCCTCCTCCTTCTTTTCCACCATTTTTCTGCATTCCTTCCCCTCCTATCTTCATCCCTATGTACTTCTTGCTGCACTAGTAAGAATGACTTTACCTACTTATACATGGGCTATCAAATACATCTCTTTATTTTCAGCAACGTATTCATAGTTTGGTATACACATATACTATCTGCCCCCCCCCCCCCCTGTCATGGGGGAGCTTCATAGGCAGCCTTGTCTTGACTGCTGTCTAAGTGCTGGTTCTTCTTGGGTAAGCAAATCAGTGACTATTTTCCCCTCATTATTACTCATTGTTACACTGCTATAATGTAATTTTGTGGTTCTGTTTTAGATGATACTTTACACAATTCCACATGAAGAAACCGCCATGTAGAGGATATATTGTACAACAAGAATTCACTATGTTTCATTTCATAGTTACATAGTTACATAGTAGGTGAGGTTGAATAAAGACAATAGTCCATCCAGTTCAACCTGTGTAGGTGTGTGTGGCTGTACTCATCTCACATACCCCTGAATGTTCTGATCCTTGAGATGTAAGTCTAAGAGTCTTTTGAAAGCCACCATACTACCCGCAGAAACCACCTCTTGTGGTAGAGAATTCCACAATCTTGTAGCCCTAACAGTAAAGAACCCCCCACGTTGCCTGTGGTTAAAACGCTTCTCCTCTAATCGCATTGTATGCCCTCGAGTCCTCATGCAATCCCTTCGAATGAACAGCTTTTTTTCTAAGCTGGGATCCCCATTAAGATATTTATAAATTGCTATCATGTCCCCCCTCAGACGTCTCTTCTCCAGGGAGAATAAATCAAGCGATTGTAGACGCTCTTCATAGTCAAGGTCCTCCAATCCCCTAATTAGTTTAGTTGCCCTTCTCTGGACTCTCTCCAGCTCCAACACATCCCTCCTGAGGACTGGCGACCAGAACTGGACAGAATACTCCAGATGCGGTTGGACCAGAGTTTTATAAAGTGGACTGATCTGACATAGAATGCATTAAGATAAAAAAAACCTTCTGACTTTAGAACCACTTTAAGGGCAGGATTAAAAAAAGAAAAAAGAAAAATACCAAACATGTTATACTTACCTGCTCTGTGCAATAGTTTTGCACAGAGCAGCCCCCATCCTCCTCTTCTAGGGTCCCCCACTGGTGCTCCTTGCTCCTCCTTCTTGAGCAGTGCCCCCAGAGCAAGCTGCTTGCTCTGGGGGCACCCATGCATGCTTACTCCCATGCCTCGCTTTGACTGTCCATAGGACACACAGAACGGGGCTCAGTTCCCTCCCCCGATCCTTCCTCACTGGCTGTAAAAGACAGCCATTGGCTCCCACTGCTGTGTCTCAGCCAATGAGGAGGCAGATACCCATAACAGCAGTCACACTTGTGCACATCGCTGGAACGGGCTCAGGTAAGTATTAAGGGGGCTGCAGGGGAAGCTGCATACTGAAGGTTTCTTTTACAATCATCCTTCAGCCTTTACAATCACTATAGGCTGGATTGTGACATGAACAGATTGCTGGGTGGTATTCAGGTAGTTCCTGCTGTACCTGTGCCCTGGCCTGCTATATTTGCTTTCCCATGCACAACTGGGCTTGCCTCTTACTTACCTTTGAATTCCTGTCTACCTGATGTGACCAGAATGTCATGCCCATTCAAGAAGTTAGGGCCTAGATATATTGGTCCATTTGTTGTCAAGAGAAAGATTAATCCAATGATTTAGGGACTTTCACTCCTGGAAACATACAAAATTCACCCAGTTTTTCATGTATCCTTGTTAAAGCCTACAAGACTAGATCTATTTCCTGGGTGGTCCTGAAAAAAAACCTGGCAACAGTCCAGAAGAGAAGCTATTGTGCATGCCAAATACGGAACATTGTTACCTTACTTACCGTAATTTTTCTTTCCTGGGAGCTCATCATGCCAGCCTATGAATGGGTCAGCTCCACCCATCTGACCCCACAGGTCAACCCCCTGCTCAAATAAAAGGAGGTATTCCCCTTAACCCAGCTTTCCTAACACCACCCTGCGACAGAACACCAGGGTGGGAAACCCTGAGCTGACATGATGAGCTCCCAAGAAAGTATGGTAGCAATTTTCCGTATTCCTGGGCCTACGAATGGGATAAAACTAGCATGAAAACAAAGGGCGGGACCAAGAAAAATAAAGAAAAATAAAGAAAAACAAGACACTACCCAGACTTAATGCAAAAGAATTGAACTATTATCACACGGAAAGCGCAGAAGCAAGCACCAAACTGCCCAAAGCCCAGGAAGGGCCATCAAGTTAATAGCAGATACAGGTGTTAGGGGCCCTTCAGCTGGCAGCCTTAGACAGCACTTCCACTGGAACTCTAGCTTGACTTGCCCACAAAGCCCATGTTGCCCTCATGGAATGTGCATGAACCCCTTCTGGAGTGGAAAGTCCCATCTAATGGTTTGAACTATCCAAAAGGAAAGGATTCTAGGTTTGACCCCTTTTAGGACCTACTGGTAGGATTAACAAGTTATCTGCCAGCCTGAACTCCTCTGTTCTTTGCAAATACATGGAAAATTACCTAAATTGCACCCATCTTTGACCAATCTTCTTGTCCTGAAACTGCAGACAATGAAGGCTGCATAACTTCCCAATTTATATGAAAAGGCCAAGCAACCTTTGGAAGAAAAGATGGAACTGGATGAAAAACCACTCTGTCCTGAAACAGCTTCAACATAGAGACATGGCTGAGAAAGCTTTGATTTTTTTCCCCAGATGCGACTAGCTGTTAAAATAGCTATAGGGTTGCTCTCATAAAACGTGCCACCAAAGGATCTTCTGCCCAATAAACAGTTAGAGCTGAAACAGTCAAAAGCTGGGCCATATTGTAGCTAAGACACCCAAAAAATGCCCAAAAAAAAACGCCTGCAACAACACACCTGGGCGTTTTTGTAGCAGGCGTTTTTTTGGGGCATTTTTTGGGCGTCTTTGGAGGCAGGCATAACATCTGAACTTCTGTATAGGGGTACATATACACACACACTTATATGTATTTATACACATACACACATATAGGAGTGATAGGAGCGAAGTCCTATGCCTGCTCATTATTTTATAAGCGCAGGAATAAGGTTTTGCTACTTTCACACCTATATATGTGTATGTGTATATATACATACATGTGTGTGTGTATATATACCCCTACACAGAAGTTCAGATGTCATGCCTGCCTCCAAACACGTCCACAAAAAAGCCCAATAAACGCCTGCTACAAAAACGGCCAGGTGTGAAAGTAGCGAAGCCACTATCCTGCTCTATTGCAATTCTAATAGAAACAATATTTTTTCTATGGCTTTCTATGGCGGTCACCCTGACATGGAAGGGTTTGGTCACCCTGCCATAGCAGTCAGAGTCAGTTAACCCTACACTACACTACAGTCACCCTGACACTTAACACTTTCCCTACAGAAACTAGATTATTAAATCTAACTATAGTGGAAAATAGTACCCTAACTACACTAGATATCCCTTTCCTCACACTAATAATTGCTAAATGACACTTTGAAGCAGGAGTAACAGAACTGCTTCCACTCTCTTCCACATCCCTGTATTACAATGCTAGAGATTTGGCGGTGGGCTATCTTATATACTGGGGGGCGTATTCACTACTGATTGGCCTCTGGACCCCCTAGTCACTCCAATCACATTCCTAGCATCCTTCTGCCCCCTCAATTGGCTTTTACTGATGGTTCTGGTCCAATCACAGGCTTTTAAAGCCCAGTTCCTGTCCCATTGCATTTTGGTCGGTTCTGGTTGCTGAATTCCAAACTTTTTCAGCAAAAAGTTTGGAATTCGGCCAAATTTCGAACAGTCAATGTTCGGGTCGAACCGATGGTCGACCCGAACCATTCGATCATCCCTACTGACCAGGAGTCCTCCACCTGCAGAAGCTGAACCAGACAGGAGAGGTAGGGATCCTCATTATTCTTTCTTCACCCATATTTTCAGTAACAGGAGAGCTGTCCTGGATTGAGGACAAAAAAAAAATGCTGGGGTATGGGGAATCCCTCCTTTTATTGAGCAGGGGTTTGTCCTGTGGGGGCAGAGGGGTGGACCTGACCCATTCGTAGGCTGACATGATTAGCCTCATTAAAGACTGGAACAAGCATTTTTCAGGCTCATCCTGAAAAGATTTCACAGATGGGCATCCGAAGGCTGCCATGATTGCTGAATGGTCTTTAGATAGTTCCTGCTTTACCTTTGCCCTAACCTGCTATATTTGCCTTCCCATGCATGACCTATCTCTGACTGTCTTTGGATTTTGCTTACCTGTTTTGACCTCAGCTTGTACCCTGACTCCACTTCTGCCTTACATTCCTGTACCTTGCTGCCTGGCTGTTGATGACCTTTGTTATTCCAGTCGAGAGAGAGAAGTTGGGGATAGAGTAGAGAGAGGTTTTGGACAGAGGTGGGAGAGATTGCGGTTAAAGTAGGAAGAGATTGTGGACAAATTGAGGAGAGGTTGTGAATAATGCAGGGAGAGGTTGTGAGTAGAAAGAGGAGAGGTTGTGCATTTAATGAAGAGAGGTTGTTAAAGTAGAAAGATAATGGGGATAGAGTAGAGAGGTTTTAAATAGAGCTTGGTGAGAATGTGGACAGAGTGGGGAGAGGTTGTGAATAGAAAGAGGAGAGGCTGTGAATAAGGAGGAGCTTAAGGTTTGGTCCAAATGCAAGTTCAGACCAAACCTTGGCTGTTCAAGTATTTGAGGGGATGCTTGAACATTTGGTAGGAACCGAACATAATGCACAATAATAGAGAGCAGGAACCCAATTAAAATTCACAGTAGTATTTTATTTAAAATGCTAAAAAGTACACTTACATCCTAGTAACTGTACATCAGCAGGAAGTGTAGAGACGGAGATGTCACATAGATAAGGCTGTAATGCAGCAGCTAGTTGTCCGCCAAGTTCATCATCCACTGCCAATGTACTGCCTTGTGGCAAGGCTCTACATCTTTCAGAAGGGGCGGTAACACGTTTAGAAGGAGTTTCCTTCTTTGTCTTTAATATACACAACAGCTTCTGGTATGTGCCTAAAATATTGACCTTTTAATCCTATGGTCTAAATCTGCTGCAACTGGCTCAAGCCCCCAGCAGTGTTATAATGTGTCTGAGGCCCTTTTACATTTCCACTGTTTGTCTACATGTAGATGTAGGGGAAAAATATATATACAGTGTATATACACTATATTACCAAAAGTATTGCCTGTCTTTACACGCACATTAACTTTAATGGCATCCCAGTCTTAGTCCGTAGGGTTTAATATTGAGTTGGCCCACCCTTTGCAGGTATAACAGCTTCAACTCTTCTGGGAAGGCTGTCCACAAGGTTTAGGAGTGTGTCTATGAGAATGTTTGACCATTTTTCCAGAAGCGCATTTGTGAGGTCTGACACTGATGTGGACGATAAGGCCTGGCTCGCAGTCTCTGCTCTAATTCATCCCAAAGATGTTCTATCAGCTTGAGGTCAAAACTCTGCGCATGCCAATCAAGTTCCTCCTCCCCAAACTCGCTCATCCATGTCTTTATCAACCTTGCTTTGTGCACTGGTCAAAATCATTTGGTGGAGGGGAGATTATGGTGTGGGGTTGTTTTTCAGGGGTTGGGCCTGACCCCTTTGTTCCAGTGAAGGGAACTCTTAAGGCGTCAGCATACCAAGACATTTTGGACATGATCCCAATGTTTTGGGACAGTTTGGGGACGGCCAATTTCTGTTCCAACATTACTGTGCACAAGTGCACAAAGCAAGATCCTGGAGGTGAGCATGTGAAGGAACTAGACCGGCCTGCACAGAGTCATGACCTCAACCTGATAGAATACCTTTGGGATGTATTAGAGCGGAGAATGTGAGCCAGGCCTTCTTGTCCAACACCATTGCCTGACCTCACAAATGCGCTTCTGGAATAATGATCAAACATTCCCATGGACACACCCCTAAACCTTGTGGACAGCCTATTGAACCATACGGGCTAAGACGGAGATGCCTTAAAAGTTCATGTGCGAGTAAAGGCAGACATCCCAATACTTTTGGTAATATAGTGTGTGTGTGTATATATATATATATATATATATATATATATATATATATATATATATATAAACACCCACACATTGAATGTTGTTATAACCTGTGTTGATAGAAAATAGTTATCAGAATACAATACTCTTTGCCCCAGTGCAATGCCAGGACATCTGTGTCAGATAAATTGACAAACAGAATGTGAAGAGGAAATGGGAACACTTTATGGATGAACATGACTCATCTAATGACCAAGTGATAGTTCTGTTGTTGTGGACCCATGACCACAGGAATGATATACTCCTTCATTAGTCATGTCTATGAGAATGGTTCAGGTCTTACAGAAGTGACTGCCTACTCGCCATGTGCCTGCAGAAATGTGAAATTGAATATTGTGACAAATGCCTTGGAAACTGATTGTCCCAAAACGTAGAGATGAAAAACATAACATTTTTCTTATGGCACTCAGCATCACAGGTGCAAAGGACACCTGAGTGCACAAGGCACTATAAATAGGAAGTTTATCTCTTTGTTAGTGACATCATAACTCATAGTAACTGTTTCTAATTGGCTTGTTCAATAAAAAATTCACAGTACAGTGAACCATACATGGCCCAGATTTCCAATTCAGTGAACAAATCAAACATTTTGACAATAAGGTTACTTATGGATTAATGCTCAGAAAGTAACAAGTACTTGCAAGCAATTCAAAAACACTTTATCTAAGGACAGACAGGAAACCTGTGAGAAAGAGATAATATGGTAGAACTCCTTTGCCTAAGACAGGGTTGCATCCTATCCTTTAAATTACTGGCACATACTGTAAGTTATAGAGGTTCTATGCCTAAAGAGCCTTTGGTGGGTATTTATTGAAACTGGAGCACTTAGAATCTGGTGCAGCTGTGCATGGTAGCCAATCAGCTTCTAACTTCAGCTTGTTCAATTTTTGGCAATAAAACCTGGAAACTGATTGGTTTCTTTGCAGAGCTGCACCAGAGTTTGCACTCTTCAGTTTTAGTAAATCAGCCCGTGTGAGTCTGGGCAAAGTGGCAGAGAATCTTTCAAGCCCAGCCCCAGCCCATTTATACGCACCTTCCTGGCACTCTCCCACTGTTCCTTTTCCTAAGTCAAAGCCCCGGTACAATACCTGGACCCTATCAGTATGAGGGTATGTGTGTTTATCTCCCATAATGTAATTTTTGGGTTTAATGGGCAATCGCCAAGCTTGAATATTGTTAGCCAAGGAGAAGGTTAATGTCATTAAACCTGCGTACGCTCTGACACCATCAAACATGGAACCTACACAAGTTTAGGATTACAGAGCAAGAGAGGAGCAGGGGAGCATGGATAGCGATTATAGGTGAGTAGGGGAATGGGCTTTAAAGAGACTCTGTCATGTTATCCTGCATAGTCATAGTGCCAGAGTCTCTTTAATGACATTATTCAATGCTTTATCTGTATTCCATCAGCCACATAACCTATGCAATCCATATACATCTTTAATTTAGGATACAAACAGGCAGCATTATGTTTTTTTTGGGCTGGCATAACTCAAGGCAACCAATGCATTTTCTGCATATGACCATCAGTATTCTAATGGCCTGGTTACAATGTCAGTCCATATATATTTTTGTTAACCTGGGCCTAACTACATTTCTTAGCAGTCACCCATCTGGGCTGGTACGTCTTCTATGCCAAAGTGGCTCTATAGCCCCTCTCTGGGGCAGATATGTTCCCCTACAGTGCATTTTCCTGCTGTACTTGTACGTCAGCCAAGTTGTAGACAACATGGCAGTCTTGCCAAATAGTCCTGGGTGGGGCAGGAAGATTTTCCCAAGGTTGGATTTTTATTATTGTTATTATACAGGATTTATATTGCGCCAAAAGTTTGCGCAGCACTTTTCAAAGTTAGGGCAAGCAATACAGGTATAATACAATTCAATACAGCAGGAATCAGAGGGCCCTGCTAGTTAGAGCTTACAATCTAAAAGGGAGGGCCGAGTAATTAAAAAGGTAATAACTGTAGGGGATGAGCTGATAGAAAAATAAAAGTACAGCTCTTAGGTGAAGTCAGGATAGTCCTCTCTGAAGAGAAACATTTTCAAGGATCTCCTAAAGTGGATAGAGTATGAGATATTTAAACTGATTGGGGTAGGGAATTCAAAAGGATAGGAGAGGCTCAGTAGAAGTCCTGGAGCCAAGCATGGGAGGAAGTGATAAGGGAACTAGAGCGCAGGAGGTGTTGGGAAGAACGAAGAGAAAAATTTGGTTGGTATTTTGAGACTAGGTTATTGATATAGCTGGGGGCCAAGTTGTGGATGGCTTTGTAAGTTATTTTTACTATTTTGATTTTAATTTTTTGGGTGAATGGCAGCCAATGGAGGGACTGGCAGAGAGGGGTAGCAGACGCTGAGCAGTTTGAAAGGTAGATGGGTCTGGCAGCATCATTCCTGATGGACTGAATAGGGGGGTAGCCTATATAAAGGTAAGACAATGAGGATTTATCAGTAAGCATATGCCTTAAAATGACAGAGGAAGAAACAGCTTTTCTCTGTATAATTTCTTAACCAAACTTAGTTTTCATCATGAGTACAAATAGACAGCTCAAAAAAGTTATTTACACAATATTTCAATATTTCTAAGTCTGTTAGAAATGTTTTGAGTAAACTCCAAGAGGTTGATCATTGGTATATCATGACCTGTGATGGAGGGATGCTTTCAGTCATATTCCCAACTCTGACATTGTGAGATAGGGCTTACTATACCTTTTAGATTTGTAATGTATGTTTTATTAAAGCGGAGTTCCACCCTAAAATTATACTTACCTCCATCTTCTTGCTCCGGGTCACCTGAAAAACAAATGGATAATCGCAATTTTTTTTTTCTTACCTTGTTTAGAAGAAAATATACTTACCTTACTTCCTCTTCCTCCCCTCAGCGGCCACGGCGATTCGTCACTTCCTGGCTTGCAATGATTCCTGGGAGCTGAACGTCATCGCTCCCAGGAATCAATGCGCCTGCACCGGCCCCGATGTCAGTTCTGGTGCAGGCACCGTCATACCTTGCTAAACAGCTTCTGGACATGCCCAGAAGCTGTGCAGGGATGACGCTGCGGCACCAGAAGTGACGGCAGGGCCAGTGCAGTGCATCGTGGGACCGAAGAAGACGGAAGAAGACGCAGAAGAGGATCGCGCTGGCTTCGAGCTGCCCACACCTGAGATGGCAGCGTTGGACAATACATTTTCAAGGTAAGTATTTCTTCTAAAAGGTAAGTGCAACCCGGGACAGATCAGAGGCTAGCCATTGTGGAATGTACTAGCCCTGACTGTCACGGGGGTATTTTTATTAAAAAAAACTTTCCCAGGGTGGAACTTCACTTTAAGGTGAAGTGAGGCTCGATGGGGATTTCACCAAAGGTGTTCCAGATCTAAAATCAAGACATGGGTTCACTCACAGGTGTCCACACAAAATCTAAATATCAATTTCATTGTATGAACCCTTTAAGGCTTTATCAAAAATGACCTATGTAGATAAAGGGTGCCTGTAGATACAGTAAAAAGAAAACGTGCAGCTTTGACTGAAGTTGAATATTGTCCTTGCTGTAGATGTAAGCCATTTATGAAGCTCCCAAACTCTGCCAGAAAAACTCCCGGAGATGGCATCATCCCATGCTGCCTTGTTGCTAAGATACTCCCAGCCAATTCAAATCCCATCACATGCAGTCCCTCTCCCCTATTGGAGTAGCTCTAAGGTCAGCGGTGCTGCGATGGAGGAGATAGTAGATAGTGCCTGTATGGGGGTTTGAGATCTCACTTCTGTGATGGTGTTTGTGAGCAGTAACAGGTGGAATTATCTTAGCAATGTCCTAGCAACAAGACAGAATGAGATGATGCCATCTCTGGGACTTTTTTAGCCAGGCTTCAGGAAGTATGTAAATGGTCTTCACCTATAGCAAGGACATTATCTGACTTTAGTCAAAGCTGCACAGTTTGTTTTTATCCAGGGGTGCCCTTTACCTACATAAGCAGTTTTGTGGTAAAGGTGAATTAACCCTTCAAATCCTGTTATGGTAAAGAAGCAGAAAATATCACTAATACAATGGAATTACTATTACCATGCAGGGTGAGTACATTTTCTTCATAGGCTAAAGTTTTTAGAAAACATTGTATAACAATAATTTAGATAAACTTTATGTAATACAAATGAATATTTTATTAAATATTCAAGCCAGGAAGAGAGACTGTATTTTAAGAAAAACAAATAAATAAATAAATGTTGCAGATTCTGCCTGCTTGGATTCGCTTTCTATGAATTTACCGGAGGAATTGAATAGCATGTAACAGTTCATTTCATTACAATTTAAATATTTATGCAGATGCAAAGCAGGGAATTGAATGCTGAATTTGCACTAAATGGTTATGATAATCATGGGCATTATATCTCAATCTATAAACAGCAGAGGGTTACAGAAGTGCCATTTAATACCCTGCATTTTCTCTTATTTTAAGCACATTGGATGCTGAGTGTATCAGTATAATTCTTGCTCTATTAACCTTTCTTATTGCTCTGATTCATGGAGCTATAGATTACGGCTAATGTTGTAGCCACCAGCGATACATTAGTGCACTCTGCTGAGGCTGCTTAAATCTTATGATTTTCTTCCTCCTTCCCAGACCTGCATTAGATAATCAGAAACAGATGCAGCGTCATTTTATAGGTTAGGAGAAAGAAAATAATTCCAGCGATAAAATAGAAATGTATTCATTGTTATCAGGTTTTTAAAGGGGATGCTAATGCTTTTTTAAAAGCCTTTGTTTTTGTTTGTCTGTATATATATATATATATATATATATGTATATATATATATATATATATATATATATATATATATATATATATATATATATACAGTGTCTCATAAAAGTGAGTACACCCCTCACATTTTTGTGAATATTTTATTATATATTTTCATATGACATCACTGAATAAATGACACTTTGCTACAATGTAAAGTAGTGAGTGTACAGCTTGTATAACTGTGTAAATTTGCTGTCCCCTCAAAGTAACTCAACACACATCCATTAATATCAAAACGGCTTGCAACAAAAGTGAGTACACCCCTAAGTTAGAATGTCCAAATTGGGCCCAAAGTGTGAATATTTTGTGTGGCCACCATTATTTTTCAGCACTGCCTTAACCCTGTTGGACATGGAGTTCACCAGCGCTTCACAGGTTGCTACTGGAGTCCTCTTCCACCCCTCCATGACGATATCATGGAGCTGGTGGATGTTAGAGACCTTAAACTCCTACAACATTCTGTTTGAGGATGCCCCACAGATGCTCAATAGGGTTTTAGTCTGAAGACATGCTTGGCCAGCCCATCACCTCTACCCTCAGCTTCTTTAGCAAGCAATTGTCATCTTGGAGGTTTGTTTGGGGTTGTTATCATGTTGGAATACTGCCCTGTGGCCCAGTCTTTGAAGGGAGGGGATCATGCACTGCTTCAGTATCTCACAGTACATGATTGCATTCATAGTTCCCTCAATGAACTGTAGCTCTCCAGTGCCGGCAGCACTCATGCAGCCCCAGACCATGACACTCCCACCACCATGCTTGACTGTGGGCAAGACACACTTGTCTTTGTACTCCTCACCTGGTTGCCGCCACACACACTTGACACCATCTGAACCAAATACGTTTATCTTGGTCTCATCCGACCACAGGACATGGTTCCAGTAATCCAAGTTCTTAGTCCGCTTTTCTTCAGTAAACTGTTTGCGGGCTTTCTTGTGCATCATCTTTAGAAGAGGCTTCCTTCTGGGATGACAGCCATGCAGACCAATTTGATGCAGTGTGCGGCGTATGGTCTGAGCACTAACAGGCTGACTTCCCACCCATTCAACCTCTGCAGCAATGCTGGCAGCACTCATACGTCTATTTCCCAAAGACAACCTCTGGAAATGACGCTGAGCAAGTGCACTCAACTTCTTTGGTCGACCATGGTAAGGTCTGTTCTGAGTGGAACTTGTCCTGTTAAACCACTGTATGGTCTTGACCACCGTGCTGCAGCTCAGTTTCAGAGTCTTGCCAATTTCTTATAGCCTAGGCCATCGTCTTGTAGAGCAACAATTCTTTTTTTCAGATCCTTAGAGAGTTCTTTGCCATGAGGTGCCATGTTGAACTTCCAGTGACCAGTATGACAGAGTGAGAGAGATAACACCAACTTTATCACACCTGCTCCTCATTCACACCTGAGATCTTGTAACACTAACGGGCCACATGACACCAGGGAGGGAAAAGCAGCTAATTGGGCCAATTTGGACATTTTTACTTAGGGGTGCACTCACTTTTTTTGCCAGCTGTTTAGACATTAATGGCTGTGTGTTGAGTTACTATAAGGGGACAGCAAAGTTACACTGTTATACAAGCTGTACACTCACTGCTTTACATTGTAGCAAAGTGTCATTTCTTCAGTGTTGTCACATGAAAAGATATAATAAAATATTTACAAAAATGTGACGGGTGTACTCAGTTTGTGAGATACTGTGTATGTATATATATACTGTATATATATATATATATACACATATATATATATATATATATATATATATATATATATATATATATATATATATATATATATCAAAAAATAAGCATAAGAAACAGTCTACACACCAAACCAGCATATTAAGGATTCCTGCCTATGTTTATTCATCAAAGATGTAGCAAACATATTTTCCCTTGCAGGGGATTGATACAGCATAATACAGCAGGAAACAATTTTCAGCCTCCTGGCTCTGAAAACAGTTTCTCACTGCTGCTCAGATTCCATTTTCATTTGCAAGAGGTGTCTGACTGTTCTTAGCACAAACAGGCCTGGACACAAACTCTGTGGGGGTGAACTACTAAAGTCAAATAGGCTGCTCACTTTGCAGTGGCATTTTCCATTAGCTTAGTAAATGTGGTGCAAAGAATATCCAATCACGTGCAAGGAAAAAAAAAAAAAAAAAACATACATTTTGCAAACTGAGCAGCCTATCATATCATGTGTATCCTACATTTAGATTTCTTAAAGGGGAACTGCATGTAAAAATACTTACCATAGTTCCAACAGTCCAACGTCAGAAAAGTCCCTCACTGTCCTCAGCATCTTTTCCCCAGCTTCTTGTGGGTGTTGGTTTTCGACCACCTTGATTGACTGGAATGGGATGCACAGAAGTGCAGTCATCCCGACACACGGGCAGTGTACCGAAATTTAAAAATGTGCACATTCGCAGCCCGGTGTGCATCCTACAAGAGATTGCAAACAAGTAAGTATATTTATTGCAAAAAAGATGTTGTAGAGATGTTGTGAAAAATCTGGTGCAGCTCTGCACAGAAATCAGCTTCCAGGCTTTTTGTCAAACCTTAAAGTGGTTGTAAAGGCAGAATGTTTTTTTTTTTTATCCTAATACATTCTATGTATTAAGATAAAAAAACCTTCTGTGTGCAGCAGCCCCCCCTCAGCCCCCCTAGAACTTACCTGAGTCCATCTCGATCCAGTGATGTTGTACGAGAGACTTGGCTGTCTGGAACTCTCCCTTCTGATTGACTGAGAGACAGCAGCAGGCACCATTGCCTCCCGCTGCTGTCAATCAAAGTCAGCAAACCAATGAGGAGAAAAAGGGGGCGAGGCCAAGCCGTGGCTCCGTATCTAAATGGGCCCTCCGTATCTAAATGGGCACATGGAGCTGCAGCTCGGCTCAGGTGCCCCCATAGCAATCACACACAAGTGCCCCCATACCAAGCGGCTTGCACTGGAGGCACTTGGAGAAGAGGAGGAGCCAGGAGTGTCGGCGGGGGAACCCAAGAAGAGGAAGATGAGGACTGCTCTGTGCAAAAACATTGCACAGAGCAGGTACGTATAACATGTTTATTTATTTATTTTTTTATTTACCCTTTAATATCACTTTCAATATACCATAACTTCCCATATAACAGTTACTAATTAACTAATCTAAAATACAACCCTACCCTTTGCAGTGATAGTTAAAATAGTCCTTCCAACTCCTGACCCTAACGCAAATCTCACCTCTAAACCAATGTATACAGTATGTGTCGGGCGCCACTGAACTGGAAGATGACATTGACCTTTATAAAAAATAAAATCATCTCTGGTCTACCAGTACAGTAACCTATTAGTCTACTCTTCAAACATGCACACGCTATTTTATACCTAGAGGTTCAAATATAACTATTATCATGCAAAACACCTACTATATACTATTACATTTTAAAAAACATTTAAAAACTTCATAAAAAAAAATCAGATATCCAGCTAGGAATTCCTGCAAGCAATTTTTCAAATGTCTGTTACATTTATCAATTTACAAATATGTCTATCAGACACAAGTACACAAGTGCAGCAGCTGCCAGAGCTACATAGCGATAAATATAAAGCAAATTTCCTTCCTAAAAACATCATAAGGAATATTAGGGATGCACTAACTCTGACTCACTCTGAAATATTGACACCAGCTGTGGTGCCAACTGCAGGCCAAATGCACTGAGTAAGACCTCAGCTGCAAAAACATGAATGAGTATGCTAATGGACAAACATCAGTAAACAGTACAAAAACAATCTGTCAATTTCTGCCACTATGTCATATTGCTGTAACATTTTCTGCCATAGCCTCAAGATCTTCAAGCCCTTTCCCCATCACCTTATTGAAGTGGACCTTTCATAAAAATATGATATTTAAATCCCACTCAGCTTGGTAAAGTAACCGAAATGTGTAAATCGTGTCCTGTGTTTATATTTTGATGCAGGGAAATGGCAATGCCAAGGTGGGCATTTTGCTCAAAATTTGGAGAATGCAGAACGGGTCTGTTTGTGATATGCCATGTCAAAAATCTCTGATTTGCAACACTTTAGGGGTAATGAGGGCACATGAAAGTTATGTCCTTGGTTATATTAAAATAGTATTCTGTTTTATCTGGTTTAGGAGAGCAGCTAATAGGCATATAAGGTCTATTTGTAATTTTTTTTTTTGGTTGGGGAGGGGGTTCTTATCTTATTGCCTATAAGTGAAATGCCCAATCATTATCCCTGAATATCTTTAAATAATTAATTCCTACACATCTTGTTTTGATCTGCCCCAACACTAAAAACAATTTGGATCTATAGCTGCCCATTTGATTGTATTATTGTATACATCTTACAATTCATATATGCTATAGTACATACTGTTCTATAATTTTGATATTATGCAGTACCTATTATAGGTAATTTCTAATTAGATAATACATATTGGAGATGACAGAAACAGGGCCTAATGTACGATAATTACCTAGAAAACCTGTGATAGTATTGTGGCCATATATCATGGTAAATAGTGTTATTGTGATAATTAAGGCCATATATCATGCTAAATAATCTTTTGCAAAGACTATTTATTGCCATTGATTCAATTCATTAAACAGTATTTGCTTTGGTTACCTTCTACGTTATTAAACTTGTACACATTAAACAAAGTGAATTACAGTAGCCAACCAAATTCTATTTTTGAACAAAGTGAATATACTGTAGCTACATAGCGTACCATGGATGGTTGTTCCTACAGTATATATTTCATCTAAATAGATGCAATTATGGATCAGGGAAGGCAGTACCAATATAATAATTGCTGCCTAGGTTTACAAAAACACAGCAAAATCCACTTGGAGACTTACATTATTACCAAAAATCCTAGAAACTGTGGCCAGTTGTGCCTTTTACGGGGGGAGCCAAGTTCTTCTGTGACTCCATAAAGGCAGTTGAATGAAACCCATAACCCAGAATATTCCCATGCTAAACATGAACCTGGATATTGATAGCTTCAAAGTGCTTGTAAACTTACCTTTAGAGATTGTACCTATAGGTAAACCTAAAATAAGGCTTACCTATAGGTACTGTAAATATCTCCTAAACTTGCACCGTTTAGGAGATAATTACATTGCATGCCGTCGATGACATCATTGGCGCATGCGCTCTGAAGGAACAGTCACCTGTGCTTTTTCCTCAAGAGCCCTGTGCCATAAACAGGGGCTCCTGCGCGCATGCACGGAAGTGACATCACGCGGCTCCGGCCAGTACACAGCCGGAGTCCACAGACCAGAAAGGAGGACAAGAGAAGATGGATGCGGCCTCCAGCGGGGATGACACAGGCTTCGTTTGCAGGTAAGTCTCACATAAAGTGCTAGTATGCGTTGCATACTAGCACATTATGCATTTAGTTTGCAGGTAAACCAAAATAAAAATACATTTCCAGGCTCTACTTCCTCTTTAGGTAAATCAACCAGTCTATATCTAAGTTTCAGTAGCCATTTTGCCATTATGAAGTGTTGTATAAGCAAATCCAAACATCATTTCCAGTATGTTTAGCATTATATCTCACTACATACAGTTTTCTTAAAGAGAAACTTCTGTCTCCTTTTGTTTGGCCTGCCCCCTCTGACGCTGCCATTCTTGTTGTTTTTGCACATGCGCAGATGTGCCAAAGGGCTGCCTTCAAGTCCAGGCAGAGGTCTTCGGCACATTTGTGGATGTGCAGGAAATGTTTTGCACATGCACAAACACAGCACAGTTTTGGATTTTCCATAAAAGCAATCTTTTGCACATGCATGGTAAAGTCACACCTGTACAGATGTGTGGGAAAGCCTTGCATGCGCAGATGTGCCACAGGGCTCCAGTGGGAAGCCCTTTTTTGTGAATCTGGTTCAAGATTTCTTACCTGGAGACCCTTCCAATAATTGACTTTATCTTGTAGGCTGACAATGCTTTGTCACTACCTACCAGTTAGCAGCAGCCAACCTGCCATGTTCTCTCCTTTAGTTGGCCGATGGGCATTCTGTCAGGCCTATCAGATAACATCCCTACAGACAAATGAAGGACCTTGCATGTCAGACTGACAAGGTTGCTTTTAAATGAGAGATCGTGGCTTAGCATTGTTAGCCTGCAAGAGGAAGTGTTGTTACTGGAAAGATCAGGGCCATCATTAATATTGAATAGACCCTGGGCAAACATTTTCTTGGGCCCTCAAAAATCCATGTATCCACTATTTTCAGGCAATATGGGCTCAAGAGACAGCTACTATGGGCCCCACAACAATGACTGGGCCCGGGCCAGCTGCCCATTTTGCCCTGTGTTAAAGACAGCCTTGGGAAAGATCTTCAGTTAGGAAGCTTTTCAACAGATTCACAAAAATTTTTTTTCTGGATTCTGGATGTGCTATACATAGTTTCTATACACAGTTCTTATACACAGTACAATTCCAAGCCATTCTATGCTCTGAAAATTGAATCCTGAAGTTGATATGTACATACAGCAGCTCTAGCAGCTTTAGCTGTCAAAAAAAGAACTGTCTGACTTAAGCCCTGTACACACGGGTGGAATTTCGGGCAGTATCGGCCGGTTCAATAGAAACCATCCAACATTCGGGCCATGTGTGGGGCATGATTAAAAATTGTCTGTCGATCGGCATCCGATCAGTGCTTTCTGCCAATGTCGTGTGTTTTGGCAGGGGGGGGGCAGTCCCCCTGTCAGAACACAATAGCTCAGTGGGTGGAGATCATTGTACTAACATTGGATAGTTAGTACAGGCTCCTTCCGAGCTCTTCAGTTTTTTTTGTTCAGCTCCCTGGGTTGAACGGAAAAAAAAAAAAACTGCTAGTGTGTACCAGGCTTTAGTGTTTTCTTTTTTTAGTTATTTCAATTTAAATTTCAATCTATCTATTGAGTTTTCGAAAATAACAATTTCAAAATTACATATATTATGTATGTATGGTATGTACAATATCTTGGAAAAAGCATTGGCCCATCATTTACCCAAAAATGTATTAAAAAACATTTATTTTTTATCAAAAAGAGAAAATAGTTATACAGTTGTAAAGGAATGTATGTATACAGTTATTGCCATTAATGCTAATGTTATTTAGCTTAAAACTCTGAGAAATATTAACTAGAGTTTAGAATGTATATGGTCACTATGCAAAGAGCAGAAAACAAATGAATTAAGCAAAATGAAGAAGAGTCTCAACTATGCCCTAAACCTTTAAAACTTGACCTAATGCATTCCTTTATGGTATGGGATTCTAAAAAATATTCAGCCCATTTCATTTTGCCGCACCTCCCTATTCTTGAAAAATTCAAATGCCCTGATTCCCTCCCACCAATTTGGAGAGTTCCCAGAGCTACCGTTGGTGGCACAGTAAGGGCTTAACGATGGTTCTGTCTTTATTGTCCTCTCGGGGTATCATCACCTTCAAGCCTCAAGGACACATATGACATTCCAGATTCTGAGAAATTCCACTACCTCCAAATTGGCCCTATGTTGGAATCCATGACAAATAATCATGACTGGTCAACAACGGCGATGTCATTTGAAACCCCACAACCCAAAATCTCATCTCTTTATTATACACCTCCATACTAAACAATTCTAATTCGCGTACCCTATCTTACCGCTCCAACTGGGAAAGAGACTTTGATGCCACACAAACCCCTGAGATCTGGAACAAAATTTGGGAGGCATTATTCCATTCCTCCTGTAATGTAATCTTTCTGGAAAACTCCTTCAAAGTCTTATCTTGGTGGTACTTTACTACTTTAATCCAGCTAGAATCGACAAATGCCTATCCTTCTACATGCTTTAGAGGAAACTGAGGTGTAAATTACATGAAACTTACCTGGTGGACATGCCCTGAAGTCAAACGACTGTGCATAAGAGTCTATAACATGGTCAATTCATTTTTATATATAAATTTGCGAAAAGACTCCTGGGAGGTGCTCCTGCACAAACCGAAAGCACTACCAAGCGAGAGCGCACTCTTGTGACCCACGTATTCTCGGCCACGAAACAGATGACTGCAAGATTGTGGAAGTTGCTGATTCTCAACTTCAACAAAGTGAAAAGTTTGGTGCATGGTACCCTAGTAAATGAAAAACTGACTGCGATACTAACTGACATAGGTAATAAATTCTCACGTACTTGGCAGCCCTGGCTAGATTACTTCCAATCCACATAACGTGCTACGCGCTTCCTGGAATTGTAATCTAATGCAACATGTTAATATACCTGTCGTGAGCCTCCTGGACAGAGATGTCCCCCCCCCCCCCTTTTTTTATTTCTCCCCTTTTTTCTTCTCTCCTTTTTTCACTTCAAAAGAGCAGTATCTCTTTTTGGTCCTATGGATGACTATATTAATTTTTGTTGTTCTTTTTAGAAAAGAAGCGCATCGCATTTTGCTTGGATCGGTCAACCTTCATTTCTGCACAACTGCTTAATAGCCAATATCTGCAAGGAGAAACTCCTTTTGAATTTGTTCATGTTATTGCATAGTATCTTTGCCCTATGTAACTGTCCATTTTTCCTATTGTTTCTAAAAAACATTAAGTGAAACAAAAATAATGAAGATTAGTGTTGAGCGAACACGGACTGTATTATTCGTGTTCGTACCGAATAATTGGATTTTTGTTCCCCGAACACGGACCCGAAAACTTTACTGTATGTTCGGGTTTAAAATCCGTGTTCGGTCATTTTATTGCCTGTTTTGTATGTAATGGCGCGCTTTTAATGGTGGGCTTTCAACAGCCAATCAACAAGCGTTTAACTGGTGTGCCTTAAGCCATCCCAGCCATGCCTACTAATGTATTAGTAGCTGTGATCGGCCATCTGAAGCATGTGACCATGTCTTTATAAGTTCGAGAGCCCCCAGCGCGCCGCGTCATTCTGCTGTAGTTTAGGGACAGAGCACACATCATACGTGCTGGCTGCTGATTAGGGACAGACAGAGATTCTGTGAAAAATTGTGTCCGAAAAGAATGCAGGGACAGGTCGGAGTGCAGGCAGGGAAAGTTATTAGAGCATTTTAGGGCGAGGCTGGAGATTAGGCAGGGTCAGTTTTCTACATCGATTTTGCTGTGTGGGGGGTGGTGCAGTGAACGATCTTATTGAGCATATTAGGGACAGGCTGGAGATTAGGCAGGGACAGTATACATCGATTTTGCTGTGTGGGGGGTGGTGCAGTGAACGATCTTTTTGCCCTCACTTGAGCCCACTGAGGAGGAGGGAGAAAAAAAAAATCTATTTTTATCAGTCAGTTGTGTGCAGCGTTCATCTTAGATCTATTTTACTACAAGTTAAAAGGGATTTTTTTCCCCCCTTCATAGCCTTTTTGCAGCAGTGCTGACTGTGACATAAGACACTGCTGTGTTCACATGTGCTATTGAGTGATTTTAAATTTTATACACTTTTTTCTATTCCACTATTCAATATACACCCTTTTGGGTTAAAAAAAATTAAATTGTGGCATAGTCTGTACTAATCTATTTAAAAATTACAAACTTAAAGGGGAATTTTCTTTTTTTTTCCCTTCATAGCCTGCTGCAGAGCTGACTGTGACATAAGACACTGCTGTGTTCACATGTGCTATTGAAAAATCACCAATTTTATATCATATTTTCTATTCCGCTATTCAATCTACACCCTTGGGGTAAAAAGAATTAAATTGCGGCATAGTCTGTATCGGTACATGTGAGATACACCTTTCCAATTTTTGGGGCGCATCTTCCACCGCCGAGGATTGCAGGGTGCTTCAGTTTGCCTCCTGTTCCGAACTCCTCCTACTCCTCATCCTGCCTTTAGGGTACAAAAAATAGTAATCGGGGCCTAGTCTGGGTCTGTACGTGTGAGATAGATACACCTTTTGATATCATATTTTCTATTCCGCTATTCAATCTACACCCTTGGGGTAAAAAGAATTAAATTGCGGCATAGTCTGTATCGGTACGTGTGAGATACACCTTTCCAATTTTTGGGGCGCATCTTACACCGCCGAGGATTGCAGGGTGTTTCAGTTTGCCTCCTGCCTGTTCCGAACTTCTCCTACTCCTCATCCTGCCTTTAGGGTACAAAAAATAGTAATCGGGGCCTAGTCTGGGTCTGTACGTGTGAGATAGATACACCTTTTGATATCATATTTTCTATTCCGCTATTCAATCTACACCCTTGGGGTAAAAAGAATTAAATTGCGGCATAGTCTGTATCGGTACGTGTGAGATACACCTTTCCAATTTTTGGGGCGCATCTTACACCGCCGAGGATTGCAGGGTGTTTCAGTTTGCCTCCTGCCTGTTCCAAACTCCTCCTACTCCTCATCCTGCCTTTAGGGTACAAAAAATAGTAATCGGGGCCTAGTCTGGGTCTGTACGTGTGAGATAGATATACCTTTTGATATCATATTTTCTATTCCGCTATTCAATCTACAACCTTTGGGGTAAAAAGAATTAAATTGCGGCATAGTCTGTATCGGTACGTGTGAGATACACCTTTCCAATTTTTGGGGCGCATCTTACACCGCCGAGGATTGCAGGGTGTTTCAGTTTGCCTCCTGCCTGTTCCGAACTCCTCCTACTCCTCATCCTGCCTTTAGGGTACAAAAAATAGTAATCGGGCCTAGTCTGGGTCTGTGCGTGTGAGATAGATACAACTTTTGATATCATATTTTCTATTCCGCTATTCAATCTACAACCTTGGGGTAGAAAGAATTAAATTGTGGCATAGTCTGTATCGGTACGTGTGAGATACACCTTTCCAATTTTTGGGGTGCATCTTACACCGCCGAGGATTGCAGGGTGTTTCAGTTTGCCTCCTGCCTTTTCCGAACTCCTCCTACTCCTCATCCTGCCTTTAGGGTACAAAAAATAGTAATCAGGGCCCAGTCTGGGTCTGTACGTGTGAGATAGATACACCTTTTGATATCATATTTTCTATTCCGCTATTCAATCTACACCCTTGGGATAAAAATAATTAAATTGCGGCATAGTCTGTATCGGTACGTGTGAGATACACCTTTCCAATTTTTGGGGCGCATCTTACACCGCCGAGGATTGCAGGGTGTTTCAGTTTGTGCGTGTGAGATACACCTTTCCAATTTTTGTGGCGCATCTTACACCGCCGAGGATTGCAGGGTGTTTCAGTTTGCCTCCTGCCTGTTCCGAACTCCTCCTACTCCTCATCCTGCCTTTAGGGTACAAAAAATAGTAATCGGGGCCTAGTCTGTGTTTGTACGTGTGAGATACACCGTTTTATATCCATTTTTCTATTCCGCTATTCAATATACACCCTTTTGGGGTGAAAAAAATTAAATTTGCGGCATACTTTGCATATTTGACTGTGAGATACACCCGTTGTATTTGTATACTGTTTTTCTATTCCGCTATTTAATAAACACCCTTTTGGGGTAAAAAAATTTAAATTGCGGCATAGTTTGCATATTTGACTGTGAGATACACCCGTGCGATACTGTTGTTGTTTTGTTCCGCTGAATGAAGGTCATGCAGGTGACCTGAGTAGTTTGGAGGAAGAGGCGGTGGTCGCACAGAGCCACCAGCACAGCAGAAGAGGGAGCAGGGTGCAGAAGCGGAGCGGCCGTGCCCTAGACACTACGCCTGCTACTGCCCAACGCAGCAAGGGACCGAGTGCACCAAAGCCAGCTCAAAGGAGTTCTCTAGCGTGGAAGTTCTTCAGAAAATGTGCTGATGACAGGACACGAGTTGTTTGCACCCTGTGCAATCAGAGCCTGAAGCGAGGCATAAACCTTCTCAACCTGAGCACAACCTGCATGATCAGGCATCTAAGTGCAAAGCACGAGCTGCAGTGGAGTAGACACCTTCAAAACCAAGAAAGGTCTCTGGCTCCTCCTGCTTCCTCTTCTGCTGCAGTCTCGGCCTCTTCATCCACCTCTGTAGTGATACCGGCACCTGCCACCCCGCAAACAGACGATCTGTCAGCAACACCACCACCTGGGTCACCAACCATCTCCACAATGTCCCGTGGAAGCGTTCAGCTTTCCATCTCCCAAACACTTCAGAGGAAGAGGAAGTACCCCCCTACCCACCCGCGATCCCTGGCCCTGAGTGCCAGCATTTCAAAATTCTTGGCCTTTGAAATGCTGTCATTCCGTCTGGTGGAGACGCACAGTTTTAAAAGCCTTATGTCGGTGGCTGTCCTACAGTACGTCGTGCCCAGCCGCCACCACTTTTCCAGGCAAGCCATCCCTTCCCTGCACAACCAAGTGGGGGAAAAAATCAGGTGTGCACTGCGCAATGCCATCTGTGCCAAGGTCCACCTAACTACCGATACATGGACCAGTAAGCACGGTCAGGGGCGTTATATCTCCCTAACGGCACACTGGGCAAATGCAGTGGCGGATGGGCCTGAGGCGGATAGCAGTTTGGCGCATGTCCTTCCACCACCGAGGATTGCAGGGCGCTTCAGTTTGCCTCCTGTTCCTAACTCCTCCTACTCCACTTCCTCATCCTCTACCGCCTCCTCATCCGGTCAGCGTAACACCTTCACCACCAACTTCAGCAGAGCCAGGGGTAAACGACAGCAGGCAGTTTTAAAACTTGCCTGTTTGGGGGAAAAACCACACACCGCGCAGGAGTTGTGGAGGAGCATGGAACAGCAGACCGATGAGTGGTTGCCGCCAGCGAGCCTCAAGCCCGGCCTGGTGGTGTGCGATAACGGGAGAAATCTCATAGCAGCTCTGGGCCTAGCCGGTTTGACGCACATCCCTTGCCTGGCGCATGTGCTGAATTTGGTGGTGCAGAGGTTCCTTAAAAATTACCCCGATATGTCAGAGCTGCTGCAGAAAGTGCGGGCCGTCTGTTCGCACTTTCGGCGTTCTCACCCTGCTGCTACTCGCCTGTCAGCGCTGCAGCGTAACTTCGGCCTTCCCGCTCACCGCCTCATATGTGACGTGCCCACAAGGTGGAACTCCACCTTGCACATGCTGGAAAGACTGTGCGAGCAGCAGCAGGCCATAGTGGAGTTTCAGCTGCAGCACGCACGCGTGAGTCGCTCTGCGGAACAGCACCACTTCACCACCAATAACTGGGCCTCCATGCGAGACCTGTGTGCCTTGTTGCGCTGTTTTGAGTACTCCACCAACATGGCCAGTGCCGATGACGCCGTTGTCAGCTTAACTATCCCACTTTTATGCCTCCTTCAAAAAACGATTCGGGCGATGATGGAAGAGGATGTGGCACAGGATGAGGAGGAGGAGGAGGAGGATGAAGACGTAACATTTCCAAGGCTTTCAGGGCAGTCATTTGCAAGTGGCTCCGAGGGTGGGTTCCTGCACCCACAAACGCCAGGGACACAATTGTCCAGCAGGGTCACAGTTCTGGAGGATGAGGAGGAGGAGATGGAGGAGGAGATGGAACCATGTTCACAGCAGGGTGGCACCCAGGCCTGCTCATGGCCATCACTGGTGCGTGGCTGGGGGGATACAGAGGACACAGACGATACACCTCCCACAGAGGACAGCCTTTCGTTGCCTCTGGGCAGCCTGGCACACATGAGCGATTACATGCTGCAGTGTCTCCACAACGACCGCCGAGTTGCCCACATTCTAACTTGTGCTGATTACTGGGTGGCCACGCTGCTGGATCCCCGTTACAAGGACAACGTACCGTCCTTAATTCACTCACTGGAGCGCGATCGCAAGATGCGTGAGTACAAGCGCACGCTGGTAGATGCCATGCTGCTGGCATTCCCACCTGACAGCGGGGCCACAGTGGAAGCACAAAGCCAAGGCAGAGGAGGAGGAGGAGGAAGAGGTCGCCAACACAACCAGGGCACCGCCAGCACCTCAGAAGGCAGTGTTAGCATGGCCGAAATGTGGAAAAGCTTTGTCAGCACGCCACAACAAACAGCAGCACCAGCAGCTCATATGGAACGTCTTAGCAGGAGGCAGCATTTCACCAACATGGTGGAGCAGTATGTGTGCACACGCCTACATGTAGTGAATGACGGGTCTGCCCCCTTCAACTTCTGGGTCTCCAAATTGGGCACATGGCCTGAGCTTGCCCTTTACACCTTGGAGGTGCTGGCGTGCCCTGCAGCCAGTGTATTATCTGAACGTGTATTTAGCACGGCTGGGGGCGTTATCACAGACAAGCGCAGCCGCCTGTCCAGAGACAATGTGGACAAGCTCACGTTCATTAAAATGAACCAGGCATGGATCCCACAGGACTTTTCCGTACCTTGTGCAGAATAGAGATGGATACCGACCTTACCCAGCCATTGTTCTATTTTTGATCTTTCTCACTCTTTTGGGGTGTACCCTCATTTAAAATGACTGAAAAAAAGCAGTGTTGGCTACCTCGTCCTCCTCCACCGCCACTAACACCTACACCGCCACATCCACCACCACCTCAACCTCCCTCCTACTCCTTATGGGCCTCGTCCTTCACAGATGAAGAAAATTGTTTTATTTTTCTGTTTTTTTTTTGTTGTTTTAAGTTATTTCCCTATCCACATTTGTTTGCAGAGCACTTGCCATACTCTTAACTACGTTTTGCTGCCATTTGCAGCACTCTAGCACTTTCCATTGCTGTTTTAGAGACATTTTAGTGCTTGAAAGTTCGGGTCCCCATTGACTTCAATGGGGTTCGGTGTCCGGGTAAAGTTCGGGAAAAAGTCCGGGACACGGACCCGGACTTTTTTTTCAAGTTCAGCCAAACCCGCCGAACACGGACATCCAGGTGTCCGCTCAACTCTAATGAAGAGTAATTATTTACTAATAGGGTTGAGCGGACACCTAGATGTCCGTGTTCGACGGGTTCGGCCGAACTTTAAAAAAAAGTCCGGGTCCGTGTCCCGGACTTTTACCGAACTTTTCCCGGACACCGAACCCCATTGAAGTCAATGGGGACCCGAACTTTAAGGCACTAAAATGGCTCTAAAACACCAAAGGAAAGGGCTAGAGTGCTGCAAATGGCAGCAAAACGTAATTAAGAGCATGGCAAGTGCTCTGCAAACAAATGTGGATAGGGAAATAACTTAAAACAACAAAAAAAACAGAAAAATAAAACAATGTTCTTCTTCATCTCTGAAGGACGAGGCCCATATGGAGTAGGAGGGAGGTTGAGGTGGTGGTGGATGTGGCGGTGACATAGGCGTGCGCACAGGGTGTGCTGGGTGTGCCTGGGCACACCCTAATCACCTAGGGCACATAGCATTGCCAGTGAGGAGATGGGAAAGATCTCCCTGGGACCTGCTCTGCTCTATTTCTCCTTGCCTACAGGTACA
The DNA here is from genome assembly GCF_965119305.1 of Pelophylax lessonae. Classification (NCBI taxonomy): domain Eukaryota; kingdom Metazoa; phylum Chordata; class Amphibia; order Anura; family Ranidae; genus Pelophylax; species Pelophylax lessonae. The sequence continues at coordinate 93,378,509 of NC_138772.1, read as the reverse complement.
TGGCCCCGATACATTACTCTCCCTGCTGGCAAACACATGCATGTGTATTTCAACTTTGGGGTGCACACCTTAATGCAATAGGCTGCGCACACCTATGGGCGGTGTAGGTGGAAGCGGCGGTGGAGGAGGACCAGGGCCGGATTAACAGCATCATGGGCTTGGTGCTGAGGATTTTGAAGGGCCTTAGGGCCGTGCCATGCCATGCACCCAGAGGAGGAAGGGTGCAGCCATGCATGCCTAATTCAACATGGGATGCTGTCTCTGAAGCCCATAAACACATCCATGCATCGCCAACTGTCCCTCCTTGTCCGGCCTTCACGCTGTGTGGGGAGGTTCTGAGGGTGCTGCCTGGGGAAGCGAGCATAGAAGCCAGACTTCTGTGTTTACAAGTGACAGAAGAGCGGTAACAGTGAATATGGCCAACCCGGGGCCTATATAAAAGGTAGGGGCCTGGAGCTGCAGCTCCAATAGACCCTACATTAATCTGGCCCTGAGGAGGAGGACGAGGTAGCCAACACTGCTTCTTTTCACAAATTTTAAATGAGGGTACACCCCAAAAGAGTGAGAAAGAGCAAAAATGGAACAATGGGTGGGTAAGGTCGGTATCCATTGCTATTCTGCATAAGGTACGGAAAAGTCCCGTGGGATCCATGCCTGGTTCATTTTAATGAACGTGAGCTTGTCCACATTGTCTCTGGACAGGCGGCTGCGCTTGTCTGTTATAACGCCCCCAGCCGTGCTAAATACCCGTTCAGATAATACACTGGCTGCAGGGCACGCCAGCACCTCCAAGGCGTAAAGGGCAAGCTCAGGCCATGTGCCCAATTTGGAGACCCAGAAGTTGAAGGGGGCAGACCCGTCATTCACTACATGTAGGCGTGTGCACACATACTGCTCCACCATGTTGGTAAAATGCTGCCTCCTGCTAAGACGTTCCATCTGAGCTGCTGGTGCTGCTGTTTGTTGTGGCGTGCTGACAAAGCTTTTCCACATTTCGGCCATGCTAACCCTGCCTTCTGAGGTGCTGGCGGTGCCCTGGTTGCGTTGGCGACCTCCTCCTCCTCCTCCTCTGCCTTGTGCTTCCACTGTGGCCCCGCTGTCAGATGGGAATGCCAGCAGCATGGCGTCTACCAGCGTGCGCTTGTACTCGCGCATCTTGCGATCGCGCTCCAGTGAGTGAATTAAGGACGGTACGTTGTCCTTGTAACGGGGATCCAGCAGCGTGGCCACCCAGTAATCAGCACAAGTTAGAATGTGGGCAACTCGGCGGTCGTTGTGGAGACACTGCAGCATGTAATCGCTCATGTGTGCCAGGCTGCCCAGAGGCAACGAAAGGCTGTCCTCTGTGGGAGGTGTATGGTCCGTGTCCTCTGTATCCCCCCAGCCACGCACCAGTGATGGCCATGAGCTGGCCTGGGTGCCACCCTGCTGTGAACATGGTTCCATCTCCTCCTCCAGCTCCTCCTCCTCCTCATCCTCCTCATCCTCCAGAACTGTGCCCCTGCTGGACAATTGCGTCCCTGGCGTTTGCGTGTGCAGGAACCCACCCTCGGAGCCCCTTGCGAATGACTGCCCTGAAAGCCTTGGAAATGTTACCTCTTCATCCTCCTCCTCCTCCTCATCCTGTGCCACATCCTCTTCCATCATCGCCCGAATTGTTTTTTCAAGGAGGCATAGAAGTGGGATAGTTAAGCTGAGAACGGCGTCATTGCCACTGGCCATGTTGGTGGAGTACTCAAAACAGCGCAACAAGGCACACAGGTCTCGCATGGAGGCCCAGTTATTGGTGGTGAAGTGGTGCTGTTCCGCAGAGCGACTCACGCGTGCGTGCTGCAGCTGAAACTCCACTATGGCCTGCTGCTGCTCGCACAGTCTTTCCAGCATGTGCAAGGTGGAGTTCCACCTTGTGGGCACGTCACATATGAGGCGGTGAGCGGGAAGGCCGAAGTTACGCTGCAGCGCTGCCAGGCGAGCAGCAGCAGGGTGAGAACGCCGAAAGTGCGCACAAACGGCCCGCACTTTCTGCAGCAGCTCTGACATATCGGGGTAGTTTTTAAGGAACCTCTGCACCACCAAATTCAGCACATGCGCCAGGCAAGGGATGTGCGTCAAACCGGCTAGGCCCAGAGCTGCGATGAGATTTCGCCCGTTATCGCACACCACCAGGCCGGGCTTGAGGCTCGCTGGCAGCAACCACTCATTTGTCTGCTGTTCCATGCTCCTCCACAACTCCTGCGCGGTGTGTGGTTTGTCCCCCAAACAGGCAAGTTGTAAAACTGCCTGCTGTCGTTTACCCCTGGCCGTGCTGAAGTTGGTGGTGAAGGTGTTACGCTGTCCGGATGAGGAGGCGGTAGAGGATGAGGAAGCGGAGTAGGAGGAGTTAGGAACAGGAGGCAAACTGAAGCGCCCTGCAATCCTCGGTGGTGGAAGGACATGCGCCAAATTGCTATCCGCCTCAGGCCCATCCGCCACTGCATTTACCCAGTGTGCCGTTAGGGAGATATAACGCCCCTGACCGTGCTTACTGGTCCACGTATCCGTAGTTAGGTGGACCTTGGCACAGATGGCGTTGCGCAGTGCACACCTGATTTTTTCCCCCACTTGGTTGTGCAGGGAAGGGATGGCTTGCCTGGAAAAGTAGTGGCGGCTGGGCACGACGTACTGTGGGACAGCCACCGACATAAGGTTTTTAAAACTGTGCGTCTCCACCAGACGGAATGACAGCATTTCAAAGGCCAATAATTTTGAAATGCTGGCATTCAGGGCCAGGGATCGCGGGTGGGTAGGGGGGTACTTCCTCTTCCTCTCAAGTGTTTGGGAGATGGAAAGCTGAACGCTTCCACGGGACATTGTGGAGATGGTTGTTGGTGACCCAGGTGGTGGTGTTGCTGACAGATCGTCTGTTTGCGGGGTGGCAGGTGCCGGTATCACTACAGATGTGGCTGGAGCGGCCGAGACTGCAGCAGAAGAGGAAGCAGGATGAGCCAGAGACGTTTCTTGGTTTTGAAGGTGTGTACTCCACTGCAGCTCGTGCTTTGCACTTAGATGCCTGATCATGCAGGTTGTGCTCAGGTTGAGAAGGTTCATGCCTCGCTTCAAGCTCTGATTGCACAGGGTGCAAACCACTCGTGTCCTGTCATCAGCACATTTTCTAAAGAACTTCCACGCTAGAGAACTCCTTTGAGCTGACTTTGGTGCGCTCGTTCCCTTGCTGCGTTGGGCAGTAGCGGGCGTAGTGTCTAGGGCACGGCCGCTCCGCTTCTGCACCCTGCTCCCTCTTCTGCTGTGCTGGTGGCTCTGTGCGACCACCGCCTCTTCCTCCAAACTACTCAGTTCACCTGCATGACGTTCATTCCATGTGGGGTCGAGGACCTCATCGTCCTCCACATCATCTTCCACCCAGTCTTCACCCCTGCCCTCCTTGTCGGTCTCCACAATGCTGAACGCCGCAGCAGTTGGCACCTGCGTTTCGTCATCATCGGAGACGTGCTGCGATGATCCTTGCATGTACTCATCTTGAGGAATAAGTGGTTGGGCATCGCTGCACTCAATCTCTTCCACTTCTGGGGCAGGGCTAGGTGGATGGCCCTGGGAAACCCTGCTGACAGAGTCCTCAAAAAGAATAAGAGACTGCTGTATGGCTTGGGGCTCAGACTGCTGGCCTGATTTGCAAGGGGGTGAGGTGAAAGACGGTTGGACATTGGCTGCAGGTGCCAACTCTGACCTTTCTGCAGTAGACTGGGTGGGAGACAATGTGAAGGAACTGGAGGCACTGTCAGCAGCAAACCAATCTACTATCGCCTCAACTTGTTCTGGCCTCATCACTTCTAGGGGCGTTTGATGCCCTACCAAATACTGATGCAGGTTCTGTCGCCTACTCACACTTGAGGAAGGTGTTTCACTTGTGCGTGTAGCTGGCACAGATCGACCATGTCCTCTCCTTGCAACAGGAGCTCTACCAGCAGCACCACGACCCAGGCCACGGCCCTTATTTGACGGTCTCCTCATATTTCTGTAATTTAAGATCTTGCCCTAGAAAGGTTTTTATTGAATAGCGGAATAGAAAATATGATCCAAAAAAAGTGTATGTATATCACACGTACACAACCACACTAGGCCCCAATTACTATTGTTTGTACCCCTAAAAGGCTAGATGAGGAGTAGGGGGAGTATGGAACAGGCAGCACCCTCAAACCTTCAGAAGTATGAGATGAACCCCAACAACTTGGAAAGGTGGATCTCTCTCACACGTACCGACACAGACTATCCCGCAATTCAATTGATCCTCAAAGGTTTTTATTGAATAGCGGAATAGGAAATATGATCAAAAAAAGTGTATGTATCTCGCACGTACACAACCACACTAGGCCCCAATTACTATTGTTTGTACCCCTAAAAGGCTAGATGAGGAGTAGGGGGGGGTATGGAACAGGCAGCACCCTCAAACCTTCAGAAGTATGAGATGAACCCCAACAACTTGGAAAGGTGGATCTCTCTCACACGTACCGACACAGACTATCCCGCAATTCAATTGATCCCCAAAGGTTTTTATTGAATAGCGGAATAGGAAATATGATCAAAAAAAGTGTATGTATCTCACACGTACAGAAACACACTAGGCCCCAATTACTATTGTTTGTACACCTAAAAGGATGGATGAGGAGGAGGAGGAGTATGGAACAGGCAGCACCCTCAAAGCTTCAGAAGTATGAGATGAACCCCAAAAACTTGGAAAGGTGGATCTCACACGTACCGACACAGACTATCCCGCAATTTAATTGATCCCCAAAGGTTTTTATTGAATAGCGGAATAGGAAATATGATCAAAAAATGTGTATGTATCTCACACGTACAGAAGCACACTAGGCCCCAATTACTATTGTTTGTACACCTAAAAGGATGGATGAGGAGGAGGAGGAGTATGGAACAGGCAGCACCCTCAAAGCTTCAGAAGTATGAGATGAACCCCAAAAACTTGGAAAGGTGGATCTCACACGTACCGACACAGACTATCCCGCAATTTAATTGATCCCCAAAGGTTTTTATTGAATAGCGGAATAGGAAATATGATCAAAAAAAGTGTATGTATCTCGCACGTACAGAAACACACTAGGCCCCAATTACTATTGTTTGTACACCTAAAAGGATGGATGAGGAGGAGGAGGAGTATGGAACAGGCAGCACCCTCAAAGCTTCAGAAGTATGAGATGAACCCCAAAAACTTGGAAAGGTGGATCTCACACGTACCGACACAGACTATCCCGCAATTTAATTGATCCCCAAAGGTTTTTATTGAATAGCGGAATAGGAAATATGATCAAAAAATGTGTATGTATCTCACACGTACAGAAGCACACTAGGCCCCAATTACTATTGTTTGTACACCTAAAAGGATGGATGAGGAGGAGGAGGAGTATGGAACAGGCAGCACCCTCAAAGCTTCAGAAGTATGAGATGAACCCCAAAAACTTGGAAAGGTGGATCTCACACGTACCGACACAGACTATCCCGCAATTTAATTGATCCCCAAAGGTTTTTATTGAATAGCGGAATAGGAAATATGATCAAAAAAAGTGTATGTATCTCGCACGTACACAACCACACTAGGCCCCAATTACTATTGTTTGTACCCCTAAAAGGCTAGATGAGGAGTAGGGGGGGTATGGAACAGGCAGCACCCTCAAACCTTCAGAAGTATGAGATGAACCCCAACAACTTGGAAAGGTGGATCTCTCTCACACGTACCGACACAGACTATCCCGCAATTCAATTGATCCTCAAAGGTTTTTATTGAATAGCGGAATAGGAAATATGATCAAAAAAAGTGTATGTATCTCGCACGTACACAACCACACTAGGCCCCAATTTCTATTGTTTGTACCCCTAAAAGGCTAGATGAGGAGTAGGGGGGGTATGGAACAGGCAGCACCCTCAAACCTTCAGAAGTATGAGATGAACCCCAACAACTTGGAAAGGTGGATCTCTCTCACACGTACCAACACAGACTATCCCCCAATTTAACTGATCCCCAAAGGTTTTTGATTAAATAGCGGAATAGAAAATATGATCCCAAAAAAGTGTATGTATATCACACGTACACAACCACACTAGGCCCCAATTACTATTGTTTGTACCCCTAAAAGGCTAGGAGTAGGGGGGAGTATGGAACAGGCAGCACCCTCAAACCTTCAGAAGTATGAGATGAACCCCAACAACTTGGAAAGGTGGATCTCTCTCACACGTACCAACACAGACTATCCCCCAATTTAACTGATCCCCAGAGGTTTTTGATTAAATAGCGGAATAGAAAATATGATCCCAAAAAAGTGTATGTATATCACACGTACACAACCACACTAGGCCCCAATTACTATTGTTTGTACCCCTAAAAGGCTAGGAGTAGGGGGAGTATGGAACAGGCAGCACCCTCAAACCTTCAGAAGTATGAGATGAACCCCAACAACTTGGAAAGGTGGATCTCTCTCACACGTACCAACACAGACTATCCCCCAATTTAACTGATCCCCAAAGGTTTTTGATTAAATAGCGGAATAGAAAATATGATCCCAAAAAAGTGTATGTATATCACACGTACACAACCACACTAGGCCCCAATTACTATTGTTTGTACCCCTAAAAGGCTAGGAGTAGGGGGAGTATGGAACAGGCAGCACCCTCAAACCTTCAGAAGTATGAGATGAACCCCAACAACTTGGAAAGGTGGATCTCTCTCACACGTACCAACACAGACTATCCCCCAATTTAACTGATCCCCAAAGGTTTTTGATTAAATAGCGGAATAGAAAATATGATCCCAAAAAAGTGTATGTATATCACACGTACACAACCACACTAGGCCCCAATTACTATTGTTTGTACCCCTAAAAGGCTAGGAGTAGGGGGAGTATGGAACAGGCAGCACCCTCAAACCTTCAGAAGTATGAGATGAACCCCAACAACTTGGAAAGGTGGATCTCTCTCACACGTACCAACACAGACTATCCCCCAATTTAACTGATCCCCAAAGGTTTTTGATTAAATAGCGGAATAGAAAATATGATCCCAAAAAAGTGTATGTATATCACACGTACACAACCACACTAGGCCCCAATTACTATTGTTTGTACCCCTAAAAGGCTAGGAGTAGGGGGGAGTATGGAACAGGCAGCACCCTCAAACCTTCAGAAGTATGAGATGAACCCCAACAACTTGGAAAGGTGGATCTCTCTCACACGTACCAACACAGACTATCCCCCAATTTAACTGATCCCCAGAGGTTTTTGATTAAATAGCGGAATAGAAAATATGATCCCAAAAAAGTGTATGTATATCACACGTACACAACCACACTAGGCCCCAATTACTATTGTTTGTACCCCTAAAAGGCTAGGAGTAGGGGGAGTATGGAACAGGCAGCACCCTCAAACCTTCAGAAGTATGAGATGAACCCCAACAACTTGGAAAGGTGGATCTCTCTCACACGTACCAACACAGACTATCCCCCAATTTAACTGATCCCCAAAGGTTTTTGATTAAATAGCGGAATAGAAAATATGATCCCAAAAAAGTGTATGTATATCACACGTACACAACCACACTAGGCCCCAATTACTATTGTTTGTACCCCTAAAAGGCTAGGAGTAGGGGGAGTATGGAACAGGCAGCACCCTCAAACCTTCAGAAGTATGAGATGAACCCCAACAACTTGGAAAGGTGGATCTCTCTCACACGTACCAACACAGACTATCCCCCAATTTAACTGATCCCCAGAGGTTTTTGATTAAATAGCGGAATAGAAAATATGATCCCAAAAAAGTGTATGTATATCACACGTACACAACCACACTAGGCCCCAATTACTATTGTTTGTACCCCTAAAAGGCTAGGAGTAGGGGGAGTATGGAACAGGCAGCACCCTCAAACCTTCAGAAGTATGAGATGAACCCCAACAACTTGGAAAGGTGGATCTCTCTCACACGTACCAACACAGACTATCCCCCAATTTAACTGATCCCCAAAGGTTTTTGATTAAATAGCGGAATAGAAAATATGATCCCAAAAAAGTGTATGTATATCACACGTACACAACCACACTAGGCCCCAATTACTATTGTTTGTACCCCTAAAAGGCTAGGAGTAGGGGGAGTATGGAACAGGCAGCACCCTCAAACCTTCAGAAGTATGAGATGAACCCCAACAACTTGGAAAGGTGGATCTCTCTCACACGTACCAACACAGACTATCCCCCAATTTAACTGATCCCCAAAGGTTTTTGATTAAATAGCGGAATAGAAAATATGATCCCAAAAAAGTGTATGTATATCACACGTACACAACCACACTAGGCCCCAATTACTATTGTTTGTACCCCTAAAAGGCTAGGAGTAGGGGGGAGTATGGAACAGGCAGCACCCTCAAACCTTCAGAAGTATGAGATGAACCCCAACAACTTGGAAAGGTGGATCTCTCTCACACGTACCAACACAGACTATCCCCCAATTTAACTGATCCCCAGAGGTTTTTGATTAAATAGCGGAATAGAAAATATGATCCCAAAAAAGTGTATGTATATCACACGTACACAACCACACTAGGCCCCAATTACTATTGTTTGTACCCCTAAAAGGCTAGGAGTAGGGGGAGTATGGAACAGGCAGCACCCTCAAACCTTCAGAAGTATGAGATGAACCCCAACAACTTGGAAAGGTGGATCTCTCTCACACGTACCAACACAGACTATCCCCCAATTTAACTGATCCCCAAAGGTTTTTGATTAAATAGCGGAATAGAAAATATGATCCCAAAAAAGTGTATGTATATCACACGTACACAACCACACTAGGCCCCAATTACTATTGTTTGTACCCCTAAAAGGCTAGGAGTAGGGGGAGTATGGAACAGGCAGCACCCTCAAACCTTCAGAAGTATGAGATGAACCCCAACAACTTGGAAAGGTGGATCTCTCTCACACGTACCAACACAGACTATCCCCCAATTTAACTGATCCCCAAAGGTTTTTGATTAAATAGCGGAATAGAAAATATGATCCCAAAAAAGTGTATGTATATCACACGTACACAACCACACTAGGCCCCAATTACTATTGTTTGTACCCCTAAAAGGCTAGGAGTAGGGGGAGTATGGAACAGGCAGCACCCTCAAACCTTCAGAAGTATGAGATGAACCCCAACAACTTGGAAAGGTGGATCTCTCTCACACGTACCAACACAGACTATCCCCCAATTTAACTGATCCCCAAAGGTTTTTGATTAAATAGCGGAATAGAAAATATGATCCCAAAAAAGTGTATGTATATCACACGTACACAACCACACTAGGCCCCAATTACTATTGTTTGTACCCCTAAAAGGCTAGGAGTAGGGGGGAGTATGGAACAGGCAGCACCCTCAAACCTTCAGAAGTATGAGATGAACCCCAACAACTTGGAAAGGTGGATCTCTCTCACACGTACCAACACAGACTATCCCCCAATTTAACTGATCCCCAGAGGTTTTTGATTAAATAGCGGAATAGAAAATATGATCCCAAAAAAGTGTATGTATATCACACGTACACAACCACACTAGGCCCCAATTACTATTGTTTGTACCCCTAAAAGGCTAGGAGTAGGGGGAGTATGGAACAGGCAGCACCCTCAAACCTTCAGAAGTATGAGATGAACCCCAACAACTTGGAAAGGTGGATCTCTCTCACACGTACCAACACAGACTATCCCCCAATTTAACTGATCCCCAAAGGTTTTTGATTAAATAGCGGAATAGAAAATATGATCCCAAAAAAGTGTATGTATATCACACGTACACAACCACACTAGGCCCCAATTACTATTGTTTGTACCCCTAAAAGGCTAGGAGTAGGGGGAGTATGGAACAGGCAGCACCCTCAAACCTTCAGAAGTATGAGATGAACCCCAACAACTTGGAAAGGTGGATCTCTCTCACACGTACCAACACAGACTATCCCCCAATTTAACTGATCCCCAGAGGTTTTTGATTAAATAGCGGAATAGAAAATATGATCCCAAAAAAGTGTATGTATATCACACGTACACAACCACACTAGGCCCCAATTACTATTGTTTGTACCCCTAAAAGGCTAGGAGTAGGGGGAGTATGGAACAGGCAGCACCCTCAAACCTTCAGAAGTATGAGATGAACCCCAACAACTTGGAAAGGTGGATCTCTCTCACACGTACCAACACAGACTATCCCCCAATTTAACTGATCCCCAAAGGTTTTTGATTAAATAGCGGAATAGAAAATATGATCCCAAAAAAGTGTATGTATATCACACGTACACAACCACACTAGGCCCCAATTACTATTGTTTGTACCCCTAAAAGGCTAGGAGTAGGGGGAGTATGGAACAGGCAGCACCCTCAAACCTTCAGAAGTATGAGATGAACCCCAACAACTTGGAAAGGTGGATCTCTCTCACACGTACCAACACAGACTATCCCCCAATTTAACTGATCCCCAAAGGTTTTTGATTAAATAGCGGAATAGAAAATATGATCCCAAAAAAGTGTATGTATATCACACGTACACAACCACACTAGGCCCCAATTACTATTGTTTGTACCCCTAAAAGGCTAGGAGTAGGGGGGAGTATGGAACAGGCAGCACCCTCAAACCTTCAGAAGTATGAGATGAACCCCAACAACTTGGAAAGGTGGATCTCTCTCACACGTACCAACACAGACTATCCCCCAATTTAACTGATCCCCAGAGGTTTTTGATTAAATAGCGGAATAGAAAATATGATCCCAAAAAAGTGTATGTATATCACACGTACACAACCACACTAGGCCCCAATTACTATTGTTTGTACCCCTAAAAGGCTAGGAGTAGGGGGAGTATGGAACAGGCAGCACCCTCAAACCTTCAGAAGTATGAGATGAACCCCAACAACTTGGAAAGGTGGATCTCTCTCACACGTACCAACACAGACTATCCCCCAATTTAACTGATCCCCAAAGGTTTTTGATTAAATAGCGGAATAGAAAATATGATCCCAAAAAAGTGTATGTATATCACACGTACACAACCACACTAGGCCCCAATTACTATTGTTTGTACCCCTAAAAGGCTAGGAATAGGGGGAGTATGGAACAGGCAGCACCCTCAAACCTTCAGAAGTATGAGATGAACCCCAACAACTTGGAAAGGTGGATCTCTCTCACACGTACCAACACAGACTATCCCCCAATTTAACTGATCCCCAAAGGTTTTTGATTAAATAGCGGAATAGAAAATATGATCCCAAAAAAGTGTATGTATATCACACGTACACAACCACACTAGGCCCCAATTACTATTGTTTGTACCCCTAAAAGGCTAGGAGTAGGGCGAGTATGGAACAGGCAGCACCCTCAAACCTTCAGAAGTATGAGATGAACCCCAACAACTTGGAAAGGTGGATCTCTCTCACACGTACCAACACAGACTATCCCCCAATTTAACTGATCCCCAAAGGTTTTTGATTAAATAGCGGAATAGAAAATATGATCCCAAAAAAGTGTATGTATATCACACGTACACAACCACACTAGGCCCCAATTACTATTGTTTGTACCCCTAAAAGGCTAGGAGTAGGGGGAGTATGGAACAGGCAGCACCCTCAAACCTTCAGAAGTATGAGATGAACCCCAACAACTTGGAAAGGTGGATCTCTCTCACACGTACCAACACAGACTATCCCCCAATTTAACTGATCCCCAAAGGTTTTTGATTAAATAGCGGAATAGAAAATATGATCCCAAAAAAGTGTATGTATATCACACGTACACAACCACACTAGGCCCCAATTACTATTGTTTGTACCCCTAAAAGGCTAGGAGTAGGGGGGAGTATGGAACAGGCAGCACCCTCAAACCTTCAGAAGTATGAGATGAACCCCAACAACTTGGAAAGGTGGATCTCTCTCACACGTACCAACACAGACTATCCCCCAATTTAACTGATCCCCAGAGGTTTTTGATTAAATAGCGGAATAGAAAATATGATCCCAAAAAAGTGTATGTATATCACACGTACACAACCACACTAGGCCCCAATTACTATTGTTTGTACCCCTAAAAGGCTAGGAGTAGGGGGAGTATGGAACAGGCAGCACCCTCAAACCTTCAGAAGTATGAGATGAACCCCAACAACTTGGAAAGGTGGATCTCTCTCACACGTACCAACACAGACTATCCCCCAATTTAACTGATCCCCAAAGGTTTTTGATTAAATAGCGGAATAGAAAATATGATCCCAAAAAAGTGTATGTATATCACACGTACACAACCACACTAGGCCCCAATTACTATTGTTTGTACCCCTAAAAGGCTAGGAGTAGGGGGAGTATGGAACAGGCAGCACCCTCAAACCTTCAGAAGTATGAGATGAACCCCAACAACTTGGAAAGGTGGATCTCTCTCACACGTACCAACACAGACTATCCCCCAATTTAACTGATCCCCAGAGGTTTTTGATTAAATAGCGGAATAGAAAATATGATCCCAAAAAAGTGTATGTATATCACACGTACACAACCACACTAGGCCCCAATTACTATTGTTTGTACCCCTAAAAGGCTAGGAGTAGGGGGAGTATGGAACAGGCAGCACCCTCAAACCTTCAGAAGTATGAGATGAACCCCAACAACTTGGAAAGGTGGATCTCTCTCACACGTACCAACACAGACTATCCCCCAATTTAACTGATCCCCAGAGGTTTTTGATTAAATAGCGGAATAGAAAATATGATCCCAAAAAAGTGTATGTATATCACACGTACACAACCACACTAGGCCCCAATTACTATTGTTTGTACCCCTAAAAGGCTAGGAGTAGGGGGAGTATGGAACAGGCAGCACCCTCAAACCTTCAGAAGTATGAGATGAACCCCAACAACTTGGAAAGGTGGATCTCTCTCACACGTACCAACACAGACTATCCCCCAATTTAACTGATCCCCAAAGGTTTTTGATTAAATAGCGGAATAGAAAATATGATCCCAAAAAAGTGTATGTATATCACACGTACACAACCACACTAGGCCCCAATTACTATTGTTTGTACCCCTAAAAGGCTAGGAGTAGGGGGAGTATGGAACAGGCAGCACCCTCAAACCTTCAGAAGTATGAGATGAACCCCAACAACTTGGAAAGGTGGATCTCTCTCACACGTACCAACACAGACTATCCCCCAATTTAACTGATCCCCAAAGGTTTTTGATTAAATAGCGGAATAGAAAATATGATCCCAAAAAAGTGTATGTATATCACACGTACACAACCACACTAGGCCCCAATTACTATTGTTTGTACCCCTAAAAGGCTAGGAGTAGGGGGAGTATGGAACAGGCAGCACCCTCAAACCTTCAGAAGTATGAGATGAACCCCAACAACTTGGAAAGGTGGATCTCTCTCACACGTACCAACACAGACTATCCCCCAATTTAACTGATCCCCAGAGGTTTTTGATTAAATAGCGGAATAGAAAATATGATCCCAAAAAAGTGTATGTATATCACACGTACACAACCACACTAGGCCCCAATTACTATTGTTTGTACCCCTAAAAGGCTAGGAGTAGGGGGAGTATGGAACAGGCAGCACCCTCAAACCTTCAGAAGTATAAGATGAACCCCAACAACTTGGAAAGGTGGATCTCTCTCACACGTACCAACACAGACTATCCCCCAATTTAACTGATCCCCAGAGGTTTTTGATTAAATAGCGGAATAGAAAATATGATCCCAAAAAAGTGTATGTATATCACACGTACACAACCACACTAGGCCCCAATTACTATTGTTTGTACCCCTAAAAGGCTAGGAGTAGGGGGGAGTATGGAACAGGCAGCACCCTCAAACCTTCAGAAGTATGAGATGAACCCCAACAACTTGGAAAGGTGGATCTCTCTCACACGTACCAACACAGACTATCCCCCAATTTAACTGATCCCCAAAGGTTTTTGATTAAATAGCGGAATAGAAAATATGATCCCAAAAAAGTGTATGTATATCACACGTACACAACCACACTAGGCCCCAATTACTATTGTTTGTACCCCTAAAAGGCTAGGAGTAGGGGGAGTATGGAACAGGCAGCACCCTCAAACCTTCAGAAGTATGAGATGAACCCCAACAACTTGGAAAGGTGGATCTCTCTCACACGTACCAACACAGACTATCCCCCAATTTAACTGATCCCCAAAGGTTTTTGATTAAATAGCGGAATAGAAAATATGATCCCAAAAAAGTGTATGTATATCACACGTACACAACCACACTAGGCCCCAATTACTATTGTTTGTACCCCTAAAAGGCTAGGAGTAGGGGGGAGTATGGAACAGGCAGCACCCTCAAACCTTCAGAAGTATGAGATGAACCCCAACAACTTGGAAAGGTGGATCTCTCTCACACGTACCAACACAGACTATCCCCCAATTTAACTGATCCCCAGAGGTTTTTGATTAAATAGCGGAATAGAAAATATGATCCCAAAAAAGTGTATGTATATCACACGTACACAACCACACTAGGCCCCAATTACTATTGTTTGTACCCCTAAAAGGCTAGGAGTAGGGGGAGTATGGAACAGGCAGCACCCTCAAACCTTCAGAAGTATGAGATGAACCCCAACAACTTGGAAAGGTGGATCTCTCTCACACGTACCAACACAGACTATCCCCCAATTTAACTGATCCCCAAAGGTTTTTGATTAAATAGCGGAATAGAAAATATGATCCCAAAAAAGTGTATGTATATCACACGTACACAACCACACTAGGCCCCAATTACTATTGTTTGTACCCCTAAAAGGCTAGGAGTAGGGGGAGTATGGAACAGGCAGCACCCTCAAACCTTCAGAAGTATGAGATGAACCCCAACAACTTGGAAAGGTGGATCTCTCTCACACGTACCAACACAGACTATCCCCCAATTTAACTGATCCCCAAAGGTTTTTGATTAAATAGCGGAATAGAAAATATGATCCCAAAAAAGTGTATGTATATCACACGTACACAACCACACTAGGCCCCAATTACTATTGTTTGTACCCCTAAAAGGCTAGGAGTAGGGGGAGTATGGAACAGGCAGCACCCTCAAACCTTCAGAAGTATGAGATGAACCCCAACAACTTGGAAAGGTGGATCTCTCTCACACGTACCAACACAGACTATCCCCCAATTTAACTGATCCCCAAAGGTTTTTGATTAAATAGCGGAATAGAAAATATGATCCCAAAAAAGTGTATGTATATCACACGTACACAACCACACTAGGCCCCAATTACTATTGTTTGTACCCCTAAAAGGCTAGGAGTAGGGGGAGTATGGAACAGGCAGCACCCTCAAACCTTCAGAAGTATGAGATGAACCCCAACAACTTGGAAAGGTGGATCTCTCTCACACGTACCAACACAGACTATCCCCCAATTTAACTGATCCCCAAAGGTTTTTGATTAAATAGTGGAATAGAAAATATGATCCCAAAAAAGTGTATGTATATCACACGTACACAACCACACTAGGCCCCAATTACTATTGTTTGTACCCCTAAAAGGCTAGGAGTAGGGGGGAGTATGGAACAGGCAGCACCCTCAAACCTTCAGAAGTATGAGATGAACCCCAACAACTTGGAAAGGTGGATCTCTCTCACACGTACCAACACAGACTATCCCCCAATTTAACTGATCCCCAGAGGTTTTTGATTAAATAGCGGAATAGAAAATATGATCCCAAAAAAGTGTATGTATATCACACGTACACAACCACACTAGGCCCCAATTACTATTGTTTGTACCCCTAAAAGGCTAGGAGTAGGGGGAGTATGGAACAGGCAGCACCCTCAAACCTTCAGAAGTATGAGATGAACCCCAACAACTTGGAAAGGTGGATCTCTCTCACACGTACCAACACAGACTATCCCCCAATTTAACTGATCCCCAAAGGTTTTTGATTAAATAGCGGAATAGAAAATATGATCCCAAAAAAGTGTATGTATATCACACGTACACAACCACACTAGGCCCCAATTACTATTGTTTGTACCCCTAAAAGGCTAGGAGTAGGGGGAGTATGGAACAGGCAGCACCCTCAAACCTTCAGAAGTATGAGATGAACCCCAACAACTTGGAAAGGTGGATCTCTCTCACACGTACCAACACAGACTATCCCCCAATTTAACTGATCCCCAGAGGTTTTTGATTAAATAGCGGAATAGAAAATATGATCCCAAAAAAGTGTATGTATATCACACGTACACAACCACACTAGGCCCCAATTACTATTGTTTGTACCCCTAAAAGGCTAGGAGTAGGGGGAGTATGGAACAGGCAGCACCCTCAAACCTTCAGAAGTATGAGATGAACCCCAACAACTTGGAAAGGTGGATCTCTCTCACACGTACCAACACAGACTATCCCCCAATTTAACTGATCCCCAGAGGTTTTTGATTAAATAGCGGAATAGAAAATATGATCCCAAAAAAGTGTATGTATATCACACGTACACAACCACACTAGGCCCCAATTACTATTGTTTGTACCCCTAAAAGGCTAGGAGTAGGGGGAGTATGGAACAGGCAGCACCCTCAAACCTTCAGAAGTATGAGATGAACCCCAACAACTTGGAAAGGTGGATCTCTCTCACACGTACCAACACAGACTATCCCCCAATTTAACTGATCCCCAAAGGTTTTTGATTAAATAGCGGAATAGAAAATATGATCCCAAAAAAGTGTATGTATATCACACGTACACAACCACACTAGGCCCCAATTACTATTGTTTGTACCCCTAAAAGGCTAGGAGTAGGGGGAGTATGGAACAGGCAGCACCCTCAAACCTTCAGAAGTATGAGATGAACCCCAACAACTTGGAAAGGTGGATCTCTCTCACACGTACCAACACAGACTATCCCCCAATTTAACTGATCCCCAAAGGTTTTTGATTAAATAGCGGAATAGAAAATATGATCCAAAAAAAGTGTATGTATATCACACGTACACAACCACACTAGGCCCCAATTACTATTGTTTGTACCCCTAAAAGGCTAGGAGTAGGGGGAGTATGGAACAGGCAGCACCCTCAAACCTTCAGAAGTATGAGATGAACCCCAACAACTTGGAAAGGTGGATCTCTCTCACACGTACCAACACAGACTATCCCCCAATTTAACTGATCCCCAGAGGTTTTTGATTAAATAGCGGAATAGAAAATATGATCCCAAAAAAGTGTATGTATATCACACGTACACAACCACACTAGGCCCCAATTACTATTGTTTGTACCCCTAAAAGGCTAGGAGTAGGGGGAGTATGGAACAGGCAGCACCCTCAAACCTTCAGAAGTATGAGATGAACCCCAACAACTTGGAAAGGTGGATCTCTCTCACACGTACCAACACAGACTATCCCCCAATTTAACTGATCCCCAGAGGTTTTTGATTAAATAGCGGAATAGAAAATATGATCCCAAAAAAGTGTATGTATATCACACGTACACAACCACACTAGGCCCCAATTACTATTGTTTGTACCCCTAAAAGGCTAGGAGTAGGGGGGAGTATGGAACAGGCAGCACCCTCAAACCTTCAGAAGTATGAGATGAACCCCAACAACTTGGAAAGGTGGATCTCTCTCACACGTACCAACACAGACTATCCCCCAATTTAACTGATCCCCAAAGGTTTTTGATTAAATAGCGGAATAGAAAATATGATCCCAAAAAAGTGTATGTATATCACACGTACACAACCACACTAGGCCCCAATTACTATTGTTTGTACCCCTAAAAGGCTAGATGAGGAGTAGGGGGAGTATGGAACAGGCAGCACCCTCAAACCTTCAGTATGAGATTGTGTTCACTGTACCCCACAAAGATTGAGTTCACTGCACCCCACAATGATTGTGTTCACTGCACCCCACAAAGATTGTGTTCACTGCACCTCACAAAGATTGTGTTCACTGTACCCCCCAAAGATTTTGTTCACTGCACCCCACAAAGATTCTGTTCACTGTACCCCACAAAGATTGTGTTCACTGCACCCCAAAAAGATTGTGTTCACTGCACCCCAAAAAGGATGTTGTTCACTGCACCCCAAAAAGGATGTTGTTCACTCCACCCCAAAAAGATTGTGTTCACTGCACCCCACAAAGATTGTGTTCACTGCACCCCAAAAAGATTGTGTTCACTGCACCCCAAAAATGATTTTGTTCACTGCACCCCAAAAAGGATTTTGTTCACTGCACCCCAAAAAGGATGTTGTTCACTCCACCCCAAAAAGATTGTGTTCACTGCACCCCAAAAAGATTGTGTTCACTGCACCCCACAAAGGATTTTGTTCACTGCACCCCAAAAAGATTGTGTTCACTGCACCCCAAAAAGGATGTTGTTCACTGCACCCCAAAAAGGATTTTGTTCACTGCACCCCAAAAAGATTGTGTTCACTGCACCCCACAAAGGATTTTGTTCACTGCACCCCACAAAGATTGTGTTCACTGCACACCAAAAAGGATTGTGTTCACTGCACCCCAAAAAGATTTTGTTCACTGCACCCCAAAAAGATTGTGTTCACTGCAGCCCAAAAAGATTGTGTTCACTGCAGCCCAAAAAGATTGTGTTCACTGCAGCCCAAAAAGATTGTGTTCACTGCAGCCCAAAAAGATTGTGTTCACTGCAGCCCAAAAAGATTGTGTTCACTGCAGCTCACACACAGAAAAATGGATGTGGATCACTGACACCTGCCTATCTCCAATCCCACACCACACAGCAATATCGATTGTAGTTTGTAGAACACAGTTTCCCTAAAATTCAGCAGACTCTGTCCCTAACAGGATTGAGAAGAGATCGTAGATCAGTATTGAGTGCAGATTCACCCCACCCCCCACACAGCAATATCGATTGTAGTTTGTAGAACACAGTTTCCCTAAAATTCAGCAGACTCTGTCCCTAACAGGATTGAGAAGAGATCGTAGATCAGGATTGAGTGCAGATTCACCCTACCCCCCACACAGCAATATCGATTGTAGTTTGTAGAACACAGTTTCCCTAAAATTCAGCAGACTCTGTCCCTAACAGGATTGAGAAGAGATCGTAGATCAGGATTGAGTGCAGATTCACCCCACCCCCCACACAGCAATATCGATTGTAGTTTGTAGAAGACACTGACCCTATATAATTCAGCAGACTCTATCCCTAAAATGCCTACAACTCGCCCTGCCTAAACACTCCGACCTGTCCCTCAATTCTATCCGGACACAAATGGTTTTTTCCTGCCTATCTTTCCCTAATCAGCAGCCAGCACGTTGATGTGTGCTCTCTGTCCCTGAATCTAAGCAGCATAATGACGCCGCTGCGGCTGCCTCGAACTTATAAAGACTTGGTCACATGCTTCAGACGGCCAATCACAGCTACTGAGACATTTGCAGGCATGGCTGGGATGGCTTAAGGCACACCAGTTAAACGATTGTTGATTGGCTGTTGAAAGCCCGCCATGAAAAGAGCGCCAAAGCATGCAAAACCCGGAAATAAAACGACCGAACACGGATTTTTACCCGAACATACAGTAAAGTGTCCGTGTCCGTGTTCGGGTACAAAAAATCCAATTATTCGGTACGAACACGAATAATACAGTCCGTGTTCGCTCAACACTATTTACTAACCATCATATAAGATAAGTCAGTAAGAAAAAGAAGGGCTTTGAAGGCAGTTGAAAGTATCATTCCTAGGGCCTTACTCGTCCGTCGATAGATATTGTATCCACGTTTTCCATGTTTTAGCAAATTTAGTTTGGTTATAGTGGTGGGTGCATGAGAGTTTCTCATTATTCATAATCCAATTAGGTTTTGCTTGACAAAGTCAAAGGGTTCTGCCTCAGGAGTTAATTTACTTAAAAATGGAGAGTGCAAAATCTGATGTAGCTCTTCATAGAAATCAATCAGCTTCCAGTTTTTTTGTCAAAGCTTAACTGAACAAGCTAAAGTTAGAAGCTGATTGGCTACCATGCACAGCTGCACCAGATTTTGCACTCTCGAATTTTAGTAAATCTACCCCTCAGTGTAAATAGCATGCTGGAATTATATGGAAGACACAGGACCTATTTACCAATTTGTCTCTTTTATCCTATTAAGGAGCATGGACTGGGGGCCCCTGCTGCCATTGGGATACACAAGTGTTTGTTACTATTTTGACTTATTGGCCATTAACTAACGATGTTGAACCACTTCTATATGGTTTGAATCTGGGCACCATGTGGAAGATTGTGACCATTAGATCATCTGCTGACCTTTGGCATATGCATGTGTTTCTACTTGAAAGACAGTGGCTTCCAGTTTGGTGTATTAGGGATAAACTTGTATAGGAAATGCTTACATGATGTGAATTCCAGCAGATTGTATTGTTTCTTCTCTTTTCTTTTAAACATCAACTGTGGGTTTCAGTGTATTAATTCTTTCACATGTGCTCCTGAAAAAGATCTCTTGAAACACGTTGAGTCTACATGTGAATTTTGTTGGAATCTATACATGATGTCAGCCTCTAAGCAGAGAGTATTTTAACATGTGTTATATTTTTTAATGAGATGTAATAAAGAATTGCTTTTATGATACTCAATTTGTTTCTATATGGTCCACATAAAGTCCATGACTACCAATTAGAATTTTGCTTATTATTTATTAACACCGTTCAGTCACAAAAGAGAGATACAAAGTAACATTGTTACCTTTGTATCTACTCTGTTTCATTCATCTACAGATCAAAGGTATGAACTTTGATCTGCAGATGTTGTCATAGCAACATGACAATTAAACATTTTTTTTTTTTAATTGTCTATGTAATCTCTTATTAATACTTAGTTTATCCAAATCAGCTCCAATTAACTTTTTCTTCACCTTCTCCCTTCAACTATTGTCTTTCCCCTTTTTTCCCTACTATTAGAGAAAACAATTACTGTATAGACTTGGAATAAAATGTACCAACAAACTATTTAAAGTAGCAGCTTACCTCAAATTTACTAACATAACCTTCCTTTTAAATACAACCCCAAAGTATTTGGGCATTAGGATTAGAAAAAAAAAAAAAAACTTCAAAGTTTCAGACAATTGCCTAAAGAAATCAAAACGATGTTTAAAATATACACATATATATATATATATTTAAAGTTACACAGAAATAATAAGAGAAAGAGGAATTCCAGAATTCCATTCAAAATCTGACATGTTCTAAAACTAAAGGAGGATGGGGTCTACCAGGCATATATTTATATTTTTTACTGGCTAATGTAATTGAGATATTAGAATGGTTTAAATATTTAGGAGTAGATTCAAAATATACAGGTAAGATAGCAATACAGTACTGAATCTGGAAGAAATACTTTGGCAAAATGATCAGAGCATCACTGTTTATAAGAAACATCCGATCCTTAAGGATCATATTGAAAGATGTCCAGAGAACAGTGAAAAATACAAACTAATTGATGCAAACTCATACACCTTCAATGTAACTAAAACTCTTCATGATCAAAATATCTGTGAAAATTATTCATTACATTTCAGCAAATTTCTCCAAAAAGGCAATCTTGGATTACATACTACAATTGTTTATTAGGTATGTCAGATGTCCACATAACTGTTTGAGAAATGACAATTGGAACAGGAACTTCAATGTATGCTTTTACATAGATGATACTTAACTCCTATTGAAATAGCTAATTATAGCTTTTATGCACTGTCGTACCTACCAACAGAGCAGCCTAAGTGACTGCTATAGGGCCCAATGGGGTTCAGAAAGGGTAAGCTGTTTGTCCTGTCTTGACCTTGTGGTCCACATGTAGTAATTCCGTGATCACAGGTATCTCTGTCTCTTGTTAACTTGAAATTTGCAGAAGGCCCTAGCTTACATGCTTTTTTTCCTCTACGCAGCAATCTACCACCACTACCTGTTGGAAAACTGTACCGTGACACAAAGTGCAATCTATGTAGGATCTAGGAACATTTTCTTCCCAGGCAGCAGCATGGACACTTAAGGTTTAGGGTGGCCAATAAAAGTGGCAGCTGTTGTAGGTAGAGGTCACAGTAACAAGACCTTTGAGAGAAGGACACTGAGAGTTCAGGACGCCTGGACAGGCAAGAGAAGGGGTAACCAAAGGGGCTTAGACTGCGGCTTAGGGAAAAGAACAGTATAAATCTGGCCCTGGCCTTCAGTGCCCCCTTCATGCCTATGGCTTGGACCTCGGTGGAGTGTTCCCCTCCTGATAACTGCTTTATAGTTCCAACACTGATGTAAGAAGATATTCTTCCTCCTACAGACCACCAGGATAAGGGAGCATACTTCCTCAAAATGACCATCACTGCATAGGGAACAGTTGTTGGCTCACTGGTTATGGCTGAAAAAACGTTATGCACTAAAGAGTAACTCCACTTTCATGGAAAAAATGTAGCAAATAAAAAAAAAAATGTAGCATGTACAATTGCTACAGAATGCATATTGTATTTTATGTTATTACGAATTACCTCTCCTTTTTAAACTGCAGTACTGTAATTTTCTGTAACATTCAACACAATATGGCAACCTTGAGGCTTTCTGTACACAGATGGTTTACAGAACACCTCCAAAAATTTAATTTCCTGCTTCTGTAATTGGCTTACTGATTTCCCAGAAGTCTGAACTAAGATACAGAACAAATTCTCATTTTTTGGTGAAATACTCTATAAGAGTTACAGTAAATACTTCTAAAGGGATGCAGGTTCCCCATCAGAACACAGGGAGACACCAGCTAATTATAATGAACCAGTCACTCTTATTCAGAAGTAGTATCCAAAAAACATGGTCAAACAAACAGCTATTTTTTTTTTTTTTTTTTTTTTTTAGAGATGAAACATGTAGGAATCTGCAACAAAATGTATTCAAATATTTGCAATGTACATTAGTTACCCAGAGGTGATAGCTAAAAAAAATAAATAAAGTGGAGTAAGCTCTGTCTATGTAAACAAGGCAGACCGCCATCCTGATAGGGAGGAAGACAGAGATCTTCTAAGCAGGAACACGGATATCTGTTTTCCTCCAGTCAGAGCAACCCCCCTACAGTTAGCAAGCACCCCCTAAGAATACACATAACCCTTTGATTGCTCTAATGTTATCCCCTTCCCAGCCAGTGTCATTAGTGCAGTGACAGTGCATTTTTTTTAGCACTGATCACTGTAGTAATGTGACTGGTCCTCAAAAAGTGTCAGTTAGATGTCCGATTTGTCTGCCACAATGTCGCAGTCCCACTAGAAATTGTTGATCGCCACCATTACTAGTAAAATAAATAAAAAATAAATCAAAAAGCTATAAAAATATTGCATCTTATGTAGATGCTATAACTTTTGTGCAAACCAATCAATATACACTTAGTAGGATTTTTTTTCCAAACATATGTAGCAGAACACATATTAGCCTAAATTGATGAAAACATTAGATTTTTTACATTTTTATTGGCTGTGTTTTATAGCAGAAAGTAAAATATATATATTTTTTTTTTCAAAATCGTCGCTCTTTTTTTGTTTATAGCACAAAAAATGGTGATCAAATGCCACCAAAAGAAAGCTCTACTTGTGGGAAAAAAAGGGTATCAATTTTTATTCGGGTACAGCGTCTCACGACTGCACATTTGTCAGTTAAAAAAACGCAGTGCCGTATCACAAAAAATAGCCTGGTCATTAAGGGGGTAAAACCTTCCTGCCCAGAAGTGGTTAAAGGGCCCTTTTTCTTTTCTTGAGAAAAAAATGACTTTTTCTTTTGTATTGCTTTTAGGTGTAAATGTGAGTGCTGGAGTCTTTTTGACCTCTGATCTCACATTAAAGAGGCCCTGTCCTGCTAATTTCTATTACAAGGAATGTTTAGATTCCTTGTAATGGGAATAAAAGTGATCAAAAAAATGTTTTTTTAAGGGACAGTGTAAGAAGCGAATGCATATGCAAGTCACGCCCACATATGTAAACCGTATTTAAACAACACGTGTGAGGTATCACCCTGATTGTTAGAGTGAGAGCAATAATTCTAGCACTCCTCTGTAACTCTAAACTGATAGCCTGTATACATTTTTAAAGCGTCGCCTATGGAGATTTTTAAGTACCAAAATTTGTCGCCATTCCACGAGCGTGCGCATTTTTAAAGCATAACATGTTAGGTATCAATGTGCTTGGCGTAACATTATCTTTCATATTATAGAAAAAAATTGGGCTAACTTTACTGTTTTCTTATTTTTTAATTTAAAAAAGTGTATTTTTTCCAAAAAAAATTCAGTTTGTAAGACAGCTGCGCAAATACGATGTGACATAGTGACAAGTGACAAGTATTGCAATGATCTTCATTTTATTCTCTAGGGTCTCTCCTAAAAAATATATATAATGTTTGTGGGTTCTAAGTAATTTTCTAACAATAGATACAGATTTTTAACTTGTAAACAACAAGTGTCAGAAATAGGCTTGGTCCTTAAGTGGCTAACTAATGCTGGATATAGATGGAAAAAATATATATTTTCTTTCACATCAAAGTTTAAATTGTAATATTACTGCCAATTCTATATTGACAGGAGCAAAATCCTTAAGGGCCATACATAAGGGCCAAATATTGGGCGTCATCGACCGGTTCAATGGAAACCAGCCGACATTCGGCCCGTGTGTACGGCAGCCGGTCCGACAGAAGCTTAAAAAAGACTGCCAATCTGCCAATGGCTGAGAGCGCTGAGTGATGTGTTATTGTGGGGGGGGGGGGGCATCCCTCTGTCAGAATACAATAGCTTAGCGGGGGGGAGATGGCTGTACTAACATCAAATGGGTTGAAAGAAAAATAAAACTGTTAGTGTGTACCAGGCTTTAGCAACCAAACAACGCAAATCTAAAATACATCTCACAGTTAAAGAATGGTGTGTCACTTTCTGGCATTTAATTACTTATAAAAAAAAGCACTATCACATTATTTCTTCTGTGACTTGTTATTCTGTTAATATCGATTTGATATTTTGCTTAAGTTTTCTCTATTTTGCCATAACCTTCACTAATGTCCATATTGTAATGTCTATATGTTTATTAAATTAATACAAATATCATTTTTTTTTAAAGTGTTAATTTAATGGATTGTGTTTGTGCTTGCACAACTGAGATAAAGATTCCGTGAAGACCTAGTAATAAATGTACAATGTGAATCCTGATAATATATCTGTCCTTGGGACTTCTTCCTATTTAAAAAGATACAGCCTAGGAGGAAGGAGCGCTGTGGAGGTTTGGAAGATGGAAACGTGATGTAGTCTGGATACTGGAAGGAAATATACACTGTGAAACACTTAGTGTTACTAAAGTCACTGCCGCTCTTCCCCGATCGTTGGGGAATCGAGTCTGGAGATCCGGAGCATAGCTGAACATGCGATCTGTCCCTGTGTCACTCAGTCACCTCCCCCCACACACGTCAGTAAGCACCAGGCATACATTAACCCCTCCCTCTCCAATAAAATTAACCCCTTCCCTGCCAGTGTCATTTTTACAGTAACAGTGCATATTTATAGCACTGATTACTATAGAAATGTCACTGATACCCCCAAAAGTGTCAAAAATGTCAGTCAAGGGTCCGATCTGTCCGCCGCAATGTCGCAGTCCCGGAAAAAAAAATCGCAGATCGCCGCCATTACTCGTTAAAAAAACCCACCAAAAATGACAGAAATCTTTCCCTTAGTTAGTAAACGCAATAACTTTTGCGCAAACCAATCAAAATACGCTTATTGTGATTTTTTTTACCAAACATAGGTAGCAGAAAACAAATTGGCCAAAAATTTATAAAAATTTCGATTTTTACATTTTTTTGGGGGGAATTTCTTATAAAAAAATGTGAAAAATATTGTTATTTTTTCAAAATTTACGCTCTTTTTTTGTTTATAGCGCAAAAAGTAAAAATCGCACAGGTGATCAAATACCACCAAAAGAAAGCTCTGTTTGTGGGAAAAAAGGACGTAAATTTTGTTTGGGTACGGTGTCGCACGACCGCGCAATTGTCAGTTAAAGTTGCACAGCGCCGAATCACAAAAAGTGGCCTGGACGTAAGACAGCAAAATCCACCGGTGGTAAAGTGGTTAAGGTAAAACATATTTTTAGGTTTAGTAACACTTTAATAGGCAGGACACTAGAATGTACTATGGTCTTAGTCAGCATCTATGGTCAAAGTGACGCATGAAGAAGTGTCACTGGAGCCATGCAGCCACCAGCAGTGGTAGAATTGCTGCTATTTTCCCTGGGTGAAAACACTAAATTACTACAAACCATGGTAACTGTTTCCTGAAACAGGTCTGCAGTTGAATTCCTGATATATCAAGAATCTAGACTGCAGAGCAATAATATAAAAGGTAAGGCATATTGATAAGGGTTAAATATCGCATTACAAAAAAAAAAAAAAACTTGCATTTGAATCTACACAAAGAGTTTGGATAAAGCTTCATCTGATGGCTAAAAGGGATGCACGGGCACAGTCACACACATGCAATGTTGCTGACTGTCAGTAATATATTCCTGTGTAGTATGAAAGATTCCGGACTAAGGTCAGGTCTCCAAAGCAATGCAGATGCGTCCTCATTGTTGCTCTTCCTTCACAATTTGTTACATTTTGTTAGTTGAAGTGTATACTGTGTTCACCCACTCCGGATTCATATACCTAAAATCATTCCACTGATAGAGTAAGGTGACAGTTTTCTGTACTCTTTGAGTTGTTGGTTCTAGGTGTATCAGCACAGAGTGATCAAACCAGAAGCATAACTAGAACCTTCAGAATCCCTGTGCAAGAAACCATGAAGGGCCCCCCAGACCCCTGGCCGGGGTCCTTCCCTTCAAGCCTGGGGCTCTTCCCACTGATCCTGGGGCCCTTTATTCTTGTTGCGGGGCCCTTTATTACGGTCCCGCAGCGGGACCCTTTGACAATTTCTGCAGTGGGCCCCCTTCCTGCCACCTTTGGGGCCTCCCCACGGTAGTGGAATGCCAGAGTCGGGTCACAAGTGTGACCTTTGTGATCCTGGAAGTTCACCCACTGGTGTCAGTAGTTTTTATTTTTTTGTATTTAAATTGTATTATTTTTTATAATTTTATTTTATTTTTTCACATTGTCACTGACTATGACTCTGTCCATTCAGAAAAGGAAGGAGCTGGTAAATTACATATTTACTGACCCCCCTTCCTGGTTCTCTATTGTGACACATCCCCTGCAGCAGCCGACAGGAGAGGGGAGGGAGGAAGCCAGCAGCACAGTGGGGGGGGGGGGGTTGTTCAGGGGAGCACACAGGGTCCCAGAGACAACAGAACACAAGTGAACTGGATAGGAGGAGTGGTGGGGGCAGCATACAGAGGAACCATTCTCCTCCATTTTCTTCCTGCAGCTATAGGAGGAAAAAGGAGGACAGTGATTTCTCTACATTTGCCTGCCCCCCACCTGACCCCCCTCCTTTTCAGGTGTACAGGGGAGCTGCACAGGCCCCCTGGAGCATGGGAACCGGTTGCAATTGCGACCCTTGCAACCTCTGTTCACTCTATCAGCCTCAACGTGCCTTGTGTGTCTACGATATCAGATTCTGAAAAATGTATTAACACTGTGACATGCTAAGAGAAGAAGAAATCGCCTGATTGTTTTTAGAGATTTTGAGGCCAAGGGGTTGATTTACTGAAGGCAAGCCAACTTTTTGGAGGGAGATTTACTAAAACTAGTGCACACAGAATCTGGTGCATCTGTGCATAGAAACCAATCAGCTTCTAGGTTTTAGTGTCAAAGCTTGATTGAACAAGCTGATTGGTTACTATCAGGTTTTAGTAAATCTCCCCCTTCACTTTGCAAGAAAAGTACCACTTTGCAAGTGGAGGTGAACCTTTGCTGACTTTCACCATCCAATCATGTGCAAGCAAAAATGCTTTTTCTTTCTATATTTTCTTTGCACATAATTGGGTATTCTTTGAAAAGAGACATTTCATCACATTTTCTAAGCTCTGGAGAAAATTCTCTTGCAGTGAACAGCTTATTTGCCCTTGGTAAATTAACCCGCAAGTTTCATTGTGTACATTGGCTTGTCCAGAGTGTCCCATCCCTGCTGGAGGGGTTAGTGAATTTTCATTTGTTACTTTAATTCTCCTGCAAAGAATTGTAGAGTTCTGCCTTTGTAATGCCCTTCACTTTTTCAAAGTGTATTACACAGAAGAGCCAGCTTTGGGTTCTTTCGAGTTCTTTGGTGCTTTCTAAGGGACTGGACTGACAAAGATCTTGTATAAAGCTACTGCTGAATTTCCACAATTAAGTTTGGTCAAATTGTTAACTTGATTATGCCATTTTATGTGCATGTACCTGCACCACGTGCCAAAAACTCATTTCCTCAATGTAACATTTGTCTGGCTTTTTTCTTTCATATTTAGCATAAATGTTGCTTTGAAGTCACAGAGGATTTACAATTGTCATTCCTCAGAGAAATTACATGGCTCCAGGGGACTTTCAGGCTTTAATTGCTTCTATTCACTTTACCTGCTCAATGTAAAATGAGTGGTGGCCAGGCAATGTCCATCCTCTTAATATACTTTTAGCCATATTTTTAGGTTTTCTCATTTCTCAGATTTGCTTGACCATCATTAAATCTCCCCTGCAGTTCAGCTTCCAACTGACAATAAAATATGAACAATGTTATTGAGGGGAAAAGGGAATAACTGACATCAGAAAGAAGAAGAGGTGCTTCTTGAAAACACATCATTTTAGCAGGATTTCAACCGTTAGGCCTCTTTCACACGGAGCGGACCGTATTGCGATCCGCTCCGGCACTTTTTTTTTTTTTTTTTTACAGACACGGGTGACACTTGTGTCATCTGGTCCGTATGTCCGCATATCATCCCACCCGTTTCCCATGTATGTCTATGGGATTGTGGATGTCAGCGGATGACACCGCTGACATCCGATTTTGCGTCCCTTCCGTTTTTTAAACGGAAGAAAAATAGGGTTCTGTTCCGTTCCAAAAAACAGAACAGAACTGAAAGGATGCAAATCGGATGTCAGCCAATGGTCATCCGCTGACATTCGCAATCCCATTGACATGCATTATGTCCGTATATCACCCGCAAACGGATGGGGTGATATACGGACATACGGAACGTCCGTGTGAAAGAGGCCATTTGTTGATGATTCTGTCCTGCAGCCATAAAAGATTCACCCTCTCCTTTCATCTGAGTGAACAATTTCTGACTGGTTGAGTAAGGCAGTGCAATAGGCAATGATGCTGGCAAAGTGCAGGAACCCATAGCAATACAGGCAGTCCCTGCGTTACAAACAAGATAGGGTCTGTAGGTTTGTTCTTAAGTTGAATTTGTATGTAAGTCGGAAAAGGTACATTTTTTAAGCGTAACTCCAGCCAGAAAAAAATATTTTTACATTTTTTGATAGCATAGGAAATGGTTACCAACCACCTCTGTAACGTTTAATTTGCTGTCTGTCCCTGATGTGTTGTTTTGTCTCTCCTGAAATCCACTATCATCTCCATGGCTTTAATTGTGTTGAGCTCCAGGTTGTTACAAGCAACTACAGGGCAGCAGATCCACTTCATGCCTATATGTTGACTTTTTACCATCTTGAAGGAGACTAAATATGGTTGAGTCACCAGCATATTATAACACCTTAACAAATGAATTCCCTGAGGTGCAGTTGTTGGTGTAGCACTGCCCCCTTGGGGGTTGCTGGTAGTGGCATGTTCTTCTGTGCCGCTTTGACTCTGTGAACTGTCCAGCCCACTTGACACTCTAAGTAGATACATATTCGCCAGCACATGCCTGACGAAGGGGTCCTGTGCGGCTCCGAAACGTTGCACTATTTTTTTCTGATGTGATCTTATCTGGAATAAAGTTTTTTGGCTGCTTTTGCAAGATCCTTGGTGTGCTGGCGAATATGTATCTACTTGTAACTGATCCAGTTGCCAACTGGTGATCGCTTCAGCACCCAGTACACACGAGCCTACAAACCAGGAAGGTGTGCGATAGGAATATGAACTACACTTGACACTCTAGACATGTCTAGTTCAGGCATGTCGTGTATACCTTTAAATGGCACACTGACACAATGCAAATCTGTTTTAACTCTTAGGTTTACTTTACTCAAAAAGGAAGGCTTAAAGGAAGTATAAATCAAATAGGCCCTAGGTAAACTGCCAGGACTCAGTTGAAATCATACTAAGAGAACAGTTAAAAAACCAGTAATAGTAACAAGCAAATAACACCAATACACACAGTATCAAACAGTAAGCAAATTAATCTCTCAGAAAGCTCTGTATTGCTATATGAACTACTCCTACTAATGAGAGATGAGGTACACTAGATACCAGTAGCATGTCCCCTTTAAAAGCAAAGAACAAGAGCTCACAGAACAAATGATTCCCAAGTGTAGCACACTGTTTAACAAGCAATGCAAGATAGCTGGTTCTGATTAATGAAGATCCACTAACTGATCCAAATGTAGGGTGTCTGTATACAGTGTTCAAGAGATGCTGTAGCAATTGCTAACTGGACTTTGAACAGGTGCTCTCTCACCAATCCTGATGACCCTCTTATAACTTCTGGAAGAACAAGCAAAGTAAACTCTCCACGCTGTAAGACACTGAGATGGCTGTGTTCTGCTGATTCCCACTGACTCCGATACGAACAGCGATGCTGCAGGGATGTCCGTGACATAGCGAGTGTTGTCCATTCCGCCTGGGCTGAATCTGCAGACAGTTGGGTGGCGTGCAGTAGACCGCAGTCCTCTCTCTCTCAGTGCAGTAATTCTTTCCAGAAGACTACAGTTCCCACAATGCTATCTTCCAGTCAGGAGTATGATGCATGAAAGCTGAGACCAACACTAGGGGAGCACAGAGACAATCTGAGAGAGCAGGGAATAAGTCTGCAGTGTCAGATAACTGTAGTCTGCTCCCAGGTACATTGGTATGGAGAGAAAGAGTAGTGGGGGGGGATCCCTGGAGAGTGCCAGTATTGACTGTCCAGCAGTGGCGGCTGGTGCTCGGTAATTTGAGGGGGGGTTGTGCCCCCCCCAGTCGGTCAATCGGTTGGCTGGTCGGTCACTCAGTCAGTCGGCATGCAACACATTCCCCCCCCCCCCCCCGAACGCAAACAGTCTGCCTCCTTACCACCTCCTTCCTCTTGTCCAAGCCGGGGAGTGCTAAGTGCCTGAGCTGCTGTGCTTCTTCTCCAGCCGTGTTCTGCCTCTTCCTGGCCACTGGCCTGTAAGGTCACTTCTTCTTTTGGCCAATCGGGAAAGGGGTCTCACAACCCTCTTCCTGATAGGCTGGGAGGAAAGTCAGTGTGACAATAGTGAATATTCATTTGCTATTGCCATACAACTGGGTGGGCTCAGGGCGCAGTGCTCTGCACCCCTAGCCCACCCTTTTTTTGAAGACTATTAGAGCCTCTGGCTCTAATCACGTGCTTCAAAAAAAAAAAAAAAACCCTATTGGAATCAATGCTTCCGGAGCCCTGCATGTAGGTTAGGGGGCTGGATGCATGGATGGGCGGGGGTGGTGCCCCTGCGCCCCAATGGATGTGCCGCCACTGCTGTCCAGTTACTGTATATGATTTTACTCAGCCCCTGCTTTTTCCTATTGGAACAATGCTAACCAATAACAATCAGCAGGGAACACAGGAAGTTATCCATATGATTTCTGGCAGGGTCAACAGGTATTTCAGTTTAACCTATGATGAGTGTGTGTGTGTCAAACAGATATAATAAAACATTTTCAGTGGTAAATTGAATAGACTAAAAGCAAATCAGAGAAGTTCATTGTTACACTTTAATAGGACTGCTAGGAGTGCTAGAAGAAAAACAGCAAATACAAAAATAAACCTCCCCTTAGCTTTGTTGTTTTTCTTACATCAGGTTTTTGATATGAGAAGATGCTGATTATGTACATTAGAGAACACAGATGAATGAATATAATTTATCCTGTTAACACAATGATGTGTGTGATTAATTCTCATTTAAAAATCCAGCAGTAAACACCATCATGGGGTAATTGTAAGAAATTTGACCTCATTTATCAAAATTGTGTTAAAATTTTCCTTGCCTTCTACACTGGGATACAACAGCTGGAGTATGACAATGTGGGGTAATATGAACAGTTCTTCTTTACCTTGATGAATAAGACCCAGTGCCGGGTTCCAGATGCACATGAAGGCCCCCTTCAAACTGCACATTGTTAACCTGGTTGCATTATTGCAGCGTCTTTCAATGCATTAAGGTTTACTGGCGTTGAAAGCAGATCTCTCCTGACCGTTATTTTATCACAGCACACGACTATGCACGCTATGTGTGTTGCAGTGTACTGCAATGTGGGTGCATTACACGCTACTGTAGCATATTGGGGTGCAATTCAAAATTAATATATCACAGCAACAACACACAAAATGCCATGCGCTTTATGGCACTTTACCATGTGAATGAGCACTCAAAGTGCTTCTGCAGTCTTCGAGAAAACATTATGCTGCCAAGAAGTGACAAGGAAAAGGTAAGTACTAATATTTTGTTGTTACTAGGACATTTTAGAAGCAGAACATAAAAATGTATATAAAGCCAATTTTTTTTAACTTTTATGTGGATGGAGTAGGGAAGGTTCAAAACCGCTGTCAGCTTACAATCTGATGGTAGGAGTGTTAGACAAATAACAGCAGAGGTGGGCCTGTGCAGGGAATTAACATTTTCATTGGTAATTTAGAAGCTGCTCAGGAGCCCCTGTATTGAGGTAAGTACGGGCACCTTAACCACTTAAGCCCCGAAAGATTTTACCCCCTTCCTGACCAGGGGGTTTTTTGTGATTTTTTACTGCGTGACTTTAACGGACAATTGCGCGGTCGTGCGATGCTGTACCTAAAGGAATTTGACGTCCTTTTTTCCCCACAAACAGAGCTTTCTTTTGGTGGTATTTGATCACCTGTGCGATTTTTTGATCATGCGCTATAAACAAAAAAGAGCGACAATTTTGCAAAAATAACAATATTTTTCACATTTTTTTATATGAAATTTCCCCGCAAAAAAATGTAAAAATCAAAATTTTTTAACATTTTGGGCCAATTTGTTTTATGCTACATATGTTTGGTAAAAAAATCGCAAAAGCGTATTTTGATTGGTTTGCGCAAAAGTTATCGCGTTTACTAACAAAGGGAAAGATTTTTGTCATTTTTGTAGTTTTTTTTTTAACGCGTAATGGCGGCGATCTGCGATTTTTTTTGCGGTACTGCGACATTGCGGCGGACAGATCGGACCCTTGACTGACATTTTTGACACTTTTGGGGTTACCAGTGACATTTCTACAGTAATCAGTGCTATAAATATGCACTGTTACTGTAAAATTACACTGGCAGTGAAGGGGTTAACTTTTTTTGAGAGGGAGGGGTTATGTGTGTCCCTAGGGGCGTGATTCTAACTGTGATTGGCTGTGGCTTGAGGTGTAGGAACAGAGATCAACGGTCCTACATAGTAGAACCGTATGATCACTATTTCTACACCGGGGAGAATGACAGGCGGCTTGTTTACATCAGCCGCCTGCCTTTCTCCCTCTCCCCCGACGATCGCTGAGTGACCGGCGGACATCGGGGCGGTCACAAGCGCGCTCGCTCCCCGCGCGCTCGCTCCCCAGAGCCCTCACAGGCTAGCGACGTAGTACTACGTCGCTCTGCCTGTGAGGGGCTGACTGCCTCAGTAAATATACTGTGAGCAGTCGGCAAGTGGTTAAGGGGTTTCAGATGGTAGGAGGCAGGTGGGGTTTATGCTAATGTGATCGCTGTGACTCGCTACTTGCTTTTGGGAGCTTTCCGTGTTGGTAACTCTCTTGGGAGCGTGCAGGGCGTGCGCTCTCGGCACAAGTTTGTTTATATATTAGTACACAAATATGTGGCCACTTGCCGAGAGGCCGCATATTTGCATACTGTTGGTGGTGCAAAATGACTTGGTTTATGGACTTGTTCACACTGGGCATTCTACAGCATACGCCCGTGTGAGGGCCATGTTTACCCAGACAGGGATGCACAGTTGTTCAGTAGATCCCTGTGCAGGTAGAACCATTCAGGTCAATTGGGGCTCAGAGACTGAACAGACACCGCTGCTGCTTCCAGTTTGACATCTCTATGAGTGCATGTCACCAAATGCAAACAGTGTGAGTTCTGGGACACGCACCTGCAACCAACATGTCAAAATTCAAAGCAGCGACTGTGTGCGTGCAGCCGCTGCATCCCAATCGACTGGGATGCCAATACAGGAATGCCCAGAACACATGTGCATCCCTGTGGGGGTAAACAGGCTACTCACACGGGCGTACACTATAGTATGCTCCATGTGAACGAGGCCTGAAGTATGTTGTTGTTGTTCAGTCGTTTCGTTGTGTCCGACTCTTCTTGACCTCATGAACCTTAGCGCCAGGCTTTTCTGTCCTCCACTGCCTCCCAGAGCTTGCTTAAGTTCATGTTCATTGTTTCAATGATGCTATTTATCCATCTTGTTTTCTGTCGTCCTCTTCTCCTTTTTGCTTCCATGTTTCCCAGCATCAGGGTCTTTTCCAATGAGTCCTCTCTTTGTATTGGGTGGCCGAAGTATTCAAGTTTCAGCTTAGGGATCTGTCCTTCCAGTGAATATTCAGGGTTGATTTCCTTTAGAAGTGACTGGTTTGACCTTCTTGCCATCCAATGGACTTTCAAGATTCTTCTCCAACACCATAGTTCAAAAGCATCAATTCTTCAGCGTTCAGTCTTCCTTATGGTCCAACTTTCACAGACATAGGTTACCACTGGGAATACCATAATGTAAGCCTAATTACTAAATGCAGTTTTGATTTGACCTTAGTGTTTTCCGTAGACAGGGATGGAGACCAATAGCATGACCTGCTTGTCTCACATAAAGTCCCAAAAAGGAAATTAGGGATTTCAAAGGCAGTGTGCTTTACAGGCCATGCCCCATACATAAAATCCCTTCCTATCTATATGCTGCATCCACCAAGGGGATGGAGGTGTAATGCTTTTCAGCTGGTCTTTTCCAGTTTGCACCATGGTTATAACCTAATTATTTGAGTCTTTGAGACAACAGCCAGTAGTGGATGGGGATGGGTTGGGGGAGGTTGGGCTGTCTCCCTCTCACCTGTTCCCCCATCCACCCATTAGCGGCCATGTGCCTCCAGTGTGAGGACACTAAATTAAGAGTGTAGGACTGCAGATTTAAACAGGGTGCCGTGAAGTGGCTCTGCAGCTTTCACATGCGTTTGCAAATGTGTGTCAACTAAACCCCTTTTCTTCGTACCAAGAGACAGGTTTTATTTGGTTGGTGACAGACTGGAGGGTGAGTACATCAGACTGGGGGCTGGCTGACTTTCATGCACCTCTTACAATCCTTCAACCTCTTTTTTTCTTGTTATAGGGATGGAGACGCCGGGCAACACCAGCTTGGGTCTCATCTAAAGTCCCACCTAGTCCAATATGTTTAAAATTTCATATTAGCTCTATCTTTCAGTCATTGAGTCATTATTTCTGCAGGCATGGTCCACTGTTGTCACCATACGAAACCCACCCTGAGAAAAGTCTTGTAGCCATAGCAGGGGTACATTTATGTAGATTGCAAAAAGGCTGCAGAAGTTCAGCAACACTGAGATGCAAAAAAAAAAGGGATAAAAAAAAGTGAAAACAGTATTTCTTTGCAACAGTTTCCTATATTTAATTACACTAGAGATCTTTATTTGCTAGAAATAAATTACAGCAAAACATAATGCATACATGTTAGAAGGAATATTTTTTATTTTATTTTTTCTAAAATGAAAAGCATAGTTTGAAAATATTGCACACATAAACACAATACAGCCACATAAACCTAAATGCAATCATAATTATCCTGCAGCTAACATTTGGAAAGGTCATGATGACTAACACAACAAACGTTAGAAATTTTAAACCAAAAGTCTGACCATAGTGGTAGCTGTTCATGCTCTAACTATATAACCTCCTCCGGACTGGTGTCATGTTATACCAATGAGTAGGCGTTTACTAGTTGTTGACTTTACGCAGTTTAAGACTGAAAAAAATATTTTTACACCTGTTACCATGTAACTGTACTCCACAAAGTTACAGGCAATCCTGTATGTATGTCTCCTAAGTTTAGTTATATGGTGGCTCTTCTAAATATTAGTCACAGTTGCACAGAAAAAAAAAAAGAGCGATTGATTCTTCATTCTGAATAATATTTAAGCAGTTTTGGTCTGGACATGTTTATAATATAATTTCAAATCTTTGCTTGTTTAAGGCTTGGTTCACACTTCTGCGACTTAGGATCC
This sequence comes from Pelophylax lessonae, assembly GCF_965119305.1. NCBI lineage: Eukaryota > Metazoa > Chordata > Amphibia > Anura > Ranidae > Pelophylax > Pelophylax lessonae. Next base: position 93,342,166 of record NC_138772.1, on the reverse strand, counting down.
AACTTGTAAGACCCCAAGTCGTGTGACATGTGAAATCCCATGTTAGTCAATGAGAGCTGTCCTAGTTAGCACTACGGATGTTGCTCTGACTTCAGAAAAGTTTCCTGTACTACTTCAAGGCGACGGACTTCTGGTTTCTTCTGGTCTATACTTCTATCAAAGTATTACTCGCCTGGCAAAGTCGCACCGCAAGTCATGTGACTTTCAGGTCGCAGCAGTGTGAACCGAGCCTAAAGGGGAACTCAAGACTCAAGCACAATATTCAATAATAAATATAGAAAGTACCTGTCAAAACATTAGTGTTCATCAAGTGGAGCTTAAAGGCCCGTAAACACGTAGCGATTGTCGGCCGTAAATATTCTGCCACCGACCGATCGATCGGCCGATTGTCGGCTTGTTAGTATGATGCTTCCGACAACCGACTGCGACTTTTCGGCCGAACAGAATCTGGCGTGCAGAATTTTTGTTGGCCAACACCAGAACGGCCGATTGTTCGCCAGTCAGTGCAAGACTGGGCATGCTCAGAGAAGAAAAAACACACGGAAAGTTAACCATCACATGGCATCACTTCTGCAGTCGGCTGTTGTTGGCCGACAAAATTCATGTGCAGTCTTTAGCACTTTTCAACCGACAGGACAGCACCGGACAAAAGACGGCCGATCGTTCGGCCGATCGTTCGGCCGACATTCGATACGTGTGTACGGGGCTTAACTTTATAATTGAGCACCACAAAACTTTTTTTTTTCATTTTGGCAAAACCTTTTTTTTTCTTTTGGATAGAGCAAGGGAGGGTTATAACCTCGGTCAGATTTTTTTTCGCCATCTGCATCCCTTTTTGGAGATTTATCTTCACTTCCTGCCCCATAGCCAAACAGAAAGTGAAAGGAAATCACAAATCCCTCCCCCAATGCCGCAATGTCGCAATCATGCTAAAAATCGCAGATCGCCTCCATTACTAGTAAAAAAAAAACAAAACAATAAAAACGACATAAATCTTTCCCGTAGTTAGTAGACGCGATAACTTTTGCGCAAACCAATCAAAATACGTATATTGTGATTTTTTTTTACCAAAAATATGTAGCAGGAAATAAATTGGCCTAAAACGTTAAAAAATTATGATTTAAATTTTTTTTTTTTTGAGAATGTTATATAGCAGAATGTGAAAAAATAGTGTTTTTTTTTTCCCCAGAATTGTCGTTCTTTTTTTGTTTATAGCGCAAAAAATAAAAATTGCACAGGTGATCAAATATCACCAAAAGAAATCTCTATTTGTGGGAAAAAGGGAAAAAAAGGACATCAATTTTATTTGGGTACAGCGTCGCAAGACCGCGGAATTGTCCATTAAAGTAACGCAGTGCTGAATTGCAAAATAGGGCCTGGTCAGGAAGGGGGCAAATCCTTCCGGTCTTAAAGTGGTTAACTGCCACATACACTGTGCCACTTCACAATGCCAAACGGCTTTAACTATTTTCAATATTTTGAAAAAGATAAATGTGAGAGGATACAGGTGAGCTGGCATGTTTGAGTTCTGTACAGAAGGAATATTTCATTCTCTATTTTTCCTAGTAACAGACAAGAGAAAAGTCACTGGTGCATATAATATATACAACCTATGAGGGGATGTTTCTGCCTCATATATCAAACCATTGTGAGTATGACAGGTGCGTTCACAGCTCTCTGTAACCCCTATCAGGGGAGAGGGCCAGTATACAGCTGCATTCTAGAAATATTTCCTTACTTCTTACATTTTGTATAAAAAAATTTATAATCTCACAATCCACTTATTAAATGTACAAGCTTTACTAGCAGAGTGTGTTCCAGTGTGCAACACCTACCACACCACACCACTAATATCGATGTGACATTGATACAATGTAGACACTGTAACATACTGTGGTGAAAACTAGGTGGCACCATAACAGGTTTTGTGTACAATTCTAAAGTGGAACTAAAGTAAAAAAAAGAATGAAGCTGAGCAAAATGGGATATTGTACGGAGCCACACTGTCCTAGGTGCAAAAGAGACCATGGGAACTTGATCGTTCTGCTATGGAGGTGTCCCAAACTCCACCTGTACTGGAGCCAAACCATAAGTACACTAAACATGGCATTTAACCACTTTACCACCAGAGGATTTTGCTGTCTTACGTCTGGGTCACTTTTTGCGATTCGGCACTGTGCGACTTTAACTGACAATTGCGCGGTCATGCAACGCCGCACCCAAACAAAATTTACGTCCTTTTTTTCCTACAAACAGAGATTTCTTTTGGTGGTATTTGATCACCTGTGCGATTTTTACTTTTTGCGCTATAAACAAAAAAATAGCGACAATTTTGAAAAAATAACAATATTTTTCACATTTTTTTATATGAAATTCCCCCCCAAAAAATGTAAAAATCTAAATTTTTTTATCATTTTAGGCCAATTTGTTTTCTGCTACATATTTTTGGTAAAAAAAATTGCAATAAGCGTATTTTGATTCGTTTGCGCAAAAGGTTTTGCGTTTACTAACTAAGGTAAAGATTTCTGTCGTTTTTGGTGTTTTTTTTTTTAACGAGTAATGGCGGCGATCTGCAATTTTTTTTGTGGGACTGCGACATTGCGGCGGACAGATCGGACCCTTGACTGACATTTTTGACACTTTTGGGGTTACCAGTGACATTACTACAGTAATCAGTGCTATAAATATGCACTGTTACTGTAAAAATGACACTGGCAGGGAAGGGGTTATATTTATTGGAGAGGGAGGGGTTAATGTATGCCTGGTGCTTACTGACATGTGTGGGGGGAGGTGACTGAGTGACACAGGGACAGATCGCAGGTTCAGCTATGCTGAACCCTGCAATCTGTCACTGTCTGTCAATTAGGAGATCCGCCCACTTTGTTTACACAAGCGGGCGGATCTCCAGACTCAATTCCCCGACGATCGGGGAAGAGCAGCGGCGATCACCACCGCTCCTCCCCTGGCCCGACTCCCGCTGTGACTGAGTACAGCGGTAGGTCTACGTCGCCAGACGATAACGAACCACTTTGCCGCAGTAGAGCTCTAGTGAGCAGCGGTAAAGTGGTTAAAGTAAAAATCCCAATAGACCCTAAATGTTGTCTACTGAACACCCTAGAAGGTGCTATAGAGGAGGAGCACCCCAGGACAGCGGTTGGAAGGGCCCTTTTCCATGCCGGAAGTTAATTCTAGTAATGTGGAAATCCGTTGATCCCCCCACACATAAATCATGGGTGTCAGCGATGGGAAAAGTACTACTTTTAGAACGTCATATCTACACAAGACGTGGCTGTCAGGGTAAATTTGAAAAGCTGTGGGGCCCATGGTTGGATACCCCTGGACTTATTCCACTGGAATTGGTACTTCAAAGATTGTTGGTGTGCCCGAATAAACCATAGAAAATGAAGATATATACCAGTTGCATAACAATAGCTGCACATCTTGTGGATTATTGGTTGGGTTGAATTACAATAGTATAATTTCTGATATATACGTAATGGTCTGACCATATATATAGATACCAATATTTGTATGACTTCTATGCCCGCAAATGTATCCCAAAAAAAAAAAAAAACCGGGGGTACCACTGTATTGTAATGTATTGTTACATTAACCACTTGCCGACTGCCTAACAACTATTTACGTCGGCAGTCAGCCCCTCACAGGCAAAGCGACATAGGTCTACGTCGCTAGCCTGTGAAGCTCTAGGGAGCGAGCGCGCACCGCTGGAGGCGCACTCATGCTCCGGCTCGCTCACGGACCCCCCTGCGCGTGTGTGCCTGGCGGACCCGGCGCTCTATGATCATTTCAGAGAGAAGAAGGGTCAGCTGACCATCGTTCTCTCTCAGCGGGGAGCGATGGCGGGTGCCCGGTGGCAATCACAGCCATCAGCCCCGTGAATCGGCATCTCCGCTGCCTAGTAGGGGCAGGCACCCGCTTCTGCCGGCACACCCTTGCCCCTAGAAGCCCTCCCGCAAACAGGAATGGCGGTTCGCACAGCCGAGCCAGCCTGCCGCAGTATATCTGCGGTTGGCAGTCGGCAAGTGGTTAATTGTGGAAAAGACATGCTATGTCTATTGGGCAAAAAAACAAACTCATCCTCATCCAAGCTGGGGAGAAGTAGATATCAGGGCCGGTGAAGGGGTGTCAGGGTGTCAGGGTTTTACACAATGTGTAAGTGTGTGAAAGCTCTTGCCAGGATCCCCTTTTCTTACTGAACGCAGTTCTCCTGAGGTCTCATTTACACAGACATACTTAATTGTACAGCTAAACAAAGTGCTGTGTTTATGTACATGGGATACACAGGTGTTCTGAGCAAGCGCATGCAGGCAGTTCCATTCATGCCCAGGGCCACTGATAGGGGGGGCACCAGTCCTCCAGTAGGGGGCCCGGGCACACAGGAGGCCCCAACAGCACGGGAATTGGTGCAGTCGGGCGGAGGGGCAATTACAGAAGGAAGCCCTCTCTGCAGCAGCTCAAAGCCAGTTTCTCCCCCTCCCGCCAGCTTTCAACTGCTGCAGGGAAAGACACAGACACAGGGCATCATTCCTGTAATTACTTCTCAGACACCGATCCCCCCTCCCTGTTCTGCCTGCTTACTGTATGTTTGTGTCCACTAATAATGATTTTAGTGTATTTTAAGTGAAAATATTGTCTTGATATATTCAGTGGGGGGGGGGGCCCTGCCAGGTAGGCAGTACGGGGCCCCATGATTTCTAACAGCAGCCCTGTTCATGCCTATTGGGACCCAGCCAAATTGGCATCTGTACGGGTGCATGTGGGTGCGTGTTGCAGCTGTATGATTAAGTACACCCGTGTGAACAAGGCCTTGAATGCAATTAGTAAGAGTGTGCTGTATGGTGCTCACAAAAAGTACACGTGTGTGATGTCACTTTTTTCACTTAGCAGACATGTTTTAAGAATCTCTGGTTCTCTTTTTTAGGACAGCAAGATTTTATGTATATTTTTCTTTCATTTTAAGGACAGAAATGTGTAACAAATCTGCAGTGTGATTTTACTGAAGAATGAACAGGGTGTATTATTCCTATTACAGGAATTTAAAAAATTAGAGAGGCAGAATCAACAACTAATAAGTAGTGTTGAGCGAACACGGACTGTATTATTCGTGTTCGTACCGAATAATTGGATTTTTTTTACCCGAACACGGACACGGACACTTTACTGTATGTTCGGGTAAAAATCCGTGTTCGGTCGTTTTATTTCCGGGTTTTGCATGCTTTGGCGCTCTTTTCATGGCGGGCTTTCAACAGCCAATCAACAATCGTTTAACTGGTGTGCCTTAAGCCATCCCAGCCATGCCTGCAAATGTCTTAGTAGCTGTGATTGGCCGTCTGAAGCATGTGACCAAGTCTTTATAAGTTCGAGGCAGCCGCCGCAGCAGCGTCATTCTGCTGCTTAGCTAAGGGACAGAGCACACATCAATGTGCTGGCTGCTGATTAGGGAAAGATAGGCAGGAAAAAACCATTTGTGTCCGGATAGAATTGAGGGACAGGTCGGAGTGTTTAGGCAGGGCGAGTTGTAGGCATTTTAGGGATAGAGTCTGCTGAATTATAGGGTCAGTGTCTTCTACAAACTACAATCGATATTGCTGTGTGGGGGGTGGGGTGAATCTGCACTCAATCCTGATCTACGATCTCTTCTCAATCCTGTTAGGGACAGAGTCTGCTGAATTTTAGGGAAACTGTGTTCTACAAACTACAATCGATATTGCTGTGTGGTGTGGGATTGGAGATAGGCAGGTGTCAGTGATCCACATCCATTTTTCTGTGTGTGAGCTGCAGTGAACACAATCTTTTTGGGCTGCAGTGAACACAATCTTTTTGGGGTGCAGTGAACAAAATCTTTTTGGGGTGCAGTGAACACAATCCTTTTTGGTGTGCAGTGAACACAATCTTTGTGGGGTGCAGTGAACAAAATCCTTTGTGGGGTGCAGTGAACACAATCTTTTTGGGGTGCAGTGAACAAAATCCTTTTTGGGGTGCAGTGAACAACATCCTTTTTGGGGTGCAGTGAACACAATCTTTTTGGGGTGCAGTGAACAAAATCCTTTGTGGGGTGCAGTGAACACAATCTTTTTGGGGTGCAGTGAACACAATCTTTTTGGGGTGGAGTGAACAACATCCTTTTTGGGGTGCAGTGAACAAAATCCTTTTTGGGGTGCAGTGAACAAAATCATTTTTGGGGTGCAGTGAACACAATCTTTTTGGGGTGCAGTGAACACAATCTTTGTGGGGTGCAGTGAACACAATCTTTTTGGGGTGGAGTGAACAACATCCTTTTTGGGGTGCAGTGAACAACATCCTTTTTGGGGTGCAGTGAACACAATCTTTTTGGGGTGCAGTGAACACAATCTTTGTGGGGTACAGTGAACAGAATCTTTGTGGGGTGCAGTGAACACAATCTTTGGGGGGTACAGTGAACACAATCTTTTTGGGGTGCAGTGAACACAATCTTTGTGGGGTGCAGTGAACACAATCTTTTTGGGGTGGAGTGAACAAAATCATTTTTGGGGTGCAGTGATCAAAATCCTTTTTGGGGTGCAGTGAACACAATCTTTTTGGGGTGCAGTGAACAAAATCCTTTGTGGGGTGCAGTGAACAGAATCTTTGTGGGGTGCAGTGAACACAATCTTTGGGGGGGTACAGTGAACACAATCTTTTTGGGGTGCAGTGAACACAATCTTTGTGGGGTACAGTGAACAGAATCTTTGTGGGGTGCAGTGAACACAATCTTTGGGGGGTACAGTGAACACAATCTTTTTGGGGTGCAGTGAACACAATCTTTGGGGGGTACAGTGAACACAATCTTTTTGGGGTGCAGTGAACACAATCTTTGTGGGGTGCAGTGAACACAATCTTTGGGGGGGTACAGTGAACACAATCTTTTTGGGGTGCAGTGAACAACATCCTTTTAGGGTGCAGTGAACACAATCTTTGTGGGGTGCAGTGAACAACATCCTTTTAGGGTGCAGTGAACACAATCTTTGTGGGGTACAGTGAACAGAATCTTTGTGGGGTGCAGTGAACACAATCTTTGGGGGGTACAGTGAACACAATCTTTGTGAGGTGCAGTGAACACAATCTTTGTGGGGTGCAGTGAACACAATCATTGTGGGGTGCAGTGAACTCAATCTTTGTGGGGTACAGTGAACACAATCTCATACTTCTGAAGATTTGAGGGTGCTGCCTGTTCCATACTCCCCCTACTCCTCATCTAGCCTTTTAGGGGTACAAACAATAGTAATTGGGGCCTAGTGTGGTTGTGTACGTGTGATATACATACACTTTTTTTGGATCATATTTTCTATTCCGCTATTTAATCAAAAACCTTTGGGGATCAGTTAAATTGGGGGATAGTCTGTGTTGGTACGTGTGAGAGAGATCCACCTTTCCAAGTTGTTGGGGTTCATCTCATACTTCTGAAGGTTTGAGGGTGCTGCCTGTTCCATACTCCCCCTACTCCTAGCCTTTTAGGGGTACAAACAATAGTAATTGGGGCCTAGTGTGGTTGTGTACGTGTGATATACATACACTTTTTTTGGATCATATTTTCTATACCGCTATTTAATCAAAAACCTTTGGGGATCAGTTAAATTGGGGGATAGTCTGTGTTGGTACGTGTGAGAGAGATCCACCTTTCCAAGTTGTTGGGGTTCATCTCATACTTCTGAAGGTTTGAGGGTGCTGCCTGTTCCATACCCCCCCTACTCCTCATCTAGCCTTTTAGGGGTACAAACAATAGTAATTGGGGCCTAGTGTGGTTGTGTACGTGTGATATACATACACTTTTTTTGGATCATATTTTTTATTCCGCTATTTAATCAAAAACCTTTGGGGATCAGTTAAATTGGGGGATAGTCTGTGTTGGTACGTGTGAGAGAGATCCACCTTTCCAAGTTGTTGGGGTTCATCTCATACTTCTGAAGGTTTGAGGGTGCTGCCTGTTCCATACTCCCCCTACTCCTAGCCTTTTAGGGGTACAAACAATAGTAATTGGGGCCTAGTGTGGTTGTGTACGTGTGATATACATACACTTTTTTTGGATCATATTTTCTATTCCGCTATTTAATCAAAAACCTTTGGGGATCAGTTAAATTGGGGGATAGTCTGTGTTGGTACGTGTGAGAGAGATCCACCTTTCCAAGTTGTTGGGGTTCATCTCATACTTCTGAAGGTTTGAGGGTGCTGCCTGTTCCATACCCCCCCTACTCCTCATCTAGCCTTTTAGGGGTACAAACAATAGTAATTGGGGCCTAGTGTGGTTGTGTACGTGTGATATACATACACTTTTTTTGGATCATATTTTCTATTCCGCTATTTAATCAAAAACCTTTGGGGATCAGTTAAATTGGGGGATAGTCTGTGTTGGTACGTGTGAGAGAGATCCACCTTTCCAAGTTGTTGGGGTTCATCTCATACTTCTGAAGGTTTGAGGGTGCTGCCTGTTCCATACTCCCCCTACTCCTCATCTAGCCTTTTAGGGGTACAAACAATAGTAATTGGGGCCCAGTGTGGTTGTGTACGTGTGATATACATACACTTTTTTTGGATCATATTTTCTATTCCGCTATTTAATCAAAAACCTTTGGGGATCAGTTAAATTGGGGGATAGTCTGTGTTGGTACGTGTGAGAGAGATCCACCTTTCCAAGTTGTTGGGGTTCATCTCATACTTCTGAAGGTTTGAGGGTGCTGCCTGTTCCATACCCCCCCCTACTCCTCATCTAGCCTTTTAGGGGTACAAACAATAGTAATTGGGGCCTAGTGTGGTTGTGTACGTGTGATATACATACACTTTTTTGGGATCATATTTTCTATTCCGCTATTTAATCAAAAACCTTTGGGGATCAGTTAAATTGGGGGATAGTCTGTGTTGGTACGTGTGAGAGAGATCCACCTTTCCAAGTTGTTGGGGTTCATCTCATACTTCTGAAGGTTTGAGGGTGCTGCCTGTTCCATACCCCCCCTACTCCTCATCTAGCCTTTTAGGGGTACAAACAATAGTAATTGGGGCCTAGTGTGGTTGTGTACGTGTGATATACATACACTTTTTTTGGATCATATTTTCTATTCCGCTATTTAATCAAAAACCTTTGGGGATCAGTTAAATTGGGGGATAGTCTGTGTTGGTACGTGTGAGAGAGATCCACCTTTCCAAGTTTTTGGGGTTCATCTCATACTTCTGAAGATTTGAGGGTGCTGCCTGTTCCATACCCCCCCTACTCCTCATCTAGCCTTTTAGGGGTACAAACAATAGTAATTGGGGCCTAGTGTGGTTGTGTACGTGTGATATACATACACTTTTTTTGGATCATATTTTCTATTCCGCTATTTAATCAAAAACCTTTGGGGATCAGTTAAATTGGGGGATAGTCTGTGTTGGTACGTGTGAGAGAGATCCACCTTTCCAAGTTGTTGGGGTTCATCTCATACTTCTGAAGGTTTGAGGGTGCTGCCTGTTCCATACTCCCCCTACTCCTCATCTAGCCTTTTAGGGGTACAAACAATAGTAATTGGGGCCTAGTGTGGTTGTGTACGTGTGATATACATACACTTTTTTTGGATCATATTTTCTATTCCGCTATTTAATCAAAAACCTTTGGGGATCAGTTAAATTGGGGGATAGTCTGTGTTGGTACGTGTGAGAGAGATCCACCTTTCCAAGTTGTTGGGGTTCATCTCATACTTCTGAAGGTTTGAGGGTGCTGCCTGTTCCATACTCCCCCTACTCCTCATCTAGCCTTTTAGGGGTACAAACAATAGTAATTGGGGCCCAGTGTGGTTGTGTACGTGTGATATACATACACTTTTTTTGGATCATATTTTCTATTCCGCTATTTAATCAAAAACCTTTGGGGATCAGTTAAATTGGGGGATAGTCTGTGTTGGTACGTGTGAGAGAGATCCACCTTTCCAAGTTGTTGGGGTTCATCTCATACTTCTGAAGGTTTGAGGGTGCTGCCTGTTCCATACTCCCCCTACTCCTCATCTAGCCTTTTAGGGGTACAAACAATAGTAATTGGGGCCTAGTGTGGTTGTGTACGTGTGATATACATACACTTTTTTTGGATCATATTTTCTATTCCGCTATTTAATCAAAAACCTTTGGGGATCAGTTAAATTGGGGGATAGTCTGTGTTGGTACGTGTGAGAGAGATCCACCTTTCCAAGTTGTTGGGGTTCATCTCATACTTCTGAAGGTTTGAGGGTGCTGCCTGTTCCATACTCCCCCTACTCCTAGCCTTTTAGGGGTACAAACAATAGTAATTGGGGCCTAGTGTGGTTGTGTACGTGTGATATACATACACTTTTTTTGGATCATATTTTCTATTCCGCTATTTAATCAAAAACCTTTGGGGATCAGTTAAATTGGGGGATAGTCTGTGTTGGTACGTGTGAGAGAGATCCACCTTTCCAAGTTGTTGGGGTTCATCTCATACTTCTGAAGGTTTGAGGGTGCTGCCTGTTCCATACCCCCCCTACTCCTCATCTAGCCTTTTAGGGGTACAAACAATAGTAATTGGGGCCTAGTGTGGTTGTGTACGTGTGATATACATACACTTTTTTTGATCATATTTCCTATTCCGCTATTCAATAAAAACCTTTGAGGATCAATTGAATTGCAGGATAGTCTGTGTCGGTACGTGTGAGATCCACCTTTCCAAGTTTTTGGGGTTCATCTCATACTTCTGAAGATTTGAGGGTGCTGCCTGTTCCATACTCCTCCTCCTACTCCTCATCCATCCTTTTAGGGGTACAAACAATAGTAATTGGGGCCTAGTGTGGTTGTGTACGTGCGAGATACATACACTTTTTTTGATCATAATTCCTATTCCGCTATTCAATAAAAACCTTTGAGGATCAATTGAATTGCGGGATAGTCTGTGTCGGTACGTGTGAGATCCACCTTTCCAAGTTTTTGGGGTTCATCTCATACTTCTGAAGATTTGAGGGTGCTGTCTGTTCCATACTCCTCCTACTCCTCATCCATCCTTTTAGGGGTAGAAACAATAGTAATTGGGGCCTAGTGTGGTTTTGTACGTGCGAGATACATACACTTTTTTGGATCATATTTCCTATTCCGCTATTCAATAAAAACCTTTCTAGGGCAAGATCTTAAATTACAGAAATATGAGGAGACCGTCAAATAAGGGCCGTGGCCTGGGTCATGGTGCTGCTGGTAGAGCTCCTGTTGCAAGGAGAGGACGTGGTCGATCTGTGCCAGCTACACGCACAAGTGAAACACCTTCCTCAAGTGTGAGTAGGCGACAGAACCTGCATCAGTATTTGGTAGGGCATCAAACGCCCCTAGAAGTGATGAGGCCAGAACAAGTTGAGGCGATAGTAGATTGGTTTGCTGCTGACAGTGCCTCCAGTTCCTTCACATTGTCTCCCACCCAGTCTACTGCAGAAAGGTCAGAGTTGGCACCTGCAGCCAATGTCCAACCGTCTTTCACCTCACCCCCTTGCAAATCAGGCCAGCAGTCTGAGCCCCAAGCCATACAGCAGTCTCTTATTCTTTTTGAGGACTCTGTCAGCAGGGTTTCCCAGGGCCATCCACCTAGCCCTGCCCCAGAAGTGGAAGAGATTGAGTGCAGCGATGCCCAACCACTTATTTCTCAAGATGAGTACATGCAAGGATCATCGCAGCACGTCTCCGATGATGACGAAACGCAGGTGCCAACTGCTGCGGCGTTCAGCATTGTGGAGACCGACAAGGAGGGCAGGGGTGAAGACTGGGTGGAAGATGATGTGGAGGACGATGAGGTCCTCGACCCCACATGGAATGAACGTCATGCAGGTGACCTGAGTAGTTTGGAGGAAGAGGCGGTGGTCGCACAGAGCCACCAGCACAGCAGAAGAGGGAGCAGGGTGCAGAAGCGGAGCGGCCGTGCCCTAGACACTACGCCCGCTACTGCCCAACGCAGCAAGGGAACGAGCGCACCAAAGTCAGCTCAAAGGAGTTCTCTAGCGTGGAAGTTCTTTAGAAAATGTGCTGATGACAGGACACGAGTGGTTTGCACCCTGTGCAATCAGAGCTTGAAGCGAGGCATAAACCTTCTCAACCTGAGCACAACCTGCATGATCAGGCATCTAAGTGCAAAGCACGAGCTGCAGTGGAGTACACACCTTCAAAACCAAGAAACGTCTCTGGCTCATCCTGCTTCCTCTTCTGCTGCAGTCTCGGCCGCTCCAGCCACATCTGTAGTGATACCGGCACCTGCCACCCCGCAAACAGACGATCTTTCAGCAACACCACCACCTGGGTCACCAACAACCATCTCCACAATGTCCCGTGGAAGCGTTCAGCTTTCCATCTCCCAAACACTTGAGAGGAAGAGGAAGTACCCCCCTACCCACCCGCGATCCCTGGCCCTGAATGCCAGCATTTCAAAATTATTGGCCTTTGAAATGCTGTCATTCCGTCTGGTGGAGACGCACAGTTTTAAAAACCTTATGTCGGTGGCTGTCCCACAGTACGTCGTGCCCAGCCGCCACTACTTTTCCAGGCAAGCCATCCCTTCCCTGCACAACCAAGTGGGGGAAAATATCAGGTGTGCACTGCGCAACGCCATCTGTGCCAAGGTCCACCTAACTACGGATACGTGGACCAGTAAGCACGGTCAGGGGCGTTATATCTCCCTAACGGCACACTGGGTAAATGCAGTGGCGGATGGGCCTGAGGCGGATAGCAATTTGGCGCATGTCCTTCCACCACCGAGGATTGCAGGGCGCTTCAGTTTGCCTCCTGTTCCTAACTCCTCCTACTCCGCTTCCTCATCCTCTACCGCCTCCTCATCCGGACAGCGTAACACCTTCACCACCAACTTCAGCACGGCCAGGGGTAAACGACAGCAGGCAGTTTTACAACTTGCCTGTTTGGGGGACAAACCACACACCGCGCAGGAGTTGTGGAGGAGCATGGAACAGCAGACAAATGAGTGGTTGCTGCCAGCGAGCCTCAAGCCCGGCCTGGTGGTGTGCGATAACGGGCGAAATCTCATAGCAGCTCTGGGCCTAGCCGGTTTGACGCACATCCCTTGCCTGGCGCATGTGCTGAATTTGGTGGTGCAGAGGTTCCTTAAAAACTACCCCGATATGTCAGAGCTGCTGCAGAAAGTGCGGGCCGTTTGTGCGCACTTTCGGCGTTCTCACCCTGCTGCTGCTCGCCTGGCAGCGCTGCAGCGTAACTTCGGCCTTCCCGCTCACCGCCTCATATGTGACGTGCCCACAAGGTGGAACTCCACCTTGCACATGCTGGAAAGACTGTGCGAGCAGCAGCAGGCCATAGTGGAGTTTCAGCTGCAGCACGCACGCGTGAGTCGCTCTGCGGAACAGCACCACTTCACCACCAATAACTGGGCCTCCATGCGAGACCTGTGTGCCTTGTTGCGCTGTTTTGAGTACTCCACCAACATGGCCAGTGGCAATGACGCCGTTCTCAGCTTAACTATCCCACTTCTATGCCTCCTTGAAAAAACAATTCGGGCGATGATGGAAGAGGATGTGGCACAGGATGAGGAGGAGGAGGAGGATGAAGAGGTAACATTTCCAAGGCTTTCAGGGCAGTCATTCGCAAGGGGCTCCGAGGGTGGGTTCCTGCACACGCAAACGCCAGGGACGCAATTGTCCAGCAGGGGCACAGTTCTGGAGGATGAGGAGGATGAGGAGGAGGAGGAGCTGGAGGAGGAGATGGAACCATGTTCACAGCAGGGTGGCACCCAGGCCAGCTCATGGCCATCACTGGTGCGTGGCTGGGGGGATACAGAGGACACGGACGATACACCTCCCACAGAGGACAGCCTTTCGTCGCCTCTGGGCAGCCTGGCACACATGAGCGATTACATGCTGCAGTGTCTCCACAACGACCGCCGAGTTGCCCACATTCTAACTTGTGCTGATTACTGGGTGGCCACGCTGCTGGATCCCCGTTACAAGGACAACGTACCGTCCTTAATTCACTCACTGGAGCGCGATCGCAAGATGCGCGAGTACAAGCGCACGCTGGTAGACGCCATGCTGCTGGCATTCCCATCTGACAGCGGGGCCACAGTGGAAGCACAAGGCAGAGGAGGAGGAGGAGGAGGTCGCCAACGCAACCAGGGCACCGCCAGCACCTCAGAAGGCAGGGTTAGCATGGCCGAAATGTGGAAAAGCTTTGTCAGCACGCCACAACAAACAGCAGCACCAGCAGCTCAGATGGAACGTCTTAGCAGGAGGCAGCATTTTACCAACATGGTGGAGCAGTATGTGTGCACACGCCTACATGTAGTGAATGACGGGTCTGCCCCCTTCAACTTCTGGGTCTCCAAATTGGGCACATGGCCTGAGCTTGCCCTTTACGCCTTGGAGGTGCTGGCGTGCCCTGCAGCCAGTGTATTATCTGAACGGGTATTTAGCACGGCTGGGGGCGTTATAACAGACAAGCGCAGCCGCCTGTCCAGAGACAATGTGGACAAGCTCACGTTCATTAAAATGAACCAGGCATGGATCCCACGGGACTTTTCCGTACCTTATGCAGAATAGCAATGGATACCGACCTTACCCACCCATTGTTCCATTTTTGCTCTTTCTCACTCTTTTGGGGTGTACCCTCATTTAAAATTTTTGAAAAGAAGCAGTGTTGGCTACCTCGTCCTCCTCCTCAGGGCCAGATTAATGTAGGGGCTATTGGAGCTGCAGCTCCAGGCCCCTACCTTTTATATAGGCCCCGGGTTGGCCATATTCACTGTTACCGCTCTTCTGTCACTTGTAAACACAGAAGTCTGGCTTCTATGCTCGCTTCCCCAGGCAGCACCCTCAGAACCTCCCCACACAGCGTGAAGGCCGGACAAGGAGGGACAGTTGGCGATGCATGGATGTGTTTATGGGCTTCAGAGACAGCATCCCATGTTGAATTAGGCATGCATGGCTGCACCCTTCCTCCTCTGGGTGCATGGCAAGGCACGGCCCTTAAGGCCCTTCAAAATCCTCAGCACCAAGCCCATGATGCTGTTAATCCGGCCCTGGTCCTCCTCCACCGCCGCTTCCACCTACACCGCCCATAGGTGTGCGCAGCCTATTGCATTAAGGTGTGCACCCCAAAGTTGAAATACACATGCATGTGTTTGCCAGCAGGGAGAGTAATGTATCGGGGCCATGTACCTGTAGGCAAGGAGAAATAGAGCAGAGCAGGTCCCAGGGAGATCTTTCCCATCTCCTCACTGGCAATGCTATGTGCCCTAGGTGATTAGGGTGTGCCCAGGCACACCCAGCACACCCTGTGCGCACGCCTATGTCACCGCCACATCCACCACCACCTCAACCTCCCTCCTACTCTATATGGGCCTCGTCCTTCAGAGATGAAGAAGAACATTGTTTTATTTTTCTGTTTTTTTTTGTTGTTTTAAGTTATTTCCCTATCCACATTTGTTTGCAGAGCACTTGCCATGCTCTTAATTACGTTTTGCTGCCATTTGCAGCACTCTAGCCCTTTCCTTTGGTGTTTTAGAGCCATTTTAGTGCCTTAAAGTTCGGGTCCCCATTGACTTCAATGGGGTTCGGTGTCCGGGAAAAGTTCGGTAAAAGTCCGGGACACGGACCCGGACTTTTTTTTAAAGTTCGGCCGAACCCGTCGAACACGGACATCTAGGTGTCCGCTCAACCCTACTAATAAGACATTATTATATGGATGACTAAAAAAACACTTCATGCATCCACTTTAATACAGGGTGCTTTCAAACCCTTCCTGCCCAGGTCAATGTTCAGCATTCATTGCACTTTGAATGACAATTGCGCGGTCATGCAATACTGTACCCAAATAAATATTTTATCACAGATAGAGCTTTCTTTTGGTGGTATTTACCCACTTCAGCTCTTTTTTGCAATACGGCACTCTGTTACTTTAACTGACAATGGTGCGTTCGTGCGATGCTGTACCAAAATAAAATGTTGGTCCCTTTTTTCACACAAAAAGAGTTTTCTTTTAGTGGTATTCGATCATCTCTGCGGTTTTTATTTTTTGCACTATAAACAAAAATTGACAATATTTTTTACTTTCTGCTATAAAACATATCAAATAAAACATTTTTAAAAATCTAATTTCTTCATCAATTTGGGCCAAGATGTATTATGCTGCATATTTTTAGCAAAAAAATCCCAATAAGGGTATAGTGATTGAATTGCACAAAAGTTATAGTGTCTACAAACTTTGTTATTTTTTTATTTATTTGATTTTATTTACTAGTAATGGCAGCGATCAGTAACTTATAGCGGGACTGCAATATTGCAGCAGACAAATCGGATACTACCGTGACACTTTTGACACTTTTTGGGGACCAGTGACACTAATACAGGGATCAGTGCTAAAAAAATGTGCACTGTCACTGTACTAATGACTATGGCAGAGAACATCAGGGGCAATCAAGGGAATAAATGTGTTCCTAGGGAGTGCTTACTAACTGTGGGGGATGTGCTTTGACTGGGGAAAGGTAAAGATCCGTGTTCCTGCTTACCAGAAACACAGGATCAGTACATTCCCCTCTCACAGAACAGCAGCTTGCCTTGTTTACATAGCTTTTGCTGCCTGTCTCCTGAACGATCGGCGGATCCCGGCGGACAATGCGTCCTCCGGACCTGCTTAATGGCTCCTGCTGCGGTCAATCACAGCAAAAGTGGGTCGCTGGCAGCACGCAAGGCGCCCCAGACCCGGAAGTGTTAGATCACGTACTGGATATGTGATCTAGCACAGAGTGGCTGCCCTGCTGCAGTATATGTGCGTCAGGTGGTCCGCAAGCGTTTAATCACCACTGGGTTTTTTTATTTTTTGCCAAACAAATAAAGATTGAAAATTGTGAAAAAAAATGTTTTTCTTAGTTTTTGTTATAAAATATTGCAAATACAGTAATCCCCCGCTACATCGCGGTTCAGTTTTTGCGGTCCCGGTAATTCGCGTTTTTTTTTTGTAATGTTATTTTACTATATAAATCATTAAAAATGAAAGATTTTTGTGTTTTTCATAGCTCTTGCTCTGTCTCTAAGTATCTTTTATGTGTTTAAATGAGTTTCTATTGTTTTAAAAGTGTGTTTAAAGACCTTAAAATGCTTTTACACGTACAGTGACAGTAAAAAAATCATGCCTACAATGCATTTTAATAGGGTTTTTCTATTTCGCGGAATTTCACTTTTCGCGGCTGGGTCCGGAACGTAACCCCCGCAATGGAGGGGGGTTTACTGTAAGTAATTTTTCTCACTCTCATTAATGTGCTCTGATGAGGCTGCTACTAATGGGCGCTGATGAGGCTGCATTGATGAGCAATGATGAGGCTGCACTAATGGGCACTGATGAGGCTGCACTAATGGGCACTGATGAGGCTGCAGTGGTGGGCACAGATAAGGCCTCATTGATGTGGCGGCACTAATAGGCAGCACTGATAAGCTACACGGATGGGCACTGATAAGCTGCATTGATCTGCAGTGATGGGCACTGATGGGGCAGCACTGAAAATTAGAGAACCGATGACCAGTGTAAACTGTGTGCTGACAGCTTTGCCAGTTATTGGCTTTCATTTCTTCACACAGAGACAGCATGTGAGGAAAGAATTTCCATTAACCGGCAAGTGTATTTACATGTGATCATCTGTGATTGGACACATGGTAAAGGGCTGCTGTGATTGGCCCTTTACTGCGATCCCACATCAGCTGTGTCCTAAGGACACAGCGGTCTCAGAGCGCGCCTGAGGGGGCACGTGGGGGGCATGGTTCTGGAAGGACGTCCATGGACGCCCTTCCAGAACTAGAGAGTTGCGCTGTAACAATCTTTCAGCTATAGCACGGTAATAAGGTGGGTAAAGTGCAGTAGCCAGATATCAGTCCTTTGTAGTCAGTGAAAATATATGTTTTATTGATTTATTTTATAAACCTGACCAACTCTGTATTTGGAATGCATATTATCACACTGTTGCTATAACTATGATGATAATTAATTATTTTTATATGATACACTTTGCTATTATTTACAGTGTGAAGCTTTACCTTGACAGCTCTGTGTTGTCTTTGACATGGAGGAACATAAATGCCTTTTAACTTTTCATGTTTCTTTCAGATTAATCTATTTGTTTTCATAGGCCTCAGGAACACATGGGAAGGAAATGTCCTCCATTTGTTTAATGTAATCCTCAGAAAAACAAACAGTCCCTTTCTGATCCTTACAGTGAGAGCTGCTGCCGGCCTAGCTGCTCATGTAACTGGTATAGCCTGTACTTTCTTGTATTTCATGACTGGGACAAGGTTATTTATTTTTGGGATTGTGCCAATTTTTCCCCCTTCACTGATTTTTCTATTTTTATGGCGCTTCTTTATAAAATAAGCCACATAACTGATTCATTTTTCATGTTCACAGCGACTATTTTTATTAGGCAAGAAGATGGCATACGATGCTAGAATGTGGATGTGGCACTGGATTGGGACAGCAGAACACAGGTGATCTTTATAGTCTCCATTACAAGGAAGGTAACTGATGAAAACTTACTTCTTTCTCTGCTCTCTTCTGTTATTCAGGACTGGACAGCTCATGATAATACTGTTGGTTTTAATTCCACACGATGGCTGTCTAATGCTCTATGTTCTCATGTTTGGAAGGGACAAGGTGAAGTTATACTTACGAAGATGATTTCAAGGTGGAAGTTGTTATTTCTGGTATATATAAGATCATACCCCTGACTAATAAAAGGCAGGCTGGGAGGTTAGGCACAATTTTTCATGCAGATACATCAATTGGAGTCAACATTTTTTGGCCACAAGGGTCACAAATGGCGCTTTTCCACTGCATGGAACCGAACGGTTTGGCTCGCTTTTGTGCTTTTCCACTGCTGGTACTGCATGGTACGGTGTAGGAACGGTTCGGTACGGTACGGCGGCGCTTTTCCACTGCATGGAACCGAACGGTACGGCTCTCAAAAACAGTACCACCTCGATTGTGGTTCCAAGAGGTACCATACCCGGTACCATATCCCACAATCCTTTGCATGCAGTCACTACTAGCCACTGATTGGTCAGAGAATCCCACCCACTTAACTTTAGTACTACTAAAGCAAACCATACCGTACTGTACCAAACCGCTCCAACACCGTACCATGCGGTACCAGCAGTGGAAAAGCAAACCGGGCCAAGCAGGGCCAAGCAGGGCCGAGTAGAGCCGAGCCGGTTGCAGTGGAAAAGTGCCAATAGAGACGTCTTTTTTAGCTACCAAAATCTGCTTGGTCTTGGGCGAAGAGTGTTTAGTGGTGGCACTGGCCTTTACTCAATCCATACTACTTACTCTATTCCTAAAGGGCCTCATAAGCCATTACCTACTCTAGATGAAGTGAGCTCCTAGTCTTTTGCCACATGGGTGAATAGCCAATTTTTTTCATTATCATTATTATTATTATTCTTCATTTATTTTTAGAAACATTTTGTAAAACACCTTGGGTCGGCCAACATACAATTTAATGGCCTTGATGTACTTCTCCTAATTCACATTTTGGAGGTATGTGCCTGTTTTGTCCTAAACATACTCCTCTATTTTAGTAGATTATTACCAGGTTGGATTATAAATTATATTTCAAATGCCTGCCTCTTTGTCTATGTTAGGTGGTCTAAATGTGCATTTCTCTGGCTCTGCGTGGTGACTGAAGACTCTTTACCGGGTTATCAGCCCCCATCTTTCATTCCATCTCCACCTTCTTCTCCTGGGGAGCTGTTCACATTTAGTGAAGGTGCTGGCATTCGGCTATAACTTGGTTATATTGTTTTTATGTTTTTGGTCTTAATGCCATGAATGTTGAGCACCCTGTAAGTACTCCACACATATCTCTGCAGTTCATACCTGCTATTATGCCATTGCTTGATGTTCTAAGATGTTGTGATTTTCTATCATAGATCATACTACCCCATTTGCAGATTTTTCCCTGAAGAAGGATCTGTTTTGACTCTGAAATGTGTTGGATATTTCTTCTGCTGTTGTTGATTATTATTAAGTATAACAGACCACTGTGTTTTATGACTTTTTGCTTACTCTCCTATCTTTTATGTCATATGTATGACCTTCTTTTTTGTTGTAATTGTAATAAAATATATACATTCAATTATTTTTATGGTCTTGAGCCCCTACCCAGTGGGTGAATTCAATCTCTGCTTAGAATTGTGATTTAGGGATGTTGCCCAATATTAAAGAAAAATCTCAAAAACCCCCTTTCCTTATTTGATCATTTCCATGATCATTTTCTGATATTTCCATCAACTGTCCCGAATGTGTGAGGAAATGCAGAAGGGAGCTGGCACAGCTACTTCATCGGTGCTTGAAGAAAACTGGTAGCAGTCACGCTTTCGTGGGCATCGATCCGATGGGTTTTGTCTCCTGTCCGAATTGCTCCGGTTCTGACTTTTCCCCCTAAACCTAGAGATTATTAAGCCTTTGCACCTGTTTGTTAGTATTCGAGCAGCATGTCTTCATGTGGAAGCCACACCCCTCTGTTCCTATGGTGTTTGTCGCCATCTGAGCATTCCCATATTCTCTGTGTTGTTTGATCCTGTCTTTGTTATCAGTGTTTTCCCTCTGGCTGTGAAGTTATATTGACAAAAACAGAGGAAATTCCCAGCTCAACTGGCCAAACAGTCTGCTTACCAACCAAATTAACCTGTCCAACAGTATGTGTTAAAAACAGAGGTTTAGTTAGCACACATTTGCAAACCAATGCGTAAGCTGCAAGGCCCCTTCATGGCACCCTGTATTACTTGCAGTCCTAACCCTACTTAATTTATGAGAGTCTCCACAATGGAAACACATGCATTTAATGGATAGATGAGGGGCAGGTGGACCTGGAGGTAGCCCAGTCCTCCCCAAATGGGGAGGGGCATCATGGACACCCAGCACATAGCACAATGGCAGCAAAGGTGTCCAGTGTGTCCCCCACCACCAATATTACTCTAGTAACAAAGAAATGCCCCCTGCCACCATCTATAACTGGCCCTCACGGCATGGAGCACATGGACGGGCAAACGCACCTACAGACAACAATTATTATCAAGAGGCATTATGCCTCTAAAGAAGAAGCGGGAGAGGATATTGGACAGGCTGCTAGTTCTATTCAAGCTTGGGAAGGGGGGTGGGTCCACATATACTGTATTAAACTGGATCCAGCTCAGTGAGAATAAAGAAGGGGTGGGGGCTATAGTGTTGTGCTGTAAATCCTCCTTTGGGAACACCCAAGAATTGGATTTTTAGCCTGGTGTGAACAGTAAGCACAAACTTAGAAAAAAAAAAACAAAATATCCTTCTACAGCACAATGCAGCCACATTATCAGTATGGGAAGCCAGTCTTCCATGCACTTGATCCCCTGACAATCTCCACAAGGATTTAAAAACCATGGCAATACATCTTCTTTATTATTATTATTATATTATGATATAATACATTTTACCATTTTAACAGCATGGCAAGTCACAGAGTTACCAATCAACCACACATCATACCAAGCTTATCAATAGGTATCACCCTGGAAAGAGGGCAGCAACCGCATAGCCACCTGTCATGCCATTTTAAACTATGATCGCTCACAAATTTGCATATGCAAAGTAAATTTGTCTGTAAATTTGCAAATGTGCAGGGAATGTATGAGAGATGCTGGCAAATGTTCATAAAAGTGCTTTATAAATGAGGCTAATAACTTCTTGTGAAAGGTGTAATAAATCCCTTTACAAGTATGTTACTAAGGCAATGATGATTGTGTGCATGAATATATATGTATAGTATAATATATATATATATATATATATATATATATATATATATAGATAGATAGATAGATAGATAGATAGATAGATAGATAGATAGATAGATAGATAGATAGATAGATAGATAGATAGATAGATAGATAGATAGATAGATAGATAGATAGATAGATAGATAGATAGTTTATCTTCTCTCTAATTCTTTTTGTAATAGAGCAAATGTACTTTATGCATGCAACGGTCTATCTAGGATGGAAAATATGGTTTCTGGTGTGACGCATGCTTAGAATTCTGTACTCTGCCTATGCTTAGTCATTTCCATTTGTTACTGTCGTATCTACAACTTTGTGGCTGCTCTTATGGAAACCAGCAAAGCAGCGTAAATAAATTCTGCTCTACAACTATCATCTACCATTCACACTGTCAGTGCTCAAAAGGCTCACATGTTCTAGAGATATCTGTTAATAGAGATTGTTGTTGTAAGATATTATAGCTAAACGGAATGCTGTCACTTCTGAAATAAAGGTATGTTAACAGAAAAAAATGGTTCAATCTGCTAGGTTTAGATTTAATGGTACAAAAATGAAATATCTTACTATGAAAGTGGAACTGAAACTGGTTGAAAAAAGAAACTGTAACATAGTGTATGTAAGCATTTTTTTAGAAATTACCTATGTTTAATGGAAACATTTTTAACTTATCAAATCCAGTTTTCTAATACATTGGTGGGACCACACTGCCTGTTGAATTCTAACATCAGTTGGGATCATTATGCAGGCAAAGCCACTGATTGGCTGACAAAGCCCATGTGACGCTTTACTGCTGCTGTTTTACAGACACCAATACTTGGAGGGAGCCTGATGTATATTACAACAGCCTTCTTATAAGTTATAGTGTAACTATGAGCAAAAAAAAAAATTGGTAGTGCCCCCCTGACTCCCAGAGGCATGTTGGTATCCCCAGGGATAGGAAGGGTTTGACATTTCACCTCAGAGTTGGATCCTTGGTGAGTATTGGGGGGGGGGGGGGTCTGTAAAGAACTGGATGCCAGTCACTTTCTTGAAATAAAGAGTACATTTATAACTCGCACATCACAGGAGAGGGGAAAATGGATTCAGATGCTCCACAAACATCACCAGAACTTTCAAGAATCCACATGCTGCTGCACACAAAAGGACCTTTAAGTCGGTAATGACACTCCTGCCTTTAGAATCCTCCAGCAGACGCTGGAGTAAGCAGCAAGCACATTTCTGTAGGAGAGTCAACCAGCACCTACTGGGATTCCACCCTATGCCTAATCTTGTTCAGGAAGTCAACAAGCCCCATTAGGGCTCCATTCTGCATCCAGCCAGATACAGCTCCTAACTAAGTTACACAGAGACTTCTTCAGGCAGGGAGGCAGGCCTAAGAAGTAGGGATCGGCCGATTATCGGCAACACCAATATATCGGGGGTCGATATGCACTTTCCCCTATATATCGGAATCGGCCTTTGGATTTACCGATATTGCCGATATTTTGGGAAAGTGCTTGTACCGGGGTGATGCCTGCAGCTAGAGGCATCACCCCGGTACCAGTGTCCATAGCCGATGGTTGGCTGACTTATAATGACAACTGATGCAGCTGAGAAGCCGCTTGGCTGTCACTACAAGGACCCGCCACCTTCCGTGGCTCGCCCGGGTCTCCCATCCCACCGGGAGACCCGGGCATCCTACCTCCACCGCCGCCGCTGCCACAGAGAAGACCCATTGTACCGTGTCCATGTAAAAAACCCGGAAGTGATGGCGCCGAATTAAAAAAACTGCCAGCATTCAAAACAGCCAAACTTGGAGTTTTGAATGCTTTTCGGTGCCGAGGAGGGGTTTGGGGTCTTTTAGACCCCCAGATCCCTCCACAAGAGTACCTTTAGAAAAAAAATAAAACATTTTTTTACATGTCCGAAAATATCGGCAGATATCGGCTGTTACCGATATCCGTTGACCAAAATATCGGTATCGGCATTAAAAAACTATATCGGACGATCACTACTAAGAAGACATGCACCCTCACCAGGCCACAGCACGGGAGGAAGAGATCTTGCTCTGAATCACCCCAAATATTTATACCATTTCCTATGATGCTTCACTGGTAAAGATACTCCTAGTGATTGACTGTGAAAGGATGTGAATATTTATAACCCATGCCCACGCCATGCCATGCCATGTGTGTATCCTCACACTAATGTCAGAGGTGCCAGTGACATCTACTAGCAGCAAAGGGAACTGACAGCCAGGCTGACCTTAGAATAGATAGAACTCAAACTACAGCTAGCACTGACTGACTACAGCCAAACACTCAAAATTTAGGGAGACACATCTGCATATGGCAAGGTGGCTACATTTCATGTAGTCTATCACTAGCATCGCCACTGTAGCATTATTTCATTATCTATTGATCATGCCAGTAAATCAGTTATTTTTCCACTTTGTGTCATCTGTCGATGAACGCGACCCGCTCCCGCTGAGACCCACTGATCATTCCCGGCAGATGCAAAACAGCAGTCTGCCTATGTAAACAAGGCATATCTCCATTATATTAGTAGGAAAGACAGAGATCCTGTGTTTCTGCTAATCAGGAAAACGTATCTCTGTCTTCCCACAGTTAAAGCACCTTGCCCAAAGTTAGCAAGCACCCCCTAGGGGCACATTTAACCCTTTGATCGCCCCTGATGTTAACCCCTATCCTACCAGTGTCATTAGCACAGTGACAGTGCATATTTTTTTAGCACTGGTCACTGTATCGGTGTCACTGGTCCCCAAAAAAGTATCAGAAGTGTCACTTAGTGTCCGATTTGTCCGCCTCAATGTCGCAGTCCCGCTATAAGTTGCTGATCGCCCCCATTACTAGTAAAAAAAATAAATAAATTAAAATTCCATAAAAATATCCCAAAGTTTATAGACGCTATACCTTTTGCGCAAACCAATAAATATACGCTTATTGGGATTTTTTTACCAAAAATGTGTAGCAGAATACATATTGGCCTAAATTCATGAAGAAATTCAAATTTTTAAATTTTTTTTATTGGATGTGCTTTTTTTTTTTCAAAATTGTCTGTCTTTTTTTTGTTTTTAGCTAAAAAAAAAAAAAACGCAGAGGTGATCAAATACCACCAAAAGAAAGCTCTATTTGTGGGAAAATAGGACATCAATTTTATTTGGGTACAGCGTGCAATTGTCAAAGTACCACAGTGCCGTATCGCAAAAAATGACCTGGTCACAAAGGGGGAGGTAAACCTTTCAGAGCTGAAGTAATTAAAAAACAATGCTTCTTTGTATAGTGTGGAGCTATGTACAGTATGTCAATTGCAGAAGTAATATTTTCTAATTATAAATCATCTGACACATCAAAATCAATGCTCTCCCTGTGTAGCTGATACTTTATGTAATTTCAGCAGTTGAGTTTTGTCTCCCTCTGGTGGCACAAACAGCTCTCTTTTATAGAGCATCCATGTAAAAATATAAAGTGTACCTTCACTATAGTAATAATCAATTTACAATTACTATCCAAATGCCACATGTACCTTCATAAATGTTAACTATCAAATTTAGATTATGGTCCCATTTTTCTGCAATCAGCCTGTGAAACTGCTGGTTACTATCAGCAGCAATATGCAACGCATGGTATCGCACAGCCTCCCTTTTGTCTCACATCATGTGATTGACAACATAAGTGTAAAGAGGAAGAGTGTGCACTTGAATGCCACTGAATATACACTAAGTAGACATGCAAATACGATGAGTTGTGTTGGGGTACAAGCTGATGCAAAAATGCAGTATACTTTCCCTTTATGTATTAATCACATGGACACTGAAACCTGTAGACCAGGCATGTCCAACCTGCGGCCCGGAACCTCAGGCAATGCGGCCCATTGCCCCCTGATCATTTTTTTTTTTGCTGGGGAGGAAGGAAGTCAGGTCGGGGGCACGGCCACAGCAGCTGCCAACTAACGGTAGGCAAAGGCTGCCTCAGAGGGGAGGGCGGGGGAGGAGCATATGCAGTGTTTCTGACTCCTACCACCATGACCACTTTAAATCACTGAAGTGGTCATTGTGGTTAGAGTGTTCCTTTATTATCACTCAGAAGAAGTAAACCTCTGTATACTGATTCCATTTCATTTCATCATCCTCTAGTTGTGTTAAATTAGTGGGGGGGGGGGGGGGGCGCGGTGGCGCGGGAAGGGCGCAGCAGCATTTTATTACTTATATACCTTAACTATAGTATATATTTTATATGTGGCCCTAGAAATTTTCTCTACACTCAATGTGGCCCAGAGAAGCCAAAAGGTTGGACACCCATGCTGTAGACCATGAATGGGCTGTATTTTATATGGTTTGAGCCATCAGGTGTTACAGTTAGGCAGCTCATGTAAGTATATGAAGATACAGCAGCTAGAAGGATACAGCCTGCTTGTCCTAATCTGGCAGGTATGCAGGTGCAAATGGGTGGACCTGAATGAAGACAGTATGTGTTTCAGGCTGTTCACCTGCATGCTGAATTAGGGTGAGCGGCTATGACCATTAGATGCTGCGTCCCTATACACTAACATAAACTGTCTGCATGCAGCACCTCCAGACACATTAACAAACAGCCTATTCATAGTTTATTGGCCTCAGCACCATGTGAATGAGGCTTTAGACTAGAGTAAGACATTTTTATTTTTCAATTTAGGGAAGCTGAAGAAGAGCTGCACATTTTTGTTTTTAACTTTTTTCTCCAGTGGCAAGAACAGCGTGCAGAAAATGACTAGAGCTGGACTGCTTTGCTTTGGCTCACTGCCAGCATCCACTTGTTCCTTAACAGGGTTTCAAGTCTCTACTTTCTCCAAAAGAAAAGGTCACCAGCAGCTTAGCAGTGTCTCAGTAACTGAGCAGCACACCGTCCTCTCTCACAAGTGTGTCCTGCTCCACACAATGTATAGTTCATATTCCTATCGCACACCTTCCTGGTTTGTAGGCTCGTGTGTACTGGGTGCTGAAGCGATCACCAGTTGGCAACTGGATTAGTTACAAGTAAATACATATTCGCCAGCACACCAAGGATCTTGCAAAAGCAGTCCAAAAAACTTTATTCAAGATACGATCACATCAAAAAATGGTGCAACGTTTCGGAGCCGCACAGGACCCCTTCGTCAACCCACTTGACACTCTAAGTAGATACATATTCGCCAGCACATGCCTGACGAAGGGGTCCTGTGCGACTCCGAAACGTTGCACCATTTTTTGATGTTATCGTATCTTGAATAAAGTTTTTTGGACTGCTTTTGCAAAATCCTTGGTGTGCTGGTGAATATGTATTTACCTGCTCCACACAACATCTCATAGACAGCAACTGATGGCTTCCTTCCCTTTTTCAGCCCTGTCTCACAGATGAGGTAACCCTTTCAGGACCACAGTACCCATAGTCAGGGTTGGAGGCTCTTTCCCTTCAAAATCTCTCCAAGTCTCCAAATTCTGGGTCCCATATAAGGGCTTAACCACTTCCCGCCCGCCCTATTACAAAATGACGGCGGGAATGTGGTTGTGTTATCCTGACCGGACGTCATATGACGGCGGCAGGATAACACAGCTCTGGGCGCCCCCAGCGGCGATCAGTGATGCGAGGTATCAGTCTGACACCCTGCATCTCCGATCTCGGTAAAGAGCCTCTGACGGAGGCTCTTTACCATGTGATCAGCCGTGTCCAATCACGGCTGGTCACATAGTAAATAGGAACAGCCGTTGATCGGCTTTCCTTAGTTCGTGCCTGACAGGCACGAGCAAAGGAGCGCCGATCGGCGGCTCCCCTGACAGGGGGGGGGTCGGCACTGGTAATCAGATCATTGATTACCAGTGCAGACCCTCGGGGGGGATGCCACTAGATCCATCAGGGATGCCTACTATGACCCCAGGGATGCCCACTATGACCCCAGGGATGCCCACTATGACCACAGGGATGCCCACTATGGCCACCAGGGATGGCAATCAGGGCTCAGGGAGCCCCCCATTGCCCTCCCCATCAGTGATGCCCACCAGTGTCCTCCCTATCAGTGCTGCCCACAAGTGCCCATCATTGCCATCCTTTAGTGTCACCCACCAGTGCCCATTATTGCCCACCAGTGCTGCCTATCAGTGCCCATTAGTGCCCATCAGTGCCGCCCGTCAGTGCCACCCATCAGTGCCCATCAGTGCCCACCAGTGCCGCCTATCAGTGCCCATTAGTGCCCGTCAGTGCCACCTATCAGTGCCCATCAGTGCCACCTATCAGTGTCCATCAATGCCGCCTATCAGTGCCCAGCAGTGCCGCCTATCAGTGCCCACCAATGCTGCATATCTGTGCTACCTATCAGTGCTGCATATCAGTGCCTATCAGTGCCGCATATCAGTGCCGCCTATCAGTGCCGCCTATCAGTGCCACCCCATCAGTGCCACCCCATCAGTGCCACCCCATCAGTGCCTCCTCATCAGTGCCTGTCAGTGCAGTCTCATCAGTGCTCATCAGTGCAGGAAAAAACTTATTTATTTACAAAATTGTATAACATAAACAAAAAAACTTTTTTTTTTCAAACTTTTCGGTATTTTTTTATTTGTTTAGCAAAAAGTAAAAATCGCACAGGTGATCAAATACCACCAAAAGAAATCTCTATTTGTGGGGGGAAAATGACATAAATTTGGTGTAGGTACAGTGTTGCATGACCGCGCAATTGCCATTCAAATTGCAACAGCGCTAAAAGGGGAAAATTGGCCTGGGCAGGAAGGGAGGGAAGTGCCCTGTATTAAAGTGGTTAACATACCTGAGGTAACTGCAAGTCAGTTTTCCCCTTTTGCTGGATCAGCTCGGATCCCCTCACTTTACATAGGTGAGAAACCTTGAGCACTTGATTCTACTATTTGTCATCCCCTTAAAAAGGGACCACAACTACCCAAACAAAGGGAAACACATATCTCTCATCCAGGACCCATTCCTGGTATCCTGTACGGTAAATATATACACTATATTACTAAAAGTATTGGGGCGCCTGCCTTTAAACGTACATTAAACGTAATGCCATCCCAATCTTAGTCCGTAGCCTTCAATATTGAGTTGGCCCACCCTTTGCAGCTATAACTGCTTTAACTCTTCTGAAAAGCCTGTCCACAAGGTTTAGGAGTGTGTCTATGGAAAAGTTTCTTCTTCCAGAATGGGAATGTTTCCTCTTCCAGAAGCACATTTGTGAGGTCAGGCACTAAAGTTGGGCAAGAAGGCCTGGCTCGCAGTCTCCACTCAAATTCATTCCAAAGGTGTTCTTTCGGGTCGAGGTCAGGACTCTGTGCAGGCCAGTCAAGTTCCTCCACTCCAAACTCGCTCATCCATGTCTTTATGGACTTTTCTTTGTGCACTGGTGCGCAGTGATGTTTGGAAGAGGAAGAGGCCTCCCCAAACTGTTCAGACACAGTGGGGAGCATGGCATTTTCCAAAATGTGTTGGTATGCTGACCCCTTAAGAGTTTCCTTCACTGGAACTAAGGGGCCAAGCCCAACCCCTGGAAAACAACCCACACCATAATTCCCCCTTCATCAAATTATTTGGAGGGGTGGTCCAATACTTTTGTCAATATAGTGTGGATGAGCAAGTTTGGGGTGGAGGAACTGATCTCAACCCAATAGAACACCTTTGGGATAAATTACTTATAACAACTAACAAAGCCACCGCAACCCTGTCCCTAGCTACATCACTAGCCTAGTCTCAAAATACCAACCTAATCGTTCTCTTAGTTCCTCCCAAGACCTCCTGCTCTGTAGCTCCTCTGCCACCTCCTCCCATCCTCTCCTGCACAATTTTTCCAGAGCATCTCCCATCCTATGGAACTCCCTACCCCAATCTGTCCGATTATCTCCTACTCTGTTTGCTTTTAGACGATCCCTGAAAACCCTCCTCTTCAGAGAAGACTATCCAGCCCAAACCTAACAACTGTACTTTTATTTTCTAAATCAGCTCATCCCCCCACAGTTATTACCTTTTGTATCACTTTAACCTCCTTCTTAGATTGTAAGCTCTAATGAGCAGGGCCCTCTGACTCCTCCTGTATTCACGTGTATTATAAATGTACCGACTGCCATCATGTTGTAAAGCACTGCGCAAACTGTTGGCACTATATAAATCCTGTATAATAATACAGGATTTAGGCAGGTGTGATAAAAAATGCTGTATTTTAAGAAAGATTTTATAAATAGCAATATTAATAATGTATTTTTATTATTTTTATGAATTAACAAAATGAGTAAAAAGAATAAAAAGTAAATGAACAGAAGAGAAATTTACTCATACAGGCTGAGCAGCACGGATCCGCCTACGGAGGCGGACCGTGTGAAAGAGCTCTTAAACATTTTCACAGTAATGTGTATATATATATATATATATATATATATATATATATATATATATATATATATAGGTAGCACTACTCCCAAGGGAGCTGCTGATTGTGGGTCCCCCTCGGTTACCGCTAGCAACAACATTACCTTTAGGCATGTTTTTCAAGTGTGAGCACCTCAGACAAGAACCAGTCCAGTTTCTTTGGTTTTTAGGGTTTATTTGAGAACTTGGATGGGAGAAGGGAGAAGTGGGATACTCCAACAACTGAACTATGCACAATTAGGCAGGGACTCTGAAAAAATGCTGCTTGACGCTGATTAGCGATTCACTGACATTGGTTAACGCATTACTGACGCTGGTTAGCGCTGACTGATGCTGGCCTCGGCTAGGCCAGTTACTAGAACTTCACCTCTGGCTGTGGAAAAGTCCCATGAGCTCCCCAAAGTACTGCTTCCTGAGGTAGCCGACTTTAATGAAAACTGTATTGCTGAACACTTCAGGGCCCTTCCTGGCGCCCCCTTTACTCCTCAAACTTCAGGTCTTTAGTATTTGGCACCCCCTTTACTGTACACTCCTGGTTAGCTGGCTCCTGGATCCTCTTTGACCTCTCTGGAGTGGTCCTCTCTCCTAGACAGACCCCTGGGCAGATCTTGAGTACTCACGACACAGTTTTTCCTGAAGATCTCTGCCCAACAGCTCCACTCGGTCAGCAACTCTGGATCCCTTGCAACCCAGCTCAACCTCCGGTCCCTAGGCCAACTGCCTGGACCACCTTCTCACTTTTACAGGAAGAGAGACAGCCATCACCTCCTGCTGGGACTGATGCTCCCGCCAAAAGATACTCTGTCACATGGATTTATTTCTAATCCCAGGGTGCACTGCGGCAAACCCCGCCCACTGGGACAGTCAAAAGCCCTAGTGTACTATTGGCCAGGTTTCCTCCACTGTCCAACAAGATCCCTCATTTGATACAGTGGGGAGACTCCCCAGACTCAACAGGACACACCTGGAGCCATGTGACAGAACAGCTAACAGATCCAGCCCTCCTGATAAGCAGACAGGGCCAATATATGCTTATGTATGGCCCACCGACCTAGAGGGTGCTACATATATATACTGAATATGAGCTGGACTGTTTTATATATATATATATATATATATATATATATACAGTATAACTAAGTAAAACTATTGACGGTTGTCATGTAAAGTGCGATATATGCCCAAGCCTGTGCTGACTACTTGTGTGATATTTGCACATTATTATTTTACCTCACATCGGGCTGCTAAAGGATGACAGAAGCAATGTAATCATAACAACTAGCTGCTGATTAGTGAATCAGCCCCATGGTGTCTATATATTTTCTTTTCCAGTCAAGTGTGCTGAGAAAGGTCCGCACACTTTGTTCAAACAAATGATGTCCTTTTTCCAGAGGAATTTCTAGCATGGCGGTTCCTCCTCTAATATGTTAACATTTCCACAACGGCTGTGTTTTTTTTCATGCCTTGGGAATGCTGTGTCTCTCCCCCGATCCGTCTGAATTCTCCAAACACTGAATGTATCTGGTCACCATTTTTTCCACAGCCTTTTTCTGTTGATAATAAATTTACCTCACTAAAAATTGTTGGTATTCTTTCGTAGTAGGCCTCACTTGGGAGGAAAGTGACCCTAACCATCTTAACACAGAGGAAGATATTTTGCAAAGCAATGAATGGTTCTGCACTGTGATAAGGTCATAGTTCTTCTAAAAAATAGCATAAATTGCTTTATTTGTGCCTAGAACAATTTGATTCATTATTTTTTTTACAAACACATACGTCTTAAATGAATTCTTAAAGTGACACTAAGCAATATCCTTATTTTTTAAAAAAAAATAACCCATACACATCCACTACTTAATGGCCCTGTAATCTATTTCTTATTAAATTGTTTTCTTTTATTTGGAACAAGTAGTGCACCCTACACATCCCATAGCTCATAGTTCATTTTAGGAGCAAGCAAGAGAGGGTGGCTGCATTCCTACTTATAGTGGCACCATGGAATTTGGATTACAGCAGCAAAAAAAATAAAAATTAAAAAAGATAAGCTAAGAAGCTAAGGCACTTTTTTAGTTATATTCATACTTGAAATGTTTTTTTCTTAAAACTGGAGTTTAGTGTCCCTTCACCCTTTGGAAGTTCTCTCTGCCAGGCATTTGGAACCAGGCAGAGACCCACAGCATATCTGCACACATGCGGGGTATTCCTGCTGATGCCTACACATGCCACTTGCTCAGAGATGTATAATAACTAAGTAGAACGACTTCACTACTGCACTTAAGTACCGAAAGGCGGTATCTGTACTTTCCTAGAGTAGAATTTTTTTCTCCTACTTCCACTTTTACTTCACTACATTTTTTCGATGATTTTAATACTTCTACTCCAATATTTTTTTTTTGTGCTGCATAGTTACTCGTTACTATTATAAAAATTACCACTGCCAGAACAGTAGATGTCAGGTTTCATGAAGCTCAAAACATGTGTATTATCAGCGCATACGAAAATAAATGCTACTGTATGTATAAATAAAAGCTGCATTTGAAATAATAAAAAACAATATGATGTTCAAACTTTTGACTTCTTTCTTTAATAACTACATAACACAGTACTTGTACTTTTACTTTCAGTACTTGAGTAGCAATTTTTTTTTTCAAAACTACTGGTACTTTTACTTTCAGTACTTGAGTAGCAAAATTTAAAAAAAAAACGACTTGCAATACTTAAGTACAAAAAATGTTGAATACTTTATTACTTCTACTCAAGTCACTTTTTGATCGAGCACTTCCACTTCTACTCAAGTCACTTTATGATCGAGCACTTGTACTTTTACTCAAGTATGGGTTTCGAGTACTTTATACAACTCTGCACTTGCTTCTGTTTATAGGATCTTCTAGAGCCTCGCAGGCAACTACCTGTTTGCGCTTGTGTGGAATCTTAAAGTGCGTATGAGTCCATCAGCAAAACAATGGAATGTTTGATGTGGACATCAGGGGTCCTCATGTAATTCAGTAGGATAAAAGGTACAAAATGTTTCTGAAAATGAGAAAAAAAAATTCTAGTTTTGTAAGGTGATGGTGGGGGGAATCAGGAGAAACACAGTTAGTTTAACACATGAAGGCCTATTTTAATAGTGTTTTGAAAGTAGGAAAGGGTTAAAACCTCCATCAGATGTCTTTGTCCTATTGGTGGAGTTGCCTTTCACTTCCTGACCCAGAGACACAAATGGAAGTGAGAAAAAAATCCTCTCAGAGATGGAAGATACTCTTCTTTTGACAAGTGCAAACAGAACAGAGGTCCCCATTGAGTGATATGTCGTTTACTCCTGCTGCGTAATAAAATAAAATTGTGATGCACTAAACCTAGGAAGCTTGCTATTTTGCTGTTTACCAATTTAAATGTCATATTATATTGTTCTGAATCTGTGTGTGTGCAGTGTTGCTCAAAAGTTTGCATACCCTGGCAGAAATCATGAAGTCTAGTGAAGTATGTCAATGTGTTGTCAGGCATATTGTAACAGTTTTTTTTGGTTCTGTAAAGGTTTCTTTCTGGAAACTCAACCATGCAACCATTTTTGTTCAAGTATCATGGTATTGTGCTCCCTAAAACATAACTGACATATCTAAGAAGACAACCATTTTTATTCCATTACTGTTAGTGGGACTGATAAGCTAACCAGTTTTTGCACCGATTCTAGCCCTCATCTATGAAATCCAAGCTGCACCACTCCGCCAGCCTTTTTACTGGCATCTTATGCTGGCCATAGACACACAGAATTTCGGCCGTCTGCAGACTGAAAGATTATTCGTCGGTCGAAAGCGAGTTGGCCACTAACTTACAGAATAAACTCTTTTACATAATCGTTTTCATGATCATAATGATCGTTCAATAACATGCACAATATAAGTCAGATTATTTTCATTTCAATTTTACCATACACATAAAAACTTTTGTAGAAACGATAAAAGTTTTCGCTATGGATCCATCGACATTAGGCGGGCACATGATCGAAATCGTCGGTAAACTTGTGTTCACTAACGGCCCGATTTTCGAACGATCTTTCCTAAAACAACCATTTTCGGCCGAAATTCTGTATGTGTATGGCCAGCATCAGTCAGCCAAGGGACACTGCTTGCTGTGAAAATAATTCCTACTACAGGAGAGAAAATGTAAACACATACAAGATAAAAACAAAGAGCATTAAACAATTGTAAGAATGGAAAGACAAATGGGATGGTAGGAAGGAGTAATGCTTACCTTATTTTTTTTTTTTTTAAAAACACCAATTCCAGCAAGTATATCTAAACCATATATTTTTTTTTTTTTTTTTATATATAATAATAATAATAAGGCACTCGGACACAAATTTGGATAAAAGGCCGCGGCTTACTTTATTAACTGGTATAAATATAACCATAAAACCATTTTATAAATATATATAAATACAGACCAACCCAGTCATAAACAACTCGGGTTGTCATTTACAGCAGATCAAAATTGATCAACATCCACAGGACAGGCAATGCCTCATTGCCTGTCACCAAACCCCCGCAGCGCGGCCATTTCAATTAAAGAGCCGAGGTTGGCATTGAATATATACAGGCCAATACCCGAGAGGTGAACACCATCCTCCCGATACAAACCATCAATTCCACCCTCCAGGTCCGAGTGCCTATATGTCAATACCCCAACCTGTGCTAGAACCTTCTCCAGAGCCCGATTGACACGCTTCTTAACTTTGCCTAATAAACGCAAATGACCGGACGACCAAACCAGCCTGTGAACGATCTCCGAAAACATAACAACCATTCCCGGAAATCTCACCTTCAGGCTGTGCAGGTCATCACGGATACCTAAAAGTAGATCCAGAGTTCTAACTTTACCCACATCGTTACCCCCCAAGTGCACCACAAGAATATCAGGCGGGGGCCGGGACACAAAGAGATCCTCTAAACTGGGCAATAACTCCTCTAACCGCATGCCCCTCTTACTGAACCAAACAACTTGAAAACTTTTCCGATCCAGGCCAAGGAGCTCCGAGTAAATCCGGTGCCTTGCTCGCTGTTGTGCCCAAAAAACGTATGAGTGCCCCACAATCCACACCTGCAAGGGATCACCTGAAAGGAGCAAAAATGAGGTTAGGTCGCACATAAGATGTGTAACAATTGGACTTCCATCTACCTATACGTTTGATAAACCCCACCTCTAAACCTGCCCTAGAAGCCTCGGTTGCGGCCCCAATCCTAAAAGAATGTGACGAGAACCGCAACCAAACCCATACCAATTGATTGCAAACATTTCCTAAATACAAAATCAAATTGATATTTAGTCAGTGTCTTACCATTTTCATGTATCAAAAAATAAACATTACTACCCGATCTGATCTGTAAATAATCAGAGACCATCTGCACAGGGCAAACCGGGAACCACGAAACCTGTGCATGTGGCACCAGTGTCCCACCCCTGTCTGATCCGTTTTAGATTTAACTAGAAAAATGCTCAATCTGTCCGACGAACAGCAAACGTTAGCTAGTTCAAGACCTGATCCCGCAATTGAGCGCACCGGAATGATCTCAGAGATCCGCAATGCTGCAAAAAATAGCAACGAAAAAAACGCTCTGAACATTATCGCTTCAAACGACGAATAACATACGCCCGACACAACATCGCATAATCTTGTCAAAATATCCACTGTAATGGGGCGTCTCAAATCAGCATGAGCCGTTCTCCGCCTATAACCTTTCATGGCCTGCTGCACCGAGAAAAAGGATGAGCAGGCCGGATGACCCTGTAGTTTGACAAAAAAGGAAACCCCTGCCAACATCTTATTTACATGCGTCCAGGAGTAACCTTTTTCAAAAAGCGAGTTAAGAAAAAATAGGACCAACTCCTCTGAGAAGGACTCACGAGGGCTGTGCAAAGAATCAAGGAAAGACAGCCACACAGCAAACGCCGATCGATAGCCCGACCAAGTGCTGTGTGCCAGTGAGTGCTGCACATTGTCCATCACCAACGCTAAACTAACTCCCACAGGTGAGTCGGGCATGGCATGCCTACAGTATCCGCTTCTGGGAGGAGCTGAAAGAATTTCTGAACCTGAAAACGAGATAAAGAATCCGCCAGGTCATTGCTTTTCCCAGGAACATAAGTCGCCTTAATCCACACATTTAAAGTCAAACATTTAAAAACCATGTACCTGAGCAAAGCAATGACTGGCGGAGACCTGGAGGACAAGCAATTGATGGCGTACAGAACACCTTTGTTATCCGTACTAACCAACAATCGCCGATTTCTAAAATTCTCACCCCATACCCCCAAGGCCACAATAATGGGAAACAATTCTAGCAACACAATGTTCTTAATCAATTTTGTACGTTTCCAATGCTCACACCACCGCTCCGCGCACCAGTGCGTTCGCCAAATTGCTGCGAAACCCACTGAACCCGCAGCGTCAGTGAAGAGCAGGAAATCAGAATCCAAAATAAAATCTTCTTGCCAGACAGCTCTCCCATTAAAGTTAGACAAAAACTGTAGCCACACCAATAAGTCCTCCCTCATATCATGGGTAACTCTAACATGAGCCGAGGGGGACTTCATACCTGATACAGAGAGATACAGTCTCCTGGAAAAAGCCTTCCCCACAGGTATGACCCTGGAGGCAAAGGCCAACAAACCCAGAAGAGACTGCATCTCCCTGAGACAAACTTTCCTTTTTCTCATTACCAGGTACAACATACCTCGCAGCCGACGAATCTTGTCAGGTGGCAGTCTGAACTCCATCAATCGCGAGTCCACGGTAATACCTAAAAACTCAATACATGTGCAAGGCCCCACCGTCTTTTCCCCTGCTAAAGGGATACCAAAGGCCTCGCAGAGCATGAAAAAAGTTTTTAAAATAAATTCACAATCAGGGGTGTCCACTTTCCCCATAAATAAAAAATCGTCCAGATAATGAAGTATCTGAGACTTCCCAGACACCTGCTTCACCACCCACTTCAAAAATGTAGCAAAACTCTCGAAATA
Organism: Pelophylax lessonae; assembly: GCF_965119305.1. Taxonomy (NCBI): domain Eukaryota; kingdom Metazoa; phylum Chordata; class Amphibia; order Anura; family Ranidae; genus Pelophylax; species Pelophylax lessonae. Next base: position 93,304,968 of record NC_138772.1, on the reverse strand, counting down.
ATAGCAGGAAAGTGAACACCCCATAGGAAGACACCTATCAAAGTAAAATTTTCCTTCAAAAAAGATACCCAGTGAACTGAAACAGGAAGGATGCAGGGGCAGTAACCGAAAAGCGGATTTAATGTCCGCCTTTGCCAGCAATGCCCCCCTACCCAAACCCTTAACCATACACAGAGCATCTTCAAATGTAGAATAATGCACTGATGCATAGTCCAGATCAATCTGCTCGTTTAAAGAATCACCCCGCGGATACGACAGGTGATGGATCAAACGAAAAGAATTCGGTTCTTTTTTGGAACAATACCAATCGGGGACACTCTAAAGTTTTCAAAAGGAGGGGAAGAAAATGGGCCCACAAACCTTCCTTCAACTATTTCTTTATTTATTTTCTCCAACACCACATGGGACATACCATCCACAGATTTTACATTTTTAACAACCGTGCATCCCTGACCTGAAAACAGTGGAAGGCGAAAACCAAACTGAAAACCCTCAGTTAACAGATCCGCCTTCCACCGGTCGGGGTATGCCTGCAGCCAAGGCAGCAGCTCTGCCAGCCTCACTGGTGTTTGGGCCTTTAGGAACACCTCCCTGCTGGGCCCCTGCCATACGCTTGAAACATTTGGCCACCGGGTGAGCCCCGGCGCAAAATGCACACTCGTGCCGGTATTTGCAAGTACCCGGCCATCGGCATTGCGCATCATTAAAGGCAAAGCAGATTCCACGCTTGTAACCCGAGGGGGCTGCTGGCTGGGGCACCTGGGCACCAGGTGCAAAGCGGAGCTGAAAGGACCGCTGGGGAAGAAATAAGTCCAACCACAGCCCGACATCCTTAGAACCCCAGGACAGACCGGGATGGACCGCCATTTTCTGTCTAAAAGCTATGTCATAATTGTACCAAGCAACCCCCCCGAATCCTTTATAAGCTTCAAGTATAATCTCGATGTGGTGGAATAAACCCACACTTCTGCCAGGGAACTTCTCGCACAAAATAGAGCAATAGATACAAAACGCCTGAAGCCAATTAAAAATCGATTTTGGCACAAAACGTTTTCTATCAGTTTCCTCCTCTTTCTTATCTCCTTTGGTCATAATCTCCCTAGCGGAAGGAAGCAGGGACAATAAATCAATATAATCACCTTGCCATATCTTTTCTTTCAAAGAGTCAGGCAAGTGCATTCCCAAGGGTGAAATGGTACAGGGCATAGCTTCCTTTAAAACTGATTCTGGGAGATTCTGAACCCTCGCAGTATCAAACATGCTACCCTTGCTATGGACACTAGGTGGCGCCCAGACCTCAGAAAGATCAGGCACCACCTCAGCTGGCTTGGGAGACTGAAAATTCTGGCAGAAGCTTCTAAACATGGAGAAAAAAGCATCCGGGTCTGAAGAGCCCGGCCACTCACCGCCCAGTACCGGCTGACCCCCGGGGGGATTCGGATCCTCAGGCTCATATGTCTCCTCCTGAGAGACATGCGGATGGCTGCAGGGTGGATTGCTGCCCTGGAGGAGCGCGCCCTGGGCAGCAGCAGGCGGCCTCCCTCCAGCTTGATGTCCGGCTCGCTGAGATCCAGCCGGTCTTGAACCCACCGACACGCTCCTGCTTCTCGATGCGGCCTCTTCCGGGCGCCCGCGACGGTCCCCGCTGTCCACGCTCCGCCCGGCCGGGCGCTTCGGAGCCGCAGGCGAGTACCGTCTCCTCGGTGTCCTCTTCCTTCTGTCCGGGCCGACTGCCCCGGAACTGCTCCGCTGCTCGTCCTCTCCGCTTACGTCGCCCGTCCGGTGACCGGCGTCGACATCCGGCGGAATCACCTCAGCTTGACCCGACGCGAACTCCAACCCGGCAGTCAACCCTCCGTCTTCTTCCGCCGTCGCCGTCGCCGCCACCGATGCAGGGCCCGCCAGTCCCACCGCTTCAGATGACCGGGGAAGCTGGAGACATCTGCGGAGCCAGTCCTCGCCGCCTTCTTCACCCGCCCGCTCAAGCAACTGCCGGATGAGGGACATCGTTCAGGAGACCACCAGAAAGCAGGAACACAGGACTGCTGAAAACAGGTAGGAAGATTTCCAGAAGATTGAGCCCCCTGAGGCAGGCAGCTGCTTAAATACCCCTTCTTCTGAGGTAACCTCCACCTCATAGGCTGAGGCGAGCGGGCGGAGAGAAGGGGCTCATTCGCTGAGACCCTTCAGAAAGATACTAAACTGCCTGACAACTACCTAAGCCACCTAGAGACCCCACTAACCTGCCTAGTAACCCATACTGGCGGGAAAAACTAACCTGAAGAGATATATGGGCCTCATCACCTAAACCCTTTTAACCCTGTACTCCCAGCTATCCCTTCCACCATCCCATATGAAAGAGGGGCTAATTTAGCCCCCTTTCTAATATGGAAAGGCATTTTCTCTTTTTTTCTTATTTTTTTATGTTTGCTTTTTTATTGTTCTTTGTGGTTTTTTGTTTTTTTTTATTGAGCATCAAGATAAAATACATTCAAGAAAAAACCTACAAATGCTCGTACACAAGGGAAAGACAAATGAAACAAAACAAAATGACAAAAGGTAAAAGGGGAAGGCGGGTGGGGACCTTTTTTCTTCTGCTGTAATGAGTGAAACGCAGAACTTCCATTGGCTATGGCAGGAATACAGTTACAAACCGGCCCCCCACCTCCCTTTACAGGACACTACACAGATCTTTTGCCAGTTCTTTTCTACCCCCCTATGGCTCAGTATCTAGCCTGCTCACTGCATCCAGGTGAGAACTAACAAACTCATTGACTATTTATACACAGACACTAATTGCAATTTAAAAAGCCACAGATGTGGGAAATTAACCGTTAAATGCCATTTTAACCTATATGTGTCACTTTGTGTGTCTGTACTAAGGCCACACATTCCAGGGTATGAGAACTTTTGATCAGGGCCATATGGGTGATTTCTGTAATCATTATGATTTAAAAAGGAGCCAAACAACTATGTGATATTGAATGGCTTCATATGAGCACCATACTTAAATAAAAGACAGTTTTTTGGAGTGATCAGTCATATTTTCAGTATCAATGCCAAAATGTCATGATTTCTGCCATAGTGTAACAACTTTTGAGCACAACTGTATATATTCAGTATATATATATATATATATATATATATATATATATATATATATATATTTATTTTTTTTTTTCTGTGTTCAGTCTTTTTAGTATTTTAGTATCAGAAGCTTTTATTTTTAAAGCTAAACCCCAGGAATTATATTTTCTGCCTACTTATCCAAATGGCTACTCATGGTTCTGTGAATCACTGCAGAACTCAACCTATATAGTAAAAGTTATGAGCGGCTTCCTCTCTGCACAATTAACACACAGGGTCACTTGCTCAGGACCTCCACTGTTCATAGAACACCTTGTATTTATTTTTTTATTTTTTTCAATAAATACAAGGCATTCTCTGATGGGTTGAGGTGGAAATTGTGATGTTACGACCCCTTCTCTCTACCCTATCAGAGAATGCCTTATGTCCACCTTAGTAGCCCTTCCAATATCAGATATGGATAAATACATCAAGATGGCCAGTGTAAGTACGCAAAAAATATAATTTCTGAAGTTTAGCTTTAATACCTTGAGTTAGACACCTAAAGGTATGACCTTAATGACATCTGCCTGCTCTACCAGTGAAAACTATAAGCATATTACTTTTTTTTTGTAATTAAAATGTCCTTCTCCATTCTTCTTGTAGCACCCTACAGGTAGGTGCTAGGTAAATGTATAGTGGGCCTTGTCTGCCTAACAGCATGGCCATGAATTCTTTGGTTAGGGTGTCATGGTTTCCAGGTGTGTCTGCTGAGGGGGAAGTCTCCCCATTGGCTCCTGTGAGAGGCTTCTCATAGGGCAGTGGAGGAAGCCCAATCAGGGGACACATTCAGGCTTGTAACTACCCCAGAAAGTAGATTATGCTGCAAAGGATTCTGGGAGTGGGTATAAGTTTGGGGGAAGCGCGTGACCCGGCGTTTTTGGCGGGAGCAGAGTCCCAGGAGAGAGAGAGAACGGCTGTCTCTCCTCCTGTCTGAGGAAGAGGATGTCTCGGGGTGTCGCTCGAGAATCCAGAGAGTGCTGAGTTGAGCTGATGGGATCCGGTGTGCCAAGAACCAGCAGAGAGCGAGAGGGGTTCAGTCCCAGGAAAGTCTACACAGGTCGTGAGTACTGAGGATTGCCCCTGGGGTCTGCCTGGAGAGTTAGAGGAGACCACTCTGGAGGAGGTTCTGGGATCCAGTGTCAGCTAGTAGTAAAGGGGGTACCTAGGTTGAGAACCCTGAAGTAGCAAAGGGGGTACATAGTCAGTGGACCCTCAAGAGCTAAAGTGTAAAGGGGGTGCCTGTGGTTTGGGCCCTGAATGGTGCAGAGTGCCAGTTGAGAGTTGCAGCTAAACATTAATTCACAGCAAGCTACCTCAAGCCAGTGCCAGGCTGGAGAGGGTGGTCAGTGACTTTGCAGTGCAGCAGTGTCAGTAGTTCTATGCTTCACAGTCCTGAGTCTTCTGGACCTAGAGTTGAGGATTCAGCACTTCAGTCAAGATACAGTGTGTTCTAAGTGTCAGCGAGCGCTGGCTAGCGTCTGCTGGCGTCAAGGCATCGTTAATAGACATTTTCTTGGATAAAGTCCCGAATTGTATTTAGTTAAGCCTAAAGGAGTATGCCACTCATTCCCTTCTCCCATCCCCTTTATCTACAATAAAACCACAAAAACCAAGATGCCGGAGTTGTCAATCTCTCAGTTCTCACAACCAGGGTCGCAGCTCACATGGGCTGGAGAGGTAACCGGTAACAATGGCAGACCCACATCAGGCCACAGGCCTGGAAAACCTGCTACATTCTCAAAATAAAAGATAAAAAATTATCCGGAGGGAGACTTTCTTTTTCATAAAACCTTTTCTCCACATTTTATCCATGCAGGTTGGATAACTAAATCACAGTGAAAGAAAACTGCAACATGTGTTTGCAATCCAGCTTACTGTTTGTGCAGTATGTCAGACTATGCATATATACTTAATTACATGAGACAGGATTTGTTTGACAAAAGGTGTAAATGGGACCTTTTGTCAGTAAAGTCAGGGTATCTGCACTGTAACAACAGTCTGTCTTGTGTTTCACAGTTGATCCGTTCCTGAGTTTTTCCATAGTACTGATTGAGAAGCTGTTGTAGGTGCTACTGGAAGACTCTTTGAGCAGTGACTCCGTCAGCGCACCAAAAACCATAAACCTTCTATAATCAGAGGTGTTATTCCACATTCATCATTTATAACTATTACTTATTCATTTCAATAGTGAAACACCTAGGGAATAATAAGGAGAACCTCATTAAGACTAATTTAAAAGACAATAAGCAGTGTCACCGTTGAAGAAACTGGGTGATTGATGAATACGAGGATAATACAAAAACAGCTAACACATACAGAATCTAAAGATGTAAGTGAGTGAGTAACTTTGAAAGAAAATATTCATTAAGTAAACTTGGCATAATACATCTACATAGGTGCAGTAACAGTGTTTTTAACATACGTGTTTCACATGCGCATACATATTTAACGTTTGTCGATGCATATTTTTTTTTGCATTAATGAGATTTTTTTCAAATTATAGCGGGAACTATAAGGGCTTACTCGCACTAGGCATGATTTCCTTGTACCCATGCATGATATTCCCCACCTTCCCATTTCTCTGTTGAGCTGTTTTCACATTGTGCTGGACCCAAACATGCTTGTAGGTGGATCCAAGTGTGACTGTATTAGCCACATACTCTCCACCAGGGCCTACTTTAAAGAGGGCTGACCAGGGCTTAACACACAGGCCACTAATAGTCCACAGCCAACACAATGCTTAATTTCTGCTACTTGTGTGCACAAATGGTGGGTCCTAGAGTCATTGCTTCCCGTACTTCTGCTTACTAATAGCATCTGGCCTCTTTGGCTGGGAACACTTCTTGTGCAGTGCCCTGCATCTCCAGCGTGTTTGCAGGAATGGGTACAGATGGTCTGTCAGACACCTGAGGCCCATGAGACATGGTGGCGCAAGTCACTTGCCGCATGCTGCATACAGAAGGTCAGCAACTCACCGACAAGAGGGAGAGCACTTTCCCCGCCCACCGCCTGCCCCAACCCAACCAGGTTTGCAGTTGAGTTGTTTCTCCCGAATCCTATATCCCACTGTGTGTTTCTACATGAGATACACCATTCTATCAGCTAACCTAATGGGGTACTGTCTCCCCTTACATCACCAATGTTACCAGGAATACACTTTACTTACTTCACAGCAGCCACAAGCTCTGTCTAACTCCCTTTTATTAATAGTGAGGTAGTCCATAGGTACAGTTCAAACAAGATTGTTTTCTTTTATTCAGAAACATAGTAGCATAGCTCTCAGATCCCAATAGAAGGTGTGCCCATTCTGGGGTTAATGGAAAAGATACTTGTAACGACACCCCAGGTATGAAAGGGGTTACAGTCATTTAGGACATTTCATTCCTGAACACAAAGGCAGCTACCGGACACTTCACTCAGCAGAACAAGAAACCCATACGAATAATCCCCCCCCCCCAAGTATGAGACGAGGCTCTGTATTGAGGGTCAAGCAGGAATCAGACTGTTTATTGAAAAGGAATACACACTTTATATACACGTCAGAAGTAATGCAGTCACTACATGAACAGTGACCCAAATCCAGCCCCCACCATCACACAATGGTTACATAACGAGCCCCCCAATACACATTGCTCTGAGTGTCAATACATCCCTTAGCAGACAACAGGTGAGTTCATTAGCACACTTAACAATAGGTGAATGGAAAGCCACCTCAGACAAGAATATCACAATTTACTTATTCAGACAAAAGCAACATCGTTAGACAGTCGGTCTCCACATTAAACTTCCTGGAATGCCCATATTAGGAGTTGTACTTCCTGGTCAGAGACCTCACAATGTACAGGGAATAAAATCTTCATATTTCAAGAGAGACATCATTCCTGAATATCACTGTCCCATTTGGAGCCATCCAAACCATATCCCCAGTGCCCCCCAGTTTCCTGGTCACCCCACGCCCAAAGTGACTCCCGTCACAATACTCCATACCATCCTTAATTTAGTTGCTGCCCTTTACCATCGGTCGATTGCACCCAGCTAGACCCCACCCACAGTTGATAAATAATACAGCCAGGAAGGCTGTAAGTTCACCTCACTTCCTGGAAGAAATCTATGAAAATGTGCTTGGACACGGTTATTGATCACACAAATGCAGTGGATTTTTCATGTCAGATGTACTTGAACACAGGACAGATCGTTTAGAGTGAGTGTGCACTAAGTTAAAGGAAAATAGTTGACTGACTTCTACTGTTTGTCATATGCATTTCTGTGTGGTACTGTCCACTCCTGTAGGCCCATTTAGGGCCCATTCACACTTTTACTTTGCGATAACTTATGCGTTTCCGCAACACACATTAAATGGATCAGCACACTGCAGTGCCATTCAATTTCTAAGGCACCCTGTTGCACTAATGACCACATGTCCTGTGGAGCTCTTCAATGCAAAAAAATATTATTGTATGGAAGTATGATTTTCAGCCATTTTGGCTGGGGATGGGAGGGCGGCCCTAATAAGGTTAATCAATGCAGAAAATGGCTAAAATAAATTGTTATTATTGTATTCTGTTCTCCAGGTAACAAAGTACATGTACTACTTTGTCTCATCTTCCTAAGTGCTGTCTAAAAAAGCTAGCTGCAAGATTGGGCCCATTCCCTCTCCCATGAGCATCTGAATACACAACCAACAAGGAGACAGCTGCTGTAACAAATAACACTTTTCTCTGTCTCCAAGCATCTGCCCATTTGCCTGGAACATTTTAGTTTACAAGCCCCCCTCCCCCCAAATGCTTGGGGAAAAATAAAAGAGCCATCTGTGAAAGCAGCAATCTCCTTGCTAGCTGTGTTGTCAGATAGCCATAAGGGTAGGGGCGTGCCCTGTTCAACCTCACAGTTAGCCTAAACCCTAGTACACCCAATCAGAAAATCGTATGAAACATACTACTTTTGAAGTGATCGTACGATAATCTGATTGATAATACGCAGCTTTCGAGAGGTGATCAGGACAGGTCGCACAAAAATATCCGGGGGATAAGGGGATTATATGGGACAAGCAAAACATTTTTTCTCGTACAATGCCTTATTGTAAATTCCTTTTTCCCTGATTTCTCTGTCAAAATCAATGGCTCAACTATCAAACAGTCCCCCCATGCCAAGGTCCTAGGTGTAATTCTGGACTATCCTTTCAGCCCCACATCTAGTCGCTGTCCCAAGCTTGCCGCCTCAACCTCCGCAACATCTCCAAGATCTTCCAATCCACTCCCTGGTCATCTCTCATCTTGATTTCTGCAACTCCCTTCTCATTGGCTTACCTTTAAAAAGGCTATCCCCACTTAGGTCCTTCATGAATGCTGCTGCCAGGCTCATCCACCTTACAAACCAATTGGCGTCTGCTACCCCTCTTTGCCAATCCCTCCATTGGCTGCCACTCAACCAACAAATTAAATTCAAGATACTTACCATAACTTACAAAGACATCCATAACTTGGCCCCCAGGTACATCACTAACCTGTTCTCAAAATACCTACCAAATTGTTCTCTTCATTCCTCCCAGGACCTCCTGCTCTCTAGTTCCCTTGTCATTTCATCCCATGCTCACCTCCTGGACTTCTCCCGAGCCTCTCCCATCCCCTGGAATGCTCTACCCCAATCTGTCCAACTATCTCCTACTTTGTCCACTTTCAGACAATCCCTGAAAGCACATCTCTTCAGAGAAACCTGTCTGGCCCACACCTAACCACTGTACATTTATTTTCTCCATCAGCACATCCCCTTCATGGTTATTAACTCTTGTATCTCTTGACCCTCCCTCTTCGATTGTAAGCTCAAACTAGCAGGGCTCATACTGTCTACCCTCAAGTTATAAATCTCTGTGTAAACTGTTGGCGCTATATAAATCTTGTATATTAATAATAATATTATTATTGTACAATTTTTTTTTTTTAAATCAGTACAGTTTTTAAATGAAAATATAATACAAATACAATACAATATGTTGCATCACATCCAATTATTTTTTTGTCGTACGAGAATTTTCGTAACTTTAGTAACCGCTTCATTCTCGGTATGGAGAAAAAGGACTTCCATGTGTCCGATAATCTAATCGTGTATACTAAGTTTTAGACAGTACCTAATAAGATAGAACAAAGTACTAAGTGTACTTTGTTTCCTATGGAACAGAATACAATCCTAAAGTGTTACTAAAACCCAGAAGCTTGCATTCACTATATTTGGTCCCCCACAGTACACAGAACATGGAAATGCAATAGTTTAGTAAATATAAACTGCTAAATACCTTTTCTCATCAGCAGTATTTAGCAGTCTTGTGACTTCTATCAGTGTCTGGTTAAAGCTTGTAGGAGGAGTTTTAATTCTCCTCTGACTGTCCTATGAAGCTGCAGGCCCTCTGTCTGGACAGTGCTGATTGGCCCTGTGCTGATCACATGCACCCTCCCAAGACACAAAAAAAAAAAAACTTTCTAGCAATACGCACCAAACTGAGCCTGTGCAGAGTGACTCCAAAGGCTCCGTACTATTACAAGATAGATTGGGGACAGTGGAAGAAGGGGAGAATCAGAGAAAAAATGAAAAAAAGCTTTTTTACACAATGCGGAGGATTAACACCTTAGGTTCCACAGTGAGTATAACAGACATGCTTTACAGCATATACAGACTGATTTTACTTCTCTGGGTTTAGTAACACTTTCACTATCGAAGCGAGGCTTTTTTTTAAGTGGTAGTAGTTTATATTTGCCTACATTTTAACACTTTAGGAAATGTTTATCTTGGCTCTGTCTCCCGCATCCATACCCGGTGTCCAATACAAGTGGCGCTCAGAAGTTTGGTTTATTTAGTTAAGTTAAATACTGCAAAAGAGGAGTGAAATTTTGTGCCTTTTTTATTACGGGTTTTTAGAACTCAGCTTTTGCCTTTTTTCAATGTCAGACCAAAGACTATGATTACCTGTTCACTACAGGAATGCAGAGCCTGTGGCGTATTCCAGCAGAGAGCCAATGGATCTAAATTCATCTAATGTAAGAACTAACATGCATGACTGACCTTGATTGTGCTTTTAAACCTAAGTAGAGCTACTTTAATGATTTATACAGCATGTATATATATATATATATATATATATATATATATATATATATGTAACCACTTCTGGACCGGAAGATTTTCCCCCTTAATGACCAGGCTATTTTTTGCGATTTGGCAATGCGTTACTTTAATAGACAATTGTGCGGTTTTGCACCGCTGTATCAAAATAAAATAATGTCCTTTTTTTCCTCATAAATAGAGCTTTCTTTTGGTGGTATTTGATCACCTGTGTGATTTTTATATTTTGCACTATAAACAAAAAAATTGCGACAATTCTGAAAAAAAAAAAATAACAGTATTTTTCACTTTCTGCTATAAAAAAAAATAATTAAAAATCTATTTTTTTCATCATTTTAGGCCAATTTGTATTCTGCTACATATTTTTGGTAAACAAAAATTCCACTAAGAGTATTTTGATTGGTTTGCGCAAAAGTTATCGCGTCTACAAACTAGGGGAAAGATTTATGTCATTTTTATTTATTTATTTATTTTTTTACTAGTAATGGCGGCCATCAGCAATTTTTGGCGGGGCTGCAACATTGCGGGGTACAGATCAGACACCTAACTGACCTTTTTGACACTTTTGGGGGGACCAGGGACATTACTACAGTAATCAGTTCTAAAAATATGCACTGTTACTGTACTAATAACACTGGCAGGGAATGGGTTAACACCAGGCAGGGGCGATCAAAGGGTTAAACTTGTGCCGAGGGGGTGCTTTCTAACTAAGTGGGGAATGGGCTCACTGGATGAACAAAGAGACATGTGTTCCTAAATAGGAGGAACACAGGAGCTCTGCATTGATTGCTGAGAGAACAACAGTCTGCTGTGTTTACAACAGCAGACCGCCGTTCTCTCTCCACAGGGAGCCGACCTGCCGCCATATAACTGCGGCGTCTGGTCGGCAGGTGGATATATATATATATATATATATATATATATATATTACTGTGCAAAGGTTTTAGGCAGGTGTGGAAAAATGCTGTATATTAAGAATGCTTTCAGAAGCAGAAGTGTTAATAGTAGTGTTGAGCGAACACGGACTGTATTATTCGTGTTCGTACCGAATAATTGGATTTTTGTTACCCGAACACGAACACGGACACTTTACTGTATATTCGGGTAAAAATCCGTGTTCGGTCGTTTTATTTCCGGGTTTTGCATGCTTTGGCGCTCTTTTCATGGCGGGCTTTCAACAGCCAATCAACAATCGTTTAACTGGTGTGCCTTAAGCCATCCCAGCCATGCCTGCAAATGTCTCAGTAGCTGTGATTGGCCGTCTGAAGCATGTGACCGAGTCTTTATAAGTTCGAGGCAGCCGCAGCGGCGTCATTATGCTGCTTAGATCAGGGACAGAGCACACATCAACGTGCTGGCTGCTGATTAGGGAAAGATAGGCAGGAAAAAAACATTTGTGTCCTGATAGAATTGAGGGACAGGTCGGAGTGTTTAGGCAGGGCGAGTTGTAGGCATTTTAGGGATAGAGTCTGCTGAATTATAGGGTCAGTGTGTTCTACAAACTACAATCGATATTGCTGTGTGGGGTGGGGTCTGCACTTAGTTCTCCTGATCTACGATCTCTTCTCAATCCTGTTAGGGACAGAGTCTGCTGAATTTTAGGGAAAGTGTGTTCTACAAACTACAATCGATATTGCTGTGTGGTGTGGGATAGGAGATAGGCAGGTGTCAGTGATCCACATCCATTTTTCTGTGTGTGGGCTGCAGTGAACACAATCTTTTTGGGGTGCAGTGAACAAAATCTTTGTGGGGTGCAGTGAACAAAACCTTTGTGGGGGTACAGTGAACACAATCTTTGTGGGGTGCAGTGAAGACAATTCTTGTGGGGTGCAGTGAAGACAATCCTTGTGGGGTGCAGTGAACAAAATCTTTGGGGGGTACAGTGAACACAATCTTTGTGGGGTGCAGAGAAGACAATCCTTGTGGGGTGCAGTGAACAAAATCTTTGGGGGGGTACAGTGAACACAATCTTTGTGGGGTGCAGTGAACAAAACCTTTGTGGGGTGCAGTGAACACAATCTTTGTGGGGTGCAGTGAAGACAATCCTTGTGGGGTGCAGTGAAGACAATCCTTGTGGGGTGCAGTGAACAAAATCTTTGGGGGGTACAGTGAACACAATCTTTGTGGGGTGCAGTGAACAAAACCTTTGTGGGGTACAGTGAACACAATCTTTGTGGGGTGCAGTGAACAAAACCTTTGTGGGGTACAGTGAACACAATCTTTGTGGGGTGCAGTGAAGACAATCCTTTTGGAGTGCAGTGAACACAATCTTTGTGGGGTACAGTGAACACAATCTTTGTGGGGTGCAGTGAACAAAACCTTTGTGGGGTACAGTGAACACAATCTTTGTGGGGTGCAGTGAACACAATCTTTGTGGGGTGCAGTGAACAAAACCTTTGTGGGGTGCAGTGAACACAACCTTTGTGGGGTACAGTGAACACAATCTTTGTGGGGTGCAGTGAACAAAACCTTTGTGGGGTACAGTGAACACAATCTTTGTGGGGTACAGTGAACACAATCTTTGTGGGGTGCAGTGAACAAAACCTTTGTGGGGTACAGTGAACACAATCTTTGTGGGGTGCAGTGAACAAAACCTTTGTGGGGTCAGTGAACACAATCTTTGTGGGGTGCAGTGAAGACAATCCTTTTGGAGTGCAGTGAACAAAATCTTTGTGGGGTACAGTGAACACAATCTTTGTGGGGTGCAGTGAACAAAATCTTTGTGGGGTACAGTGAACACAATCTTTGTGGGGTGCAGTGAAGACAATCCTTGTGGGGTGCAGTGAAGACAATCCTTGTGGGGTGCAGTGAAGACAATCCTTGTGGGGTGCAGTGAACAAAATCTTTGGGGGGTACAGTGAACACAATCTTTGTAGGGTGCAGTGAACACAATCTTTGTGGGGTGCAGTGAACACAATCTTTGTGGGGTGCAGTGAACACAATCTTTGTGGGGTGCAGTGAAGACAATCCTTTTGGAGTGCAGTGAACACAATCTTTGTGGGGTACAGTGAACACAATCTTTGTGGGGTGCAGTGAAGACAATCCTTGTGGGGTGCAGTGAAGACAATCCTTGTGGGGTAAAGTGAACAAAATCTTTGGGGGGTACAGTGAACACAATCATTGTGGGGTGCAGTGAACAAAACCTTTGTGGGGTACAGTGAACACAATCTTTGTGGGGTGCAGTGAAGACAATCCTTTTGGAGTGCAGTGAACACAATCTTTGTGGGGTACAGTGAACACAATCTTTGTGGGGTGCAGTGAACAAAACCTTTGTGGGGTACAGTGAACACAATCTTTGTGGGGTACAGTGAACACAATCTTTGTGGGGTGCAGTGAACAAAACCTTTGTGGGGTACAGTGAACACAATCTTTGTGGGGTGCAGTGAACAAAACCTTTGTGGGGTACAGTGAACACAAACTTTGTGGGGTGCAGAGAAGAAAATCCTTTTGGGGTGCAGTGAACACAATCTTTGTGGGGTACAGTGAACACAATCTTTGTGGGGTGCAGTGAACACAATCTTTGTGGGGTGCAGTGAACAAAACCTTTGTGGGGTGCAGTGAACACAATCTTTGTGGGGTGCAGTGAAGACAATCCTTGTGGGGTGCAGTGAAGACAAACAATCCTTGTGGGGTGCAGTGAACAAAATCTTTGGGGGGTACAGTGAACACAATCTTTGTGGGGTGCAGTGAACAAAACCTTTGTGGGGTACAGTGAACACAATCTTTTTGGGGTGCAGTGAACAAAACCTTTGTGGGGTACAGTGAACACAATCTTTGTGGGGTGCAGTGAAGACAATCCTTTTGGAGTGCAGTGAACACAATCTTTGTGGGGTACAGTGAACAAAACCTTTGTGGGGTACAGTGAACACAATCTTTGTGGGGTGCAGAGAAGACAATCCTTTTGGGGTGCAGTGAACACAATCTTTGTGGGGTACAGTGAACACAATCTTTGTGGGGTGCAGTGAACAAAACCTTTGTGGGGTACAGTGAACACAATCTTTGTGGGGTGCAGTGATCAAAACCTTTGTGGGGTACAGTGAACACAATCTTTGTGGGGTACAGTGAACACAATCTTTGTGGGGTACAGTGAACACAATCTCATACTTCTGAAGCTTTGAGGGTGCTGCCTGTTCTATACTCCTCCTCCTCATCCATCCTTTTAGGTGTACAAACAATAGTAATTGGGGCCTAGTGTGCTTCTGTACGTGTGAAAAACATACACTTTTTTTGATCATATTTCCTATTCCGTTATTCAATAAAAACCTTTGGGGCTCAATTAAATTGCGGAATAGTCTGTGTCGGTACGTGTGAGATCCACCTTTCCAAGTTTTTGGGGTTCATCTCATACTTCTGAAGCTTTGAGGGTGCTGCCTGTTCTATACTCCTCCTCCTCCTCTTCCTCATCCATCCTTTTAGGTGTACAAACAATAGTAATTGGGGCCTAGTGTGCTTCTGTACGTGTGAAAAACATACACTTTTTTTTGATCATATTTCCTATTCCGCTATTCAATAAAAACCTTTGGGGCTCAATTAAATTGCGGAATAGTCTGTGTCGGTACGTGTGAGATCCACCTTTCCAAGTTTTTGGGGTTCATCTCATACTTCTGAAGCTTTGAGGGTGCTGCCTGTTCTATACTCCTCCTCCTCCTCCTCCTCATCCATCCTTTTAGGTGTACAAACAATAGTAATTGGGGCCTAGTGTGCTTCTGTACGTGTGAAAAACATACACTTTTTTTTGATCATATTTCCTATTCCGCTATTAAATAAAAACCTTTGGGGCTCAATTAAATTGCGGAATAGTCTGTGTCGGTACGTGTGAGATCCACCTTTCCAAGTTTTTGGGGTTCATCTCATACTTCTGAAGCTTTGAGGGTGCTGCCTGTTCTATACTCCTCCTCCTCCTCTTCCTCATCCATCCTTTTAGGTGTACAAACAATAGTAATTGGGGCCTAGTGTGCTTCTGTACGTGTGAAAAACATACACTTTTTTTTGATCATTTTTCCTATTCCGCTATTCAATAAAAACCTTTGGGGCTCAATTAAATTGCGGAATAGTCTGTGTCGGTACGTGTGAGATCCACCTTTCCAAGTTTTTGGGGTTCATCTCATACTTCTGAAGCTTTGAGGGTGCTGCCTGTTCTATACTCCTCCTCCTCCTCTTCCTCATCCATCCTTTTAGGTGTACAAACAATAGTAATTGGGGCCTAGTGTGCTTCTGTACGTGTGAAAAACATACACTTTTTTTTGATCATATTTCCTATTCCGCTATTCAATAAAAACCTTTGGGGCTCAATTAAATTGCGGAATAGTCTGTGTCGGTACGTGTGAGATCCACCTTTCCAAGTTTTTGGGGTTCATCTCATACTTCTGAAGCTTTGAGGGTGCTGCCTGTTCTATACTCCTCCTCCTCCTCCTCCTCATCCATCCTTTTAGGTGTACAAACAATAGTCATTGGGGCCTAGTGTGCTTCTGTACGTGTGAAAAACATACACTTTTTTTTGATCATATTTCCTATTCCGCTATTCAATAAAAACCTTTGGGGCTCAATTAAATTGCGGAATAGTCTGTGTCGGTACGTGTGAGATCCACCTTTCCAAGTTTTTGGGGTTCATCTCATACTTCTGAAGCTTTGAGTGTGCTGCCTGTTCTATACTCCTCCTCCTCCTGTTCCTCATCCATCCTTTTAGGTGTACAAACAATAGTAATTGGGGCCTAGTGTGCTTCTGTACATGTGAAAAACATACACTTTTTTTTGATCATATTTCCTATTCCGCTATTCAATAAAAACCTTTGGGGCTCAATTAAATTGCGGAATAGTCTGTGTCGGTACGTGTGAGATCCACCTTTCCAAGTTTTTGGGGTTCATCTCATACTTCTGAAGCTTTGAGGGTGCTGCCTGTTCTATACTCCTCCTCCTCCTCTTCCTCATCCATCCTTTTAGGTGTACAAACAATAGTAATTGGGGCCTAGTGTGCTTCTGTACGTGTGAAAAACATACACTTTTTTTTGATCATATTTCCTATTCCGCTATTCAATAAAAACCTTTGGGGCTCAATTAAATTGCGGAATAGTCTGTGTCGGTACGTGTGAGATCCACCTTTCCAAGTTTTTGGGGTTCATCTCATACTTCTGAAGCTTTGAGGGTGCTGCCTGTTCTATACTCCTCCTCCTCCTCTTCCTCATCCATCCTTTTAGGTGTACAAACAATAGTAATTGGGGCCTAGTGTGCTTCTGTACGTGTGAAAAACATACACTTTTTTTTTATCATATTTCCTATTCCGCTATTCAATAAAAACCTTTGGGGCTCAATTAAATTGCGGAATAGTCTGTGTCTGTACGTGTGAGATCCACCTTTCCAAGTTTTTGGGGTTCATCTCATACTTCTGAAGCTTTGAGGGTGCTGCCTGTTCTATACTCCTCCTCCTCCTCCTCCTCATCCATCCTTTTAGGTGTACAAACAATAGTAATTGGGGCCTAGTGTGCTTCTGTACGTGTGAAAAACATACACTTTTTTTTTATCATATTTCCTATTCCGCTATTCAATAAAAACCTTTGGGGCTCAATTAAATTGCGGAATAGTCTGTGTCGGTACGTGTGAGATCCACCTTTCCAAGTTTTTGGGGTTCATCTCATACTTCTGAAGCTTTGAGGGTGCTGCCTGTTCTATACTCCTCCTCCTCCTCTTCCTCATCCATCCTTTTAGGTGTACAAACAATAGTAATTGGGGCCTAGTGTGCTTCTGTACGTGTGAAAAACATACACTTTTTTTTGATCATATTTCCTATTCCGCTATTCAATAAAAACCTTTGGGGCTCAATTAAATTGCGGAATAGTCTGTGTCGGTACGTGTGAGATCCACCTTTCCAAGTTTTTGGGGTTCATCTCATACTTCTGAAGCTTTGAGGGTGCTGTCTGTTCTATACTCCTCCTACTCCTCCTCCTCATCCATCCTTTTAGGTGTACAAACAATAGTAATTGGGGCCTAGTGTGCTTCTGTACGTGTGAAAAACATACACTTTTTTTTGATCATATTTCCTATTCCGCTATTCAATAAAAACCTTTGGGGCTCAATTAAATTGCGGAATAGTCTGTGTCGGTACGTGTGAGATCCACCTTTCCAAGTTTTTGGGGTTCATCTCATACTTCTGAAGCTTTGAGGGTGCTGCCTGTTCTATACTCCTCCTCCTCCTCTTCCTCATCCATCCTTTTAGGTGTACAAACAATAGTAATTGGGGCCTAGTGTGCTTCTGTACGTGTGAAAAACATACACTTTTTTTTGATCATATTTCCTATTCCGCTATTCAATAAAAACCTTTGGGGCTCAATTAAATTGCGGAATAGTCTGTGTCGGTACGTGTGAGATCCACCTTTCCAAGTTTTTGGGGTTCATCTCATACTTCTGAAGCTTTGAGGGTGCTGCCTGTTCTATACTCCTCCTCCTCCTCTTCCTCATCCATCCTTTTAGGTGTACAAACAATAGTAATTGGGGCCTAGTGTGCTTCTGTACGTGTGAAAAACATACACTTTTTTTTGATCATATTTCCTATTCCGCTATTCAATAAAAACCTTTGGGGCTAAATTAAATTGCGGAATAGTCTGTGTCGGTACGTGTGAGATCCACCTTTCCAAGTTTTTGGGGTTCATCTCATACTTCTGAAGCTTTGAGGGTGCTGCCTGTTCTATACTCCTCCTCCTCCTCCTCCTCCTCATCCATCCTTTTAGGTGTACAAACAATAGTAATTGCGGCCTAGTGTGCTTCTGTACGTGTGAAAAACATACACTTTTTTTTGATCATATTTCCTATTCCGCTATTCAATAAAAACCTTTGGGGCTCAATTAAATTGCGGAATAGTCTGTGTCTGTACGTGTGAGATCCACCTTTCCAAGTTTTTGGGGTTCATATCATACTTCTGAAGCTTTGAGGGTGCTGCCTGTTCTATACTCCTCCTCCTCCTGTTCCTCATCCATCCTTTTAGGTGTACAAACAATAGTAATTGGGGCCTAGTGTGCTTCTGTACATGTGAAAAACATACACTTTTTTTTGATCATATTTCCTATTCCGCTATTCAATAAAAACCTTTGGGGCTCAATTAAATTGCGGAATAGTCTGTGTCGGTACGTGTGAGATCCACCTTTCCAAGTTTTTGGGGTTCATCTCATACTTCTGAAGCTTTGAGGGTGCTGCCTGTTCTATACTCCTCCTCCTCCTCTTCCTCATCCATCCTTTTAGGTGTACAAACAATAGTAATTGGGGCCTAGTGTGCTTCTGTACGTGTGAAAAACATACACTTTTTTTTGATCATATTTCCTATTCCGCTATTCAATAAAAACCTTTGGGGCTCAATTAAATTGCGGAATAGTCTGTGTCGGTATGTGTGAGATCCACCTTTCCAAGTTTTTGGGGTTCATCTCATACTTCTGAAGCTTTGAGGGTGCTGTCTGTTCTATACTCCTCCTACTCCTCCTCCTCATCCATCCTTTTAGGTGTACAAACAATAGTAATTGGGGCCTAGTGTGCTTCTGTACGTGTGAAAAACATACACTTTTTTTTGATCATATTTCCTATTCCGCTATTCAATAAAAACCTTTGGGGCTCAATTAAATTGCGGAATAGTCTGTGTCGGTACGTGTGAGATCCACCTTTCCAAGTTTTTGGGGTTCATCTCATACTTCTGAAGCTTTGAGGGTGCTGCCTGTTCTATACTCCTCCTCCTCCTCTTCCTCATCCATCCTTTTAGGTGTACAAACAATAGTAATTGGGGCCTAGTGTGCTTCTGTACGTGTGAAAAACATACACTTTTTTTTGATCATATTTCCTATTCCGCTATTCAATAAAAACCTTTGGGGCTCAATTAAATTGCGGAATAGTCTGTGTCGGTACGTGTGAGATCCACCTTTCCAAGTTTTTGGGGTTCATCTCATACTTCTGAAGCTTTGAGGGTGCTGCCTGTTCTATACTCCTCCTCCTCCTCTTCCTCATCCATCCTTTTAGGTGTACAAACAATAGTAATTGGGGCCTAGTGTGCTTCTGTACGTGTGAAAAACATACACTTTTTTTTGATCATATTTCCTATTCCGCTATTCAATAAAAACCTTTGGGGCTAAATTAAATTGCGGAATAGTCTGTGTCGGTACGTGTGAGATCCACCTTTCCAAGTTTTTGGGGTTCATCTCATACTTCTGAAGCTTTGAGGGTGCTGCCTGTTCTATACTCCTCCTCCTCCTCCTCCTCCTCATCCATCCTTTTAGGTGTACAAACAATAGTAATTGGGGCCTAGTGTGCTTCTGTACGTGTGAAAAACATACACTTTTTTTTGATCATATTTCCTATTCCGCTATTCAATAAAAACCTTTGGGGCTCAATTAAATTGCGGAATAGTCTGTGTCTGTACGTGTGAGATCCACCTTTCCAAGTTTTTGGGGTTCATCTCATACTTCTGAAGCTTTGAGGGTGCTGCCTGTTCTATACTCCTCCTCCTCCTGTTCCTCATCCATCCTTTTAGGTGTACAAACAATAGTAATTGGGGCCTAGTGTGCTTCTGTACATGTGAAAAACATACACTTTTTTTTGATCATATTTCCTATTCCGCTATTCAATAAAAACCTTTGGGGCTCAATTAAATTGCGGAATAGTCTGTGTCGGTACGTGTGAGATCCACCTTTCCAAGTTTTTGGGGTTCATCTCATACTTCTGAAGCTTTGAGGGTGCTGCCTGTTCTATACTCCTCCTCCTCCTCTTCCTCATCCATCCTTTTAGGTGTACAAACAATAGTAATTGGGGCCTAGTGTGCTTCTGTACGTGTGAAAAACATACACTTTTTTTTGATCATATTTCCTATTCCGCTATTCAATAAAAACCTTTGGGGCTCAATTAAATTGCGGAATAGTCTGTGTCGGTACGTGTGAGATCCACCTTTCCAAGTTTTTGGGGTTCATCTCATACTTCTGAAGCTTTGAGGGTGCTGTCTGTTCTATACTCCTCCTACTCCTCCTCCTCATCCATCCTTTTAGGTGTACAAACAATAGTAATTGGGGCCTAGTGTGCTTCTGTACGTGTGAAAAACATACACTTTTTTTTGATCATATTTCCTATTCCGCTATTCAATAAAAACCTTTGGGGCTCAATTAAATTGCGGAATAGTCTGTGTCGGTACGTGTGAGATCCACCTTTCCAAGTTTTTGGGGTTCATCTCATACTTCTGAAGCTTTGAGGGTGCTGCCTGTTCTATACTCCTCCTCCTCCTCTTCCTCATCCATCCTTTTAGGTGTACAAACAATAGTAATTGGGGCCTAGTGTGCTTCTGTACGTGTGAAAAACATACACTTTTTTTTGATCATATTTCCTATTCCGCTATTCAATAAAAACCTTTGGGGCTCAATTAAATTGCGGAATAGTCTGTGTCGGTACGTGTGAGATCCACCTTTCCAAGTTTTTGGGGTTCATCTCATACTTCTGAAGCTTTGAGGGTGCTGCCTGTTCTATACTCCTCCTCCTCCTCTTCCTCATCCATCCTTTTAGGTGTACAAACAATAGTAATTGGGGCCTAGTGTGCTTCTGTACGTGTGAAAAACATACACTTTTTTTTGATCATATTTCCTATTCCGCTATTCAATAAAAACCTTTGGGGCTCAATTAAATTGCGGAATAGTCTGTGTCGGTACGTGTGAGATCCACCTTTCCAAGTTTTTGGGGTTCATCTCATACTTCTGAAGCTTTGAGGGTGCTGCCTGTTCTATACTCCTCCTCCTCCTCCTCCTCCTCATCCATCCTTTTAGGTGTACAAACAATAGTAATTGGGGCCTAGTGTGCTTCTGTACGTGTGAAAAACATACACTTTTTTTTGATCATATTTCCTATTCCGCTATTCAATAAAAACCTTTGGGGCTCAATTAAATTGCGGAATAGTCTGTGTCTGTACGTGTGAGATCCACCTTTCCAAGTTTTTGGGGTTCATCTCATACTTCTGAAGCTTTGAGGGTGCTGCCTGTTCTATACTCCTCCTCCTCCTGTTCCTCATCCATCCTTTTAGGTGTACAAACAATAGTAATTGGGGCCTAGTGTGCTTCTGTACATGTGAAAAACATACACTTTTTTTTGATCATATTTCCTATTCCGCTATTCAATAAAAACCTTTGGGGCTCAATTAAATTGCGGAATAGTCTGTGTCGGTACGTGTGAGATCCACCTTTCCAAGTTTTTGGGGTTCATCTCATACTTCTGAAGCTTTGAGGGTGCTGCCTGTTCTATACTCCTCCTCCTCCTCTTCCTCATCCATCCTTTTAGGTGTACAAACAATAGTAATTGGGGCCTAGTGTGCTTCTGTACGTGTGAAAAACATACACTTTTTTTTGATCATATTTCCTATTCCGCTATTCAATAAAAACCTTTGGGGCTCAATTAAATTGCGGAATAGTCTGTGTCGGTACGTGTGAGATCCACCTTTCCAAGTTTTTGGGGTTCATCTCATACTTCTGAAGCTTTGAGGGTGCTGCCTGTTCTATACTCCTCCTCATCCATCCTTTTAGGTGTACAAACAATAGTAATTGGGGCCTAGTGTGCTTCTGTACGTGTGAAAAACATACACTTTTTTTTGATCATATTTCCTATTCCGCTATTCAATAAAAACCTTTGGGGCTCAATTAAATTGCGGAATAGTCTGTGTCGGTACGTGTGAGATCCACCTTTCCAAGTTTTTGGGGTTCATCTCATACTTCTGAAGCTTTGAGGGTGCTGCCTGTTCTATACTCCTCCTCTTCCTCATCCATCCTTTTAGGTGTACAAACAATAGTAATTGGGGCCTAGTGTGCTTCTGTACGTGTGAAAAACATACACTTTTTTTTGATCATATTTCCTATTCCGCTATTCAATAAAAACCTTTGGGGCTCAATTAAATTGTGGAATAGTCTGTGGCGGTACGTGTGAGATCCACCTTTCCAAGTTTTTGGGGTTCATCTCATACTTCTGAAGCTTTGAGGGTGCTGCCTGTTCTATACTCCTCCTCCTCCTCTTCCTCATCCATCCTTTTAGGTGTACAAACAATAGTAATTGGGGCCTAGTGTGCTTCTGTACGTGTGAAAAACATACACTTTTTTTTGATCATATTTCCTATTCCGCTATTCAATAAAAACCTTTGGGGCTCAATTAAATTGCGGAATAGTCTGTGTCGGTACGTGTGAGATCCACCTTTCCAAGTTTTTGGGGTTCATCTCATACTTCTGAAGCTTTGAGGGTGCTGCCTGTTCTATACTCCTCCTCCTCCTCTTCCTCATCCATCCTTTTAGGTGTACAAACAATAGTAATTGGGGCCTAGTGTGCTTCTGTACGTGTGAAAAACATACACTTTTTTTTTATCATATTTCCTATTCCGCTATTCAATAAAAACCTTTGGGGCTCAATTAAATTGCGGAATAGTCTGTGTCGGTACGTGTGAGATCCACCTTTCCAAGTTTTTGGGGTTCATCTCATACTTCTGAAGCTTTGAGGGTGCTGCCTGTTCTATACTCCTCCTCCTCCTCTTCCTCATCCATCCTTTTAGGTGTACAAACAATAGTAATTGGGGCCTAGTGTGCTTCTGTACGTGTGAAAAACATACACTTTTTTTTTATCATATTTCCTATTCCGCTATTCAATAAAAACCTTTGGGGCTCAATTAAATTGCGGAATAGTCTGTGTCTGTACGTGTGAGATCCACCTTTCCAAGTTTTTGGGGTTCATCTCATACTTCTGAAGCTTTGAGGGTGCTGCCTGTTCTATACTCCTCCTCCTCCTCCTCCTCATCCATCCTTTTAGGTGTACAAACAATAGTAATTGGGGCCTAGTGTGCTTCTGTACGTGTGAAAAACATACACTTTTTTTTGATCATATTTCCTATTCCGCTATTCAATAAAAACCTTTGGGGCTCAATTAAATTGCGGAATAGTCTGTGTCGGTACGTGTGAGATCCACCTTTCCAAGTTTTTGGGGTTCATCTCATACTTCTGAAGCTTTGAGGGTGCTGCCTGTTCTATACTCCTCCTCCTCCTCTTCCTCATCCATCCTTTTAGGTGTACAAACAATAGTAATTGGGGCCTAGTGTGCTTCTGTACGTGTGAAAAACATACACTTTTTTTTGATCATATTTCCTATTCCGCTATTCAATAAAAACCTTTGGGGCTCAATTAAATTGCGGAATAGTCTGTGTCGGTACGTGTGAGATCCACCTTTCCAAGTTTTTGGGGTTCATCTCATACTTCTGAAGCTTTGAGGGTGCTGTCTGTTCTATACTCCTCCTACTCCTCCTCCTCATCCATCCTTTTAGGTGTACAAACAATAGTAATTGGGGCCTAGTGTGCTTCTGTACGTGTGAAAAACATACACTTTTTTTTGATCATATTTCCTATTCCGCTATTCAATAAAAACCTTTGGGGCTCAATTAAATTGCGGAATAGTCTGTGTCGGTACGTGTGAGATCCACCTTTCCAAGTTTTTGGGGTTCATCTCATACTTCTGAAGCTTTGAGGGTGCTGCCTGTTCTATACTCCTCCTCCTCCTCTTCCTCATCCATCCTTTTAGGTGTACAAACAATAGTAATTGGGGCCTAGTGTGCTTCTGTACGTGTGAAAAACATACACTTTTTTTTGATCATATTTCCTATTCCGCTATTCAATAAAAACCTTTGGGGCTCAATTAAATTGCGGAATAGTCTGTGTCGGTACGTGTGAGATCCACCTTTCCAAGTTTTTGGGGTTCATCTCATACTTCTGAAGCTTTGAGGGTGCTGCCTGTTCTATACTCCTCCTCCTCCTCTTCCTCATCCATCCTTTTAGGTGTACAAACAATAGTAATTGGGGCCTAGTGTGCTTCTGTACGTGTGAAAAACATACACTTTTTTTTGATCATATTTCCTATTCCGCTATTCAATAAAAACCTTTGGGGCTCAATTAAATTGCGGAATAGTCTGTGTCGGTACGTGTGAGATCCACCTTTCCAAGTTTTTGGGGTTCATCTCATACTTCTGAAGCTTTGAGGGTGCTGCCTGTTCTATACTCCTCCTCCTCCTCCTCCTCCTCATCCATCCTTTTAGGTGTACAAACAATAGTAATTGGGGCCTAGTGTGCTTCTGTACGTGTGAAAAACATACACTTTTTTTTGATCATATTTCCTATTCCGCTATTCAATAAAAACCTTTGGGGCTCAATTAAATTGCGGAATAGTCTGTGTCTGTACGTGTGAGATCCACCTTTCCAAGTTTTTGGGGTTCATCTCATACTTCTGAAGCTTTGAGGGTGCTGCCTGTTCTATACTCCTCCTCCTCCTCCTCCTCATCCATCCTTTTAGGTGTACAAACAATAGTAATTGGGGCCTAGTGTGCTTCTGTACGTGTGAAAAACATACACTTTTTTTTGATCATATTTCCTATTCCGCTATTCAATAAAAACCTTTGGGGCTCAATTAAATTGCGGAATAGTCTGTGTCGGTACGTGTGAGATCCACCTTTCCAAGTTTTTGGGGTTCATCTCATACTTCTGAAGCTTTGAGGGTGCTGCCTGTTCTATACTCCTCCTCCTCCTCTTCCTCATCCATCCTTTTAGGTGTACAAACAATAGTAATTGGGGCCTAGTGTGCTTCTGTACGTGTGAAAAACATACACTTTTTTTTGATCATATTTCCTATTCCGCTATTCAATAAAAACCTTTGGGGCTCAATTAAATTGCGGAATAGTCTGTGTCGGTACGTGTGAGATCCACCTTTCCAAGTTTTTGGGGTTCATCTCATACTTCTGAAGCTTTGAGGGTGCTGTCTGTTCTATACTCCTCCTACTCCTCCTCCTCATCCATCCTTTTAGGTGTACAAACAATAGTAATTGGGGCCTAGTGTGCTTCTGTACGTGTGAAAAACATACACTTTTTTTTGATCATATTTCCTATTCCGCTATTCAATAAAAACCTTTGTGGCTCAATTAAATTGCGGAATAGTCTGTGTCGATACGTGTGAGATCCACCTTTCCAAGTTTTTGGGGTTCATCTCATACTTCTGAAGATTTGAGGGTGCTGCCTGTTCCATACTCCTCTTCCTCATCCTCCCTTTAGGGTAGGAAAAAATTTAATCGGGCCTAGTCTGTGTTTGTACGTGTGAGATACACAGTTTTTTATCCTATTCCGCTATTCAATACACACCCTTTTGGTGTAAAAAACATTAAATTGCGGCATAGTTTGCATATTTGACTGTGAGATACACCCGTGCGATACTGTTGTTCTTTTGTTCCGCTATTCAATAAAGACCTTTCTAGGGCAAGATCTTAAATTTCAGAAATATGAGGAGAGCGTCAAATAGGGGCCGTGGCCTGGGTCGTGGTGGTGCTGCTGCTAGAGCTCCTGTTGCAAGGAGAGGACGTGGTCGATCTGTGCCAGCTACACGCACAAGTGAAACACCTTCCTCAAGTGTGAGTAGGCGACAGAACCTGCATCAGTATTTGGTAGGGCATCATACGCCTCTAGAAGTGATGAGGCCAGAACACAGAGAGGCGATAATAGATTGGTTTGCTGCTGACAGTGCCTCCAGTTCCTTCACATTGTCTCCCACCCAGTCTACTGCAGAAAGGTCAGAGTTGGCACCTGCAGCCAATGTCCAACCGTCTTTCACCTCACCCCCTTGCAAATCAGGCAAGCAGTCTGAGCCCCAAGCCATAGAGCAGTCTCTTATTCTTTTTGACGACTCTGTCAGCAGGGTTTCCCAGGGCCATCCACCTAGCCCTGCCCCATAAGTGGAAGAGATTGAGTGCAGCGATGCCCAACCACTTATTTCTCAAGATGAGTACATGGAAGGACCATCACAGCACGTCTCCGATGATGACGAAACGCAGGTGCCAACTGCTGCGGCGTTCAGCATTGTGGAGACCGACAGGGAGGGCAGGGGTGAAGACTAGTAGTAGTCTGGAGGAAGAGGCGGTGGTCGCACAGAGCCACCAGCACAGCAGAAGAGGGAGCAGGGTGCAGAAGCGGAGCGGCCGTGCCCTAGACACTACGCCTGCTACTGCCCAATGCAGCAAGGGAACGAGCGCACCAAAGTCAGCTCAAAAGAGTTCTCTAGCGTGGAAGTTCTTTAGAAAATGTGCTGATGACAGGACACGAGTGGTTTGCACCCTGTGCAATCAGAGCCTGAAGCGAGGCATAAACCTTCTCAACCTGAGCACAACCTGCATGATCAGGCATCTAAGTGCAAAGCACAAGCTGCAGTGGAGTACACACCTTCAAAACCAAGAAACGTCTCTGGCTCATCCTGCTTCCTCTTCTGCTGCAGTCTCGGCCGCTCCAGCCACCTCTGTAGTCATATCGGCACCTGCCACCCCGCAAACAGACGATCTGTCAGCAACACCACCACCTGGGTCACCAACAACCATCTCCACAATGTCCCGTGGAAGCGTTCAGCTTTCCATCTCCCAAACACTTGAGAGGAAGAGGAAGTACCCCCCTACCCACCCGCGATCCCTGGCCCTGAATGCCAGCATTTCACAATTATTGGCCTTTGAAATGCTGTCATTCCGTCTGGTGGAGACGCCCAGTTTTAAAAAGCTTATGTCGGTGGCTGTCCCACAGTACGTCGTGCCCAGCCGCCACTACTTTTCCAGGCAAGCCATCCCTTCCCTGCACAACCAAGTGGGGGAAAAAAATCAGGTGTGCACTGCGCAACGCCATCTGTGCCAAGGTCCACCTAACTACCGATACGTGGACCAGTAAGCACGGTCAGGGGCGTTATATCTCCCTAACGGCACACTGGGTAAATGCAGTGGCGGATGGGCCTGAGGCGGATAGCAATTTGGCACATGTCCTTCCACCACCGAGGATTGCAGGGCGCTTCAGTTTGCCTCCTGTTCCTAACTCATCCTACTCCGCTACCTCATCCTCTACCGCCTCCTCATCCGGACAGCGTAATACCTTCACCACCAACTTCAGCACGGCCAGGGCTAAACGACAGCAGGCAGTTTTACAACTTGCCTGTTTGGGGGACAAACCACACACCGCGCAGGAGTTGTGGAGGAGTATGGAACAGCAGACAAATGAGTGGTTGCTGCCAGCGAGCCTCAAGCCCGGCCTGGTGGTGTGCGATAACGGGCGAAATCTTATAGCAGCTCTGGGCCTAGCCGGTTTGACGCACATCCCTTGCCTGGCGCATGTGCTGAATTTGGTGGTGCAGAGGTTCCTTAAAAACTACCCCGATATGTCAGAGCTGCTGCAGAAAGTGCGGGCCGTCTGTGCGCACTTTCGGCGTTCTCACCCTGCTGCTGCTCGCCTGGCAGGGCTGCAGCGTAACTTCAGCCTTCCCGCTCACCGCCTCATATGTGACGTGCCCACAAGGTGGAACTCCACCTTGCACATGCTGCAAAGACTGTGCGAGCAGCAGCAGGCCATAGTGGAGTTTCAGCTGCAGCACGCACGCGTGAGTCGCTCTGCGGAACAGCACCACTTCACCACCAATAACTGGGCCTCCATGCGAGACCTGTGTGCCTTGTTGCGCTGTCTTGAGTACTCCACCAACATGGCCAGTGGCAATGACGCCGTTCTCAGCTTAACTATCCCACTTCTATGCCTCCTTGAAAAAACAATTCGGGCGATGATGGAAGAGGATGTGGCACAGGATGAGGAGGAGGAGGAGGATGAAGAGGTAACATTTCAAAGGCTTTCAGGGCAGTCATTCGCAAGGGGCTCCGAGGGTGGGTTCCTGCACACACAAACGCCAGGGACACAATTGTCCAGCAGGGGCACAGTTCTGGAGGATGAGGAGGAGGAGGAGGAGGAGGAGCTGGAGGAGGAGATGGAACCATGTTCACAGCAGGGTGGCACCCAGGCCAGCTCATGGCCATCACTGGTGCGTGGCTGGGGGGATACAGAGGACACGGACGATACACCTCCCACAGAGGACAGCCTTTCGTCGCCTCTGGGCAGCCTGGCACACATGAGCGAATACATGCTGCAGTGTCTCCACAACGACCGCCGAGTTGCCCACATTCTAACTTGTGCTGATTACTGGGTGGCCACGCTGCTGGATCCCCGTTACAAGGACAACGTACCGTCCTTAATTCACTCACCGGAGCGCGATCGCAAGATGTGCGAGTACAAGCGCACGCTGGTAGACGCGATGCTGCTGGCATTCCCATCTGACAGCGGGGCCACAGTGGAAGCACAAGGCAGAGGAGGAGGAGGAGGAGGTCGCCAACTCAACCAGGGCACCGCCAGCACCTCAGAAGGCAGGGTTAGCATGGCCGAAATGTGGAAAAGCTTTGTCAGCACGCCACAACAAACAGTAGCACCAGCAGCTCAGATGGAACGTCTTAGCAGGAGGCAGCATTTTACCAACATGGTGGAGCAGTATGTGTGCACACGCCTACATGTAGTGAATGAGGGGTCTGCCCCCTTCAAATTCTGGGTCTCCAAATTGGGCACATGGCCTGAGCTTGCCCTTTACGCCTTGGAGGTGCTGGCGTGCCCTGCAGCCAGTGTATTATCTGAGCGGGTATTTAGCACGGCTGGGGGTGTTATAACAGACAAGCGCAGCCGCCTGTCCAGAGACAATGTGGACAAGCTCACGTTCATTAAAATGAACCAGGCATGGATCCCACGGGACTTTTCCGTACCTTGTGCAGAATAGCAATGGATACCGACCTTACCCAGCCATTGTTCCATTTTTGCTCTTTCTCACTCTTTTGGGGTGTACCCTCATTTAAAATTTGTGAAAAGAAGCAGTGTTGGCTACCTCGTCCTCCTCCTCAGGGCCAGATTAACGTAGGGGCTATTGGAGCTGCAGCTCCATGCAGGCCCCTACCTTTTATATAGGCCCCGGGTTGGCCATATTCACTGTGACCGCTCTTCTGTCACTTGTAAACACAGAAGTCTGGCTTCTATGCTCGCTTCCCCAGGCAGCACCCTCAGAACCTCCCCACACAGCGCGAAGGCCGGACAAGGAGGGACAGTTGCCGATGCATGGATGTGTTTATGGGCTTCAGAGACAGCATCCCATGGTGAATTAGGCATGCATGGCTGCACCCTTCCTCCTCTGGGTGCATGCCAAGGCACGGCCCTTAAGGCCCTTCAAAATCCTCAGCACCAAGACCATGATGCTCTTAATCCGGCCCTGGTCCTCCTCCACCGCCGCTTCCACCTACACCGCCCATAGGTGTGCGCAGCCTATTGCATTAGGGTGTGCACCCCAAAGTTGAAATACACATGCATGTGTTTGCCTACATGTACATGGCCCCGATACATTACTCTCCCTGCTGGCAAAGAGAAATAGAGCAGAGCAGGTGCGAGGGAGATCTTTCCCATCTCCTCACTGGCAAACAGAGCGATAATGCTATGTGCCCTAGGTGATTAGGGTGTGCCCAGGTATACCAGGCACACCCTGTGCGCACGCCTATGACACCGCCACATCCACCACCACCTCAACCTCCCTCCTACTCCATATGGGCCTCGTCCTTCAGAGATGAAGAACATTGTTTTATTTTTCTGTTTTTTTTTGTTGTTTTAAGTTATTTCCCTATCCACATTTGTTTGCAGAGCACTTGCCATGCTCTTAACTACGTTTTGCTGCCATTTGCAGCACTCTAGCCGTTTCCATTGGTGTTTTAGAGCCATTTTAGTGCTTTAAAGTTCGGGTCCCCATTGACTTCAATGGGGTTCGGTGTCCGGGAAAAGTTCGGTAAAAGTCCGGGACACGGACCCGGACTTTTTTTTAAAGTTCGGCCGAACCCCGTCGAACACGGACATCTAGGTGTCCGCTCAACCCTAGTTAATAGTTTATTTTTTATCAATTAATAACAGGAAAAGTAAATGAACAGAAGAGAAATCCAAATCAAATAAATATTTGGTGTGACCACCCTTTGCCTTCAAAACAGCATCTGTTCTTCTAGGTACACTTAGGCCTCTTTCACACGGCCGCTCCGGTTTTTTACTCCGCTGCGGGACTTTTTTTTTTTTTTCACAGAGCGGATGACACCTGTGTCATCCGCTCCGTATGTCCGCATATCATCCCATCCGTTTGCGGATGATATATGGACATAATGTAAGTCTATGGACACCGCTGACATCCGATTTTGCTTCCTTTCCGTTTTTTGAACGGAGGAAAAAAAAGGGTTCTGTTCCGTTCCAAAAAACGGAACAGAACTGAAAGGAGGAAAATCGGATGTCAGTGGATGGTATTCTGCTGACATCCGCAATGCCATAGACTTACATTATGTCCGTAAATCATCCGCAAAAAAATAGGATGATTTGCGGACATACGGAGCGCCCGTGTGAAAGGGCCCTTACACACAGTTTTTGAAGGAACTCAGAAGGTAGATTGTTTTAAACATCTTGGAGAACTAACCACAGATCTTCTGTGGATGTGGGCTGCCTTAAATCCTTCTGTCTCTTTATGTAATCAGACTCGATGTTGCGTTTTGGGGCTCTGTGGGGGCCAAACTATCACTTCCCGGACTCCTTGTTCTTCTTGTTCACCGAAGGGCTGGAGAGCGGTCCAAAATCGAATGTCTGCGGGCAACAGTGAAGCATGGTGGAGGTTCCTGCATTTCTGCAAATGGATATGGAGATTTGGTCAGGATCAATTTTGTCCTCAAATACAGGCAGATACTTAATACTTAGCATGCCATACCATCAGGGATCCGTGTGATTGGCCCCAAATTTATTCTGCAGCAGGACAAAGACCCCAAACATACAGCCAATGTCATTAGAAACTATCTTCAGTGTAAAGAATAAGAAGTCCTGGAAGTGATAGTTTGGCCCCGACAGAGTCTGTCTGGGATTACAGGAAGACACAGAAGGATATTAGGTGGTCTAAATCCACAGATGGTTAGTTTAACAGAATGTTTGGAACCACCAACATGCAGAGTATCTTCAAAAAATTGTGTGCAAGTGTATTAAAAGGTAGTCACACCAAATTTTGATTTGATTTAGATTTTCCTTTTGTTCACTCACTTTGCATTTTGTAAATTAGTAAAAATAATTTTCACGCCTATCTAAAGCTTTTGCACAGTACTGTATATATACAGTATCTCACAAAAGTGAGTACACCCCTCACATTTTTGTAAATATTTTATTATATCTTTTCATGTGACAACGCTGAAGAAATGACGCTTTGCTACAATGTAAAGTAGTGAGTGTACAGCTTGTATAACAGTGTAAATTTGCTGTCCCCTCAAAATAACTCAACACAGCCATTAATGTCTAAACCGCTGGCAACAAATGTGAGTACACTTTTAAGTGAAAATGGCCAAATTGGGCCCAAAGTGTCAATATTTTGTGCGGCCACCAATATTTTACAGCACTGCCTTAACCCTCTTGGGCATGGAGTTTACCAGAGCTTCACAGGTTGCCACTGGAGTCCTCTTTCACTCCTCCATGACAACATCACAGAGCTGGTGGTTGATAGAGACCTTGCACTCCTCCACCTTCTGTTTGAGGATGCCCCACAGATGCTCAATAGAGTTTAGGTCTGGAGAAATGCTTGGCCAGTCCATCACCTTTACCCTCAGTTTCTTTATCAAAGGCAGTGGACGTCTTGGAGGTGAGTTTGGGGTCGTTATCATGTTGAAATGCTGTCCTGCGGCCCAGTCTCCAAAGGGAGGGGATCATGCTCTGCTTCAGTATGTCACAGTACATGTTTGCATTCATGGTTCCCTCAATGAACTGTAAATCCCCAGTGACGGCAGCTCTCATGCAGCCCCAGACCATGACACTCCCACCACCATGCTTGACTGTAGGCAAGTGTTGCGATGCCTCCTCTCCATCTGTTTTAAACCCATTTTACTAACAAATGCACCTCAATCTTATGCATTGCATGAGGTTGCAGGGCATTTGTGGCGTTTCCTTCTTGACATAAATGTGTAGTGTTTGGCGGAAGGCATCGCTAAAGGTTTGGTCACCTTTACCACAGGCGTGAACGCAGCTCAACTTTTTTTGCTGCCTGCCAAATGCTCCCCCTTAAGCTGCAATAGGCATTGGACAGTGTGCAGATGCTTGCACCTGAAGCAAAGTTGTCCCAACTTGTAGCGAAGCCGTCCGCTAAACACTAAACGTTCATGTCAATGAGAAACTCCGCAAATGCCCTGCAACACTGTTCAATGCATGGGGTTAAAACAGGTGGCGAAGATGCGTCGCATTACTTCCTTACCGCCTGTCAGTAGCCACATGATCTGAATGCAGATTGGGCTACAGAGGCAATCAGTAGCACCTTCTTTTTTTTCTACAGGTCATGAGCTTTCAGAAAATATACGATTTGGGGGGTCTTTTACGAATGCTGAAAGCTGTAAGTGAAAAATGAAAACCTCCAGATTTTTAGAGTAATTTTTGAGCATGTTTGATTTCCACTGATTCTCAAAAAGACACAATTTAAAATTTACAAATATTTGGTATTTAACTAAACTATCTAACTAAACACAGGTTAAGCTTTTATATTTAGTAGGAATTTAGCAGGAATTTTGTAAAATTTGCTGTGTTTGTATCCGCTAATAATTGATTTTAGTGTATTTTTAGTGAAAATATCGTTTAGATAAACATTTACGCAAATATCGCAGGACATTAAAAATCAGTAGCACCTTTTTTTTATTCTACTGGTCATTTGCTTTAAAAAAATATATGGTTTTGGTGGGGTCTTTTATAAATGCAGAAAGCTGTAAGTGAAAAATGAAAACCTCCAGATGAGGTAATGGAGAAAAAGCTTGTCAATAAGGGATACGGTAGTTCCGTGATGTGGTGTGTCCGAGGATCCAACGCTGGAGCCAGGATGGCTTATATATTGAAAAAGGAGTGAGCATGCCCAGTGGGGCCGTCGCACATGCTCTGAAACGCGTTGTGTTCCCCTTCCGCCCACTGGTGACGTCACGTGCTGTTACATTGCGGTCCAAGCTGGTCACAGTCAGCTGACCTGGAAGACTCAGAGTGCAGGCACTCTCTTCACTGCCAGTCACCATCCCGGCTCCAGCATTGGATCCTCGGACGTACCATATCCCTTATTGACAAGCTTTTTCTCCATTATCGCATGTGAGTGTACTATTGTTCATTTATCCATCTTCTTGTCTTTCCTTGTCACTTCGATCTACAGAGTTCACTTCACTTACTCCTGTGAAGAGCCTGCCCTTGCTGCATGTTGTCGTTCATATCCATCTGAAGCCCATACACCTCCTATGATGGACTAATCAACCCACCGACCTACAAACATATATATATATATATATATATATATATATATATATATATATATTATATAACATTTTATGCTTGTGCAAGTTAACTTGAGCGCCGTATTTTTATTCACTAATCAAGATCTGCAAATGGCAAAGCATTGGGGTGAAAATGTACCTTGCCATAGAATTCACTTGTCACATTTATCTGAATCTGCTGCTCTATCAGCTTTTGTTCCATATTAGTCTCCTTAACATCCTTTTCTTCTCGAGGTCATTGTAAATTGAAGTTAGATGTTTACATCTGTAATTTTCGTAATTAAAGCAGCCCTTTGTCATATCAGCATTTTGAAAGTGGTTCGCGCCATCTGAGTGTGGATCTTTGGGATTTTTCACCTCTACAGCTGCACCACACACCAAGAATGCCTTGCTATGTGTGACAACTCTTCTTGACAGTCACTGGGAGCCAGAGGGGTTTGTCCTGTGCCTGTTCTTACCACAACCTTTCCATCATCATGACTGGCACAACTTTTTTATTTTTTAATTTTGCTCAAAATTCCAATCTGCACAACTATGACATCCTGAAGAAAAGTGACCAATCACAGCTCATTATTCTTCCAAATGTTTGTGTATTAGAGCAATGGTAATTCCATAAGCAGTAAGCATTTGTTTTTGTTTTTTTTTTAACATAAAGAGTTGCTATATCTCTAGCATTCTACTGGGTTTATGTGATGCGATCTGTTTAGATGCACGCAATATTAAGAAAAGTTCAACTTCACAGTAAACCTGTCATGACAGATAATACATGGGCTGTCATTGCTGACCTCTTTTTAAAATGCTTACTGGCTTGCTATTATGCTGTTTCAATATATTAAATATTTTCTGAAATATAAGTTCTTACCTGCTCAGCATTGAACCAGCATGAGATCCAGGCAAGTAACATTTTCATAAAGAAAGGATCGTTTTTGTCTCACAGGAGGGTTGGGTTTTTTAGCGATAGGCTCCAACTCCTTTGTCTACTTCTATTAGTCCATAGGGTTCTATATCTCCAATTGCCATGGCTTAGTTGACTGGCTTAGTTGACGCAGTCCTCAACCAAAAAAGGCTAGATGACATTGCAATGAAGGTACAGGATTCCTAACTTCTGGAAGTTTAAAGCCCTGATAAAGGAGATCTTTGATAGCCCGTTAAACGTGTCATCTTGTTAACTGACTTTTTATCAATAAACAGACTTACTTTATTGGTCTTTACTGTTGATCTGGAACGGTCTTTGTTTTATATTATTTATGTTTGTGTCATGAAAGATTTTCTTTAATAAACTGACCTCAGTCTTTAATTTGGTTGGGACTCCACAGGGCCTACTGCAGCATGTGCTCATTTCCAGAAATGTAAGCTAAGCATGTTGTATGCCAATGTTTCTTTGTCTTTTCAGCATAGTCATAGTGGTCCCTAAACTACATAGAGGAAAAGAGAAAAATACAGGCGCCTCTAAGTGTAAACTGAATAGGCCATTTATTAAGATCAATGGAATAACATAATAGTGGTGAAAAATAGGCACATCTTATGATCAGGTGCGTTTACACTCTGCTCTTCCATCTGTGAAGCAGCCACTCCCTGGCTGTCCTTGCTGGCAGGAAACAGTACTGGTAGTTGCAGGCGGAGAGACTCACTATTATGTGAGTTTTAAGCCCCGTACACACGTTCAGATAATCGGACGACTTATCGTTTGCATTTTGTTGCATGATATTAACATCAAATTCAACAATGCGTACAAACCGTATGATTTTTGTCGTACGATTCGGGAAAAGCTTCCTGGTTGCGTAGCTACGTATCAGATGGTGCAAAAGAAAAACAATGGCAGACAGGCTTTTTTTCGTGCTATTTTAGTGTTTCTGATCATGCATGGTCTTTGTCGATCGCTTTTTAGCGGACGCATAGTGTACTGATGAAACCATTGTCTTTTGCGGGGCTATCGTACGACAGAAGTTTTCCTGTTTGTCCCTTCAGATTTTGTTGGACCAACTGTCGTGATCGGATGTTGAAAGCTGGGTACTAACGATCAGATTATTGTGCGATCAGGTCAAAAGCGAGTTTTATCGTACGATTATCGGAACATGTGTACGGGGCATTAGTCTATTGATCTTAATAAATGGTCTATGCAGTGTACATTTAGAGGCACCTGTATTTTTCTCTTTTCCTCTACATGTTTGGAGATTGCTTCTGCTCCCCCGCAAGGCCAGCCCTGAAAAACTGCTAAACCTCTATAACTTCAACAAAAGCCATAGATCTTCAAGGACTATTGATGGATGTTGGATGATCTCCTAATGCTTATCAGCATGTTTCACTGCCATTGTTGTCCTAAACTACATAGAGACTACCCATTTGTTAGGATAGGAGCATCCAACATGCTCTCCCTCTCCCCACAGCCGCTCCTACTGTTCCTGCAGCCACAACCACTCATTCTCTTTTTTTCCCCACAGAGGGATGCTTACTGGACAATGCCTCCTCTGCTTTCATTTTCCACCAGAGGCAACTCCTTTGTGTAGCATTCTTGTTGCTAGGTAGCAGATTTGCTTGCCTAGCTTTCTCTCTCTTGGTTGGCTAGCAGCACTGTGGTTGTTTTAAAAGTCACACCCCCAGAGCTCTGGGTTTTTCATAATATTTGTTTTCTGGCTCCTTTAGAGTCGGTTCACACTAGCGCGACTTGTCAGGCGACTTGTCAGCCTGACAAGTCGCGCTCCCTTGCGGTCCATTGACCGCTACAGGAGCCGTTCTAATAGGAGCGACACAAGTCGCTCCGACTTAGAAAAAGGGTCCTGTACTACTTAGGGGCGACCTCGGAGAGACTTGCATAGACTTCCATTATGTGAAGTCCCTGCAAGTCGCTCCAAAGTCGTGATGCACGGGACTGCACAAGTCGCCCCCGAAGTAGTAAGGAGTCGTGTCGTCTCAGTGTGAACCGGCTCTTACCTTTTGCCTTGTCTCCTGATTGCTTCTGTTACTGGTTGTTTGCCTGGAAATGGATAACACTACTGATTGCTGCTCGCCCTGAACCCTGCTTGGTTAAAGGTCTGTGCCACTGCCTGCTTCTTGCCCTTAGCCCTGAACATTTGTCATCCAGCCTGTCGCTTTTCCTAGTTGCTCCTGCACCTTCTTTGAAGTCTTCCGTGTCCGGAAGTCATCAAACATGGTCCATGAACTCTCCAAATTCTGTAAATATATCATCATGCCTCAAGTCCTGGGAGCATCCAAGTATCAGTAGGCATACTAACCTTAAGATGTATTTTCACATTTCCAGTCAAATTTGAGAGAACCACATTATGTTATGTGTTCTCATTCACACAACATACATAAATATAAATAAAATACATAGACTGCAAGTTACTCTCAACAATTTGAAATGAGAGGCAAATTAAGATATTCCCTACTATCAAAAAGAACACACTGGGCTTTCCCTCATGTACATAGAAAGCAGAAGCCCAGCTTTTAGTTCTTAAACCCTTTGTTATAACAGACATGGTTTAAATCTGGTTAACAACTGATAATGAGATCTACCAGCATAGCACAGACAGGAATTAATTATGGTAAACATTAAATTCCTAGCCCTCTGCATAACAGATGGAAGCCTCAGTATTGACAAGTGCAAGTACATTGTAAACAACAATTTATTTTTTTTTTTTTTTAAGCTGAACTCAGGGAAAAGGATAAAATCAACTCCTGTACTACAAGTGTTAAATGCCCAAATTTTACTCTAGGGGTTCGGAGATAAGGTGTATAACTATATCCCTTGCTCCAGTGCTGTTCTCTTCTGCTCAAAGCTCTGAGCTGTGCATGGTCTGTGGCCAGTCCCTAGGTGTCATCATGTACAATGCAGGGAAATTATATGTGAGGAAGTAAGCTTGCAACTGGGGTCCAAAGCAGCTTAGGTAAAAGGGTTTGCAGGACAGGTTGCATGGATGAAGGGACCCTGCTGGGACCAGTAATAAGGTAAGAATTACATTTTATCTATACACCCCTAAAGACTGCAAATATATAGGCAACTAAGATAACAGTTAGCATCATGCGTTTTTTTTTATTAAAAGAAGAATTTTCCAATGAAAACTCAGAATGCCATCCTTGGAGAACACTTAGCATTGTTGAAAAAAATCAATTAAAGACAGAAATGCTCATGAAAATAAAATAAGTATATATGCTCATTTGGTCTACAGAACTATATAATTACTTCTGTGAGATGTTGAAAGATGTTTCATTAGTAACTCTTAATAAAAGCTACGCACACATTTATGGGCTTTCATTTATAAACACACAGCTTGCTAATTAGAGTTAAATACTTTACTGCAAAATTTTGATTTCATTTAGAGGCATGCATTTTATTGGTATATTATTTGCTGAAAATGGATGATATGTTTTTTTTTTGCAGTTATTTTACACCATTAGTAGCCTTATATCCTTGCATTTTTTTATTATACTGTTATCATTGAGCAAGTGAGTCATAGAATTATCTAATTATGATGAAAATTGAAAACCCAATATTCAATTTTAGTCTGGGCAAAAACAAGGAGTCCCTGCAGCTTCAGGTGCTAATCTCATCTGATTTCTGGTGCTGTGCCCGACGGATTCACCCACTCAACAATCCAGCACTCATGTTTAGCCTATCAGAAAGATGCCCAATTCAAGGCTTAAATATGGACTTTTTGGCAGAGGAGTACTTGCACTGGGACACATATCAGATGAGCCAGGAAACCTTCTTTTCATATAATATTACATTTCTGTGCCCACAGATCAGCTTTAAAGGCAAAATCCAACCTAAAACCCCGTACACACGTACCGATTGTCGGCCGTAAATATTCGGCCGACGACCGATCGGCCGATTGTAGGCTTGTTAGTATGATGCTTCCGACAGCCGACAGCGCACTTTCGGCCGAAAAGAATCTGTTGTGCAGGCATTAAAATTTTTGTTGGCCAACACCAGAACGGCCGATTGTTCACCAGTCAGTACAGAATTCGGCCGACAATCAGCAGATTTGCAAGACTGGGCATGCTCAGAGAAGAAAAAACACAGGGAAAGTTAACCATCACATGACATCACTTCTGCAGTCGGCGGACAAAATTCTTGTGCAGTCTTTTGCACTTTTCAGCGGACAGGACAGCCCTGGACAAAAGACGGCCGATCGGTCGGCCGACGATCGGTACGTGTGTACGAGGCAAAAAGGGGTTGGAGCACATGTCAGCTTTTTGTTGCTATCTGTGTCTCCAGGTAAGAGGTTGCTCCTCTACCTAACATCACAGGAAAAGAGCGGAAAATGTACCTGCTTCCTATTTGTTGAGTTTTAGGCAGAACCAAAAGAACACAGACACTAATAAACACACAATTTCTAGTGAGAATGACACAAAAGTTAACCTCTGTCAGGATTTTTATGCAATGGGAAGATAATTAGACTTACAAATATGTATTCCAACCCTAAAAATCAAAGACCTCTCAGAAATGAAGGGGAGAAAAAAAGGGGAAACCATCCTATAATAATATGAATTTATCAAAAAAGACCTCAGATGACTATATCCCAAAAACCCCAACTCAGAAAAAAATACCATATGCCACAAAGTCCGAAAACAGCCAATACGTGGTTGCATAAACCTAATAATATGTAAATCAACAAAAAAGTCCTTACAAAAAAAAAAAAAAAAAATACATAAATAGATGCTGCCTGTGTTCCCCATAAAGATGTTTTCCTCAATTGTTGGTCAGGTGAAAAAAGTGAGACAGAACAAGAAGAAGATAGAAATCTCTTTCATCAGGGGATACCAATAAGTTTAAAAAATAAGAGTAGAGATAAGGGGAGTGATTTAAGAGATTTCAATATAGTCTCCATTTTTGCTATGTGGGATTATTAGATAAAATTTGCTTGAAAGAAAAATCACATGGCTTTATGTTTAAAGAAAACCACCATTCATCATGTCAGCACATTATAAAAAAAATCCATAATAATGGTAAATGTTATTAATTTTTTTTTGGTGCACTTGATGGTTACTAAGAAAAAAACTTAGTTAAGACAAAACCTAGTTAAAAAAAATACACTTTTTAAAAAAAATTTACATAAAAAAAAGTTTTTCTTTTTGCTTGAAAATGTAGGTTTCAGATTCGGCCATTCATTAGTATGTAACAACATGTTCCGAGCTAATGAAGGGTTATTTTACAGCAAAGGAATGGGTCCAGGATAGTTGAAAGGGGCTTCTCCAGCTCCCAAGAGCCATTCAAAGCCTATTTTACCCTTAACCACCAAAAAAAGAAAACACTAAATTCATGCCGCAAATTTTCTTCTTCAGTCATGATTTTGGTGAATGGTAAAATGAAAAATCCTTGTTTTGCTCAATCATATTGGAAAGACAAACAGCAGTGTTCACCAAAAAACTTCAGTTAACCAAAATCTGTTTGGTTGTTAAGAGTTACGGCATTTTACACATTATCATATCTCTCTGTATTGACTTAATAAACAAGACTTGTTGTGTACTGGCTACACTAGTTTAACAACAGTGCCTTGTACACAGGCATGTATGCTTGGATGTATATGTTGATACTGTACCTACTTATTGCTTCATTTGGCATGTGTTTCAGTCTAACAGAACGCAAACCCATCTTTTGATCTGCGAACCTTAATGACAAGTATCTACACGACAGCTTCTTTCCTGGAGCGAAGGTGGACTCCAACAAGGCAAGGCGTACATTACATATAACTAAGTCTGTTCTTATTATAGGCTCATAGGGAACAAGCCAGAACTATACTCACTGTATGTGTGCCAAATGGGTGTAACATGGGACACAAAGTAACAAGAGAGACTGATCCTAGTTGCACAGAAATTCTGTTCAGAAATCTAGTTTGTGCTAACATCTATTGGAACATACAAAAATCTATTAGAACTAATTTAACACACACTGAACAACTTTATTTTGCTGGTCTAAGAAAGAAATTAAATCAAGAAAGACCGTGTCTACACTAGTAAGAAAAAAGTAATGCAATTCTAGTGCCAAAACAAAAATGGGAAAATATATACAGTATAGATGTGTAAAGTTTGCATGCTCAAAAATGTTTAATATTTTTGATAATATTGATATTTGCAGCATACAGATCACATTTTGCCTTTTCTTGCTTAGAAGGCCACAGGAGAAGTGGAAATTGAGTTTCATTCATTAGTCTATGGTTGCCCACATGTTTGGGAGTTTGGGGCTCTCAGTATACATCAACACTGTGTGTTATTTAATATAATGTTTGTATTCCTGAGTTCTACGATAACAACCAATAACAATCAGTCTATTTTGTACTGGTTTGACTTGAGCAGAGTCATCCCTGACTGGCTGCCAAGGTTTACTGCACTCAAGAATTACTGTTTATGACCCCTTAGCTCCAATCTGGAGCTAGACAGTTCAGGAAACATATCCAATGCACCATATCCAATGCAAAGGGTGAGCCTTTTGTATTCTTGCCAAGGGATGATCATTGTCCCTTGGGTTGTAATTTTTTTGTGCTGACATTAAAGAAGACTTTACTACTCCTTTTGAGTCTACAAAACTGTCAGCAGGGCTATGTGATTTTTTTTAGTCTATATTTCTGCTTGTTAGGGATGAAGTTTGGGTTCGCACACAGTGGTTCCTTGGCTAATCTGTGAGTTTTGAGGTTCACCGTACCAGTCAAATTCGTGATGAATATTGTCAGACCAGATTTTGAAGGACTCAAAATACTGTGCCTTAGGGCTTGACAAATTTGTCACAGCAAAAAAAGTAGGAGCCATTTTTTTTTAACAAAGCTTGGTTAGGTGTAACATGTAACATGTTACAGAAGCTGAACGTATCCTTTAACCTTTTTGCTACCAGAACCGTTTTTTGCGGGGGTTTTTTTTGCACACATGCTTAAAAAATCTTTTTAGGCCTGAAGATTACCTAAAAGTATTATATATTTTCTGAAAGCGGACACCCTAGAGAATAAAATAGTGGTAGTTCCAATTTTTTATGTCACATAATAGTAGCAAAGAAAACACATTAGTGTTAATTTTACGGGGCACAAAAACATAATGAATTACCCATTTTTTAGTAAAATATAAAAGCCGATGTTGCGTAAATAGAGACCCAACATGTCAAATCTTAAATTTGCGTGCGCCCGTGAAATGGCGACACACTTCAGTACCCTATATTTTCCAAAGGTGACACTTTAAAGCCCCCTATAGGTCATCAGTTTAGCATTACAGAGGATGTTCGGTGATAGAATTTTTGCTCTCATTGCAGCGTGCACGGCGATATGTAGCATGTGTGTCACAATCAACCTTTTTTA
Organism: Pelophylax lessonae; assembly: GCF_965119305.1. Lineage (NCBI taxonomy): Eukaryota > Metazoa > Chordata > Amphibia > Anura > Ranidae > Pelophylax > Pelophylax lessonae. The sequence goes on along the minus strand of NC_138772.1, from coordinate 93,263,256 downwards.
GCCGTAGGTGCCCTAACATGTGCATTCACGTTTTTACGTGCATATAAGTGGGGGTGAGGGTCTTAGTTTTTTTTTGGGAAGGGTTTATGTGCTTGGGTGTAATTTCAATTTTTTACAAATAACATTTTTTTTTTACTTAATTTTTTGTTCATCGTATAGGGGACAAAAAGTCCCCTATGTGATGACTTTTTTTGGTGATTGGTTCTCTTTAATGAAACATTCAGGGTCTAAAAGACCTTGCATGTCTCCTCTGTGCTCCACTGAATGGAATGCAATACATATCACATTGCATTGCATTCTTTCCCAGCCTTATTGGCCGGAGAAACTGTCAATGGTATGACGTCCCTTCCGAATCAGCAACAAGAAGGGGAGGAGTGCATGGAGGAGAGATGGCACCTGCAATGCTGGTTCTGGGCCCACAGATGGGCAAGCGGAACCCAGGATACATAGTGAGGGGTGTGCATAGGGTGTGTGGAAGCATTCGGATGGCAGCCCAGGCGCCAGTACGCAATTTCTTGTCACCATAGCGACCTGGCACCATAGTGTGCTATACTGTGCAAATATACTGTGGATTCCATTGTGGTAGGCTACATATCCTTGTGTACTCCCTTTGCCCCAGTGTTCACAGTTTGGAGACACACTAGTAATTTTTAGAACTATCTTCTAGTCTAGTGTGTGTGTGAGCTCTTTTTTTTTTGGAGGGGAGGGGGGGAGATGTATTCATTTTTTAACATTTTGGGTTAAGGTTTGATGTTTTAGGATTAATTTTGTAACAATTTGATAACATTTATTTGTTTTTTTATTTTTTGCCAACAGCACCATTGTGGTTTTCAGCCTGCCTGCAGCATATCAGCCATTTCGCTACTACATGTATGAGGAAGCACATGGCTCTTCACCACCACAGAGCTCAATGAGAGCAGCAAAGATACATACTACTCCACCTCTTCTTTGTTCTTTACTGTAATTTCTGCAGTATCTAGTGACAGGAAGGGAGGGAAGTCTTAAAATGAGGCTTTTGGAGGTGTTCAGCAAAGATTTGAACCTCTGCTGCTGCTGCTGGAGTGGAAGGGAAAATTTCCTCAAATCTCCCCAATGCCGAGCTTTTTAAAGTCAGCTTGGCAAAATTTTGTTTTTACAGATGCTCCCATTCCAGCTCTTGGAGTGGAATTATAAGGGTAAAATGGTCAATATCCAGCCACCATTCCAGAGGGAGCCAAAAATGGGGCACATTGAGGTGTATTTGCAAAAGAAACTCTTTGACGCATTTCCTGATGGTGGAAGAATTCTTCTGAACCACGTGATTGCGGACTGTATTAGGCCCAGGGCTGATGCAGACTCTCTAAGAAGTGAGAACCTCATAGACAACTGGACACATTTTTAAAATGCACCAATCACGGATTAACAATGACTACTAAACTCCTGCTGTTGTTTCTACAGACTAGAGGTTTAGGTGTTATCTGGCCCAAAAGAAAAATTGATACCTGTCATCATCAGCAGCTCCAACCATCCATCCTAGCTTACTCCAGTGCCCTGGGACTGTAAAGGTGTCACATATTTTTTTTCTGCATTTTTGGTTTGCTGTAGGGTAAATCCCACATAATCTTAAAGCTTCACTGAGCTTTTAGTTTAAACCAATGTAGCCCTCTTTTAAAGAAGGTTTATAACAAATGGCCATCCCCAAACAGGATATTGTGCTAAACCTGTGGGTAATAGGAGTACCAAAGCCTTCACTAAGTGGAAACAAGGGTTTGATAATAAAGTTGTCAGTGCCTCCACCCAAGACAGGACCTTTGTGAACAGAGGGGGATTCCCTTCCTGGAAAATGTTACCAGTAATCTAATCAAAGTATGGGAGCAGAGAAACTACTGCAACTAACAAATTACATTAACCCATAAGTACTGTATATACAGTGCATTGCGAAAGTATTCGGCCCCCTTGAACTTTTCGACCTTTTGCCACATTTCAGGCTTCAAACATAAAGATATAAAACTGTAATTTTTTTTGAAGAATCAACAAGTGGGACACAATCATGAAGTGGAACAAAATTTATTGGATATTTCAAACTTTGTTAACAAATAAAAAACTGAAAAATTGGGCGTGCAAAATTATTCAGCCCCTTTACTTTCAGTGCAGCAAACTCTCTCCAGAAGTTCAGTGAGGATCTCTGAATGATCCAATGTTGACCTAAATGACTAATGATGATAAATAGAATCCACATGTGTGTAATCAAGTCTCCGTATAAATGCACCTGCACTGTGATAGTCTCAGAGGTCCGTTTAAAGCACAGAGAGCATCATGAAGAACAAGGAACACACCAGGCAGGTCCGAGATACTGTTGTGGAGAAGATTAAAGCCAGATATGGATACAAAAAGATTTCCCAAGCTTTAAACATCGCAAGGAGCACTATGCAAGCGATAATATTGAAATGGAAGGAGTATCAGACCACTGCTTTTAAGGTCAAAAAGTTCAAGGGGGCCGAATACTTTCGCAATGTACTGTAGATGCACACCTGTACAAAATAATACAAGCTTCATTAAAGAAAAGATTAATAACAGTACATACATCCAATGTACAAACAGGTATTATTAGCAATCGGCCCAACAGGAGTTCTGTTAAACTTGTGCATATATACTCAGGTATACTGTATGTAGTTATTAATAGATACAGTGAGCATAATATGCTTTTGTATACCAAAAAAGCTGCCACACTGACTGCAGCATGGCAACTAAATTTAGCTAATAAAAAACACAACAAATACTACATAATCCTAGAACCTTCCTAGGAGGGTGCTACACAGGAAACCCAAAATGTCCCTTGCTGAGTCAGATTTATAGCTTTTTAATCAGTTACGCATTCCTGCAACCACGGTTTGCAGGAAAGAAATTTGCACTATTTCCCCAAAAACACAGACAGTGTTGACAGGGGAATGCCTCCTGCTCAGCAATTGTCTTCTCCGGCAGGGGGGCGGGAGTGGGTGGAGGAAGCTGTCCCTGCCAGGAGAAGACACCGATTATCGTTAGCGGCTATAGCAGCTGCTTGTGATAATCACAAGTGAATCTGGCAGGCTGGTTGTGCCCAAGTTGATTGATTGATGAACTTGGTACATTCAGCCTGCCAATTAACAGTTCAAATCTGGGCCGGTTCCTGCTGATCCGCCCAAGATTCGAACTGTGTAAGGCCAGCCTTACTGCAGTGCAATTGAGCTGTGGTTCATAAACCTAATGAAGTGTTTTTTTGTAAAGTAAATAGCAACTTGCCCACTCACCTCTGGTACAAAAAAGACACTAGCCTAAGCAACTTAAACTTTGCACAACTTTTGTTATGATGACTTAAACTGAAAGTTCAGTTGGGCTATAAAATGCAATGCCATCAAAGACTTTGTCTTTAAAATAGCAACATTGGGTGGACTTACCCTTTAAACGATTCTTTAGTCACACTACTGTTCAAGAAAACACGTTACAGTATATATAAAGCACTAAAATGCTCTCTTAGATATTCAATTGTCTCAATCTTGACTCCTGTGTAGTTTGGTATTATGCCTAGGACAAATTATATGTCAAAGTATCCATGTAAAATTGGATTGGCTTACTTGCATATTCCATCAACCAAAAACAATTCATTCTATCTATACAAACCAAAAATCCTCTTTTAATTCCCTTTTTGAAAACATGATCACGTAAATGGAAAGAAGCTGCAGTAGATGCCAAAGGTATCTTTCTTGTAAAGGTGTGGGATAAAATGTGCGATACATCCTGAAGCAGGGCATTAGTCAATAAGACCAAGCTTAGTTAAAGCATTGCAAAAAAAATGGATTACTGTATATTAGAATTCTGTGTTATTACTGAATGTTTATAGCTACTGTTTTCTAAACAATTCCATCAAATAAGACAGCGGCAAATCATTAATAATCTCCATCCAAGGTCTAGGATTTTACGATGGTAAGATCAGTGGCTTTGGCTTTTAGTGAAAGCTTGTAAAATATCAGGAATGCTGCCAGATGCTTCAACACTGAGGATCAGACATTATATGGAACATTAGCATAAATAAAAGCCAAGACAGAAGCTTTTGGCTCTAAACATTGAACCTTTAAAACCAAACTACATTTCTGCATTTGAGCAAATGTATATGTGATTATCCATGTTTGATTGCATGCTTCCAATTTTCCCTTTCTTATAACTTTTACATGGAAATATACTGATCTGTTAGAAGCAAAGCTCAGGGATGGATATATTGCAGTATTTAGGAGCCTTTAAAGTGCAATCTAGGAGCACAAACTAATTTTTTTAGCTTCCACACCCATGAAAAATGGGTGTTCTATACTTCAATATTTAGCATCCTTGCTACTACATCTGAATGTATTACAGTATTTAGGAATCTGTAATTCCAGTCTGATAGATCCATCTGCTGCTATCTGAGTTCACTTACACATGGACCAGTAAATTGGTTGCTTTTCTGAAGATATGTTTATAGCAAGCCACTTTGGTCAATACACTTTTTACAGCTAAAGTGCCAACAAGCACTCCACATACAATAGGAACAATGTTCAAGGTCAGAAGATAAAAGAGAATATGTGCTTTTATAGATAACAATAAGAAAACCCCCAAAAGGCCTAATCAGCTGTAATTTATTAGAGAGTCTTGTTTTGGCAATCATGCAATTTGTGCAGCCATTGCGTACCTTGGTGTTCCTGGCCCTTAGAACAAAAGAATAAGTGTATCACCATTAAACCACCATTAAACTTCTCTGAGCTAATCCAGAACCTCCTATCCTTCCACTCGAAGATAGACCAAACCTTTCCCTAATGGAAATCATGAGAAACTGCTATACCTTAGAAGGGAAAATGATACTGGATGGTATGATGTTCTCACACATTCACTCAGTATAGGGTATTGCTAAATTTAATGGAATTAAAACAGTGATCAGAGGTTGTAAGGATCTTCATTTGCCCTATTCATATAGAGTATCTTGGATGTCCTACAGCTGTCACTGCTTATATTAACTTAAATAACTTTATATAACTCAAATTCATATATACATACACGTATTAGGGCCAGTTTGCCTACTGGCATGTCTTTGGAGTGTGGAAGGAAATGTGAGTACCCAGAGGCAGCCCATGCAGGCACAGGGAGAACATGCAGACTCTGTGCAAGTAGTGCTGTGGTTGGGATTCAAACCAACAACCCTAGAGCTGCTAGATGGAAGTGATAAGCACTTATCCACTGTGCTGCATCTTTGACCCATGAGACACCTTTAAAGCTGAACTCCAGGATAAACAAACTTTATTGTCTAAATAGCAGTGCTTTTTGTATTTTTTTTTAGATCTATACAGTAATTCAACATTAAACTTTTCTTCCGTGAAGCAGCTTCTTGTAATCAAGACTTTTAGTTGCTGAGGGTTGACCAGAGGTTTCTAGGGGTTTCTTGAGCAATGAGCAACTTATGCATGTTTAGAGTGTGCCCCCCCCCCCCAGCTCTTTGTTTGTTTGTTTGTTTGTTATGTATTCGGTCCTGACCAGACTTCTGGGGTTGAGCACCCTACCCTCCCACACCTGTACTCTATTAGTGTCCACTAACAAGCAGATATAGAAGGAGTCCCTTATAATGCAGTTGCACATCTCTCCCAGTAAGGAGTAAGCATCTCCAATGGTGAGAGTTTGGATTCATCCTTCTTTTTATGGATAGTGTAGGACCCACTGACAATGGGGTACTTTGACGTAGTGGTGGGCTTGAGCATGATATGGCCATATGGTGGGACCATATCCCCATTTTTTGCCTTTATATTTGATAGTCATTTCTTTTGCATGTGTGCTCTATTCTCTGTAAATATGCATGTCGCTTGGTTCATAGCTGCACCAGCTTTAGAAATGCAAGTTCAGGGTGTGCCCCCCCCCCCCCCCCCAGCTCTTTGTTTGTTTTTTAATGAGCAACTTCTGCCTCTCAGATAAATTCCCACTGAGACTATTGATCATTTTAGCTATCTGTAAGGGGGGTAATCTTTCCCTATGTCTACAAATGAAAGAAGCATTCTTCCCAGTGACCAGCATACTTATGTATCATGAGTTGTAGTTATAGTAATTTTTAGCAGGGGTTCCCTGAGACATGAAAGTTTTTTTAAGGGTTCCTGTGTTAAAAAGGTTAAGAAAGGCTGCACATAGAGTTATAGTTCTATTCTATTGTTGGCTGCCTCTCCTGCACACTCCCACACACTGAAGCCATCGCAGCCAGCTTAGTGTGGGACCAGACTGAAGCGGCTGCAGAAAAGGGCTAGTTAGATTTGGTTTAGAATGTGGCTGAGAGTAAGTTTAGAGTTAGGTTTTGGCTGAACTTTTACTTTAATGCATACCCTTTGTCTCTAATAAGGAATTCATTCAAATGAAATTTTGTGTACCCATAGTTCAGCTTTAATATAGCATGTCTAAATAAAATACTGCTTCAGTATTTTGCTTTTGCTTAAAGCATAACGAAAGTCCACAGATTACTCACCTCTGTTTAAACAAAGTGATCATTTGATCCCTTGCTTACCACTGACATCTTCTCCCTGGGCTTTTTTCTGGGTGTTGAGTTTTCAACCTCTTGATGGGCTGGCGGGGATGTCATGACTCTATTGGAGTCACTCATGACAGTACTCTGGCACTGTGCCTACAATGCATGCTGAGCTGTGCATGTACAGCTTAGAATACATTGAAAAAACTTTGTGAACAGGTAGGTAGGTTAGTTTTATTCAACCTTCAAAGAAGCTAATATGGAATGAAAGTACAGTGAAGATGCACCTCGTTCCAGTCTCAGACTGTAACCTCTTTGATAGAGACAAAATGCTTGCAATTGTTATTAAAAGTTTATTTCCATTTTATTTTGGGAATGTATAATGTGTCATAGTCATTGGGTTAAGGTTAGTTACCTGTGTAGGTATAAATTATAATATTTGTTCCTGACATTTTTTAAAGCCCAGAAAGCTGATTGGATGAGCGATGAGGAAATTGCATATTTCATATTTTCTTATTAAAATTGTCTAGGTGGCTCTATTCTAAACCTGGTTAAGGGGCCATGCAAGACATATAAGAAGGGTCACTTCAGCTGACTTCATTCTAAAGGAATGTCATTACAAACTGACCAGGTCCAGATCCCTAAAAGGTCATTTATTTGCAAGGGGAGTTGGCCAGGGGCTGACTATTCCTTACACACAAGTCTATATACTACAGTTATAACGTGGAACATTTAGTCTCACATCAGAGCTGCCATTAGGCACATGTCTGAACCTGGTCATCAGCCACACCAGCATGGGGGGACTCAGTGGCGAAGCAAAATCTTTAGTTATGTATTGCGGTTTTATTTTATATTATCCATATCTGTATCTATCAGTACCTAATTAAATGCTATACTTATAAATATTTGTGTGATCTCTTTTTGAACATATCGAATACAAATCCAAAAACGTAAACTATTAACTCAAGACTCAACTCACTTGAGTATACTTGAGATGATGCTATAATCTATATTTTATATGCACATCGGTTATTTTCTCTATTTATTTGCTATTTTACTAAACACATTTAAAAAAAAACTGTTGGCAATAATTAGAGGGAATATTGGGGTACTTTGACGTAGTGGTGGGCTTGAGCACTATATGGCCATATGGTGGGACCAAATCCCCATTTTTATTTATGGATTGTCTTCAAATTTGGTAGCAATTTCTTTTGCATGTGTGCGCTACTCTTTTTTAATATACATGTCTTTTGGTTCATAGCTGCACCAGCTTTAGAAATACATGGGTATGCTCCCCCAAATTTTTTGCTTGTTTAATAATTAGAGGGAGTATTGAATGAATATTACAATAAAGCTGCTGTGCAATTTTTAGGAGGGAGATTATAGAATGTAGGGCTGAAGATGGGTTTGTAGTGGGAAACTCAATAAATGATTCATAGTCCAGCCATTACAGACCATAACAGGATGTAGAGCTCCCCATAATCACAGGTATAAAACCTGGAAGTCCATTATACTCCTGTTAAAGACTTGGGCAGGTATAATACACAGAAAACTGGAGCTTCTGTAACATAGGAATAATTTCTTGAACCTTTTTTTTTTATCCTTGCAACTTGAATGCTTTGCTATCTTGTGAGGAATTCCTTAGAGCTGTTACTGAACACAAGATATGTCTTTCATCACACCAAGTATACTTTAGGCTATCAAAGTGAATGTAAACTTCCAAGGCATTCCATTCCAGATAAGAAAATGTCAAGTATTCTTGAATATGGATGGTGTAGGGGGATAACAATCCAAACTGGAAAATGACTTTGGGATCTCTACAGAAAGATTATGTGAAACAGAATTTATTCTCTTTTTACTTATACCCACCCTAAATGTTTCATATTTTTTTTTAAAGTGAAACTGTGTTTTGCTCCTGCCATGCAAAGCAACATTTTCTAGTTATTCCACTGCTTGTACAGAGAAATACCCAGTATTTCCAGTTATAATAAATAATGTGACTTACTCTCCTAGCTCTCACATGACAGTGCTGGTATTTTGCAAATGGCCACTCAGGGTGTAGGAATAGATTTCTTAGCCATGTCTATGCTCTGACAGGGAGTAAATGAGGGTTTACATAACAGTTCAGATAGGGTATGTGTAAGATGCTAACGAGATCAAATTTAAAGTGAGCCTGTTTTCCCACATTATCCTTAATGCCGTAGCTTGATGACATAGTTATGCAAAGCATGGTGATTTCTATGATTTGCCTTAATTCATTCATAATTCTGTTTTTGAAAAAAAAAAAAAGATTTTTCCTTTTATTCTTTCATACTCATAAGGGTAAGTATCTCCCCACTTCCTGGTAGAAGGAATGTCCTTTATATTTTTAATAATTCACATTATCTGTTTTTTTTTTTAAAAAACACATATACAGCTGTTTATACTTCATACTCATATCCAAGTGTCATGTAAAAGAATGTTCATGCACGATCCTAATATCAGCATCTTGAAAGAATTTAATATATATCATAAAAACATATCTCCCAACTTTCTGAGATGGGAATGAGGGACACCTATTAGCAAAAGTATGTAGGCATAGGACACACCCTCTGCTACGCCCCAATCAAAGGATAATTGTACACAAACAAATTAGTGCTTTTTACCACTACTATTCCTTTTATATTGGCTCTTGGAATTACAAATGCAGCAATTTAGAAATTGGATGAAAGGTTTAGCACTGTAAAACACGTTTTATTAGATAAGTAGTGCATTTTATATACAACTATATAGATCAGACCTAAATGAGGGACAAATGAGGAGGAAAGAGGGACAGAGGAACTTTGTTTCGAATGAGGGGCAGTCCCTCGAAAAGCAGGGACAGTTGGGAGCTATGTAAAAATCTATCAGATTGGAGTATGCAGGGCAAAGCATCAAGTTCAATTTTAAGGCATTGTACACTTTCAAATGTTTTAGTTGTTTTAACTAGGTATTTTTATATAGAACATGTGCTACATATGTACACAATCAAAAGTGGTACCTTCGTTCTATAATATCAAATACACATTAGAACATTGGATTGAGGCACTAGGACTTTCATGGTACGGTATGAACTACAAGGTACTTCTATTTAAAATTACAAATATTTATGACAACATTTCAGATTAAAAACAAATCTATACATTGGATAGGAATGAAAACAAAACAAAACATATATATATATATATATATATATATATATATATATATATATATATATATTAACAATGCTATTCTGACAGAACCTGACTTTTTCTAACAACAGATTGGACAGTGGATGAGGTGTCCAAGGTATGGCAAACCTCAATCGATGTAGTTCCAATCTTACATTTGACATGTTTCCCAGGGGAACCGCTTCTTCAGGAGTTGTTTTAAAGAGGATCCATGAAAAACAAATAATATAGACAAAAAACAATAATATGCAAAAAAATAATATGAAAACATGACAAAACCTGTATATGTGCTGAATATGTATACATATTCATTGTTAGTGAATTGCTGAAAAACAATTATATGTGCAAAGACAGAAACTAAAATATAATGCACCCCGAGGATAGTCCCAAGCCATTGTTTTTCAGCAATTCACTAACACTGTATATGTATGCATATTCAGCACATGTACAGGTTTTGTCATGTTTTTATATATTTTTTTTTTTGCATATTTTTGTTTTTTGTCTATATTATTATTATTTTTTTTTCATAGAACAAACAACAAAACAATAAAACAACTCCAGAAGAAGCAGATATAGGCACGAAACATGTGGAATGTAAGATTGGAACTACGTCGATTGGGGGTTTCAATACCTTGGACACCTCATCCACTGTCCAATCTGTTGTTAGAGGAAGTCAGGTCCTGTCAGGATCGCATTGTTCTTATATATTTTTTATTTGATCTATCAAAGTGTATATTTCTATCATTCCTATCCATTGTATGGATGTGTTTTTAATCTGAAATGTTGTAATAAATATTTGGAATTTTAAATAGAAGTACCGTGTAGGTATTATTATAGTTATTTTCCTGTTTTTTTTTTTTTGTTTTCTTTACTTTATAATGATGAGCTCACATGTTAGGGCTGCAGTTTGAAGTGCCATGGCTTAAGGCAACGTTCACAAGTCAACTTCCTGTTCTAAGTCACACAATGTCCAGTGCATGCATTGCCATCTGCTCTGTGTCACATCACAAATGTGGGAGTGCTAATATAATTCACAAAAAATCTAACTGCACCAATGAACACACTGTGTCTGTGAACTACCTGCTTATTTGTCTCTTTGTTAGATAAAAATATTGTGCAGCTTTTCTCTGGACCAGTGTTAGACTAAGAGAGCCGAGTAGATTCTTCACAGCAGGTGTCAGTTCTCAGACTACAGACAGAGGTCTGTGCCATGCTGCATACCCCATATTTGAACATAAACCGCAGACACCGAATTGTGAAGATTTAGTCTACTAAAGGTTGTGTGTACAGAGCAACATATGCTACTATGAAACAAAATGACATCTAAAGCAGGTAAAAAAACACAAGGTGCAGAAATGTACACAAGCTCATGTTGGATACATGATAAGCTCTCCTGTATAAACTATGTGCTGATTAATTGGCAGCTTACACAGAGCTTTGGACCTTTCCCATGTGACAGCAAAGGTGTTTGGTGATTGGCCCAACATTCTCACATGAAGTGAGTCACATGCTGCCCATACGCATATATTTATTTACTTGTAGCTGCTGAACTGAGCAAAAGGGGAGTGAAATACAGGTGATTAAATACTGTTAGAGAGGGGGAGATCAAAGTAAACCTGTTGCTTTGCCCTTCGAGGGAAAACACTGGTTGTCTTTAAAAAAATCTTTATAGTATAGTGCCGGTGATTAATTATGGTTTAAGATTTTGCCTGCAATCTTACATGACTGTCAAAAGTTGATTGCTATCCTTTGCACCATGGACCTTTGGGTAATAAATAATACATGTATCCTATTAGTTTTTCCCAATTCTCAGCCATGTCACTTTTAAGTGCTGGCTTACTATGACTACATTTAGAATAAGACTTTGGTGCATACATCACTCAATCTGACATTTCACGCCAGAGTATTTTTTTGTGTCAAAGATATAAAACGATCTGTAAAAAGCACAGAGTTTCAGAGTCTGATTAATCAGTTGGTTGTATTTGGCTTTGGAAATTACCCAGCTGTCTTTATGTTTAAGCTTCTTTGCTACTGCTTTTGAAGATTATAACTCAGTAGAAGCTATATTCTCCAATGATTAATCATCTCAGAGTTTTCGGTTTGTTGGTGGAGACTTGGTGGCATATGTCCAGACAGAAGGACCTTCCAAAGATCACCTGTCTTTTTCCTTGCTGTTCAAACAGTCAAATGTTCTCTTAGACTGCCTTGCACAGGAAATCTTGGCTAACTTTCTAAAAAAGTGAGTTACATGTTATTGATGCATTTATCAAAGAGAAAGTTGCATTTTTACTTTCTGATTGGTTTGACTTTTTATGGACAACTTGTTAAAATATAAGTAAAAAGAAATGAATAGGGAATATATCTCAAAGCCCAATTAAACATTCAGTTTAAATCTATTAAAGTTATTCCAAGTTCATCAAAGGTGTTCAAAGTCTTATTTATTTAGAGAGTAGAAAGACATGTCCCCTGTGAGCACGCTGTGAAGCAGGAACCTTGCTTTCTGTGGGAAATCAGTGGTCTAACCCGTCCCCAACTAAGTCTGACTTGGTAGATGTGATTTGCAGTTAACGAAACTGGTGCCAAGTGATAATAAATAATAAAAAAGGGGTTTAAGATGGTAGAGAGCATGTATATATTGCATAATAATACAATACAGATTATGGAAGTTGCATGAACATAGACCTTTCACAGCAATGTCTCTATGGTTCATTCTGGGTAATATGAAGCTGCATAGCAGAGACTCTATAACAACACAGAATCCAGCTCAGAATCACTATCTTGGTAAAACAGTTCAGAACAAATTGCTGCTTGTGATTATTCTTAGAAACAGAATCCCTCTCAGTCAAGTCCAGTGTAGATCTGGTAACACAGGCAAACAGCTAGAGGGATTCAAGGCCCAAGGACGAAAGGCCATCCCACTAGAACTGGGTTACTTTGGTAGGTGGGTATTCCAAAGAAGCTGTGTATTATACAATAGTGTATAGTCTATAGTGCACTATAGACCTGAAGCAAAGATCATGCTTCCTGAAAAGTTTGTATACTGTTTGACAAAGGTTGTATGTTGTAGAGCATGAGGTATTTCAGAGTATCACAAAAGCTGTCTGTCTGTCTCTCTGTCTATCTATCTATCTATCTATCTATCTATCTATCTATCTATCTATCTATCTATCTATCTATCTATCTATCTATCTATCTATCTATCTATCTATCTATCTATCTATCTATCTATCTATCTATCTATCTATCTATCTATCTATCTATCTATCTATCTATCTATCTATCTGTAGCACACCCCCTTAAGTGCCACAATAACTGGTATAGCACCCTCCTAGGTAGGTGCTAGGTAGGTAAAAGCCTAGTGTCTCCATCCTGCTTATCAGGGGAGCCTGATTGTTAGTTAGGCCTGTTGTATGTGTCCATGTGTGATTCATCTGGCCTGAGGGAGTGTCCCTACTGTATCCAATAGGGGAGCCTGTTGGACAGTGGAGGAAACACAGCCAGCGACACACAGGCTTTTGTAACTACACCAGTGGGTTGGTACAAGCAGTGGTGCATCCTGGGATACGTTATAAAAGCCACGGGCACATGTGACAGGGTGTCTTTGGGTGGGAAGCCAGGTACCTGGAGGATGGTGACGGCTATCTCTCCTCCTGCTGCTGAGGAAGGTGGTCACAGGCGGTCGGCCTTGTGGAACAGAAGTGTGGTGCTGAGCCAGGAGGTCCAGTGGATGCTGACAAGGGAGCTGGAGGCAGACTGACCCAGGGAAAAACACCAGGAAGCTTGCCAGGGATCTGCCCAGGACGGGACCACTCCAGGAGAGTGTCAGTGGACAGAAGTTCAGCGCACACAGTCAGTGAGAAAGGGGGTGCCAAGTCAGACCCTTAAGAGTAATCTAAGCGAGAGTACATATTCTCTATCTTCACTTCAGTGGCAAGGTGAAGTAACGGCCTTGCCGTATTCTACAGTCAGTTGTCCTCAGGAAATTGTGCATAGTTCAAGTTGGAGTATCCCACTCATTCCCTTCTCCCATCCAAGTTCTAAAATAAAATACAAAAAAAACAAATCCCCTGCACTGTTCATTGTCTGAGCCAAGAACTTTTAATGCCGTGTACCTGCTTTCAGTTGCTAATGGTAACCCAGGGGAACCCAAGAAGTGTAATTCTCAGCAGCTCCCTAGGGGGCAGTGCTACACTGGGATAGCCAGCCAGGCACGCCATGTTTTCACAGTCACATCCAGAGTCAGAGAACTGCCCACTTTACACAGCTCCTCTTCTTCACTGCAGTGAACACTGCCTTGCAGAACTCAGCTATGTCACCCAGTAGTAGTTTGTATAGCAAAGGCCCATTACAGGCAGGGACTCGAAGGCAGATGGGGTGACTCCGCTCACATTTTCCCAGCACTTCCTCTCTGTGGTCACTGATCCCAGCACCACCTCTTCAGGTAATGTCAACCCTCCTGGCTGCAGGTGCACCTTTCACTAGCCCTCCAGGCTAACTTATTTTTACAGTCCTCCAGACTAACACTCACCAGCCCACCCAGCTGACACTCAGCAGATCTCTCAGATATTCTGACCATTTCCTGCTGTCCTCTCACTTGCTCCCGTGCCTCCAGGAAATTATTTCTCTGTGTGTCGTAGAGGGTCCTTCAGGACCCGAGCCCCAGGCCCGAGGTCACCCCCCCCCCCTCCAGACTAGGGGGCACCCTCAAGAGCCACGAAAGCCTCCTCAGCACTCCATCTTCCACCCAACTGCCCCTGCTGGCATGACTCATGCCTATTTATTAGGTTAATCTTCCCCCTGCCAGCCTGTTTGCTGGGGATTGACTGGAGCCCTCATAAATATGCCAAGTAGCTCCTTCTACCCATCTATCTATCTACATTAGTATGCTTATTTGAGGCTTTTTTAAACTTTATTTTCACTTTTTTTTTTTTTTTGTATAAAACACTTATCTAACGGAGGGAGGGAGTTATGTAGTCCACAGAGAAAGCTGGGATTAATGCTTACTGATAATAGTCAAAAGAGGCAGAGAGCAAAGGAAGTTACCAGCTCAAAGGATTTTTACTGTGGATCACATTTTATGCAGGATCATCACTTATGGAATAGATATAACTACACACTTTTAATATCCTATTTAATACACCAAAAAGGGAACAAATAAGAAAAGTGCATTTTTTTAAAATGTGAACACTTAACTCACTGTGTGATACAAAAAACAAAAAAAAAATAGTAATATTCCTCTGGTTTGATCAGCAAAAATGAACTTTTTCTAGCATGAAATTAAGAAGGCAAAAGGATAAATTCACAAAACATCAGCAATTATTTTACATCCAACTGTTATTTTATGGTATAATAGTTGTCACATCAAAATATTCAATTCACAAAAATAAATATCACTAAGGAATCATTATTTTGCCTGGTCAGATTAGCAATCATTGGAAATCTCTGTTTCTCGTGATTTTGTCATTTATCTCAAGTTGTTATTTTATCTTCACCACAAACGGTTTCTTTTCCTGCTCTCTCAGAAAGACACTCAGAAACTCTAATAATAATTTTAGGAGCAAAAATGCATGTGATAATCTGCGCGAACTAACTTTTTCTTTACATATGTATGTAAAACGAATTCACCACATCTGTGCAAGAAAACATTAGGGAAAAAAACGAATTTAACATTTACTGCATGTTTTAGGATTTTGTGAATTGATGCTAAAATGTTGAAACTAATCTAATTTCCGGCAAAAAGTGATTTTGTCACTTTGCAGGCAAAGTAACCTTGTCTCTGCACACACCCTCACCCCCCTTACCCACCTTATCAGCGATCCCTCACCAGTTCTTCCCCTCCAGGTCATGTGATAGTGTTTAAAGCTAGCGATTGCATGCTAGACCTGAGCATTGTCATGGAAGAGAAGACCGTATGTTCCTACATATCAGGAAGAATATGGATGATTGCAGTGTGAGAGGGAGAATATGAGTCAGGGGTGGTCCTTTGTAGATACCCTGTGATTTTGCGCTGCACAGGCTTTAATTTAGACCTGAACTTGAAAAGTAAAGATTTGCTATATTAGAAATGTTCATGTTGCCTAAGCCTTGTTCTGAAAAATCTACATTTTGTCTGAATCTCTTCTGAAATATAGCAGTACATTTCCTGTGACTGATCAATCTAGCTTGATAGCTGTATTTCTGCAGCATGAGATCATCTAAGGTAGAGGTCCCCAACCTTTTTGGCCCCGGGGATCGGTTTCATAGAGCAGTGGTCCTCAACCCTGGCCTACAGGGCCCACTAACAGGCCAGATTTTCAAGATAACTGAAATACATCCCAGGTGATATCATTTGCTGCTCAGTGATTGCAGTACTCTAGTCTGCATCTCTCCAAGGTAATACCTAAAACATCGCCTGTTAGTGGGCCCTGTAGGCCAGGGTTGAGGACCACTGTTATAGAGGACATATCGTTGGGGTGGGGGGTAGACATGTACAGAACGAAAAAATTTGTTTTGTTTCGGAAATATTCAGTATGGCACTAATTTAATTTCATTAGGGATTTTGTTTCATTTGGTTTTGGAATTCATTTAGTTTAGTTTTCGTTAAATTTTGTTTTGTTTTAGTTAAAATGAGTTTTGTTTATTCATTTTTGAATGAATATCAACTTATTGAAATCAAATCGGTTGATAAACGATCTTCCACCAGGTTGTCTGACTGTTGGCCACTGGCTGTTGACCTCTCTTTCTTTTTTTACCTTTATTTCCTTCTCTTTACTTTCCCTTGTTTTTCCTTCCTCTCTTTACTACCCCATTGGCTTGTACTTAGGGTATACGCAATGAGCTTTTCTCTTTTGTTTCATCCTTTTCTGATGGGATACTAGCATTGTACTTTTTTCTTGTTTGGATAGCCTGTTTTTAAATGTTTCTCCTAATCCGATGTGATTTTGTATGCTTCATTTGCATTTGTCAATAAAATCAATATCGAACAAGAAAAAGAACAGCTGCATGTAACCTAAAGAAAATACTGTTGACTGGTCTTTTGCCCTCAGCTTTGTTTGTATGGGTGCAGCATCCATAGTTCAGGCCCTCTTTAAGGGTTCACCAGATTATACATCACAAAGAAAAAACAAAGCAATAACATACTGTATTTCCATATAGTCACAAAACTACAGATTTTGTATTGCTCTAATTAAAGATGCTCTTCACAGCCCTTGTGCTCCTAGGCCCAATAGATACCTAATTTTTGTGACCTAGATGTCTGAATGAAGCTGCAGAACTTAAAAGTTCAAGGTGACTTCCATTCTACTGAGCTCAGACAGATTTACAATGTGCTTTATCCCAAAGAGGTTGGTCAAATAAAGACTCTGTTTTTATTCAGTTCCTTCTTCGACCTAGACAGAGCCTTTACTGTTGCATTAAATTAGTTAAGAGGTGAACTGAACAAGAACAATCCCAGTGAGTGCTCTCTACAATTATATGTAGCTACAGAGAACCTCAATTTGCATGTTCTCTTTCCAGCAGCATACAATCTTCAATAATATTCACACTCCTTATCATTTGGATACTTTTTCTTGGCTTCCTTTTCAAAAGAACTGCTCAGCTAGTTGGTTGAAATTTATAATGCTTCTCCTGTTGCCTTGCAGCAATATGTAGACATTTCCATGCCAGAGTAAATGTACTGTTAATAGCTTTTCTCTATACTATTCTTGTTCTATACTGTTGAATTTGGATTGTATGCTGTACCTCTGTTTGCCTGGGTTTTCTGTAGGTTTTTCAGCTTCTTCCCAGGTTCCAAAAGTTGTAGGTACACTGACTTTCATTCTGGGAAGTCGCTCTCCAGCACTCCTGCATGTTTATATATGTGTGTGTGTGATAGGAGCATTAGACTATAAACTTTGGGGCAAGCTGAAAGGAAATGGTCACTCTATATTAAGAAGTAAAAAAAAAATATTCAATTTGCCATTTCTAATGAAATGATACATAAAGATTATTAGGCTCTCTGTATCTTTGTATTTGCGCTATATCCGTAACTTGGGAGGAATTAAAGAATAAGACAGCCAATTAACTAACATTTCAGAATATGGTCAGCAATGTATTGCTTTCTATAATTCACCCAAACTGCCCTGGGGGCGGAGGGAGGGGGGGGGGAGGGTGCTGCCCAGTCAAGTATGAACCGATGCAAAACAAAAATTTAATTTTGCCAGGAACAGTGAATTTTAAATGCCTAAAGTTTTAAAATTTAACATATTAAGTTCCAATGCACCAGCACTGACATTTACAAAGTAAAAAAGTGTTCAACAATGGCAAATAACATTTCATGAATGGCTTCTTTTTTTAAATCTCCAAGGATCTGCTGTGTATTTGGAGGGGTCATTGGAGGGGTCTGTCATTTAGAAATGTAACTGTTAATGAGGTCAAGGGCCTCTTCCCTACAACCCCCGGCTGGTCTGGGCTTCCATCACACCATACATTTCTAGATCATCATTGAGCTTCTTCCAAGATTGCTCCAGTGCCAATTGATCTAAAACATGCATACAGTAGGTTTGTGTTCTAATTTCCTTACATAAAGGAATACACAAAGCATGGCACAACTAAACCCTAATTGTTGTTGGGGAGGAGGGTGTCAAAAGCAAAAAATATATGTTTTTGGAAAACAGTTGCCCTATATGGAGGGTCAGGCATCTTAAAATATTGCACAACTTTTTCCATTGTTTTGGTTTTCCTTCCATTAGTGGCATCTATATATGTGGTTGTGACAGCAAGAGACAGTAATGGCATCATAGACAGCTTCTGAAGGCACACTTCCTTATGTGGAAATAAACCCTTTTATGTAATTTATCCTACACTGTTATGAAAAGGGGAGCTTCAAGTAAGTGGGGAGTTGCTTTGCAACATTGAAAATGTATTACAATACAATGGAGGCAGGCAACATGCATGAAATTTGGGCATTTTTGCAGTTTTTGCATCTGACAGCGTATTAGACACTCTATCTTAAGCACATGTTATACTACATTTTTTGTTAATTAATGTAATGTATTTGCAGCAGCCTTGCTTCTGCCATTTAATGGGGTAGACAGCCTTACATGGGTGTTTTTATGTACAGTTCTACACACCAATTTTACTAAAAATACAATTAAGCTATTGTGTGTCCAGCGAAGAAAAGCAGCATAAACCGTTAGAAACATGAAACACAAATATAAACTTTGCCTGATAGGAAACACTTAGACAAACAAAATCCAATCCCTTCCAGTAGGCAAATGGACCTTGAGTCCAACTTTCGCACACCCCAAAATAAATAATTCTTACTTGGCCAAGCTGCCGCCACACTGTCTGTGTGGACTATTGCAGAGCCTGATGCTTTGGCTTATGCACGGATACCAGAAAAAGATTTGTGAAGGCAGCATTGGCCAAAATTCCCTTTTGAGCGAGGCCAATGACGTCGCTTTCGGTATCTCTGGTACCTGGAACTCGGTGAGGAGGCGATAAGTCAAGTTTTTACCTTGTTTTACACACTGTTTTACAAGTGTTCTCATTGTGAGTGCACACTTTTCTTTAAAGCGTTTGTTACCCAAAAAAAAAAAAAAAATTATCCTGTCCCTTGAAAGCATAAATGACAGCGCAGTGCTTGTGCTGTGTAGTTTGGCCCTTTGTATCACCTGAAATACGTAGCTGATCCTGCCAGCTTCTGCTCTCCCCCCTGTAAACTGACCATGATTTATTATGGCTGTTGAGCCCTGACACCTTCATCAACAGCTCTCCTCTGTCCTCCTCTACCCCCCTTCCCCTCCCCTCCCTGCCTGTTAGCTTGTGACAGTGCCCGCATCTCCCCTCTTGCTGCTGAAATAACTTTAACATTTTCAGGCATTCCCCTGTGTTAGATAATGAAATGTGTATATACCTAATTAATAAAATGCCTCTGTATACAATTTTTTCAAGCGCTGCTCGGCGCTCACATGACTGGCCACCTCTCTCCTCCTCTCCTCTCCTACTCTTGACTGATTCTCGGCCCCTTCAGCTGTAGCTGTCAGCTCTGGAGAGGTCACGTGAGCGCCGAGTGGCACTCGGAAATAAGGTATACAGAGGCAATTTTTTAATAAAGCATATACACTGTTGACATTGCATTATCTAACATAGGGGATTGCCTGAAAATGCTAAAGTGGGTTCACAAACACTTTAATTAAAGAAGTTGATACTTTATCAATATTGCGCTTTGAGTTCTTCCTTATATATTTGAGTAAACTGAAAGCGAGAGGAGTGGATCCAGGTAAACCCAGCTGGGGGATGTCTGGTGGAACATATTGAGCCAGTTGGAACTAAACAGAATCTGAAGACCTTATAAACAGGTGCTATGTGACTGTATGGTCATATCCTAAAATGAACGGCCAATTCAATCAGTGGTGGCTGGTGGTGGTTATCTGTTCAGCAAAAAAGGATCACTTTGGCACGGCTATTAGCAGAGAAGTGATTCTCATGATTCATGATTTTATATTCACTGTTAAATCGTTATAAAATTATTTTCTTTGGACTATTTTTTTTTTTTTTGATTGTCACTTTTGAAACATTGCATTGAATGTGGACACGTTATGGATTTATAAAGGACTTGTGGAATGTGTTATAGTATTTCTTTGATTTTTGTTTAAAACGTTAAGAAACATTTTGTACAGGTGACAAACACTAATTGCAATATTTTGAACAAGCTGCCATTCATACACAATTGAAGGCCTAAATGCGCTTGTTCCACCTTTTGTTAGTAACACATTGCAACTTCTGTTGCCAAACTGGCTTTTCCAATGCTTTGTCACATTGACCATGTATGGGAAACTAGCTTTTACCTGATGATAGCAAAATGATAAATGGTTTCTATGGGATACAGAAATACATTGCCTGTACTATATTATCAAACAAGAATAAAAGATTTCTTTCAAATTTTTTTCAACATTCTAAATGAGCAATGATACTTTTAATTTTTTTTTTCCCAAAGCCATAGTGGTATGAATATGAAATAGCTGTTCTTGATGGAAGTCCATTTATTATAACTAGATTAGAATAAAAAGATTATTAACACGGTTTAAGAAAATTTATACTTGAAAAGCCACTAAGGTTAATGTAATTGGCTTTAACAGAAGACATCAGAAATTGAAGAACTGTGAAAATGATTGCAGTTTAAATTGATATAGAGATCTCCTACAATAATATGGGAAGAAAAAAACAGATATGAATGGCAATACGATTTTTAAGTGCAGATAAAATATATTTAATACTAATCTTTTAATGCAAGTGATCTGGTAGAATGTCCTGTTCATAAATAATATGAAAACGATGTTTTATATTTTTTTGAAAGACTAATACTATTCAATACTGAGATTTGCATTTTGGATTGCTTAGTACAGCAGGGTGGTTTGTGATGATTGGAACACACTTGTAATCATGAGTATAAGGTATCTTATTTGTACATTACTGATTATCATACAAAAAATCCTAAAACACCTTTTAAAGGGGTTCCTATATACCCTAAATTCTTCTTTCCAGACTTCAAGTAGAAGTTCAATTTTAAAAAGTACATTTTGGAGAAGTAAAAAAAAGTAAAAAAAAAAAAACAGCTTTCACGTTAATGCAACCTTAAATCAACTACAGTGCCCCACAGAAAGCTTACTCATTATTATCCTCATCTACAAACACGGTACCTTTCTGCCATTACAAAGGGACCCTTTCCCAAAGGGTCTCGGGCACTGTCTCATTACCTTGGGAAAGGATCCATTTTGTATTTGAAACATTGGTCTTTATGTATTGATGGTAAACTCCACTTCTGGATCAGCACTTTTGCCTCCCTTTTTTTCCTGGTGACCACTACTGTTAAGACAGAAAGTGGTGGGAAATCCAAAATTTTAGAGCTGACACCAGAGGAAGAAATAAGAAAAGAAAATCAATTTCAATCAAAATTCAAATTAAGACACCTGTTCCTTTGACAACTCTCTAAAATGGGAATTCCAGGACAGGACTCCAAGACAGGAAGTGAAGGACACCGGTGTCCAATGGGATACAGGTAGCTAGAAATAACCTGATTTTCTTTTTAACCCTATAATTTTATATAAAGTAAACAAAAACAAGTTTTTTGCTTTACATACATTTCATTTGAGAACCTTCACACAATACTTATTCTTATACTAAATGAGATAAGTAAATGTATTCTACTGGTGATTGTAGTAGACTCCATTTTTGCTATGCTGGGCACATTTTCAACATCTAATCATATTGAAATAGCCTAAGCTCTAAAAAAGCTTACTCAACACAGTGAAGAAAAAAAAAAGAAACAGATTGTTGAACTGGCTAGGTAAACTGTCACCTAGAAGGGTGATTATTTGCCTCTCTGGTGATACTCAATGTCTTTTTACTTTTAAAGTTTTTTAAAGCACTTTTAATAGCCGATTTAATCACTTATTGACTATGCAGCTTCTTTGTCGTTTAATCCTTGTTTATGTTCCAATTTAAGGTGGTCCCATGGTTCCCTGTTTCAGGGTGGCTCCTTTCTCTTTCAGCGTGCTATGGAGCCACCCTGGGATGAGAGTCCCCCTACACGGTGTGTGCATTAAGAGAAACTCCTTGCACTGTAGGCTAAAATGGCAAGGTACTCCCCTACTTCTCCTGTTATCTCT
The DNA here is from genome assembly GCF_965119305.1 of Pelophylax lessonae. NCBI lineage: Eukaryota > Metazoa > Chordata > Amphibia > Anura > Ranidae > Pelophylax > Pelophylax lessonae. Next base: position 93,240,952 of record NC_138772.1, on the reverse strand, counting down.
TACATGTGAAGACTAAAAGTTAAGGGGAGTAGCACTGAGAGGCCAAGGAGCCAGTAGCACTGAAACCTGCAGGTGCTAGGGCTATGAATTGTAACAAATATCTTACTGGGAAATATTTATTTTATTCTGTCCAATGTGTTAACCTAATAATGCTGAGGTTTAAGACTACTTTAACCCCTTGGAGCCTAAGCCTTTTTCTGACATATGTTGCTTACAAGTTAAAATCAGTATTTTTTGCTAGAAAATACTTAGAACCCTCAAACATTACACTGTATATATATTTTTAGAAGAGACCCTAGAGAATATAATGGTGATCGTTGCAATATTTTATGTCGCACACTATTTACGCAGCAGTCTTTCAAAAGCAATTATTTTGGAAGAAATACACTTTCATGAATTAAAAAAAGCAAAACAGTACAGTAAAGTAGAGTAATTTTTTTTTTTTATAATGTAAAAGATGATGTTACGCCGAGTAAATAGATACCTAATATGTCATGCTCTAAAATTGCGCACACTGGAATGGGTGCGAACTACGGTACTTAAAAATCTCCATAGACGTCGCTTTAAAATGTTTTTACCGGTTACCTGCTTAGAGTTACAAAGGAGGTCTTGTGCTAGAATTACGATCGCAGGGATACCTCACATGAGTGGTTTGAACACCATTTACAAATGTGGGTGTGACTTGCATATGCGTTCACTTCTGCGCACGAGACCAGAGGGATGGGGAGTTTTAAATGTTTTATTCTTAATTGTTGTATTTTATTTTTTATTTTTATGTTTATACTGTCCATGTATAAAAAAAAAAAAAATGTAATCACTTTTATTGCTGTCACAAGGAATGTAAACATCCCTTGTGACAGTAACAGGTAGTGACAGGTACTCTTTAAGGAGGGATCTGGGGTCTAAAAGACCCCAAACCCCTCCTCTGCACTTAAAAGCATTCAAAATGCCAAGCTTTACTGTTTTGAATGCTGTCATTTTTTTTTTTTATACTGGCGCCTATAAGGCTCTAGTACCCGGATGTGATGTCATGACATCGCTTCTGGGTTTTTACATTGGAGACCCGATCAGAGCCGAATCCGGCTTTGTTTGGGTCTTCGGCCAGCCAGCGGGACAGCAGACCCAGGTAAGCCACGGAAGGCGGTGGGAGAAGGAAGGGGGTTGTCCCCTCCCGCTCCCTGGAATGACAATTGAGTGGCTGTTAAGCCACATTGGTTGTCATTACAAGAAAGCCGACCGCTGGCTCTAAAAAACGGTACTGGCCTCTATCTGCAGGCATCACCCTGGTAAAACTCCCTGAATATTTGCAGTCCATAGGCATGAAGGGGTTAAAGCACTATTAAAGCCTTGCTTTTTAAAAAAATAACAAACATGGAATACTTACCTGCTCTGGGCAGTTGGTTTTGCACAGTGCAGCCTGGATTCTCCTTTTCTCTGGTCCCACGCCGGCGCTCCTGGCTCCTCCCTCCTGCTGGGTGCCCCCACAGCTCTGGTGCACTCCCGACCCATGTGTCCATTCACAAATGGAGCTGGGGCTTTGCCCCATCCCCTCCATCTCCTGATTGGCTCACTGGCTGTGAATGACAGCAGAGGAAGCCAATGGCCAATGATCAGGAGAGCGTGTTCCAGAGAGGCAAGGGGCTCAAGTAAGTATTGGGGGGGGGTTGGGGGGGCTTCTGCACAGAGAAGGTTTTTTTACCTTCAAGCATAGAATGCATGAAGGTAAAAAATCTTGTGCCTTTACAACCACTTTAAATCTTACGTATGCTTTCATCCTTTTATTTGTCCATTGTTTTCTCAGGGGTTTTTCAATGTTTGTCTTACCTTTGGCACATGATTAATAATGAAACTTATCTGGCCAGTCTGCTCAGGTCACTCACAATGGTTAAACACACCGGCACAATGTGTTCTGGTGTTACATTCTGGGTTTCCTTTCACCTTTTAACAGGGGATTTTTGATGTACTAATACAAGCTCCGGCTTTATCTCCATTATATTATTATTTTGGTAGCGCTGAACAATATGGCATTTGTTTGATGGGTGTTATCGATGTGTAGAGTCACTGTGAAAACAAGGATAAACTCGGTTTATTGACAACTGTTTTTCTTTCCGTGCTGTGAAATTTTGCTGTGTTTCATTTGGCAAATTGGGTTCCGTGATAAACCATGCAGCAGACAAACTACAGCCGTAATAACAAATTTAGCTGATCTGTTTTGGAGATCTCAAATGTCTTTTTGGAGCTCACTTAAATAAAAATGATTGGCTCAGTAGTATCGCCAAATATGTAATCAAAGGTCACTAACTTTAGTTTGTGTTTATACAATCCTGATTATGTGTGAACCATTTGAATGTGAAAACACAAACATAGATTACGTGTCTGTGAGGAATATTGCCAGTAAACATGTGTTTATGAAGGTACGGTTCATTTAGTTACTGTTTTACATGTAGCTATTTTATAATATTACACAATAACATCTGGTCTTCATGCTTCTCATGGCTGTAGTAGATATGTTTAGTCTATTCGCCCTCTATGCTTTTGGTGTACACCTAAGCAAGTATGTTCCCCTCCAGGGATGAACGAAACTTTCATGTTTTGGTTCACAAAAAGTTTTAAAAAACGTACTTGAAGTTCTAAGTATTTTAACCACTTCAATACAAGGCACTTTCACCCCCTTCCTCCCCAGGCCAATTTTCCTGCTTTTAGCGCTGTTGCATTTTGAATGACAATTGCGCAGTCATGCAACACTGTACCTACACCAAATTTATGTAATTTTCCCCCCACAAATAGAGCTTTCCTTTGGTGGTATTTGATCACCTCTGGGTTTTTCCTTTTTGCTAAACAAATAAAAAAAGACAGAAAAGTTTGAAAAAAAAAAAAAAGTTTTTTTGTTTATGTTATACAATTTTGTAAATAAATAAGTTTTTTCCTGCACTGATGAGCACTGATGAGACTGCACTGACAGGCCTCTGATGAGGAGGCACTGATGGAGTGGCACTGATGAGGTGGCACTGATGGGGTGGCACTGATAGGCACTGATATGTGGCACTGATAGGTAGCACAGATATGCAGCATTGGTGGGCACTGATAGGCGGCACTGCTGGGCACTGATAGGCAGCATTGATGGGCACTGATAGGTGGCACTGATGGGCACTGATAGGTGGCACTGATGATCACTAATGGGCACTGATAGACGGCACTGGTGGGCACTGATGGGCACTGATAAGCGGCACTGATCGGCACTGATGGACGGCACTGATGGGCACTAATGGGCACTGATAGGCGGCACTGGTGGGCAATAATGGGCACTGGTGGGCGACACTGAAAGATGGCAATGATGGGCACTGGTGGGCAGCACTGATAGGGAGGGCACTGGCGGGCAGCACTGATGGGGAGGGCAATGGGGGGCTCCCTGAGCCCTGATTGCCATCCCTGGTGGCCATAGTGGGCATCCCTGGGGTCATAGGTGGGCATCCCTGGGGTCATGGGTGGGCATCCCTGGTGGTTCTAGTGGCACCCCCCCCGAGGGTCTGCACTGGTAATCAATGATCTGATTACCAGTGCCGATCCCCCACCCCCCTGTCAGGGGAGCCGCCGATCATCGCTCCTTTACTCGTGCCTGTCAGGCACGAACTAAGGAAAGTCGATCAACGGCTGTTCCTGTTTACTATGTGACCAGCCGTGATTGGACACGGCTGGTCACATGGAAAAGAGCCTACGTCAGAGGCTCTTTACCGAGATCGGAGATGCCTGGTGTCAGGCTGACACCTCGCATCACCGATCACCGCTCTGCACGCCCCCGGGGGGGGGGAAGAGCTGTATTATCCTGCCGCCGTCATATGACGTCCGGTCAGGATAATACAACCACATTCCCGCCGTCAATCTGCAATAGGGCGGGCGGGAAGTGGTTAACTTTGTGGGCGAATTACACTGAAGTCTATGCAGGGCAATTCTTACTATTCAGTTCTTGCTATTTGTAGAGCTAATAAGCAACTTATTGTCAAACTAAAGGTATAGGAACCTGGGTACTGCCTTGAGGGACATATGACAAAGGCAAAAAAAGTATCTCCCCCTACACAGAATTTGCCTTAAGGCCCATTTCACACGGGCTTTCCGAGCTGTCAGTTTTTCAAGCGGACCTGATTGGATGCTCCATGCAGCCCAATGGAGCCTCGGATGACAGTGGTGACATGTCCGCTGACTCCCGCTGCTATCCGATCCGATCCTGTCTGTGAAATCCAGATGGGTGGAAACCCTATTTTCCATCTGTCTGGGGGAGCGGATAGGATCGAATGAAAATAGACAGGCGGTCCGTTTTCATCCCATTGGCCATAGAGGAGAGCAGGGATCTGACAGGTCTGTCTCTGCAAAGTAAGCAGAGATGGAGTTGTCATCCACCTCCTCTGCGGGGATCGGCGGATTGATCCCTGCTGAGCAAAACGGAGTCCGCCGGGTGCAAAGCCAGTGTGAAAGAACCCTAAAAGTTGCTACACATACTGACAATATGGTTGCTGTGAGCCTGCCCATAGGCCGGCCCTACACCGTTCCTGCTGAACCGACCGAGATTTGAACCATTAACCACTTCTGAACTAGAAGGTTTTACTGACCAGGCCATTTTCTGTGATACGGCACTGCGTTACTTTAACTGAAAAGTGCGCAGTTTTGTGACGCTGTACCCAAATAAACCTTTTTTCCCCCACAATTAGAGTTTCCCTTTGGTGGTATTTTATCACCTCTGCTGCAATTTAAAAAAAAATCAATATTTTTTAATTTCTCAAATTTTTTCATCATTTTAGGCCAATATGTATTCTGCCACATATTTTTGGTAAAAAAAAAAACAATAAGTGTATATTGATTGGTTTGCACAAACGTTAGTGTGTCTACAAACTAGGGGATAGATTTTTTTTTATTTTTATTTTTTTACTTTTTTTTTTTTACTAGTAATGGCAGCGATCAGTGATTTTTAGCAAGGCTGAGACATTGCGGCGGACAGATCGGACACCTAACTGACACTTTTGACACTTAAGGGGACCAGTGACATTACTACATTAATCAGTGCTAAAAATATGCACTGTTACTGTACTAATGACACTGGCAGGGAATGTGTTAACACCAGGGGCGATCAAAGGGTTAAATGGTAACTCCACTTCCGTGGGGAAAAAAATCAGCAAATAAAGGAAAAACAATATAGCGTATACAATTGTGACACAAATCATATCGTAATTGATGGTTATTAAAAATGACCTTTCCTTTTTAATCTGCAGCTGTTGTATTTTTCTGAAAATGCAATGCAATATGGCTACCTGGAGGTGTTCTGTACACAGAATGTATACTGACCACACCCCCAGAAACATCATTTCCTGCTTGTGTGATTGGCTCACCAATTTTCCCAGAAGTCTGCAGTAAGATACAAGTCAGATTTCTGGAATCCCCTGCAACAAAAATGTAATTTTTGGTGAGATACTCCCAATAAGAACACATCTAAAGGGATGCAGGCCCAGCTGATTTCCTCATTAGAACCCTGCAGCTGCCACAACTGATAGATAATTATGAAACTACTCCCATTAGACCCACTCAGCACAGAGGCACAGAGGAACAAACAATGATTTCTTCAGAATAACAAAATATAGGAATCTGCAATGTACATAGATCACACAGAGGGGAATGTTTTTTTCTCAACAAAAGTGGAGTTACACTTTAAGAGTGTCCCTAGGGCAGTGATGGCAAACCTTGGCACAACAGATGTTTTGGAACTACATTTCCCATGATTCTTATGCACTCTGCAGTGTAGTTGAGCATCATGGGAAATGTAGTTTCGAAACATCTGGGGTGCCAAGGTTCGCCATCACTGCCCTAGGGTATTCTTTCTAACTGTGTGGGGGATGGACTAGATGAACATAGAAATCTGTGTTCCTAAATAGCAGGAACACAAGATCACTGTGTTCATCTGTGACAGAACGGCGTTTTGCCTTGTTTACATAGGCAGACCGTCGTTCAGTCTCTCTGGGGAGCGATCGCAGATGGCCGGTGGACATTGCTTCCACCGGTCCCGCTGGCTGGCTCCTGCTCTGGCCAATCAGCACGCGTGCCCCCACTGGCTATTGCACGAAATGACTTACAGGTACGTCGTTTCATGCAATGGAGCCGACCTGCCGCCATATATATGCGGTGGCTGGTCGGCAAGTGGTTAATGGGCAGGCTGAATGTACCAAGTTGATTGATCGATCAACTTGGGTACAATCAGCCTGCTGGATTCTCTTGCGATTATCACTAGCAGCTTCTAGCAATAATCACTATACCATTTAATCACTGTGCTATGTAACCAAAAAACTGTGTGCTTCCACGCACAAGACTTAAGCAGTAAAACAGATAGCAATGAATGAAATTAGTGCAATCGTTTTTCCGCAGCCTCCCTAAACACTTCCTGCCTGCACTATAGCCGAAAGGTGGCTACAGCACAGGCTTACTGGCTGAAATGCGGGAAAGTCTCATCCAATCCGGGACTGTTGGGAGATATGCCAAAACTCGTCAAACCTCCAGGTCCCTAATAAGGACTTAGCAATGCAGAGAATACTGAAAGTCAGTCGTCTCCTTTCTAGCCAGACTACCCGGAAACCCTCAGCCTGCATGGGTGAGAACCACTGAGTGTTCCATATACCTTCAAATCATCCCCCTTAAGGGGACCACAACCCAAGTGGGTTAATGGGGGGAAATGGGAGGGGAAAAATACCTGCTGTTCAGGACCTAACCATGGCATTCTGTACAGTGTATGCGTAGTTTTTTTTTTCTACTTTGGATATACAGTAATTGGGGAATGGTTAAAGCTTGTCAGTTTTACTGCTTTATGCGGCCCTGTTGGGCTAGGCTAAAACCCCTCACCTTTTTTTTATAGTTGTCTGTGCCCTCTTAGACATTTTCCCCATCTCATCTTCGAGGCTGCAGACAGAAACAAAAAACCTAAAAGAAGTCTAATGATGGCCATACACGGCCATCATTAGACTTCGGCCGTTTACAGACTGAACGATTATTCGTCACTCAAAAGCGAATTTAGTTGAAACTGTAAAAGTTGTCGCTTCAGATCCATCGACATTAGCCGGGCCCACGGCCGAAATCGTCGGTAAAGTTGGGTTCACCAATGTCACGAATATCGAACGTCCTTTCTGAAAACGACCAGTTTCGGTGGATATTCTGTGCGTTTATGGCCAGCATAACTCTTTCTTATTATCCAAAAAAACAAACAAAAACTAAGCAAAACATCCTATCCTTCAGTTATGCTAACCCGACAAATCTCTACAGACACCCAGCATTTACGTTCCTTATGACTAAACCATACCAGTTTAACCATGGCTATTTGGCTCCACCGTTTTAATAAAATAATAATAATACATTTTATTATTTATTTGTTTAAACCACACACCTTGTACAGACAACACCCCCGGCTGTCTGGTTTTGCATATATCAAAATGATGCATTGTTACCAGGAAGCTCCATAAAGAACTGGTATGGGAGATTCATTCTAGCAGCAAGTCACCAATGTCAAATTTCAAATTTTTGACTGACATTTTAACTCCACTTAAATCATTCAGATCAGTCCATGTATAACATATTTTATCTTTAAGTAGGTTAGAAAGAATAAATGGTGTTTACACCCTTAATCCTTTATAATGACTCTATTCAGTATGGTGGTTAATGGTCCTTCTAGGCTCGTAGGGTTCCTCTGCTTTATGTTGGCTGCAGTCAGCTCCATGCATAGAATATCTCAGGCTATTTTTCAAGGCCTTGTGAAATATTACTAACATCTAAACAATCCTGCTGAAGCATTCCTGATTCATGTTTAGTTACTATGAAAAGCTAGCTATTTAATCTTGACAAATTGCTAATATTTTCCAGTTACTCCAGCATGTTTTAAGCTTCTAAAGTGCTTTGTGTAATCTTATGGTATTGTGTTCAATCACGTCTGTGTTTTATATTGCTGTCAGAGGTGTGTGGGGTTTATGTGTTGCTTTCTTAGAAATATTTTGGCCCTTAGTGAAGCATTTTTCTTTATTTAGCTGATATTGGCCAGAGAGAAGCATATACAGTATTTGGGAGATTTGGTCAATAGTATAAAAGCTTCTTCGCATTAGAATGCTGCTTTAATTTCCTTGAATGGTAAACTACAGATCAATTCCATTTTTTTTTCCCCAGCGCATTGGTTGGGAACAGAACTAATAGGAAATAATGGAATATCTCACATCCACACATTTTGCCTGTGCTGGAAAATGACGTGACAACATATGTAAAATACGGTACTCTTTAAAATGAAAAAAGCTGATAATGCATTTAAAAAAAAATTGTATCTGTTACTTACCACTTAAGCCCCGGAAGATTTTACCCCCTTCCTGACCAGGGGGTTTTTTGCGATTTTTTACTGCGTGACTTTAATGGACAATTGCGCGGTCGTGCGACGCTGTACCTAAACGAGTTTCACGTCCTTTTTTTCCCACAAACAGAGCTTTCTTTTGGTGGTATTTGATCACCTGTGCGATTTTTTGATCATGCGCTATAAACAAAAAAAGAGCGTAAATTTTGCAAAAATAACAATATTTTTCACTTTTTTTTATATGAAATTCCCCCCCAAAAAAATGTAAAAATCAAAATTTTTTAACATTTTTGGCCAAATTGTTTTATGCTACATATGTTTGGTAAAAAAAATCGCAAAAAGCGTATTTTGATTGGTTTGCGCAAAAGTTATCGCGTTTACTAACAAAAGGAAAGATTTTTGTCATTTTTGGGTTTTTTTTTAACGAGTAATGGCGGCGATCTGCGATTTTTTTTGCGGTACTGCGACATTGCGGCGGACAGATCGGACCCTTGACTGACATTTTTGACACTTTTGGGGGTACCAGTGACATTACTGCAGTAATCAGTGCTATATATATGCACTGTTACTGCAAAAATGACACTGGCAGGGAAGGGGTTAACTTTATTGGACAGGGAGGGGTTAAGTGTGTCCTAGGGGCGTGCTTCTAACTGTAGGGGGACAGGTCTCCTAGTGTAAAAACACAGATCAATGGTTCTACATAGTAGAACCGTCTGATCTGCATTTTTACACAGGGAGAATGACAGGCGGCTTGTTTACATAAGCCGCTCTGCCTTTCTCCCGTTCTACCGACGATCGTAGTGTGACCGGCAGACATCGGGTACGCCGGTCACACTCCCGCACTCCTCCGTGAACGAGCCGAGGCTATTGGCTCTAAAGCGGATGACAGGCGAGTGACGTAGATCTACGTCACTCTGCCAGGCCGGGGCTGACTGCCGCAGTAAATATACTGTGGGCAGTCGGCAAACGGTTAAAGTGTCTGAAATAAGAAATGGAAAACTACACAACAACACATTTGTAGGAATGAACCCCCAATAAATACTGTTCCACCTTCCATAAAACAAAGTGAGCCTAGGGAGTGCCTTTTTTTAGGGAGGCATTACATGAATCATAAGAGATAAATCAGAAAGTGATCAATGCAGTGTAAAGCTGGCCATACGCGGTTTAGCTGGCTGAACGAAAATAAAAAATAAAAATTGAACTGATTCCCCCATTCACACATTTGAGGGAGATGTGAGAACCCTCCCTGCTTTGTCATTGCATTCTGACAGTCAGGTTCCCCCACCGTCAGAATAAACTGATCAGCGATGCAGCCAATTGGCTGCATGTGCTGATTGAAGCAACATTTTCCAACAAGCTGATTCGTGAGTCAATCAACTTTATACATGGATTCAAATTTGGCTGGTTCAACATTTGATCCATGTATGGCCAGCTTGAGGCTACTTAAAGTGTTACTAAACACACAACTGTAAAATCATTGTGTATATGCAGTAAAGTATTCTTGTTATACTCACTGTGGAACCTAAGGGGTTATTCCTGGGCATTGTGTAAAAAGGCTGTTTGATCCTGTCTCCTCTGATCCTCCCCTTCTTCCACAGTCCCCAAACCATCTCTTGATAGAACAGAGGCTAGGGGACAGGCTGCACATGCTCAGTTTGGTGTGTATTGCTAGAGAGTTTTTTTTTTTCTTGGGAGAGTGCATGTGATCAGCATAGGGCCAATCGGCACTGTCCAGACAGAGGATCAGGGGGTCTGCATCCTGATAGGACAGTCAGAGTAAAATGAAAACTCCTCCTACAAGCTTTAACCAGACACTGATAGAAGTCACAATATTGCTCTAACTTCTGATGGGAAAAGATATTTAGAAGTTTATATTTACTAAAACCATTGCATTTCCATGTTCTGTGTACTGTGGGAGACCAGATATAGTGAATGCAGGGTCCTGGGTTTAGTAACACTTTACATGTTACAATTGCAGAATGCAGTCCTATCCAGAAAATGCTAAAGATATCCAGACCCAATCAACGGACATGTAAATGTAATTTAATTTAAATATAAATTAGGTTGAGCATGAACATTATTCCCAAATAGATTTCTATTATTATATATTTTTTTTAATTAGAAGTTTATTAGTGTTTTTAATAAACAACAGAACAATACAAACTTTATATGTCCAATCAATGTGGGGAATTTCTCACATATGTAGATACGTTACGCATGAGTGTATATTTAAATAAAAATGTAATAAAATTGCATTATGGTAATGCACTAGGTCAGTGATCCCTTTCTTTGCTGTTGCTTTCTAGTATTTGGAAGGATACCCACAGCCCCGAGGGGGCAGCAAGACACATTGCGATTTATCTGTAAGATGGTGAAGTGGAGAGTTCATCAAATCCTTAATCACCACACTGAAGAGCAGGAGGTTATTCTTTGGTTTCATATATTCCTCGGTCCTGCCCCAAGATCCACCCAATGTGATGATGTTACATAGTTACATAGTTAGTCAGGTTGAAAAAAGACATGAGTCCATCTAGTTCAACCAATAGAAAAAAAAATAACCATACAATCCCATATACACAATTCTATACCCACAGTTGATCAAGAGGAAGGTGAAAAACCCCAGCAAAGCATGATGCAATTTTCTCCAGCATGGGAAAAAATTTCTTCCTGATCCCCCAAGAGGCAATCGGATATTCCTTGGATCAACTTTACCTATTAATGTGAGTACCCAGTTATATTCTGTTTATTTAGGAAAGAATTCAGGCCTTTTTTAAAGCAATCTACTGATCTGGCCAGAACCAGCTCTGGAGGGAGTCTACTCCACATTTTCACAGCTCTTACTGTGAAGAAGCCTTTCCGTATTTGGAGATTAAATCTATTTTTCTCTAGACATAAAGAGTGCCCCCTTGTCCTCTGTGATGACCTTAAAGTGAATAACTCAACACCAAGTTCACTATATGGACCCCTTATGTATTTATACATGTTGATCATATCCCCCTTAGGCTGGCCATACATGTTCAATTTTCTTGTACAATTGTCTGTTAGATTTACCAAAATCGATATAATATGAAGTCAGACTAAACAACACTTTCAATTGTATCCTATAAGGCAAGACTTTGTACTACATAGTGGAAGGTAAATCTAAAGAAAAACATACAGAAAATTGTAAGAAAATTGTATAATGTATGGTCAGCTCTAATCTCCTCTTCTCAAGAGAGAATAAATTCAGTTCCTCTAATCTTTCCTCATAGCTGAGCTCCTCCATGCCTCTTATCAGTTTGGTTGCCCTTCTCTGTATTTTCTCCAGTTCCCTGATATCCTTTTTTAGAACTGGTGCCCAAAACTGAACTGCATATTCCAGACAAGGTCTTACTAATGATTTGTACAGGGGCAAAATTATATATCTCTCTCTCTCTGCAGTCCATGCCTCTCTTTATACAAGAAAGGATGTCAGATAGCTCCGCCCACCTAGGCAGACAGACCTATCAGAATGCAAGAGATATCCAAACCAAAGGGTGACACTATCAACCATGACATGTAAATGCAATTTATGTTAATTAAAATTGAATTAAAAATGAATGTTTTTACAAATAGCATTTTCAAAGTGATGCTATTATACAGTATTTTTTAGGATGCTAAAAGCTAAAACTGGCTTTTAAAAAACTGGCTCTGTTATTAAATAACAGAGCCAATTGTAAGACACTTAAATACGCATCTCAGATAGGATTATAGGCTTTGAAATGAACGGTTTTCTGTAAATTGTTTGCTACCAAATTTGCCACCGACTGCTGTGTAAATATTGGAAAATAAAGATACTGAACTTTGCTGCAGATATTAGATTCTGTATTTTTTATATATTTTTTTGATGACATCTAGAATCTGGCTGCTATGGGAACACAAACAGGTCATATAAATAAAATAATATGCCTTGTGTATAAAAGTATCTGTAGAGATATGTGATTTTTCTGTAGCAACAAATCAGATTTCTCCTTGTATGTTTATAGTGCATAAAAGAGGGGATCTGGTTGGTTTTATTAAGGAAGACAGAAAGTTCTTCTTTCAGACGCTTAAGGCTTCTTTCACACGGTCCGCCTCCGCAGGCGGATCCGTGTTGCTCAGCGGGGATCGATCCGCGATCCTCGCTGAGCCGGGCGGATGACAGCTCCGTCTCTGCTTGCAGAGCGGAGAGAGGGAGGTGTCTCAGCACCCGCTGCCCTCTATGGGGGATCGGAGGAGAGCGGACCGCTTGTCCGCTCTCATCAGATCCGCTCCGCTCCGATTACTGAACGGATGGAAAAATAGGGTTTCCATCCGTCCAGATTTCAGCACAGGATCGGATGCGGATGGCAGCGGGTGTCAGCGGAGGTGACCTCCGCTGACCCCTGCTGCCCCATAGAGCTGCATGGAGGATCCGATCAGATCCGCCTAAAAAACTGACAGGCGGATCTGATCGGACCGCCCGTGTGAAAGAGCCCTAAGAGATTTTAGTGTCAGATTGCTAGCAAACGAAATAATAAAGGGGTTCTGGACCTCAGCTTTACCTACCATGCATACTCTTGATGATGACCACTCTCAATTATCCTGAGAGAGCTTCTGGTAACTAAATGACTGGGCCAATAGGCTGACATGCCCTTTATTAATAAAGCAGAGCAAAGCCTTATGGGTGCCCCATCCCAAGCCTTAGATTTTCCCATAAATATAGGTATATTTATTTAGACTTAGTAAAGGAAAGAAAGTAGACACTGTGCACATTTCATAAACCAGTTCATCTAGAAGAGAGTTAATACAACTGATCACTAGACATGTGCATGACGAAAAAAATTGTTTAATTTAGTTTTGTTTAGATTCATTATTCTAGTAATTTCATTTCGTTAAAATCGGTTGATTCATATTCGGAATTAGTTTTATGTCCTTTTCAACTTTTCTTTGAAATTACCAATTTTTCTGATTCGAAACATTCGAATCAATAGATTTTGAATTGGTCAAATGGAAAACTTTAGATTTTTAATTTTTTTTTTCTTGAATGTGGCAAAGTGAACAAACAAAAGAAAAATCTTCATCAAATGACTAAAATGACTCTTTTAATCATCTTTGGCTTAACAAAAGCAGCATTATTTCAAAATGGTACTCTAAATACACACAGAGCCTTTGATTTCAGAAACATGTTTACAGTTAAAATTCGACTGGAATTCGATGATAAATTCGATCAGAATTTCTGAAATTCTGACAAATTTTGTTTCGTTATTCGGTGCATTCAGTAAACTCAGTTTATACTACAATATTCAGATATTTCAAATATTTATTTGGAATAAAACAAACCGCACATGTCTACTGATCACCATGAATTGGTCCAGTTTGATAATTACCAGTTTTGAGATATTTGTCTGAATACAACTTTTTTGATTTGGCATCTGGGTTCATGCTGATAGTTCTATCCACCGAGGTGGGCAGAGCTATCTGACATCATCACAATGGGTGGATCTTGAATGCTGCTGCAAGAGTCATCTACCCTACCAACCGCTCAGTGTCTGCCACCCCTCTCCGCCAATCCTCACACTGGCTGCCGATCACCTATCAAATTACTAACCACAACATACAAAGCTATCTGCCCCAAGCTACATCGCCAATCTTGTCTCCAAATATAAATCAAACCATCCTCTCCGCTCCTCTCAAGACCTCCTGCTTTCAAGCTCCCTTGTCTCCTCCTCCCATGCTAGTCTCCAGGACTTCTTCAGGGCATCTCCCATCCTCTGGAACTTTCTACTTCAATCTGTTCGGCGATCCCTCAAAACTTATCTCTTCAAAGAAGTCTATCACGCCTCCAACTATTGTTTCTTTATTTCCATAAGCTTACCCCCCACAGTTACAAGCTTTTGAACCACTTGTCCCACCCTATTAGACTGTGCTCATTGAACACCTTTAAACCCTCTTATATTTTAATTTATTATAACTTTACTGTCTCCTTTTTATATTGTAAAGTGTCAAGTAAACTTTTGGTGCTATATAAATGCTGTATAATAGTAATAAAAATAATCTGCAGATTATTATTATTATTACTATTATATCAAGATTCAGGGAATAGTTTTTTTGCCATTTACGGAAGTTGTGATTGGACATACCTTTCAGAGGTTGCACAGGGGAGCTGGGCATGTCCTTGAAACTTACTCTTCTGCCTAATTTGACAGCACTCATTGAGCACCTGATGTCATGGCATCAATACCAAATGCAAAGATTCAAATTCTCCACTACTCCACCAAACAGATGAGTTTCAAGTTCGTTTGATTTTTTTGGGAGGGTGCATGTGATCAGCACAGGGCCAATTAGCACTACCCAGACAGAGAGTCAAGGGTCCTGCAGCCTCATAGGACAGTCAGAGGTGAATGAAAACTCCTCCTACAAGCTTTAAGCAGACACTAATATAAGTCACAATATGGCTCTAACTGCTGATGAGAAAAGGTATTGAGCAGTTTATTTTTACTAAAATAATTGCATGTCCGTGTTCTGTGTACTGTGGGAGAGCAGATATAGTGAATGCAGGCTCCTGGGTTTAGTTACACTTTAAAGCATCATAGTGACTGTCACAATGTTGCCTTGAAAAAGGGACCCTGCAAGGACTTGAAACATTGGTTTTAGTGATGCACTGAAATCTCGGAAAATAGGGTTTTCAGCGTAGTTCCAAAGGAAAATAAAGTTCCAACACTGATGCGATTTTACCACAATTTACCACAATTTTACCTTGCTTTTGGTGTGTTTTTCATAGGTCATGTGACTTAAAAAATGCATCAGAAATGCAACATGGGTACATTTTTTATGCGCTCTTGCTGCGTTTTTAATGCATTTCAATGGAGAGGTGCGTTTTTGGTGTGGTTTGCCAAATATGCACCAAAAATGCAGCAAGCAGTATTTTTACTTAAAAAGGTGCTGATAAAGGCCGACAATAAATTCATATTCATTTAAATTCATGATATTAATTAAAAAGTCAAATAAAATACAATTATTTATAAAAATGCATATATTTTTTTAAAACTATCAATTTTTGGTTTTAGCCAAGTGCATCCTGAATTTTCTGTTTCAGCACTGAAATTTTCATTCTGGTGCACCACCACTAATTGGTTTCTTGTGTTTTATGTGACACTGCCTTCATGATAAACATGTCAAACACATGTATTTGGAGTGCATTCTCTTAGAGCACCCATTACTACATGGCCTGTGAGAAATGCGGCTTCTTTTTGGACTTTTTATTGCATCAATGCCTGACACATGCTATGGGCACCTTTACTTTGAGCATGCAGTAAGACAAGCAATCTACTTAATACTCATGTGCTGTCTATTAAGCTATGTTCAGCTACGTTCAGCTATGTTCAACCTTTCAATTCTGCCATTTAGGATACCAAGCACCAGGAATGCGCTCCCTTTGAATCCTATATATAGGAATCCTAATGCTTTTCTTTGCATGTGAAGCGTTACTAAAGAAAGGTCAGAAAATGATCTTCTCACCAGCATGCAGAAAGTGTGGCCAGCAGGGTGAAATGTACTGATCCCTCTGTAATCATCTGTCCTCACTAGCATGATTCAATTATCAGAGACCTGCTAAATATCAAGCTGAGACTCCAGTTTAGCAAGAGTTTATCCACATTAATGTGAACCATCTGCCTATCTGGATAATATCTGCTATAACACTGCAGGTTCTGATCACCTGCTTTTCCTTTTTTTTTTTTTTTTTTTTTTAGCCTCATATTGTCATATTTTACAAACGTGTTTTCATAATGGAATCATTTATTTGTGGATTGATTTATATATTAAGTTTGTGGCGAAAACAAAGCTTTTCACTGAGCACACAGTCAGATTCCAATTGTCATATTTCAAGTGCAATCAATAAAAAAGGAACTGTTGTGAATTTCTGAGTTATTATTAAAAGGTTTACTGGAAAATGATTTTTGATGTGACTTTCACATTATTATACTCATTGTTCTATAATATATATGGATTTGTAGGTTTTCCCACTAAAGCAGTGCTAAACAGGGCTGACCTAAATTCATTTACAAGAATAAGGGCCAGTTCACACCATGAATCGCATAGGAATGTGTTGTGCATTCACATGCGATCTCTGTGCAGTGCAATTTCAGCCCATTCATTGGAATAGGCTGAAATTGCGCAGGATCGCACCAAAAATAGTGCATGCACTGATTTGAAAAAGGCACAGCAACCAGATAACATGGTACTACTGTTCCATGCGATCCAGTGCAGGCAAACGCACTGTGTTTGGGACATCATTGAAGCGTAACTCCACTTTTGTTGATAAAAAAACATTCCCCTCTGGGTGATCTCTGTACATTACAAGGTCTTTAACAAACGTTGTTGCAGATTTCTACCTTTTGTTATTCTGAAGAAATCCCTGTTTGTTTCCCTGTGCTTCTGTGTGGAGTGGGTCAATTGGGAGTGGTTTCATAATTATCTATCAGCTGTGCAGCTGCAGGGCTCTAATGATTAAATCTGCTTGACCTGCATCCCTTTAGACATTTTCCTATTGGGAGTATTTCACCAGAAATTACATTTGTGTTGCAGGGAATGCCAGAAATCTGACTTGTATCTTAGTGCAGACTTCTGGGAAAATTGGTGAGCCAATCACACAAGCAGGAAATTATGTTTCTGGGGTGGGGTCAGTATACATTCTGTGTACAGAACAGCTCCAGGTAGCCATATTGCATTGCATTTTCAGAAAATTACAACAGCTGCAAAGGAAAGGTCATTTTTAATGCCATTCAATGATAATATGATTTGTGTCACAATTGTTTACTCTATATTGTTTTTTCCTTGTTTGCTATTTTTTTTCCCCACGAAAGTAACATTGACACCAACTGCATATTGTAACTGCAGTGCATTTCGAACACATACAGAATGCACGTTTCCTGTGCTGCATTCTGATGTGTTGTTTTTGAACAGTCCAGGCAGACTGATAGACTTACATTGAGGCAACGTAATGGTAAAGCACTCCTGTCCCTTGTCCCTTCACATCTGCGTTCCATCAGCAGTCCCAGCCATCCACCACCATTGGCTTTAGCCTCGGTCTGGTCAGCTTCCTCTGAGAGTCTGACGTCATGTCCGGCTCTCTACCTGTTGTGAATCCACCGCGGAGGGGCCCTTTGGCTGGTCAGGGCCTGCCATAGAGACGCTGACACTGCTACACACCTCCCCTGCCGTTTTTCCCTCTGGCACCATGTGAACTGGGTCTTCCCCTCCGTGTCTCACCGGTACACCCCTCCACCACCATCTCTACGGCTTGGGTCACAGCGAGGTCACCAGCATTGCTGCACCTTCCTGGTTGGTTACATGCCTTCCACAGTAAGCCAGCTGGATACCTTTTTGTAAGGTACTTTTACCCTTTGGGTTTCACACCACAGACTGGGGGTTCCTACTTCCTTGCATTAGGCTTGCCATTGCTTTATACTGTTTTGGAATTATCCTTTGATAAACTTTTTCTACAATACAATCCACAAAGGGTATGGCACTAGTTTTGATATTTGTTTGTTGCCATCGCCATCACCCACTTGGGTTCATTCAGCGCTTACATGTGGTTATCTTTGGCGTGACTATATATTTTGAGCACTCATCCTGGTTCAGCATTCCCCCACAGCTGCTTTATGATCCCCAAACGCCAATTGTCCCTTAACAAAAAGGGGTGCAGGTCCTGAGATTTTAGCACCGGACTGTTTTTTTTTTTTTTTCTTTGTGTTTTCACAATCACAGGTATACTCTCAGCCCAATTCTGGCATCTGCAACATTCCAAGTATGGATCCAACCTACATGCAAGGAGGCGTTACAACACCAGTGGCCACTAATGATCAAAAAGAGAAGACATCAATCTGGAAGAAGAAGAGATGATGATGGTAACAGTGGTGACAGAGCAGAATTGGACCTGTGTTGACCCAAGAGGAAGGTACATTTCAAGGTAAATCTGTCTTAATGTGCCATGTACAGCCATAACTTTATTACCACTGACAGGTTAAGTGAATAACATTGATTATCTTGTTTCAATGGCATCTGAAAGTCGCTGGGATCTATTAGCAAGCAAATATGTTGTCCCAGAAGTTGATGTGTTGAAAGCAGAAAAAAAAATTATAATGCGCCCTGCCACACTGCAAAAATAGTTCAAGCATGGGTTTAGGAACACAACAAGTTTGAGGTGTTGACATGGCCTCCAAATTCTCCAGGCCTCAATCCAATGGAGCATCTATGGGATGTGCTGGAAAAACAAGATTAATCCATGAAGGCCCTACCCCGCAACTTACAGGACTTAACGCAGAGTTCCGGCCGCATACAACTTTTCTAGATAAAAATACACCGCCATTTTATTCTCTAGGGCCTGTGCTAAAAAAAATATATAATTTTTGGGGATCTAAGTAATTTTCTAGCAAAAGTCACTGATTTTAACAAATGTCAGACAAAGGCTTGGTTTTTAAGTGGTTAAGCCTTGACAATAAAACCTGGAAGATGAATAGTTTCCATACAGATTGTGCACTCTCCAGTTTTAGTAAATATCCCCCAATGTCTCTTCTGCAATAATAAACACTCACATGCCTACTTGCAGTCTTCTATTGAATGCACACTGACTGTTGGAATGACAGACTCCTGCCAATGCGAGGAATGACATCATTCTGCCACTGGCCAATCAGGATTCCAGAAGCCTGGCAGAAGATGATGACAGCCAGTGAGGGATTTAACTGCCCTGTCACTGGAATAAGGAGATGAGTATAGTATCTCTTTAAGAATTAAAATTACCCTGGTGCCAATGGGATAAAATAAATGTTAAGACCCCCTGTAGAAGAAGACCCTTTATACTTACCTTTATGGTGAATAGTGAGTTAAATCCTTGAACAAGTGTCTCTATTGGAAGTCTGTCCCCCATCTCTTGTCCTAGTAACAACTCCAAATTGTTTGATTTCCCCTAATTTTCTGTTTCAGGTATCCAGGTCAAATAGTTGAATCTTTCCAGTGGGAACACAGACAGCAATACACACCTGACAGTGTCTCCACATATACTTTGTTTGTAAGAAGGGTCTTTTTTTTTACACAGGGTACTTTTTCATTAATTTTCTCCTAGTCGTCAATGGATCACTTTAAAGTGACTGTAAAGATACAAGTTTTTTTTTTTTTTTTACCTTATTCTATATATTAAGGTAAAAAATATTCTGCAAGCAGCTCCCCCTGCCCCCTTTTATACTTACCTGAGCATAATTTAGATTTAGCTATATGAGCAAGATAAGCGGTTCTCCCAGCTCTCTCTGTCCTCATTGGACATGGAGAGAGCAGCGGGAGACATTAGGTCCCACTACTGTCAATTACAGCCAATAAGGAAAGAGTTTGAGCGGAGGCGGAGCCAAGATATGCTCTGGTTGTCAATAGAAAACAGAGTGGGCTCAGAAGCAGGTATGCTCAAGTGCCCCCATCGCAAGCAGCTTGCTGGCGGGGGACCCGAGAAGAGGAGGATCGGTGCTTCTTTTACACAAAGCAGG
Organism: Pelophylax lessonae; assembly: GCF_965119305.1. Lineage (NCBI taxonomy): Eukaryota > Metazoa > Chordata > Amphibia > Anura > Ranidae > Pelophylax > Pelophylax lessonae. The sequence continues at coordinate 93,221,080 of NC_138772.1, read as the reverse complement.
TAAGTATGACATGTTTGTTATTAAAGAAAAAAATACCCTTAGAATAACTTTGAAGATAAGGAAAATGTTATCAAATACGAGTGAAAATTGCTACTTGCTTGTTTCTAACTTTGGTGGATGTTTAATCCAAACCAGAGGGCCAGAGGCGGCTCTTTATTATGGCAAATTAGGCCTAAGGTTTCGTGTCACAGGGGCCTCACGGCTGCCTCATTTGCCTAGCACATTACCCCAGTTTTGATGGAGAGGGGACCTTAACCCTGCTGTGCCCAGGCAGCGTTAAGAGCCCTGTCTTACGTAAGCGGACCTCGTGGCGCCCCAACAGCTGTTTTGCAGCGTGACTTTATATTAGAGGTGACAGGACAACTTACCTCTACTGTGCACAGGCAGTGTTAAGAGAACTGTCACACTCCCCTCTCACGTAACCTAAGACTTCTGGAGCCCTGCCCACCAGCCACCGCTCCCATCCACCATACAAGGATCTCAAGCTGGAAAGGCCTACTGAGGATCTCAATCTGGGAAGACCTGCCGTGTAGCTGACGGATGGATGGAGTGGGGCCTCATGTCTAAGTTTTGCCTAAGGCCTCATGAAGCCTAGAGCGGCCTTTCATCCAAACATTGGAATCCTCCACCCAGCAATCTCTGAGGTGTTACAGTTTCTGAATATGGAATGCCCGCATTATGAGGTTGGTTTAAATTGTTGGATTGGTTTACAATTGGAAAATTATTCCTAGCTTGTGATAATTCCTCATCCTCTTTCAGTGTATATGGAATAAAGGCATCTGCAGTTGGTGTGTGCTCCATTGTCATAAGTCTATTCTCTACACGGACGTTTATGGTTATCAAAGATAGGCCAATGCATCAACCTGATGAGCTGACTCTATACTGAAATTTAATTTAGAATGAATAAACACAAGTTAGAATTGTGACCTGATTTCTCCTTATTTATCATACAAAAGATCATTTCATTATTTCAGATGGCATCTCAGGCAAGATATATGGAGACAGTATATGAGCTATCTTGAGAGTGATATGCTCTAAAAGTTGCCTTTGAGATAGTTTGACAGATAGTTCTGACAGATAAGCTGCATATTAAACTTGGGGATATTCCGTGCCTTTACCCTTGAGCCAGAAAGACGTAGTGTTATATGAGCTGGAAAATATGCACATTGTGAAAGAGGCTTGCGTCTGTCCGAATGAATCTGCTACACCAAGTTTTAGTTTGAGAAACAAACATTTGCGCAATCACAAACGAATGTGGTTACATTTGGCTTCAACATGTAGCAACAATTTTGCATTGCATAACTGTCTCTGATGTCCTTGGCTATAGCCATAAATATATTATTTGAATTTCCAAAACTCTTTGACTCTTTATTTTATATAGGAGATAAGCTTCCTTCAGGAAGTGACGTAGGATGCATAGAGTTGAATAGGGACGTAAGGGGCGGAGCCAGTCCTGTTCTTCTAAACCTAGATAAATCAATCCTGCCCTGTCTGGGAAAACTGGGAACTGCTGAAGTCAGAAGGGAAACGTGGCAATGGGCTTCATTCACAGAACAAACTCAGAATAAATATTTAGGTGTCTGAACACATTTTTCCTAAATATCGCATGTGATCCTGGGACTGTCAATTCACTATACAGTTTTGCTGTATCTACCGCAAAACGTTTGGTAAATACTGCATGAAAAAGCATTCAACTCAATTCACAGAAGGAAAAAATAATTAAATGCATGCAGTAATAAAGTAATGGTCCAGGCATGCAGTATTTAAGAAATAAAAAAAGCAAGTTTAAGTAGTTTCTGCCTTTTTGGATCAGTTCTCTCAACAGTAATGCATAGAAACCTAAATATGGAAATATGGAAATCATTGATTTCTACTTAACCACGTCATTCCCCCCCCCGTCCCATCGTTTGTAGTGTCTACAAATGATGGGACATATTTATGAAATTTTTATTTATTTTTATTTTTTTTACTACTAATGGCAGCAATCAGTGACTTATAGAGGGACTGCGACATTGAGGCGGAGAAATCTGACACGGGGTGACACTTTTTTGGGGACCAGTGACACCAATACAGTGATAAGTGATAAAGATTTGCACTGTCACTGTAGTATTGAAACTGTTAGGGAACAGGTTAACACCAGCGGTGATCAAAGGGTTAAATGTGTTCCTAGGGAGTGATTACTAATGTAGGGGAGGTGCTTGTACTGTGAGAAGGCAGAGATCGATGTTTTTTCGCTTAGCAGAAAAACAAGATCACTACCTTCCCTACTAGGGATGATCGAACGGTTCGGGTCCACCATCGGTTCGGCCCGAACATTGGGTGTTCGAGGTTCGGCCGAATTTAGAACTTTTTGCCCAAAAAGTTCGGAATTCGGCAACCAGAACCGCCCAAAATGCAATGCTTCAGGAAATGGGCTTTAAAAGCCCGTGATTGGACCAGAACCATTAGCAAAAGCCAATTGAGGGGGCAGGAGAATGCTAGGAATGTGATTGGAGTGACTAGGGGGTCCCTAGACCAATCATTAGTGAATACGCCCCCCAGTATATAAGATCGCCCCCGCTATATTACCAGCATTGTTATACTGGACATGGAAGAGAGTGGAAGCAGTTCTGTTAATTTTACTTTAAAAGTGTCATTTAGCTATTTTTAGTGTGAGGAAAGGGATATCTAGTGTAGTTAGAGTGCTCCTTTACACTTAAGTTAGCTTCAAAAATTTAGTTTCTGTAGGGAAAGTGTTAAGTGTCAGGGGACCGTAGTGTAGTGTAGGGTTAACTGACAGTGACTGCTATGGCAGGGTGACAAAACCCTTCCATAGCAGGGTGACCGCTATAGAGAAATGATCATTTCTCTGTGTTGCTTCGGGACAGGCATGTGGCTTCTCACCAGCAAGCATTTTTTAATGCTGCAGGGGCTGCCACTGCCAGTGCTTTTTTGAGGACATGTTTGATGTCAGACATGACATCTGAATATGTGTATAGGGGGAATATATAGACATATATGTCTGAATATATACCCCTAGACATATATAGGTGTGATAGTAGCAGAAATAAATGCTTGCGCTAATGAAATCATTTACAGTAATATATTTCTGCTACTATCACACCTATATATGTCTAGGGGTATATATTCAGACATATATGCCTATATATACCCCCTATACACATGTTCAGATGTTTTGCCTGCCTCAAAAGAACCCCAAAAAATGCCAAAAAAACGCTAGCGTCAAAAAAAAAAGATGCCCAGGTGTGTTTTTGCTGGCATTTTTTGGGGGGTTTTGGAGGCAGGCAAAACATCAGAACTTGTGCACAGTACCACTATACACAAGTTCAGATGTTTTGCCTGCCTCAAAAGAACCCCAAAAAATGCCAAAAAAACGCTAGCGTCAAAAAAAAAAATGCCCAGGTGTGTTTTTGCTGGCATTTTTTGGGGGGTTTTGGAGGCAGGCAAAACATCAGAACTTGTGCACAGTACCACTATACACAAGTTCAGATGTTTTGCCTGCCTCAAAAGAACCCCAAAAAATGCCAAAAAAAACGCTAGCGTCAAAAAAAAAATGCCCAGGTGTGTTTTTGCTGGCATTTTTTGGGGGGTTTTGGAGGCAGGCAAAACATCAGAACTTGTGCACAGTACCACTATACACAAGTTCAGATGTTTTTCCTGACTGCAAAGAACCCAAAAAAATGCCTGCTATTAAACCGGCAAGGTGTTACAGCAGAGAAGCCATATTCCTGTGCTTAAAGTTTTCTAATACAAACGATCTTTTTTTTTATGGTTCTGGACATGCTACAGAGCTGAAACTTCACAGGTACACCTTTTAGACCCCCCAGACACAAAATCACACAAAAAAAGTTCTTAAAAATTGTAATTTTTGATAAAAAAGCCAATTATTGAAAAATTTAAAAAAAAAAAAAAAAAAAAAGAGATTTTTTGATTTTTACTTTGGATTTAGTATCTGGGGGGTCTAAAAAGTGTACATGTGAAGTTTCAGCTCTGTAGCATGTCCAGAACCCCCCAAAAATTAGCATTTTCTTATAATTTTTATTAGAACAGGAATACGGCTTCTCTACGGCGCTTTTTCTTGCATTTATCGGGCATTTTTGGAGGCAGGCATGACTTTTTTTGGATTTAGTGTCTGGGGGGTCTAAAAAGTGTACCTGTGAAGTTTCAGCTCTGTAGCATGTCCAGAACCAGAAAAAAGATAATTTTTCAGTAGAGCAGGGATGGTGGGACCCCTCTTTTACACTTATATGATCTTTTTTTGGGGTTCTGGACATGCTACAGAGCTGAAACTTCACAGGTACACCTTTTAGACCCCCCAGACACAAAATCACACAAAAAAAGTTCTTAAAAATTGTCATTTTTGATAAAAAAAGCCAATTATTGAAAAATTAAAAAAAAAAAAAAGAGATTTTTTGATTTTTACTTTGGATTTAGTATCTGGGGGGTCTAAAAAGTGTACATGTGAAGTTTCAGCTCTGTAGCATGTCCAGAACCATAAAAAAAAAGATTGTTTGTATTAGAAAACTTTAAGCACAGGAATATGGCTTCTCTGCTGTAACACCTTGCTGGTTTAATAGCAGGCATTTTTTTGGGTTCTTTGCAGTCAGGAAAAACATCTGAACTTGTGTATAGTAGTACTGTGCACAAGTTCTGATGTTTTGCCTGCCTCCAAAACCCCCCAAAAAATGCCAGCAAAAACACACCTGGGCATTTTTTTTTTTTGACGCTAGCGTTTTTTTGGCATTTTTTGGGGTTCTTTTGAGGCAGGCAAAACATCTGAACATGTGTATAGGGTGTATATATAGGCATATATGTCTGAATATATACCCCTAGACATATATAGGTGTGATAGTAGCAGAAATATATTACTGTAAATGATTTCATTAGCGCAAGCATTTATTTCTGCTACTATCACACCTATATATGTCTAGGGGTATATATTCAGACATATATGTCTATATATCCCCCCTATACACATGTTCAGATGTTTTGCCTGCCTCAAAAGAACCCCAAAAAATGCCAAAAAAACGCTAGCGTCAAAAAAAAAATGCCCAGGTGTGTTTTTGCTGGCATTTTTTGGAGGGTTTTGGAGGCAGGCAAAACATCAGAACTTGTGCACAGTACCACTATACACAAGTTCAGATGTTTTTCCTGACTGCAAAGAACCCAAAAAAATGCCTGCTATTAAACTGGCAAGGTGTTACAGCAGAGAAGCCATATTCCTGTGCTTAAAGTTTTCTAATACAAACAATCTTTTTTTTTCTGGTTCTGGACATGCTACAGAGCTGAAACTTCACATGTACACTTTTTAGACCCCCCAGATACTAAATCCAAAGTAAAAATCAAAAAATCTCTTTTTTTTTTTTTTTTAATTTTTCAATAATTGGCTTTTTTATCAAAAATGACAATTTTTAAGAACTTTTTTTTGTGTGATTTTGTGTCTGGGGGGTCTAAAAGGTGTACCTGTGAAGTTTCAGCTCTGTAGCATGTCCAGAACCAGAAAAAAAGATCATATAGGTGTTAAAGTTAAAGGAGGCTCCCGAACCACATCCCTGTTCTACTGAAAAATTATATTTTTTTTTCATGGTTCTGGACATGCTACAGAGCTGAAACTTCACATGCACACCTTTTAGACCCCCCAGATACTAAATCCAAAGTAAAAATCAAAAAAATCTCTTTTTTTTTTTTTTTTTTTTTAATTTTTCAATAATTGGCTTTTTTATCAAAAATGACAATTTTTAAGAACTTTTTTTTGTGTGATTAATAGTTAATGGGGCATGACCCAGAACCCTAGGCACTTTTTAGGGGCATTTATTGGGTTTTAGGGCTTAAAAATGGTGTTTTTTGATTACAGAAGTTCGGGTCCCATTGATTTCAATGGGGTTCTGAAATCCGGGCCGAACTTTCGTGAAGTTCGGGTGTTCTGGTCGAACCGAACTTTTCAAAAGTTCGATCATCCCTATTCCCTACTGACAGAATGATGATCTGCCTTATTTACATAGGCAGGCCGTCGTTCTGCTTCTCTTCTGAAAGATCACCGGGTCCCAGTGGACATTGAGTCTGCCAGACCCACTGATTGTCTCCCGCTGTGTCCAATCACAGTGGGAGAGGGTCTCCGGCGGCGCGCATACGAGCCCCAGACCTGGAAGTGCAGGATCACGTTCAGGTATGTGATTCTGTGCGGGGGAGCTGCCGCCCCACAGTAAATGTACGTGGGGCAGTCGGCAACAGTTTAAAGAATAACTAAAGGAATTTTTATTTTTTTACTTTTGAATAGAGTGGAGGTAGATTAGAACACCGGTCAGGCACAGGGCCATCTTACCGATTGGGCACGATGGGCAGTTGCCTGGGGGCCCCATTTGCCTGGGGGGTCCCACCTGCCCAGTGACCCAGCCAAGCATTAGTCCCGATTCCCGTGTGCATCCCGCCACCAAACTTAGCAGGTGGCAAGCACCTGTCTGCCCTGAACTGCTGTGAGGCCACTTGGGTCATGGAGAGGGAGTCCACAACTGCAGGAATACCTATACTACCGTCCGTGTGTGTGTTCACCGGACCCATCCGCCGAACTTGAATGCTGTCATTAGCCTGGCACTGCTGTACCAATAAATATCACCTTATCGATAATTTGCATTTTAATTCTCAAGGGTGATTGTGTAGGCAGGGCCCCAGTGCACTGCATTGCCCGGGGGCCTATAATGCTCTTAAGATGCCGCTGGTCATGCACTTATTGCTGTCTGTGTCTTGATTAGGGAGATTCCCCCTCTCTATTTGTGCTGTTTTGCATTATCATTGAAAGTGAAAGTAAAAAAAAATCCAAAATTTTTAGTTGTTCCCAGAAAAGTAATAGATGGGATATCTTCCAATGGGGACACAGATGGCAAAAAATATAAAAACAAAAACTGGCAGGGGTTATAACCCTCCCTTACTCTATCCAAAATGAAAAAAAAAAAAGTGTTGTACTTTACACTTTCAAGCAGCCTTTCTCAACCTTTTCAACACAGAGGAACCCTTGAAATAATTGACTGGTATTCGAATCGCAATTTTTCTTTTGTATTAAAACGTATGCTGCAGGGGCAGCACTGACGTAGTGAGTTGGCATATTTCTACAGTTTAAACCATTTTACCTCTTTGTTAGCGATAAAAACTGACAGAAGTTCTAATGGATTTCGCATGAGATAAAATACTGCATGGCTTCATGAGATTGATACCGAATATTTTGATGAAATATGGCATGTCTTATTTTTGTCGTTTTTTTTTGTGAGTGTCAAAATATTTTTGAAAAACTCTATGATGTATTTTACCACAAATTTTAAAGAGGAAAATACCACTTTGTTAATGGAGCCCACTGTGATTAGGCAGAAACTGTTTGTTTGACTTATAAAAGATCTCTGTTTACCAAGCCTGACAAATTTTAAAGTGGTGAATAAACCCAAAAGCAAACATGTATTATTTTATAAATGACCAAATCTTAGATGTGATGGCTGAATTGGTTTTCTTTTTCTGCCTCTTTTCTTATTTTCACCTGGTCTACTGGCCAGTTTGTCTGTTGTCTTTCAACAGAACAAGCGCTCCTGCAAATGTATCAGTAAAGCCCCTTACATATGGGACAGGCTGCCTTGGAGTACACCTGCAGGAAATCTGTCCGCTGATCCCCGCTCAACAGGCAGATGACAGATCCGTGTCTGCTCTGTTTGTGCAGAGTGGACACAGACACAACCCACTCTCCTCTATGGACAGTCGGAGGCAAATGTTCGTTTACACCTGACTGCCATCCAATCTGGAAAACAAGCAAAGGACGATTTCAGACTCTACAGGCCACACAATGAGAAACCAACTTGAAATAAAATCATACAATTTATTGATCACAGGGATAAAAATTCATCCAATATACATATTGGTTATAAATACAATACTAGCTGATAGAGTTCACCGTGTATACTTTTACACCAAAAAGAGAATGCTGGTATACTAGGTCCTATGCCCATGCGTTTTACCAGACTTTGCTTTATCAGGGCCTATAAAGACATTACAGTACTCACCTACAAAGAAACAATGATATATTATACAATATCCATATTCATAGACATTCAATACCTTTATGCATTCCCTATCTGAAACCTACCTCAAGCACAAAGAGACACTGTATAGACCAGTATTTCTCAACCTTTTTTCAGTCAAGGCACCCTTTAAAATTATGGACAGTCTCAAGGCACCCCATTCTAAAATGTAAAAAAAATGATTCTAATAGTTTTACATAATGTGGCAGCATCAATATATGTAGGATACCCAACATTCGAGCTGATTTATAATACAAATCCGCTTTTGCACATTAGTACAGACAAGTATGCCAGTGTTTATTCTCTCCCTAAGTTTCTCTCCATCACTCAGATAATGTGACCCCAGTGGTGATGGAGAGGGGCAGGGGAGGGTCAAACAAGGATGTTGTGCAGGTGATTAACACCCTTCTTATCAACACTGATGACATCACTAAATGTTAGGACGCTGGTGGCTGGAAGGTTGAAATGGTACACAATAAAAACCTGTGGCATTGTGTAACTAAAAGGCAGGCTTCATCCACCTGCTGGCTTGTATACATTTTTGGGCAGTTTTTAGGCATGTTTTTTAGGCATTTTGCCAAGGCACCCCTAAAGGAACCTTAAGGCACCTGGTGGAAAAAGTCTGGCACAGACAAATAGAGAAGTACAGCTTACATTGGCATTAAGTTAAAGATCCAAAATAGCTGAGCTTCATATAGTTCAGATACCACTGGCAACCAATAACTGTAGAGACAAGTAACACACTGAATGGACATGTATGTATTGCACAGCACAATTTCATTGCATTTGCCAGGACTCTCTCATACAACTTAATGTACAGAGTGCAGTGATTAGGAGTATATAAAGTACAGCACAACAGAATGCAGTGGCCAGGTGTGTGTAGCATGATTGTGCTATCTATGTTCTGGAGTACCCTTTATATTGGAGTCAGTTAGAGTACCATGCCCCTTATATTGATGTCAATGGAAATACAATGCCCCTTACATTGATGTCAGTGGGAAAATAATGGCTCTTTGTTGTTCTTGGAGAAATACTGTAATTCCCTGGCCCCTAAACATACGCCTTATCCATTGGTGGTATAAGTTCCAAATAATGCCTAGGTCACCTTGCACCAATATTATTCAGTGGGTAGTATCTACCTGAGAGTATCTACGCTGGGCATATTCTGGCATCTTGTCTTACTTGTGGTCCCACACTGCCAAGCCACGTATGTGTCAGCATTATAAACACTAAAGGGCACAGTAGATCAATTTGTCTAGCAGTATCAGCTGGAAATTTTCCAGCACTGTACAGCAGTAGCATCTGATCAACAATGGGGTCTCAATATATAGCACATCTACAGACATTCCAGTGAAAATATGGTGTGTTGTAATGTGAAGGTTCTACAAGGGATCTGGAAGTAAATTTGCTGGTGCTCAAACTTTAGAAAGCATTAGCAAGCACCCCCCCTAATGCCACCTCTGAGTTAGCACCTTCGTTAAAGTCCAACTCAACTTTGATTTTTCTTTCCACACAGTCAATGATTCAAGAGTCCTAAAGTGACACTAAACAATATCAATATTCTCCAGAAAATCATCCATACACATCCACTAATGGCTTGAAACCTTTTTTTCATAAAATAGTTTCTTACTGTGTTTCTCTGCCTTCTTGTACCATCATCCATGAGCTTCAGAATGTCTCCTTTGCCTCCTCACTTTAATTGGAATGAGCAGTGCATAATAGTTTTGGTTATATGCACTGTTCTATGTTTACCTAAAATTCCATAGTCTCTAGACCACCTTGGTGAGCAAAAGAGGGTGGCTATGTTCCTACATACAGTGGCATCATGGGGAATGAATGGAGACACTCTTTAACAGGAAATCACAGCAGTAAAAAAATAATAATTTGGTGATTTGGAGGAAGCTGAGGGCAATGGAAGGTATTTTTTGATATTCATATTATATTCATTTTTTTTTAACAAGGCAACTAGCATTTGCAGAAGGAAGTCAGCAACGGTACCTTACATTCATCTCTCAAAATATTATATATATTTTTAATTTAGCCCAAAATAATTTTTCCTTAACCCAAGCTTAATCGTCAATGTATCACTACTCGTCACACACGCACGCACACTTGCTGATTGACTACCGATGGCTTGCTGGAGGTCATGAATGTTCAATGATTGCTTGATTGCTCGTGTACCACTGTGCATCTGGAGGGGACTTGGATAACTCATAGCAAAGTGTCGTCTTTTGCCATTTTTTAGCACCACTTGAGCACAAAGCTTTTATTTGATAGGAATATGCATACTTACTTATAAAACAGCTCGTATATTTAAAAAATGGCTGGGATATGACATTCTGATGGAATCTTAACCGACAGATGGCTTGTGGATTTCCACAGGCACCTGGGGATACAGCTGATAGTGATGTCTGCTTCGCCTGCTCAAGCACTTTTTTCAAAGACTCCAGTATTTGAAATACAAAATAGCTGTTACGGTGTTTTAAAAGTAAGTTGTCATTTCTGCAGTTCTTATTCCTACACCACCAGAAGTTCAACCAGCGTGGTCTTTTCATCTTAGTAACATTATTCAAAATATAGTCTCACCTGCAGTGTTACGGGAATGACAAGTCAACTGTTTTCTCTTTGTTTTACCTGTCTGCAATTGCTGTGTTTGCATCAAAGAGGTCTCACACTGTATCTTGTTCCATTTTCTCAATTAGCTTGGCAAGGGCTTCTTAGGCTACAGGCGGCTTTATCAAATAATCAGTTATAATTCAGCAATATGTGGCGCTGTGGCACAGTAAGACAACAAACTGGAGTAGCCTTGAAACTTGAGTAGCCTTATGTTATTTTATTAGAAATCATTAGTTTCTTTTGTATGTAAAGGAAAGTTCCTGCATTCCCTGATAGTTAGGACAAAGATATTTACATAAAAAATCAATATGGTCATCCGGTGTAGAACTTGCATACTTTTAATAAAATCTGAAATTTTTACTATCCAAAAATAGAAGTGCTCATTCACATCAGTATGTACAGTACTGCAACACATGCAATTTTGTGTGGTTAGGCTTGTTGCTTTAGGCAGAGAATACAAACTGAATGGGATGTAATATACCCCAATGCACAAATATAAACATTCTGATGCATTTCTTTGCAGTACAGTGCAACACAACACACATCGTACATGTTTGGTGTGCTTCAATACATTGTAATGCAGGTGCATTGGGTAACTATTTAAAATGGCCGATACTGCAATGCATTAACCCATGCTAATGCACATAACTGCAAAGCCTGTAGTGTTAACAAGCCTTAAAGCAGAACTAAAGGGAGCTATACCCACCTTTCCTGCAATGGTCCCTTTCCTTTGCTGGCACCAGCATCATCTTCTGTGTCCTGCGTTTTGGTCATTTTCATTTGCCGGCATGGGATGACATTTAGCCTATGCATGTGTAGCACTACTCCCAATGGAGCTGCTGGTTACGGGTCCCCCTGGGTTACCATTAGGAACAATAGAACTATCTGGATCCGGCATTTTCCAAGTGTTTTTATCTCAGACAAGAATCAGTCCAGTGTCTTTGGTTTTTATGGTTTATTAGGAACTTGGATAGGAGAAGGGATGAGTGGGATACTCCAACTGAAAAAAACAATGCACAATAGGCAGGGACGACTTGAGTAAATGCTGGTTAACGCTGGTTAACACTGAGTAACGCTGGGTAACACTGAAATTGAGCTAGTCACGGCTAGGCCGCTGGTTTCAGTCTGCCACTAGCTGTGATGCAGAACTGAAGTTATTCTCTGAGGTAATCTGTACTCTGAAGTAATCTGTACTCTGAAGTAACTGAACTGTACTGCTGAACAACTTCAGGGCCCTTTCTGGCACCCCCTTTGTTCCTCATCTTCAGGGTTCACTACACGGCACCCCCTTTACTGTAACACTCTGAGTGAGCTGGCTCCTTGATCACCTGACTTCTCTGGAATGGTCCCATCTCTTAGGCAGACCCCTAGACAGATAGACAGATCCCTTGGTAGTCACGATATTGTTTTTCCCAAAGTCCTCTGCCCAGCAGCTCCACTGGTCAGCAAACTGGATCCTCTGCCGCCCAGCTCCACTCCTGGTCCCTAGGCCAAAAGCCTGGACCACCTTCCTCACGCCAAAACACGCCCTGTCACATGCTCCCGCCCTATTTATGGCCAATCCCAGGATGCATTGCCACATGCCTTCCCACTGCGACTGCCATGAAACAAGATGTGTCACTGGCTGGTCTTCCTCCACCGTCCAACAAGCTCCCTCATTGGAGGGAGTGGGGACACTCCCTCAGGCCCAGTGAATCACACCTGGAAACATGTGACAGGCAAAACTAACAGATCAGCTCCCCTGATAAGCAGCAGGAGCAAAATAGATGCTTTTATCTAGCACCTGTCTAGGAGAGTGCTACACATGTACAAGGGCTAGTCATCCCAGCACACAGGAATCAGGCAGGGGATGAAAGCTGAGCTGCACATGCTTAACTCAGTTTACATGCCGGGCGAACACCGAGAGCAGACAGGTATGTGTATTTTAGGTAGGTGCTATAAAGAGTCTACCTGCTTACAGTGAATAACTGCAGAACTTTAGTTCTGCTTTAAAGCTGAACTCCAAGAATTCAGCCACTTTGTACAATATGAAAACATGCAAGCAGCGCTGTTATAAATATATGAAACAATAAATAGTCCAGATCCAACATGGATAAACAAGGTCCAGTAATAGAATAGAAGGGATTCTCTACCCGGGTGCTAGAAGCATGCAATGGTGAGCCTGATCCTCCACCTCCACCACACACTGACTCTTACCAAAATGTATGGACCACTGTTTCCACAATGGTCAGACAGTGCAGTGGGTGATTCAAAGGATCACTCAGCCTGAGACATCCTGACCGATCAAGTGATGGGATTCCTTCAAAATGTACCTGAAGCATGGGAAAGGGTTAAGAAAAGAACCTCATAGTGTGATATGTTTTAAAAAGCTTTATTCAAAAAGGTGGAATTTGACTCACCAAACAGCAGTAAAACAAAGCGCGTCTCACACTAATAGAGTTCTTGTTTCCAACCAAAGTAATGGCCGACTTCCGGGCGTGATGACGGGGCGTAAGGCTGGCCCCCAACACGTCTCGTCAATGATGTCTTATTGACGAAATGCGTTCGGAGGAGCAAGCCTTATGCCATGTTGTCATGCCCTGAAGTCGGACATTACTTTGGTTGGAAACAAGAACTCTATTAGTGTGACACGCGCTTTGTTTTGTTACTGTTTGGTGAGTGATATTCCACCTTTTTGAATAAAACTTTTGAAACATATCACACTATGAGGTTCTTTTCTTGACCCTTTCCCATGCTTCAGGTATGTTTTGGTCCCGGAAAGAATCCCATCACATGATCAGTCAGGATATCTCAGGCTAAGTGATCCTTTGAATCACCCACTCCGATGTCTGACCTTTGGGGAAACAGTGGTCCATGCATTTTGGTAAGAGTCAGTGTGTGGTGGAGGTGGAGGATCGGGCTCACCATTGCATGCTTCTAGCACCCGGGTGGAGAATCCCTTCTATTCTATTACTGGACCTTGCTTATCCATGCTGGATTGAGACTATTTATTGTTTCATATATTTAAAACAGCGCTGCTTGCATGTTTTCATATCGTTTGTTTTACCAGTATTTTAAGCTAGCAGCTGTTACATACATTTGGGAGCGCAGAGTCTGTTATATTATTGCACTTTGTACAATGATAGATGCCACCTTGTAAACGTATCTCTTTAACTGCTTCCAGAATGCCCACTGCACATTTACTACTGCAGGGTGGACCGGCTGCATGAAATGACGTACCTGTATGTCACTTTTTCTTCCTGTTCTGAAGCATGATTGAACAATAGGAGCCAACCAATGGGTCCGGTGGACGCAAAGTCCATCGGGACCTGCTGATCTTTCCCAAGAGAGGCAAAACAGCGATCTTCCTATGTAAACAAGGCAGATCACCGTTTTGTCAGGGGAGAAGATAGAGATTTTGTGTTCTTGCTAAGCAGTCTTCCCCCAATCAGACCATCTCCCACACAGTTAGCAAGTACCCCCTAGGGACATATTTAACCCTTTGATCGCCCCTGATGTTAACCCCTTCCCTGCTAGTGTCATTAGTACAGTAACAGTGCATATTTTTAGCACTGATCACTTTAATAATGTCACTGATCCCCAAAAAAGTGTCAGTTAGGTGTCCGATTTGTTCACTGCAATGTCGCAATGCTGCTAAGATCGCTGCTATTACTAGTAAAAAAATAAATAAAAAAAATAAGAATGACATAAAAATATCCCATTGTTTGTAGACGAGATAACTTTTGCGCAAACCACTCAATATACGTGTATATTTATTATTACATATTTTGTTGGATATTATTATTTTTATTAATATTACATATTTTATTGGATGTGTTTTATAGCATAAAGTAAAAAATATTGTTTTGTTTTTTTCAAAATTGTTGCTCTTTTTTTGTTTATAGCGCAAAAAATAAAAAACGCAGAGGTGATCAAATACCACTAAAAGAAAGTTCTATTTGTGGGGAAAAAGGGCATACATTTTATTTTGGTACAGCATTGCATGACCGTGCAGTTGTCAGTTAAAATAACGCAGTGCTGTATTGCAAAAAATGGCTTGGTCCTTAAGGGGGTAATAAAGAGAGATAACACCGCTCAGGCTAGTCAAAGTCCACGATTCAAGGTGGGTGCTGAACCTCGGCTCGCCACCAGGAGAAGCATGAAAGAAGAAAATGGTCGCACACCACCACGGAATCCAATGAAGAAAAGTAGTGAACAAGCACGTAGCAGTCGAGTGAAACGCGTCTACTGTTCTACCCTGCTGTACCTTGTACCATTTATGTGAATAAAGAACTTTTCTTCATTGGATTCCGTGGTGGTGTGCGACCGTTTTCTTCATTCATGGTTAAGGGGGTAAAACCTTCCAGGGCTGAAGTGGGGAATTTACAACTGTTATTTTCACTGAGTGCTAGCAGCAAAGCTAACAATATACTTCCAGGGCTCCAATGCTGGACTTTCTAAACTGGACAGATATCTACTGTAGCTGAGTCAAATGCAGCAGCCGAGCCCACCCCTCTTGCCCATTCACAGAGCACTTTGTATTATGAGAACTCATCAACAAAATTCAAAGGCTTCTGTAAATTAATAACAGAGGGGAGGAATGGGCACAGTGACTGCTGTATGAGAGAGCAGTGTTTCTTCTGACAGAGCTCCAGGAGTGTAGTGATAGCTGTGCTCTTGGAGCTCCATAAAACTGTCAGATGGATATTAAAGAGATAAGTCCCCAAAGTGGCATGCACCTTGATGGACTTAACTCATAGCAATCCAGCAGATTTTTCAAAGTGGCTGAATTCCTCAGCTTTAACTTTTTACTCTAGGCAGGGGTTACAATCTAGAGAGAGTTAAAGTGGGTGAATCAATGATAGAGAAAGGTCTAAGTACAAAGATAGTTAATAGACTTAATAACTTCAAGCAATGCAATCTGTTGGTTGCTGTAGAGTGAACAAAATACTTTCTTGGTTTAAAAGAGACAAATACTCAAGAGCCAGAAGTATACATACCTTTGCCTCCATACAAAGCCTTATCAAGACAGACCTGAACTCAAAAAAGAGCCTGCTAAAGGGAAATATGAATACCTTATGTAAACACCTAAATTATCTATATATTAAAATCAGTGAAAAATATATTTTTTAGGTCATTTCTTATCCCCAAGGGGACAATCTTTGCACTTTATATAAAAGAGTTTAAACTCATCATGTGGGAATGATTATTTCCAGTAAAAAGGCACTGTAGAATAGTTTTTTTACAGGAACTTCTTAATGTCAAATCAGTAGCATGCTCAAAAAAGGGAAAGCGCAGGCTAGGCACACAATTAACTTTTTGATTGATCCTGATGGTAACCCCTTCCCTGTCAACGTCATTAGTACAGTGGCAGTGCATATTTTTTTGTATTGATCACTGTATTAGTGTCACTGGTTCCCAAAAAGTGTCAAAAGTGTCAGCTAGGTGTCGGATTTTACCACCGCAATACCACAATATCGCAGTCCCGCTAAAAGTCACTGATCACCACCAATACTAGTAAAAATAAATAAATAAATAGAAATTTCCCATAGTTTGTAGACGCTATAACTTTTGCACAAACCAATCAATATACACCTATTGGGATTTTTTTTTTTAACCAAAAATATGTAGCAGAATACATATCGGCCTAAATTGATGAGGAAATCTGATTTTTTACTCTTTTTCTATTGGATGGGTTTTATAGCAGAAAGTAAAAAAAAATAATTTATATATATATATATATATATATATATATATATTTTATTTTTTTTTTTCAAAACTGTCGGTCTGTTTTTGTATATAGTGCAAAAAAAAAAAAAAAAACACATAGGTGATCAAATACTGCCAAAAGAAAGCTCAATTTTTGGGAAAAAAAGGACAAAAATGTATTTGGGTACAGTGTCACACGACCACGCAATTGTCTGTTAAAGTAGCTCAGTGCCGCATCGCAAAAACTGGACTGGTCATGAAGGGGGGTAAATCTTCTGGAGCGCAAGTGGTTATTCTTCAACTACCATAATGCTGCACATGTGATCAGTTATGACACCAGCCATTGGATGGTTCACAGTTTGGTTAAAAGCACAACCAATGTGACAGTTACATTCCCGACACGTGCCGGAAATGTAACTGTTTTCTGAAACTGTTAAATCGATGGGTATACTTAAGCTTTAAGAAAGCCCACTTTAATGATTTTTTTCTGAACTTTCCTTTCGGAAAAAAAAAAAATCAACCTTGTATCACTCACAGAGGAACTGTGACCACATAACTAACATTTAAACACAGTACATCCTAAATGCATGTCCCAACCATATGTTCCAGGCAGATATCTGACCTCCTAAAGCCTAGAGCGGCATAACTCAGGGACAATTAGAATCAAACCCTGCAGATAAAGCCATTGCAATAAGCAGATAAGTGAGGAGGGAGGTTGGCTGAAGGAACCTTAGGCTAGTACAGGCACACCCTGCACCCACCAGAGCAGCCCCTTCCTCTATATCAGGGATCTCCAGACTACGACCCTCCACACATTGCGGAACTACACGTCCCATAAGGCATTGTATGTAAAACTCTGCAATTCACAGACATGACTAGGCATGATGGGAATTGTAGTTCCTGAACAACTGGAGAGCCATAGTTTGGAGACCCTTGCTCAATAACAACCCTTTTGGAAAAAAGTATTATTCTCTGCTTTATTGCAAATGTAGCAAGGCAGTACTTTTTGCTGTTACTTCATGCCTTATTAAACCAGGACTACATTTTACAAGAGCTGAAAATAAACTTTAGGCGGTCTGATCTTAAAGGTAAGCTAGAGTTAAAAAAAAAAAAAAAACATGTTAGTAGGCAGTGTCTCTGTAAGATGCCTAATAATGGAGCTGGGATAATGCACATACATTGAGCGCGCACCCAAGGGCAGGTGCAGAAGAATCAATAAAAGATGTCAACGTTGGAAATAGAGCCACAACTGAGACCAAAGAGCTGTCATTGCTTAAAGGAAGCAAATTCCGAAGTATGTTTGCCATAGTATGCAAGTATATTTGCACATTATGGTAAGTCCTCCAGTGGTTTCACTCCCCCTCAGGTCTGCTTTAGCTTAAATGGGCAAAATAAAGAATCCATGTATTTGTGAGCTTCTTTAATTTATCCAGGCCAGTTAAGCAGGTTTGTAAAAATAACCCCTTTTTCAGTTCTGTTAATGTCCTTTGAGAATTTTACTTGGATTTGAACTAGTTAAAGTATAACTAAAGGCAAAACTTTTTTATTAAGTTTTGGATAGAGAGGAGAAGGATTAAAACACCTGCTAGTTTTTTTATTGCTGTCTATGTCCCCGTTAGGAAGATTCTTCTCTCTATTTGTCTTGTTTACCATTATCATTTAAAGTAAAAGAAAATCCCAAATTTTGGGTTGTCCCCAGAAAAGTAATGGAGGAGAAATCTTCCAATGGGGACACTAGTTTTGGTGACTTGGGGGTCCCCAAGAAATCCCCTTACTTTGCAGGAATTTCCTCTTACTATGGGACAGGAAGTGAAGATAAATCTCCCCAGTGGGACAAAGATGGCAAAAATAAACCTTACAGGTGTTATAATCCTTCCTTGCGCTATCCAAAATAAAGAAAAAAGTTTTGCCTATAATTTTACTTTAGACTCCTTTCACACTTGCGGACCGTTCAGATCCGCCTGTCAGTTTTTCAGGCGGATCTGAACGGATGCCCCATGCATCTCTATGGGGCATCGGATGTCAGCGGAGAAATGTCCGCTGACATCCGATCCGATCTGGTCCGTCAGATCTGGACGGATGGAAAACCTATTTTCCATCCATCTGGCAGATCGGATCAGATGAGAACAGACAGGCGGTCCATTCACATCCAATTCCCCCATAGAGGAGAGCGGGGATCTGACACCTCCGTATCCACACACAGAGCGGAGACGGAGCTGTCACCCCCCCCCTGCTCAACGGGGGATCAGCGGATCGATCCCCCGCTGAGCAGCATGGCTCCGTCGACGGAATGGAGCCCTGTGAAAGGGGCCTTAGGGGTTCAAATTTCCTTTTTAAAACTGCTGATCTACGCCTACAGAGTTATAATAAATAAGGCATCTGCGTCCTCTACAATTAGATGTTTTTGCACCCTTAAGACTCACAATTGGCAACAGGAATAAGAATGAGAATTAATAAATTTAAAAAGGATGCTGGAGATCCTGTTTTACATTAAAAAGAGCTTCAAAAAGGGATTGGAAGTGTTTCCAAATGCACAGGGTTTAAATGGATATAAATATTTATATGATTGCCTGTACGAGAATCTTTGTATTGTAAGGGATTTTTTCCTTCCTCTGGATTAATTGCAAGCTTACATTTCTGAGTAGGGATGAGGTTCAAGTTCAACGCTACCATGGCTGCATGGCAAATCTCTGAGATTCAAGATCCTGTTTTACCAACTTATGGCTAAAAAGGTTGCAGGCTCATGGCCAGAAATAGGAAACAACCTATGATGCAGTGTGTAGCCTTTGACTTTGGTCAAGTGAGTTAAAAATTTGAAAAAATGGGTAAACTATAAAAGAATAAGCTCACAGCAGCCATATTGTCAGTGTATTGGAGATGCTAAGGGGACCTAAACATTATTTTTTTATTTTACATTTTTTATTATTATTATTTTTTTTATTTTGGCAATTGTGCATGTCCCTGAATGCAGTGCTTGCCTTCTTCTTTTTTTTTTTTAACAATAGTTTGCTTATTGTCCATACAAATGGCCAGAATTGAATAACAAAATTCACTAACCATAAATTTTATTGTGGTTTACCACAATGTTTGCAGATGTTGAGCTAGATTCGCAAAACTGTTCTTGAACCTCTCAGGCAGATTTGCTCATGACTAGTTTTTAGGATGGACGGTTTTCAATTATATTATTGTGTTTAGGTTGGACATGTGCATTTTTTCATTCTGACCTAAGCAGGCCCAAAAAAAAAAAAAAAAAAGGACGGTGCTCTCTCCTGTGGCACTAGGGGTCACTGGTCCCAAACTGCTGCTCTGTCCCTACAATGACTCTACACTGACAATGTCCCTATAAAGACATGGATGAGTGAGTTTAGGGTGGAGGAACTTGACCAGCCTGCACAGAGTCCTGGCCTCAACCCGATAGAACACCTTTGGGATGAATTAGAGCACAGACTGTGAACCAGGCCTTCTCTCCAACACCAGTGCCTAACCTCACAAATGTGCCTCTGGAAGAATGGTTAAACATTCCCATAGACACACTGCTAAACCTTGTGGACAGCCTTCCAGAAGAGTTGAAGCTGTTATAGCTGTTATAGCTGCAAAGGGTGGGCCAACTCAGTATTGAACCCTACGGACTAAGACTGGAATGCCACTAAAGTTCATGTGCATGTAAAGACAGGTGTCCCAATACTTTTGACAATGTTGTGTATTTAAGGGTTTACAACCACTTTAAGGATATAATTAAAGGTAAATTAAAAGTAAAAGGCACGTGACAGCCCGCCTTGAGTTTGCCAAAAGTCATCTGAAGGACTCTCAGACCATGAGAAACCAAATTCTCTGGTCTGATAAAACAAAGATTGAACTCTTTGGCCTTAATGGCAAGCATCATGTCTGGAGGAAAGCAGGCACTGCTCATCATCTAGCCAACACTATCCCTACAGTGAAGCATGGTGACAGCAGCATTATGCTGTGGGGAAGTTTTTCAGCGGAACTGGTAGACTAGTCAGGGTTAAGGGAAATATGAATGTAGCAATGTACAGAGACATCCCCGATGAAAACTTGCTCCAGGGTGCTTTGAACCTCAGACTGGGGTGAAGCTTCATCTACCAACAGGACAACCACCCTAAGCACACAGCCAAGATAACAAAGGAGTGGCTACCAGACACCTCTGAGAATGTCCTTGAGTGGCCCAGCCAGAGCCCAGACTTGAACCCGATTGAACATCTCTGGAGAGATCTGAAAATGGCTGTGCACCACCACTTTCCATCCAACCCGATGGAGCTTGAGAGGTCCCATAAAGAAGAATGGGAGAAACAGTGCAAAAATAGGTGTGCTAAGCTTGTAGCGTCATACTCAAAAAGACTTGAGGTTGTAATTAGTGCCGTCGGTGCTTCAACAAAGTACTGAGCAAAGGCTGTGAATACTTATTTGCAAATATTTCAAACAAACTTCTTTCACATTCTCATTATGGGGTATTGTTTGAAGAAAATTATTAATTAAATCCATTTTGGAATAAGGTCGTAACATAAACAAAATGTGGAAAAAGTGAAGCACTGTATGTCCATATAAAGTCCTATGACTACAAACTGTGTTAGTGAATATGAAGTATTTTATAAAATCTTACTGTGCTGGACAAATATATCCCACTCCCTTTTATCTGTAATCTGGTGTTCCAGGACTGCACATGCAGGTACTGCTGGACCAGTACCATCTTACTAAGGCCGAGTTTACACTTGTGGTTGGGGGGCAGTTTTTACCACCCCCGAAGATGCTATTCAAGTGAATAGGGGCCACATCGCAGCCATCCCTTATCTGCAGGCTATTAGGAGTGAAAACAGATGGTGAAAAGGGGATATATAATGCCTCCTAACCACCTGTCGAATGCCCTCTGAAATGTGATCCACCATGGACTACTTTCCAGAGGGCAGCTGTACTGTAACTGAGCCTTTACTGCCTCTCAAATGCAGAAAATATGATGTAAGTGCCAGTTCACACCGGTGCAAGAAACCCACGATCCTATGCGCATTTCCTGCACAGTGTTCCAAATGCACTGGTTGTGCGATCTGCTACAGGTGTCAATAGATTTCTAATGTTACTACAAGCACAGATCGCAAATGCAGTGCGTTTGCCTGCACCTATGACAGTACCATGCAAACTGGTTGCAGTATGTTTTTAAAATTAGTGCATGCGCTACTTTTAGTGCTATCCAGTTAAATTTTAGCACATTCAATTGAATAGGCTAAAAAGCACATTACACTGAATTCTACAGGAACATGCTCGGCAATTCTGTGCGATTCCACTGGCACAAAAAAAAAAAAGACTAATACCTTTCTCCTTTCTCATAGCATCCAATCAGATTTAAATCTACTTTGGAAGTCTGATTGTAAATGGTGATGCAAGAAACAGCCAGGGCATGCAGTGCACTCCTAATGACTCTACGGAGGTGTGTGTGCTTATTTTGCAGAGGATTATGGTAAACTTGTGAACCTTCTGACTTTAGCACAGCTCCTGTGTTTCTCAATATAATAAGCATATCATTGAATGGGTTCAACTGATTCACTGAGTTGCTGTTTAAAGTAAGGAAAAATGCAGAACTTTTAAACAAGAAACAGATGAAAATTACAGCATTATAATCAATCCCTACTCTATCTAAACCGCAAAATAGTTAGCAGTTTGGTTTTTTGTTTTGTTTTTTTACTTTTTCTATATCCCCTTTGTCATTATATTTTGGAACTGAAGTAACACGATGGTAGTGAGGGAGTTAAAACATGGAACTTGGTAATGGTGCACTAGATACAATAATGTGCAGGTCATACACAGAGGGGGAAAGAAGCGATGAGGTTAAAGTAGATGTTACCTACAGTGAGAGGATGGAGATGAAGTGGTGATGTTCAGAATAAGGGTTAATATGCAGGTCACTACAAAGAGACAGGCTGGAGATCAGATGTGTAGAATAGGAGGGATGGAAATGGGGATGGGAAAGGGTTAAGAGAACAATCTCAACCTCATGTCAGTAAAACCAGTGCTTTAAGTGGGCCATTACGCACCGGTACTCAGTACCGCCACTTCCAAATATGGCTCTTGAGGGTACCGCCACCTCTCCATGCGCCTTAGCGTACCAATACGCTCATTTTGAACATCTGCGCCAGACCAGTCACCACCAGTGAGTCCCCCTGGCTCCGGGGTCCCAGGCCAGCATCGGCGGCAGAGCTGCCACGCTGCTGGCCTGTACTGCAGTGCACTGGTTGCTATCGCCGCTTGGCGTCTAGCAACCAGTGAAGTCATCTGAGGAGGAGGAGAGCGAGGCCCCAGCATACACTGCGGAGCCTCCTTCCTCCTCTGCTGCACGCTGTGTAGAGTGTTGGCTCCACCCACCTCCTCCCTCCAGCTACTACAAGCCAGCACAGCACAGTGAGTCCTGTGTCAGCCTCAGCCTAAAAACGTGAGTAGGAGCAGTTCTGGGGACCCTGATGTGGGATGAGATGGAATGGGGGGGCTCTGTGGGGACCCTAATGTGAGGGGGGGTGCTCTGTGGGGACCCTGATGTGGGATGGGAGGGGGCTCTGTGGGGACCATGATGTGGGGTGGGGGGGCGCTCTGTGGGGGCCCTGATGTGAGGGGGGGCTCTGTGGGGACCCTGATGTGGGGAGGCTCTGTGGGGACCCTGATGTGAGTTGGGGGGCACTCTGTGGGGACCCTGATGTGGGGAGACTCTGTGGGTACCCTGATGTGAGATGGAGGGCGCTCTGTGGGGGCCCTGACGTGAGGGGGGCTCTGTGGGGGCCCTGATGTGAGGGGGGGCTCTGTGGGGACCCTGATGTGGGGGTGCTCTGTGGGGGCCCTGATATAAAAAAATGTATAGGCTATAATAGAGTACCGGCACCTCTTTTGGGCCACTTAAAGCATTGAGTAAAACTGAATGAATGGTTCATCAGCTATGCTGCACATCTATTTATTAATTCTTAACGTACTACAATTCTTCTCTTTCCTCTGTTGTAAGAGGAAGAGGAAGGATCAACAATGTAATCAGTAGCATCTCATTGCTATTATTGGCTATCATAGAGATCACAAGGTACCAAGTCATTCGGAATGGCTCGGTACACAGAGATTGGTGGGCCCAACTGCTGCCTGACGGTGTTTTTTCCATCAGTGTTTATAAAAACCAATCCACCATTAATAAAAATATATAGCAAGACGAATGCCCATATTCCAAACACAGGTACACCTTAAGTGTAATGCTTATAAATAAGAACCCTTTGGCCCCTGAAAGCAACAGACAGTAGCTGAAACCCAAACGCTGTGTGGCCCCTGAAGCTGCTGGTGACAGATTACTGATACAAGGGTAATGCATGGGAAAATAGCTAATTAATAGGCTGTAAGATAAAGAAACACTAATATGAATGAAAGAAAGTAGTGGGAGTGGTATATTGCACAGTACATACACAGTATGTTGAAATAATGTATCTCACACATATTACACAGAATGCTTAATGATTCATCAACAGATTATACAAAGAGTAAACAATGTAATGAGTTGTAAGAGAATACCGTGTTTTGATAAACTGTCTATGGAAAAATACAGACAGTGTTTTAAGCATTGCTAACCTTTAGCTTGCATTTAACTGCATAACTGCAAAGCCATTCTATTTGAAATAGAAGTTAATATATTCCTTCCTTTCCCACCTGCCATCTTTGAGTATCTAGCATGTGCACAGATGTGCCCAATGTTTTTGCCTGGTCTTTGGGACCCATGACACATCTGTGGATGCACGGTGGTATCTGGAACCTTGACATTTGTGGTGTCTGCCTGCATGGGAGGGGAATCCCCTGCATGTGCACAAGTGTGCCAAAGGACTCTGCTTGGCCCCAAAGACCTGCATTGCATCTGGGCATGCCAGAAATCCTGCCGAGTACATGCGTCTTTCAGCAAAAGTGGGATATTTTACGTAGACATGCCCGAAGGCTGTAACATCTTTCCCACCTAGCCAAGAAAGAAGCATGTGCTGCAGTGCAGCAATAAAAAGATTAGAACAAATTTAAAAATAAGGTCCAATTATTAGGGAGGGAGGGAGGGGGAGGAGCCAGAATAAAGAAATGTGTCTTAGTGGCTGGAGGTCCACTTTAAGCAGTGTAAACTCCAGTAATCAATAGCAAATATTTGACTAAAGGAAAGTGTAGAGTGTCAGTGTAGTGTGAGACTAGTGCAGTACAGTGTTTAACAGCATTACATTACATTTCGTGCTGTATACACATTTTTTTTTTTTTTGGTTGCTGCATCTTTGTGTCTGATATGGATTTTAAGGGGAACAGCACTGCAAAAGGAAAAAAACTACGTGGGCCCCCCCCCCCCAAATCCATACCAGACCCTCATCTGAGCATGCAGCCTGGCAGGCCAGGAAAGGGTGTAGGGGCGAGCGAGCGCCCCTCTCCTAAACCTTTCCAAGCCACAAGCCCTCAACATTGGGGTTGATTTGGGGCAGAGGGGCTCTGCCTCCCCAACCCAAAGTACCTTGTCCCCATGTTGATGGTAACAATGGTCTCTTTCAGACAACCCTGGGCTGTGGTTGTTGGGGTCTGCGGGCAGGGTGCTTATCAGAATCTGGAAGCCCCCTTTAACAATGGGGTTCCCAGATCACAGCCCCTCCCCCTTATGTGAATGAGTATGGGGTAAAAAAGTGTCCAAAAGAAATAAAAACACACACAGTTTTTGAAAAAATCCCTTTTTTAAAAAAAAAAAAAAAAAAAAACAATGTCCTCTGATGTAGATCTGTAGATCCATTGTCAATCATGATGCCCGCCACACTGCCAGACCTGAAAAAAAATCTCTGCCCTCACTGAAGGCTCTCACCATATGTCTGCTCCGCCCTGTGACAGTTCTTAAACAAAAAAGGGGCGGGCCACCTTATGACATCACCTGGTGGCACTGCCCCCATGTGACATCACCAACCAGTGCATGCTGGGTCGTGACATCAAGAGGGGGTGGTGTCACTACATGATGTCACCAGGTGGCCCTCCCCCTTACCTATTTAGGAACTGTCACATAGTGGAGCAGGCAGACGGCAGTAGCCTTGGTCACGGGTGGAGCGTTTTTTTCTTTTTTCTGGTCCAGGGGTGGCATTGTGATTGATGGCAAATCTATATCGGGGGACATTGTTTTTTTGATTTTATATTTTCCATTAACATGGAAACAAGGTGCTTTGGGATGGGGGGGCAGAGCAACCCCCCATGTTGAGGACATGTGACCTGATATGGTTCAGGAGGGGGGTGGCGCTCGCTCTCCCCCCCCCTTTCCTTGCCTGCCAGGCTGCATGCTCAGATAAGGGTCTGGTATGGATTTTGGGGGATCCCACGCCATTTTTTAAAAAATCTTAGCGTGGGGTTCACCTTCAAAGCTATATCAGACCCAAAGGTCAAAACTGTTTTTTTTTTTCACATTTTTGTGTTGTTGGCAATGGTTTGAAAGCTTGCAAGGGGAAAATCATTTTACATTTCATTTTTCTTTATATATGTCAGTTTGCTACCCCCCAGGCACTATATTTATTTCAAATAAGCTTTATTTGAAAAGAATAGGCGATACAGAGAAGTACGGGTACTATCGATACAAGTAACACAATGAACATTGTAAGATGTGGCTTCCAAGTGGGAGCAGGTTGAAAAACACAGAAAAGTATAAACATAGCCTTATCTAAGTCAACCAACATTTTCTAACTTGTTTGTAAAATTTTGTACTCAAAGGGGAAGTGTGTATTATCCATAAAGAGTGATAGTGCCTGTTATTATTTGGTAACTCATATTAATAGTTGAATATTCTTTTGATACTGAGTATCTCTGACATATTCGGTCAGCCTGAAATGCTGGGACTGGTAACTGCCCTTTCGGTTGCAGTCAGCGGACCCTTAGCAACCACTATAGGAGGGCCTAGAACACGAATACATAGGGAGTTTATTTCGATAGTGGGGGGATTCTGATTAAGGGTTGGGCAGTTCCTGATAACTGAAAGTTAGGCAAGCATTAGAGGGTTGAGTATTGAAGGTTGAAAGTGAAGAACTGTAGGAATATACTGGGGATTGGTATATTCAGTAGGAAAGGAGGGAAAAGAAGAGGGGGTGGATAAGGAAAATGAGAGAAGAAATCCAGGAAAAGGTAATGTGAGTGGATGAGGAGCAGGTGGACACAGGATTGGGGGGGGGGGGGCTCCTATCTTTATCCTCCAACAAAAGATTGAGCTTCCAGGCCTGATATTTAAAGTAATGTTTCATTTTTTTTGCATCATTAAAATCACTGCTCCTTCAAAAACTATTGGGGACTATGTATGTCCCCATGGGCAATACCTGGGCCCCAATATGCTTTTTATGGCCAATAGCTTGCATATAAGCCTTCAAAATGGTATTTTCAAGTTCTGGTCCAAAAAATTTTAATAAGGTTTGTGGTTCAGGTCCGAACTTTTGCAATGTTCAAGAGTTCCGGAGTGAACCAAACTGGGGGTTTTTGGCCCAACTGTTTGGGGGTGTTTTCTGCTACTATGGGTTTGCAAAGAATTCCTTAGGTTCACAAATCGCTAACCTTGAGCTTGCTGGTTCACCCACAGAAATAAGGAACAACCAAAAAGACAGTGAATAATTTTGTCGACTAAAATATTTTAATCAACTAAAATAACACTAATTTAGTCGACTAAAATACGACAAAAGCTAAAACAATTCAGATGACTAAAATACGACTAAAACTAAAATGGCATTTTAGTCACAAGACTAAAATACGATTAAAACCTAAATGACATTTTAGTCAAAAGACTACGACTAAAACTAAACTGAAAATTGATGTTAAAATTAACACTACTCTGCTGGCCATTTCTAAATCAGCAACACAATTCCATCCAGAGCCTGTAATAATAGCACATTAAAGTTTATACATGTATTGCACTACCGCATAAGCATAAGTAAGGGGCATCTACTGAGCTGCTGAAAGAGATAAAATTAAGAAAAAGGCTTTTCTTACATTTGTTCTTAATATTTAATGTTGGTAATATATTCAGGTAATATGTGCAATAACAGTACAGCTAATAGAGTTTACAGTTTTTGGTGTTTTTTGCATTTTAAAGTTGCAATTCTGTTTGTCAAAAAGCAATATTTTTGTTTGTTTATGAAACTTGGTTTTATTTATAAAGACGTTATTTATCACAATGACTAAATCTATGTCTGTAGTGCGTGTTTAAACCTTTAAAGAGGAAGTAAACCCTCTGAAAAAAATGTGAAAAAAAAACATGTAAAGACAAAGGCATAATGAGAAGCCGTCCTGCTTCCTGGATCACGTCATCCGGCCATCTGATTGGCCGGAGGCGCGATTACATCACTCCGCGTGTGCGCGGGAGCCATTCACGGCACAATGACGTCATCGGCTGCATGCACTGTGAATATATCTCCTAAACGGTGCATGTTTAGGTGTATTTTAAGCACCTATAGGTAAGCCTTAATATAGGCTTACCTATAGGTAAAAGTCTTTAAAGTGGGTTTACAACAACCACTTTAATACCATAAATAATAGGAAATGATTTGATTTTTACTACAGGAGTCTATAATTAGTTTGGTAATTCTAGAGAAATGTTTAAATAATGCATTATGATTTACCTAAACCCATTCGATTTGTAGTTAACTAAAATGTACTGGAGATTTTAGTTGATTAAAATATGACTAAAACTAAAACAATTCAGATGACTAAAATACGACTTAAACTAAAATAGCATTTTAGTCAAAATACAAAGAATCGACTAAAACTAAAATGGCATTTTAGTCAAAAGACTAAGGAAAAGTGGCGTTAAAGTTGCGCTGGATTGCTGCACTTAATGGTCCTGAATAATGGAGAATAATGTGAAAAATGGTAATAAAGTGCGCTATCCTAGGAAATATATATATGACATAGCATACCTTCAATAGTAAAACTGTGATATAAAAAAATATATAAAAAAGGCAATAAAGATGGGTAATATATACATTAAAAAAAAGGTATAAATACACAAAATTTTAATTGATGCATGATTAAAACACAACTATACAATGTGTCAAGGTGTAAAAGAAATATGGTGTTAAGAAATAGTTAAGAAAGAAAAAAGTCCAATCCCTTTTGTGAAAAAGAAAAAGCCTTTGCTGCCCGTGACACAGAGTGAATTTATGAAAGTGGACTGCTTCAGGTGCTCCTAAATCCACCCTAGAGTGAGGTAAAGTAATGGCCGCTTACCAAATGGCTGCGGTTTAACAGCACGAAATGACCAAACTTTCAGGACAAGGTGATGATCCCCTTCTGATCAGATTCCAAAAATGGCATCAAAGGCAGGGCAGCTAATAGGCTCCATGTATGTGAAGAACGTGTATGGAAAGAGACTGGACTGATAGTGCATTACCTTCCTAACATTGGCTTTTATTAATTAAAAGTTGCACTTATATCAAGTGGTTCACAGTGATAGCAAACACGACCACCTGCAGTACAAGCTGTGTAGAGTGGCAGGCGCTGGCTACTCCGTCCGACATGTTTCCCCTTCTGGAAGGCGTCAACTGGGAATGGTTGACACCCAGTTGACGCCTGCCAAAAAAACGCATCTCACAGATCAGTAAGGAAGACCCCTCTGCAGCCCCTGCATCTCCTGTACCATGCCCGCAGCCTCTGCATCTCCTGTACCATACATGCCCACAGCCCCTGCATCTCCTGTACCAAGTCCGCAGCCTCTGCATTTCCTGTACCATGTCCGCAGCCTCTGCATCTCGTGTACCATGTCCGCAGCCTCTGCATCTCCTGTACCATGTCCGCAGCCTCTGCATCTCCTGTACCATGCCCGCAGCCTCTGTATCTCCTGTACCATGTCCGCAGCCTCTGACATCTCCTGTACCATGCCCACAGCCTCCGCATCTCCTGTACCATGCCCGCACAGTCTCTGACATCTCCTGTACAATGCCCGCAGCCTCTGCATCTCCTGTACCATGCCTGCACAGCCTTTGACAGTGATGGCGAACCTTGGCACCCCAGATGTTTTGGAACTACATTTCCCATAATGCTCAATTACACTGAAGAGTGCATGAGCATCGTGGGAAATGTAGTTCCTAAAACATCTGGGGTGCCAAGGTTTGCCATCACTCTCCTATGACAATCTCCTGTACCATGCCCGCAGCCTCTGCATCTCCTGTACCATGCCCGCAGCCTCTGACATCTCCAGTACCATATCTGCAGCCCCTGCATCTCCTGTACCATGCCAGCAGCCTCTGCATCTCCTGTACCATGTCCGCAGCCTCTGACATCTCCTGTACCATGCCCACAGCCTCCGCATCTCCTGTACCATGCCCGCACAGTCTCTGACATCTCCTGTACAATGCCCGCAGCCTCTGCATCTCCTGTACCATGTCCACACAGACTCTGACATCTCCTGTACCATGCCCATAGCCCCTGCATCTCCTGTACCATGCTCGCAGCCTCTGCATCTCCTGTACCATGCCCTATGTGATTTCATATCTGTCTTATCTATATATAATAAACTTTTCAAATGTGCTTTAAAATGCATGCTTTTCCCTTTTATGAACAAGAAAATAATGACATTATGCTCTTGGGCTGGTATATTAATGCTATGGGGTTGGTATGAAATTATTTCCAGAGCTGAATTTTACTCCCAGTCCAGCCTTGATTACAAGTAAATCTATACTTGTTCTCAACATACCAGAGAGCAGGATCTGCTAGTGAGGTCTGCTCAATGTGCTCAGGTGCAACTCAGTCTGTCTGCACACTGGTCCAATAGGGAGTCATATTGGACAGTGGGAGGAAACCTGACAAATGAGTGAACAGGCGTTTGATACAGCCCTGGTGATTTGGCAGAGGAATGTGCATTGGTGCATGCTGGGATACTGTATAAAAGCCAAGGGCACATGTGCTCGGGTCTTTCGCCTGCAGGGAGGGGACTGCTGCCTCCTTCTCTGTAGAGGTGTCTGCCATGCGAACTCAGGTAGCCGACCTGAGGGCCTAGAGAGCTAGAGAGGAACTGAACCCAGAGGTCCTGTGGAGCTGACTGAGAGGGGAGACACTGGAAGAATCTGATTCTGCAGTACAGTGAGTACAGATCTGTGTCAAAGGGCCTGACCTAATAAGGGGGCCATCCCTGCAGCTAGAGGAGTCATTGGACGGGTGTCAGTAAAGGGGATGCTAGAGAGTATCCTGAAGATAAAGTAGTTCACCAAGTCTATTGCTGGAGAGCGAGCAAGGAGACTTAACCCTTTCCATACATGTGGCAGTATGGTTCAAGCAGTGCAGCTGCTTCCACAAGCAAACTGGTGAGGCCAAGTGAGAGTTGTCCTTATCCAATGTACATAGTTCCAGTTGGAGTATCCCACTATTTCCTTTTCTCATCCAAGTTCCACAATAAATACTGAAAACCTACACCTCTGGACTGCTTATTGAGCAATGGGCCATTGGGAGTAATGAGAGATGTGTACCCCCCAAGTGACTGTTTGCTGGTAATCAGAGGAGGCCCAGCCGGTCATCAAACAGCAAGCCCCGCGGATACAGTGCTACACAGACACCCCTCTTGGCGGATCCCAGGTTTCCATTACTTTTATTTGGAAATCCTAGCAAAGCCCTACAACTGGCCACAATTGAATAACAAGATTCTCCCCACATAAACTTTAATTGGGTTTGTCGCAATGCTTACGACTGTTCTGTCTCCACTAAACAAGACATACCTGTGCTCAAATCCCAATAGCCTGTACATATATGTAATCTATAAGGTGCTAAAGGGGTGTGACCACTACAAATTCTGGATGGACCCTCTGCACACAGCTATACACCCTTTCTATTAAACTGTGCAATGAAAAACAGAGGATTTTAGTTCACACATATTGGAATACATGTTTAAGCTTGTGTTCAATCAGAATGCCACTACCCATCAGATTGTGCAATGGAAGTGACATTTGGACCAAAAAACACCTCCTGCGCATGCGTGATGTGTTCCGCCATGCATTTCACAACGCTATGCGTTCCAAACACTTCATGATCTGATGGGTAGCGGTAATGTGATAGAACACCCCATGCAGACATCTTACTACACCCAACTACATCTTGAATGTCTTGCTATTTTTAGCAATTAAGTGAGCGTATATAAATAAATATTTTGTATTGACATCTGTGATGCTGTTTTGATGTTACATTTTTAAAGAAGCTGGTTGCAAGCAGTAGGAAGGTGGCAGAGGCCATGTTGGTACACCCCGCACTTCTCATTGCTAACACTTTCTGCTTTCAAAATGTAACAACCAAACAGCATCACGGATATCAATACACCATATTTATTTATATCCACTCACTTTAAGCCACTTAAAGCCTATGTTTAGGTAATAAAAAAAAGAAAAAGAATCAGCACAAGGGACAGTAATGACAATCAATCAGATGATTCCCTTATGCTGTTGCTTGCTGTCCTAGTTGAAATCCAAAGTTCTCTGCCGTTCCAAACCTCCACAGCTATAATCTTCTGGTACTGCAGGGGTTATTATGAGTGCTGGGCCTGTCATAAGCACTTGTCAAAAGTGCTGACTATGCAATCCCTTTTTACCACCCTCCTCCATTCATAGAAGCTGTACTATAGCTTTCATCAATTTAAAGTGATTGGAGGATGAATGAAAGGTCAGCCTCCTCCATTCATAGAGCACTTTTCTTTGAGGGAAGTCATAGTACAGCTTCTATGGATAGAGTAGGAAGGCAAAATGGAGAGGTCATGATGAGTGACTATGACAGGTTCAACAGCACCAGAAGAGGGTCTGGGGCGGGGGAGGGGGTCTGGGGACTTTTGATTTAAATTAGGACAGCCAGTACATGGGACACTGAAACGTACCATCATTTGTGCTGATAAAAAAAAAAAAACTAAGGCTAAGAACAAAAATCTATAGTATTGCAGCTTCCCTTATCTTGTCCCTGGATATGGTGGCTGCATAGGTTTTCTTTTTTTTAACACCTTTTTTTCTCTTTTTTAACCTGGTAATCCTAAAAAAAATCTCACTTCCTGAGATAAGTGTACCAAGCAGCACTTTCAACGTAGGACAGGGAGTGTGTTAACCACTTTACCACCGGAGGATTTTGCTGTCTTACATCCAGGCCACTTTTTGCGATTCGGCACTGTGTGAATTTAACTGACAATTGCGCGGTCATGCAACGCCGTACCAAAACGAAATTTACGTCCTTTTTTTTCCCCACAAACAGAGCTTTCTTTTGGTGGTATTTGATCACCTGTGCAATTTTTACTTTTTGCGCTATAAACAAAAAAAGAGCGACAATTTTGAAAAAAATAACAATATTTTTCAAATTTTTTTATATGTAATTCCCCCCAAAAAAATGTAAAAATCTAAATTTTTTATCATTTTAGGCCAATTTGTTTTCTGCTACATATTTTTGGTACAGAAAATGGCAATAAGCGTATTTTGATTGGTTTGCGCAAAAGTTATTGTGTTTACTAACTAAGGGAAAGATTTCTGTCATTTTTGGTGTTTTTTTTTTTTTAACTAGTAATGGCGGCGATCTGCGATTTTGTTTACGGGACTGCGACATTGCGGCGGACAGATCGGACCCTTGACTGACATTTTTTGACACTTTTGGGGGTACCAGTGACATTACTACAGTAATCAGTGCTATACATATGCACTGTTACTGTAAAAATGACACTGGCAGGGAAGGGGTTAATTTTTATTGGTGATCAAGGGGTTAATGTATGCCTGGTGCTTACTGACGTGTGTGGGGGGAGGTGACTATGTGACACAGGGACAGATTGCAGGTTCAGCTATGCTGAACCCTGCAATCTGACCCTGTCTGTCACTTAGGAGAACCGCCCGCTTGTGTTTACACAAGCGGGCGGATCTCCACACTCGATTCCCCGACGATCAGGGAAGAGCGGCGGTGATCACCCTCCTCCCCTGGCACGACTCCCGCTGTAACTGAATACAGCGGGAGCGAGCCTCCGGCGCCGCGCGCGCCGCCGAGAAAGTGGAATGTCTGGTGACGTAGGTCTACGTCGCCAGACGATAACGAACCATTTTGCCGCAGTACAGTCAACGTGACTGGTTGGCAAGTGGTTAAGGACTACATAACACATCCCTCTCTTCTTCATAACAGGGGGAGGTGTTTTTGCAGTCCACTGAGATAGCAAGGAACAATGCTAACTGATAGCCACCCCGAGACAAGGAGCAAAGGAAGTCATCAGCTCACAAGATTTCCGACTGAATGAACAGCTATATTTTATTTTTTTGCACTTGTTAAACACATATAATAAAAACACTTTCAATGGTATATTTAATAGACCAAAAATGGGAAAATATAAAGCTGTAGTTAACGTTTACATACACTTTAATTCCAATGTTCCCTACACAATCACTTTGCAAACATGTATGTTTACTTTTTATGTGTGTAATGTGAAACGAATATGGGTATACCTTTCCCTGTCCTTATACTTGATACTCATGGAATCGCAGTTTCACCTGACTAACTTGTTTTACATCTTTGTCAAAACAGCTAGTGACAAACTGAGCAGAGAATACCGAGTTTTTACTATAATTCTATGGGTGTCATTTTACTGATGAGCTTAATTAGCCGGATTAAGACTCTAAAAAGCCTTTAGCTAATTCTAGGTTTAGAATGTTCATCCCCGTAAATTCTTCAAATCCAAAATCCATAATGCTGGCTACTCTTGAATTATGACTAGTATACAGTATTTGTATAAATTAGGGCCATGCCAAATACAAGATTTAATAGGATCTGAAATGGATGGGATACAGTCAGGCAGGGCTGGACTGCTACTAAAGGAAGCAACTGCCCATAAACCTCAGCAGTGGGGATGAGAAGGAGATTTGGGTTTTCCACTACCATGGGTTCACTGAATAATGTGGAAATTCTTTGTAACCATAACACAGTCTGGCTTTTAAACTTAGGACAGCTGGATGAAGCTGGCCATAGCTGATTCATCAGGGACCAGCCAAATTTCAATCCATGTATGGCTGGTCCTGTTTAAGTGGAGTCAATCTCCTGACCAACTCCTCATGAATGGGCTTTGTAGAAAACTTTGGGCTGATCAGGGCTGCAGCCAATAGGCTGTGGCACTGATCAGTGTACTCTGACAGCGGAGTCCAGCTGACTCCTCTGCTGTAAAAATACAGTGGCACAAAAGGAAAGATTCCCCCATTTTCCTTGATTGTATGGATGGAGGGATAGGCTCCGTTTTTTTTTTTTTTTTATGATCAGCCCCCTGAGTGAAAAAAACTGAGCCATGTATGGGCTCCTTTAGAAGGGCCACTGATCAAGCCCTTTATGTTCCAGTTCCATTATAAAAGGATAAGTTCCCAGCAGCCATTTGTCAGTGTGTGTTGGAGAAGTTAAAGTGGTTGCAAACCCTTACATATACCCAGTGAAGTGGCTGGCCTCAGATGATACACAGAGATTAAACAAATCCTCCTACATAAGTTGTACCTGTCCATCTATAGCCATCTTTCCCCTACATTTATTCAAAGTGCAGAATTTACACAGGATCTCTCAGCTCTGAGAGCAGGGAGCGGAGAGATTAAGTTACATCAGTGAGGAGAGCTCTGATAGCTGATTGGAGGGAAGGAACACATCTCCATCACACAGCACACAGGAACAGAGCTGAGGCTGTCAATCACAGGCTGTGCCCTCCCCTGTCACCATTTTTCTCTTGGTGTCAGGAAAACTGGTTAGAAGTGACTCGTGCCTATTGTAGGGGAATGAGGCAGTTGACATAAATGACATTGAGTGCTCTAGATTTAGACAAGTACTCATTATACAGTAGAGAGATATGCTTTGTTCGTGTTTCATGTCTGAGGTTTACAACCACTTTAAGTTAGAGCTGACAGTCTGTGCCAGGCTAGTTAAGATGGCCATACATGGATCTAAATTCAACCCGGCCAGCAGTGACTGGTCAAATTTTGATCCATGTATAGGCACTGTGGTTGTGAAGAAGTTGATCTACAGATCAACTTCAGCACAACCGTCCTGTGGGGTTTTTCCTGCTCGATCAGTGCAGCAGGCTATATCCAGCAGCACTCATCTTCATATTCTGGTGGCATGGAAGTCTCCCTCCCATCAGAAAACAATAGCTCAGCAGGAGTATTCCCCCATCCACCTCGAATCTGTGGATGACGGAATTGGATCAGTTTTTTCATTCAATCCGCTGGTTAGCTGAGGCTGCCTTAGTTGCTATACATTGCTATACTGTGTTATATTGTGCTAACTTACTGTGGATTGCAGTCACTTTATTGCTGTTTTATTGGGGTTTACTTTATCTTTGGTTTTCATATGCATTCATTTTGTTACATTTTCTGCTATGTTAAAGAAAATTTGAGTTTGGGTTTTAGTGCTCCAGGGTTTATTTTCTGGTGGAGGTATATATATAAATATATATATATATATATACACAGTATCTCACAAAAGTGAGTACACCCCTCACATTTTTGTAAATATTTTATTATATCTTTTCATGTGACAACACTGAAGAAATTACACTTTGCTACAATGTAAAGTAGTGAGTGTACAGCTTATATATGGGTCCTTTCACACGAATGATCCGATCAGATCAGCCTGTCAGTTTTTTAGGCCGACCTGATCGGATCCTCAATGCATCCCTATGGGGCAGCGGATGTCAGCAGAAACATGCCCGCTGACACCCGCTGCTATCCGATTCCGATCCTGTCTGTGAAATCCGGATGGATGAAAACCCTATTTTCCATCCATCCAGTGGATGGGATCGGATGGGATCGAATGAGAACGGACAAGCGGTCTGTTCTCATTCAATTCCCCCATAGAGGACAGCGGGGATCTGACTGCTTCTTCTCCGCACACAGAGCGGAGACGGAGCTGTCACCTGCCTGCTCAACGGGGATCGGCGGATCGATCCCCGCTAAGCAGAGAACGGACCGCCCCGGACGGCGCATCATGTGAAAGTACCCTAACAGTGTAAATTTGCTGTCCCCTCAAAAATAACTCATCACACAGCCATTATTGTCTAAACTGCTGGCAACAAAAGTAAGTATGTGTATAAAGAAAAAGTGTGCTGGATAAAGTAAGTGAAAAAAGCAGCAACCTTAAAGCCAATAGGTGATATGAAATGAAAAAAGAAAGTCAGGTGCGCTAAATTCACATGTGTCACACATCAAAACTTGGGTGTGTCACTATAATAAGTAACCAACCAACCTCTGCAGTGTGTACCTTGGTTGATGTGCACTAAGAGGGTGTATGGTATTACCAGACACCCTGGTGCTGACAAATAAAAGGTGATGGATGAAGTAATAATTTTCAATGTGATAATAACAACATAATCAAATGGTGCTTCACAAATAATGCAAAATAAAGTCCAAAACTTCAGTGTGAACCACCTAAAGTGTATATACACCCCTGGGGGGTACACAAGTCCCAAAATCCCACACAACTAATACAGTCCACAAACGTGTATTGGATAAAACTGTGAAGGTGCAATGGTTCCACCACCTGGATAGGGATTGGTCTCTTACCATAAGAAAGAGGTCAAGGGCGGATAATTAACCCAGTAGTGTCCTAGGGGTCCCGGGGGTCACCTTGGGATGTGCAGACAAAATTGGCCTCTTACCAGATCGCTCCAAGTATGGGCAAGTTGTCTCACTTTTCGTATTATGTCCCAATCCCGGTCCTCTATCTTCCTGGGGGTTCTCTCTATTATCCCGGATGAAGGCTTCAGCTTGTGGCTCATGAAAATAAATTAGACCATAGTGCAGTACCTTGGGTGGTTTTATTAACAAAAGTAGATGCACTTACATTTAGACGGTCATCTCAAATCACAAAAAGAACCAATTCCAATAATAGAGGCCGAGACCACCTGCAGTGCGGTCCGGCAACCAACGATGACGGCGCGGCGCTCCTCTCTGACGCATTTCCACTCAATAGTCGTCTACGTGATACTCCTATCTCCGTAGACGACTATTGAGTGGAAACGCGTCAGAGAGGAGCGCCGCGCCGTCATCGTTGGTTGCCGGACCGCACTGCAGGTGGTCTCGGCCTCGATTATTGGAATTGGTTCTTTTTGTGATTTGAGATGACCGTCTAAATGTAAGTGCATCTACTTTTGTTAATAAAACCACCCAAGGTACTGCACTATGGTCTAATTTATTTTCATGAGCCACAAGCTGAAGACTCCATCCGGGATAATAGAGAGAACCCCCAGGAAGATAGAGGACCGGGATTGGGACATAATACGAAAAGTGAGACAACTTGCCCATACTTGGAGCGATCTGGTAAGAGGCCAATTTTGTCTGCACATCCCAAGGTGACCCCCGGGACCCCTAGGACACTACTGGGTTAATTATCCGCCCTTGACCTCTTTCTTATGGTAAGAGGCCAATCCCTATCCAGGTGGTGGAACCATTGCACCTTCACAGTTTTATCCAATACACGTTTGTGGACTGTATTAGTTGTGTGGGATTTTGGGACTTGTGTACCCCCCAGGGGTGTATATACACTTTAGGTGGTTCACACTGAAGTTTTGGACTTTATTTTGCATTATTTGTGAAGCACCATTTGATTATGTTGTTATTATCACATTGAAAATTATTACTTCATCCATCACCTTTTATTTGTCAGCACCAGGGTGTCTGGTAATACCATACACCCTCTTAGTGCACATCAACCAAGGTACACACTGCAGAGGTTGGTTGGTTACTTATTATAGTGACACACCCAAGTTTTGATGTGTGACACATGTGAATTTAGCGCACCTGACTTTCTTTTTTCACAACAAAAGTAAGTACACCCCTACGTGCAAATGTCCAAATTGGGCCGAATTAGCCATTTTCCCTCCCCGGTGTCATGTGACTTGTTAGTGTTACAAGGTCTCATGTGTGAATGGGAAGCAGATGTGTTAAATTTGGTGTTATCGCTCTCACTCTCTCTTACTGGTCACTGGAAGTTCAACATGGCAACTCATGGCAAAGAAGGATAGAGAAAGAGAGCAGCACCATCTGAGTGTGGTAAAACTATTTATTGGTACACACGGTAATAGTGACTCACAGGAGGATTGTAGAGATGCACCAAGAAGTAATGTTGTTCATCCGCTCTGTGGACGTGGAGTGGCGTGTGTATCAATAAACAGAGAGGAAGAACAACATTAATTCTTGTTGCATCTCTACAATCCTCCTGTGAATCACTATTACTGTGTATACCATCAAACTCATTTTACCACTCTCAGATGTGCTGCTCTCTTTCTCTATCCTTATCTGCCTACAGAGTTCCCCCTAGCTCTCTCCAGAGCTGGTGGCCGTCCCAGCAGTGTGGTTATCCTTCTATGCATTTTTCTCCCCATGGACTTCCTAAAGGACTAATCTGTGTGTAGTGCATTGACACTCACACATTATATTGTGCAGTCTGTTTTGCTCCCTGAGCGCTGGTTTTTGTTATTGTGCTGTGTTTCAACTCATGGCAAAGAACTCTCTGAGGATCTGAAAAAAAGAATTGTTGCTCTACATAAAGATGGCCTAGGCTATAAGAAGATTGCCAAGACCCTGAAACTGGACTGCAGCACGGTGGCCAAGACCATACAGAGGTTTACCAGGACAGGTTCCACTCAGAACAGGCCTTGCCATGGTCGACCAAAGAAGTTGAGTGCACATGCTCAGCGCCATATCCAGAGGTTGTCTTTGGGAAATTGACCTATGAGTGCTGCCAGCATTGCTGCAGAGGTTGAAGGGGTGGGTTAGCCTGTCAGTGCGCAGACCATACACCGAACACTGCATCAAATTGGTCTGCATGGCTGTAGTCCCAGAAGGAAGCTTCTTCTAAAGATGATGCACAAGAAGGCCCACAAACAGTTTTCTGAAGACAAGCAGGATATGGATTACTGGAACCATTTCCTGTGGTCTGATGGGACCAAGATAAACTTATTTGGTTCAGATGGTGTCAAGCGTGTTTGGCAGCAACCAGGTGAGGGGTACAAAGACGAGTGTGTCTTGCCTACAGTCAAGTATGGTGGTGGTAGTTTCATTGCCTGGGGCTGCATAAGTACTGCCAGCACTGGGGAGCTACAGTTCATTGAGGGAACCATGAATGCCAACATGTACTGTGACATACTGAAGCAGAGCATGATCCCCTCCCTTCAGGGACTGGGCCGCAGGGCAGTATTCCAACATGATAACGACCCCAAACATGCTTCAAGATGACCACTGCCTTGCTAAAGAAGCTGAGGGTAAAGGTGATGGACTGGTCAAGCTTGTGTCCAGACCTAAACCCCTATTGAGCATCTATGGGGCATCCTCAAATGGAAGGTGGAGGAGCATAAGGTCTCTAACATCCACCAGCTCTGTGATGTCATCATGGAGGAGTGGAAGAGGCCTCCAATGGCAACCTGTGAAGCTTTGGTGAACTCCATGCCCAAGAGGGTTAAGGCAGTGCTGGAAAATAATGGTGGCCACATGAAATATTGACACTTTGGGCCCAATTTTGACATTTTCACTTAGGGGTGTACTCACTTTTGTTGGCAGCGGTTTAGACAATAATGGTTGCGTGTTGAGCTTTTTTGAGGGGACACTGTTGTACAAGCTGTACACTCACTACTTTACACTGTAGCAAAGTGTCATTTCTTCAGTGTTGTCACATGAAAAGATATAATAAAATAGTTATAAAAATGTGAGGGGTGTACTCACTTTTGTGAGATTCTGTGCGTATATATATATATATATATATATATTGTGATTTGCAGTCTGACACAGACAAAACTGCCCTTTGTTTGCAGCACAAAAACAGCAGATATTTATTATCCCTATTGCCATAGCTGCCATTAAATTAAGGCAATCCCCTTTATTAGAAATGGCATTCAGGCCTAAAGTGAGAGGCAAAGGTTCTGCAGAATAATTGATGGTTGGGCCACACCATCTAGATACAGAGCATGTTTGTCTTTTCTGTCTCAGATTGGCCTTGCTATACAGCCACAGAACATGATAGAGCTTGAACAGAATCCAAACCTTATCCCTTCCTACCATTGCCAGCTCCTGCACCTCTGCTGGCCTATTCCAATGTTGTAAAGCACTGTAAAGGTGCCACATAGCGTTTCTACAGCTGGAACTTAATTGCAACAATTCTAATGTTTGGTGCAGATTAAATCCTGTGTTGTGCCCCAGAGTTTTCACCATTTTCCGGTGTTCCAGCACTGTAAAAGTGCCACACAATGATTTTGCAGTTGGACCTCAGCTGACTAAATTCTACTGTTTGCTGTAGAGAAAATCCTACAATGCTCCTCAAAGTTTGCACTCAACTCAGGTGTTCTGGCACTGTAAGGGTGTCATGTATTGTTTCCACAGTTGGAAATATTTTCAATATTTGCTGCACAGTAAATTTTGTGTTGCGCTTCAAAGTTTGCACCCTATTCTGGTATTCCAATTGTCAATATTCACATTGCACATGTTTCTGGAAGAGGCTAAAAAGTAATGGGAGGTGCAGAAACAACCATCTGGAGACTGGAACCATCACAGAACTGTGTAAATATTTGCCAGCACACTATGGATCTTCAAATAAAGTCCAAACAGTATTTAATTGTTATCTCATGCTTGTCAAAAGGGGCCTGCATGGCTACAAAATGTTGCACTTCTCTGCTGTGATGTGACCATACTTTAATCATATACCATTTGGACTTTATCAGAAGATCTGTGGTGTGTTGGCAAACATTTACACTATTTAATTTTTATGTGCAGCAGAATTATTTATTGGACACTTTATTCATGTTTCTGTCTGTTGGGCCCTTGTTCTAATAATG
Organism: Pelophylax lessonae; assembly: GCF_965119305.1. Lineage (NCBI taxonomy): Eukaryota > Metazoa > Chordata > Amphibia > Anura > Ranidae > Pelophylax > Pelophylax lessonae. The sequence goes on along the minus strand of NC_138772.1, from coordinate 93,179,938 downwards.
CAGACTGGAAGACCCAACTCTTTACAAAAAAAAAAAGACAACAAGAACAAAAATAAAGTACAGTTCCAGGTATGATAGTCTTGACTTCAGGAAACATAATGCTGAGCACTCATTGCTCATTGAGGAACATGTCATTTTATTACAAACTGTCTGTTTCTGTAAGCATTATCAGCATTACAAGATAATCTAATGCAAATATGTGGATCCTGCTTTAAATGCAGACAATTCTGATTCATTTCCAGTCAATGCACTTTCCCACAAATAAGATTAGACATTCACTGAGCCAAACTGTCCTCCACTTCAGATAAGAGCCATTTCTGTTTCCATTCACAAGAACTCTCCCAAATTGAATATGCCTGGCAACTATGCTTTTTTATTAATGTTCCACAAAATTAAAAGGAATATGCCTAGATATATGCATACACATACGTTGTAACATGTATCTAACTTTATTAATAAAACATCCTTTTTGCCATATGGTCAATTTTAAATTTTGACATTTGGACAGAGTACAGTTGGAATGTGTTGGTTGCGGGCAGGGTTGGCATGGCGATTATATGTGCAAGTAAAACATATGGCACATTTCCCAGGCAGATCTGCTCCTTAACGAGTGCCTTCACTCTACATGAATCAACGGGATACAGGTTTTCATTAACAATATTCTTATACAACATTTATTAGATAAAAAAAAAAAGTACCCCTTTTTCCAATGAATAGAAAAACTTCTGTTCCTGAGTTTCCTCATTTAACCTAAAGCAGTCTAGGTCACATATTTTTTTCAATCAGACAAAGCCTGTCTGGTGCACTTTCGTTGAAACAAGGGGATCGTCACAGCAGGATACTGCGAAGAACTACCTAGCAGGAAGCAGAGGCTGCAAATGTAATGTGAAATATGGCTGCCCCAATGTAGAATTATTGTTCATAAAGTTTTAAAAAAAGAAGAACTGCAGCCTTTTTTTTTTTACTTGAATAGAGTGGACAATGATTAGAAGCCATATCAGTGTTTAGTTCTGTGGCTCCATTGGAAGGGTTTTCCCTTTTGTTATCTTTTCTTCATTTTGTGTTTTAAAAGAAGATTTTTAATCATTTTACAAAGCCATAATGCAAAAACTGATAATGCATACTGTATGTAAAGCTGGTTGGTTTACCAAGAATTGTAAATTTTTACTTCCAGCCAATGAGTTTCTTCTCATGCAATAAGTCAAATGGTCTGAATACAAGGTGCTAAAATAGTGGGTATTACCGTCTGATATTTTTTCAACTGAGTGCACTGTTAAAAATGTATCCTTCTGAGCTATTTCAGGGCTCTATCTCCAGTGGCAGGCACCCAGTTGTTCCCTCCTTCCCTCCTTTTTTGTTTCCCCCTCCTTCCCCCCCTTCCTCACTTCCCTCCATACCTCCATACCTCCCTTTATTTACCCTTTTATTCTCACCCTTGTCCAGCCTACTTTCGTACTTGGGTTCATGACGGGCTCCAGGAGAACCCTATTGTAGGCCAGCCTATGGGCGGCGGTGGTTCTTTTAGCTAACGTTTTGACAATCTCAGCCTAACCTAGTTGGGTCAAGGGGGCCGGTAGTGGCACATTTGCCTCCTCCAATAGCAGTTTTAAGGGGTACTCAATCACAGTGTGTTCCCTTTGGGGGTGATGAGTATTTCTTTGCTGTACATTCCTCGCCTAGCAGGTTTTCTGAAGAGTATGTGTTGTTAGGATATTTAGAGGTTATTAGTGTGTGGCGAGAGAATTACCTTTACAGTAGCTATGCAAGAAATTAAAGGGTTCAATGATGTTTTGATGCTTTAGTGACACTTGCTAGACTGTATTTGATTACCTTTGTAATGCAATTTGTTACACTATTAATGTACGGAAAAGTTTGATTTTTTACTTGTACATGTCTACTTTACCTCAATAAAAAAAGTTTGGTTAAAAATGTATCCTTGTTGTAGTGGGTTATAGCAATATAAATATTTTGAAATATCCAGATCAAGGCTCATCCTTATATATTCTTTGAAACACTAAGATTTTTTGGGGTTAAAATGCAGCTGTATTGAGCTCTTCAACATAACTACCCAACATCAAAATATCAGAGATCTTAAGTTCTATCTGCCCATTTTGCCTTTTGTATGTTTCTTATAGCCCTGGTAAAAAGGGATCTTAAAGTATATCTAAAGGCTAAACTATTTTTTTTTTTAGTTTGGATAGAGTGGAGAAAGATTTGAGCACTTGTCAGACATTTATTGCTGTCTTTGCCACTGCTAGGCACATTTAGGCCCCTTTCACATGGGCTTTCCGATGCGGTCTGCCTGTCAGTTTTTCAGGCGAACTTGATCGGATGCTCCATGTACCTCTATGGAGCAGCAGATGTCAGCGGAGACATGTCCACTGGCAGCCGCTGCCATCCACCTACTCAGTGTCCGTCGGGTGCACCGCTCGTGTGAAAGGACCCTTATTCTCTTGATTTGTCTTGTACAGTAAACCCCCGCTCCATCCCGGTTCAGTTTTTGCGGTCCCGGTATATTGCGATTTTTTTGTAATGTTATTTTACTATATAAATCATTAAAAATGAAATATTTTTGTGTTTTCCATAGCTCTTGCTATGTCTCTCAGTATCTTTTATGTGTTTAAATGAGTTTCTATTGTTTTAAAAGTGTGATTAAAGACCTTAAAATGCTTTTACACAGTAAAAAAAACATGCCTACAATGCATTTTAATAGGGTTTTTCTATTTAACGGATTTTCACTTTTCGCGGCTGGGTCCGGAACGTAACCCCCGCAATGGAGGGGGGTTTACTGTATAGCATTATCACCAAAAGTGAAAGTGAAAGAATATTGACCGGAGATACAGGGGAGATCTTCCAATGGTCACCCCAGTTCTGGTGACCCTGGGAATCCTATAGTTTGGAGGGATTTGCTCTCATTTCCTGTTTTGGCTATGTAACAGGACGTAAAGGAAAATCCCCCCAACCAAACATTAAATATATATATATAACCTATTTATGCTATCCAAAAAAAAAAAGAAAACCTTTTGGCTTTAGTTCTACTATATTTTTATCCTGTGTCATCCTGTTTGTGAATTCAAAAGGTGACATTTTAGTATAATGCAATAAGGTTGGTGTTCAATCATTGTGCAGGGAAAATACAGGCTTACAAATGAACCTGATAACAATAAAACACTAAAGGCTCACTTTTTCTTTAAACTTGCAAAAAATGATCATGTGCACACATTTGCAGATCATTCTTTATTAACAAAGTATTTCATTTTATCATTGATCTATAGCAAAAACGGTCATTATACCTTTCACTTCATGATTTTGCTCTCCCTCTTCTTTATACATCTACACTGTAACCGTCACCCACCAACAACAGCCAACCATTTATTTGACAGAACAAAATCTGGATAAACCCTCTGCACACTGCTATTTACTATTTCTAGCAAACTTAACAATAAAAAAACAGGGATTTTTAATTCAAATACATTGCAATGCTCGTTTGAGCTGGTCAACTATGTCAACTACTCTCTGGCCAGTACCTACTCTGCTCTGAAAAATGCAAATGTTTATATATATATATGTACAAGCTATTGGGATTTGAGCACAGGTATATCTTACTTCTATTGCATTGCATCCAGATCTGAAACTTGTAGCTCTCCTACGACTTGCTTTTTTCTTGCGGTTTGCCCCATATTGGCACAATATCCACTGGAGCATTTCTATTTTACAGAGCAGAGTAGAAACTGACCAAAGAGGGATTACTTTGATGCAGTTGGTCAGCTTAAACATGTATTGCAATGTATGGGAACTACAAATCTCTTTTTTTTTATTGCAAAGGGTGCTAGAAAGGGTATAGAGCAGTGTGCAGAGGGTTCATCTAGAATTGTTTTGTGACAACATGTGGTCAAACCCCTTTAGCACCTGATTAAAAACATGTAAAAATTATTGGAAATTGAGCACAGGTATATCTTACTTTTATGGGACAGAGGCACCAAGCAAGCACGCCTCAGAGAAAAGGAACTCTGTTACTCAATTATGTTAGGAGAGATTAGGTCACCTTCAGTAAGAACCCCTTATAGAGTAGATGACAGTGGCAATTAATGGCTTAGGCTACCATGGGACTTGTAAAATGATCTTTGTTTGAACGTCCTTCCTTTCTAAACTCAACTACTGAAAGGACTATTCTTTTGTAAATTACACATTATATTGGGAGATACTATAGATCAGTGTTTTTCAACTCCGGTCCTCAGGGCACACTAACAGGCCAGATTTTAAATATTACCTTGGAGAGATGCAGACTAGAATACTGCAATCACTGAGCAGCAAATGATATCACCTGTGATGTATTTCAGTTTTCTTGCAAACCTGGCCTGTTAGTGTGCCCTGAGGACCGGAGTTGAGAGACACTGCTATAGATATAGGTTCTGGGTATAAGGAAATGTATACTGAACAACATTTTAAACACTTGTTTTTGTCCCATTTTTCATGAGCTGAACTCAAAGATCTAAGAAAACTGGGATTCATCCATGAAGAGAACATTTCTCCACAGTGCCAGACGCCATCAAATGTGAGCATTTGCCCACTCAAATCGGTATGACGACAAACTACAGTCAGGTCGAGACCCCGATGAGGACGACGAGCATGCAGAAAAGCTTCCCTGAGATGGTTTATGAGAAAATCTTTGGTTATGCAAACTGATTGTTGCTGCAGCTGTCCGGGTGGCTGGTCTAAGACAATGCTGGAGGTGAAGATGCTGGATGTGGAGGCCCTGGGCTGGTGTAGTTACATGTGGTCTGTGATTGTGAGGCCGGTTGGATGTACTGCCAAATTCTCCAAAACGCCTTTGGAGAAGGCTTATGGTAGAGAAATGAACATTCAAATCATGGGCAACAGCCCTGGTGGACATTCCTGCAGTCAGCATGCCAATTGCACACTCCCTCAAAACTTGCGACATCTGTGGCATTGTGCTGTGTGGCTAAAACTGCACATTTTAGAATGGCATTTTATTGTGGCCAGCCTATGGCACACCTGTGCAATAATCATGCTGTCTAATCAGCATCTTGATATGCCACACCTGTGAGGTGGATGGATTATCTCGGCAAAGGAGAGGTGCTCACTAATGCAGATTTAGACAGATTTGCAAACAATATTTGGGAAAAATAGGCCTTTTATGCATATAGGAAAAGTTTTAGGTCTTTGAGTTCAGCTCATGAAAAATGGGGGCAAAAACAAAAGTGTTGCGTTTATAATTTTGTTCAGTGTATATACATATTCCAGACTTGGTAAAATTTGTAGTTCTTTAGTTTTCAAAAACTACCCTGAACTGAGATGTTCTGTTTTATTTGCTGAAATCACATCCACAAGTGAGTTTGTATGTCTTTCCCTTCTTATCAAATTGTGTTATATTTCAGCAATTGGACAGAATGAAATTCTACCTACAGCTTACTGTAAGACATTATTGTATTTCTTTAAAATGATCAAATGCAAGTTTGGTTTGTCTTCCTGCCACTTTTGATAATGTTAGACAAGAAGAGAGCGCACAATCTGCCAGAACTTATTATATTCATTGTCAAGCAGTCTGCGTAACCTCAAACTAGGCTCTCCATATATCTATGTCAAAACGTGTGCATGGTCAAAATATGTGAAACAGAAACACTGTACAAGTAGACAATTATCGATCTGCTGGAAACATATAACCACTACGTGCAGAAAAACCACTGTATTCTTTCTTTGTGTAGCTAGACTTCATTGTTCAGAAAGACATCGATAACCAGCCCTGTAGGAATTTGATCAAACAGCTAAACATTAGCCATTGTATGAGAAGATAGTGAAGACAAATGGTAATGCTATTTATGAATGCGTCCAGCAGTTGTTTCATGTTTCCTCCATTAAATCAATAGTTAGAATGTAATGAAGAATTATGGACTCTACTATCATTTATAATGTCCCTGTGTGTTACACAATTGGTATTTCTGCTGTTGCCAGTGGATGAAAGCTTACAGTGCTCTAATGGTGAGAACATCCAAAATGGTTCTTATATCTCCTTTAAATTCTGCAACCTAGATCTCCACATCTGAGGTCCCAGCTTTTTTCACTACAGCAAACCATACAAAGGGCTTAATTCTCCCTTATATATTTCCTTTTTTAATTATTATATTTATTACAATTATGTTTTCTAAAGAGTATAGTAGTAGGAAAAACATAATTAGTTATATCAGTAAGAAGATCTCTGTACTGAAGATTTATAGAGATATGAAAATCCATTGCTGACCATCAGCAACTACCCAAATAAATCTAAAAAATAAATATGTTTAAGGTGAATTTGCATTTTAAGGGTTGCATGCAGCAAATTGCTAAGAAACCTCTTTAACTACTTTACCCCCCGCTCACTGTGCCTCTACTGCGGCACAGTGCCTCGTTCCCGTCCAGCGACATAGACCTACGTCGCTGGACTCCTCCCCTTGTGGGCGGCGCTCGCGCGCCGCCAGAGGCTCGCTCCCGCTGTATTCAGTCACAGCGGGAGTTGGGCCAGGGGAGGAGCAGCGGCGATCGCCGCTGCTCTTCCCCGATCGTCGGGGAATCGAGTTTGGAGATCTGCCCGCTTGTGTAAACAAAGCGGGCGGATCTCCTAAGTGACAAACAGTGACAGATTGCAGGGTTCAGCATAGCTGAACCTGCGATCTGTCCCTGTGTCACTCAGTCACCTCCCCCCACACACGTTAGTAAGCACAAGGCATACATTAACCCCTCCCTCTCCAATAAAATTAACCCCTTCCCTGCCAGTGTCATTTTTACAGTAACAGTGCATATATATAGCACTGATTACTGCAGTAATGTCACTGGTACCCCCAAAAGTGTCAAAAATGTCAGTCAAGGGTCCGATCTGTCCGCCGCAATGTCGCAGTCCCGCAAAAAAAACGCAGATCGCTGCCATTACTCGTTAAAAAAAAAACACCAAAAATTACAGAAATCTTTCTCTTAGTTAGTAAACTTTTGCACAAACCAATCAAAATACGCTTATCGTGATTTTTTTTTTTACCAAACATAGGTAGCAGAAAACAAATTGGTCAAAAATTTAAAAAAATTTGGATTTTTACATTTTTTTGGGGGGGGAATTTCATATACTGGCCTGCAGCTTCAATGTTCAAAGATAAATTCTAAGATTTTTGATAACCTTTTGGCAAGGCTTGTCAGTATAGATAGAGTAATGTTTTTATAAAGTTTAAAATAAGGTTTCTATTCATTAACTTATTAAAGGATCAATATTAACCTGCTCCCATCCGCGCTACAGCCTATATACGGCTGCAGCGCGGACTTGAATTTTCGGGAGGCCGTTTTTAAATGGCCTCCCAGTGACACGCCCCCCGCACGCTCCCGCGAGCGCGCATCGGGGAGAATCTGTGTCAGCGGCCATTCACCACGTGATCAAGCCGTCCAATGAGAGATGATCTCATATGTAAACATATGAGATCATCTCTCATCGCCGGCGCTCCTTCCTCACACAGAGCCTGCAGTGTGAGGAAGGAGGGGGAGCCGTCAGCCGCCGGGGACACACAGCGATGTAATCAGGGCACTGATCACCAGTGCCCTGATTACTAAAGGTAAAAAAACACACACAGTGCCCGCCATCAGTGCCCACAGTGCCCGCCATCAGTGCCCACAGTGCCCGCCATCAGTGCCCCCCATCAATGCCCACAATTAGTGCCCATAGTTCTGATAGTCAGTGCCTGCTCATCTAGGCACTGATGAGCACTGATTGGCAGAACTATGGGCACTGAGTGTGGGCACTGATGGTGCTGCCCATCAGTGCTGCCCATCAGTGCTCATCAGTGCCACCCGTCAGTGTCCATCAGTACCATCCGCCAGTGCCTATCAGTGCCCATCAGTGCCGCCCGTCAGTGCCCAGCAGTGCCACCTCTCAATGCGACCTCTCAGTGCCCAGCAGTGCCGCCTATCAGTGCTCATCAGTGCCGCCTATCAGTGCCGTCTATCAGTGCTCATCAGTGCCGCCTATCAATGCCGCCTATCAGTGCCGCCTATCAGTGCTCATCAGTGCGGCATATTAGTACCTCCTCATCAGTGCCCATAAGTGCCACCTCATCAGTGCCCATAAGTGCCACCTCATCAGTGCCCATAAGTGCCACCTCATCAGTGCCCATCAGTGCAGCCTATCAGTGCCCATCAGTGCCGCCTCATCAGCGCACATCAGTGAAGGAGAAAATTTATTTTCAAAATTTACTCGCAGAAAATAAGAAACTTTTTTTTTTTTTCAAAATTTTCTGTCTTTATTCTTTTTTTTTGTAAAAAATAAAAAACCCAGAGATGATTAAATACCACCAAAAGAAAGCTCTATTTGTGTGAAAAAAATGATAAAAATTTCATATGGGTACAGTGTAGCATGACCGCGCAATTGTCAGTCAAAGTGTGACAGCGCTGAAAGCTGAAAATTGGCCTGGATGGGAAGGGTGTTTAAGTGCACAGTAGGCAAGTGGTTAAAAGTGAGAACAAATGTTTTTATTTCTTGATTATTACCTGATTCTTTTAGCTTATTGATATAATGTGAATTTATTTTTAATTTTATTTCACAAAGAATTTATTAAGGTTTTCAAAATAGGTACAATGTAACAAAAGAAAATGAAAATGATACATGACCGATTACAAAGGAGTACAATAAATGGGGTAACCGTCTCCACGCATACACATAACTGTACAATGCTATGAACTGGCAATGTAAATAGCAGAGAATACAACAAGACAATAAGAAAATAATAGTGTCCCTGGTAAAAATCAATGACCATCATAGGGCACACAACAAGATAAATGGACAGTGCTGAACTCAAAGCCTAAGAACCATGTCCCTAATTCGAGGTGCCATGTAACAGATTGGTGAGCTCAGAGTGGGATCATACATCTGTTGGTGTAGAGGCTCAAGGCCAACTGGAAAAAAAAAGGCAGGAGGGAAAGGGGAGGGGGGAATGCAGGGAAGGGGTGGGGAAAAACCGGATACGTTTAAACCAGTTAGTAAGCGTATTTTGAATGTTAATGTTATTGTTGTATATACTTACATATACACATTGTCCATATTTACACTAATAATTTAGAATATATTAATGCTGAAGAAGAAGACACAGATTCTCAAAATGTGTTGGTGGCTTCCCATTGACCCCCAATAGAAAAAAAAAATCTTGTTATAAGGAACAAACACTGAATTTCCTCAGTCTTTTGGATAATGTCCTTCCCTCTATTTTTGGAGGGCAGTGATCATGAGTTTGTATTCTTTTGCAACTTGGTTATTAGGTAATCTATGATGCTAATACCCTCAGAGGTTTAACTTATGTGATGCTGGATGTCAATGTCATTGGCAGCCTCTGTGCTCTCAATAACTTTATCCCAATACTTTGCTTGCTGGTGCAGAAAGAGATTGATGATGCAATTGTGGAATGGGAGTGTCTACAGCCAGATAGAAACTGCAATGCTAACACTGCCGGAAGTGTCAACGTTCTCTGACATAAGTGGTGCAAGTTACTCAGAATTCACTGAAAGTATTTCTGGTCCAGAGAGTTTAGTATAGGTAGGTATTGTGATAAATCTAGAATTGTGTCAGCAGACAATGTAAACTGTGGTGACAGTGTCACTTTAAGCTAGTCTCAGTTAACAATTATACAAATCTACTCTGAAGTACTTTATTCACGAAAAAATACAAAACCAGAAATACATAATTTCCTGTTCAAAATTCACACATCCTCAATTTTCTGCAATATGTAAAAACATGAAATAAAAGTAAAACACAGGAAACATTCTGCACTAAATATATTAAACAATAGAAGGGTGGATATTCCTAGCTTTGGATCATTTTGTAGTCTGAGAACAATTTCACTTATCAGGAGGTCAGACAGAAAATAAAATTTTGCCTTTTTGCAGGGTCGCTGTAGACCAAGCTCTAAAACCTTTCCAAGTACGAAGTAAACTTTTATTTGACATGACTTTTAAGACAAATGAGTTTTACTGAACATGCTGCAGAGAATAAGATGACACCATAACATGTCAACTGCAATAAAAAAAAAAAGATTTTGCCTAAAAAGAAAAACTATGGAAAGAAGACTACAGATTAAAGGAGCACAACTGCAAAAAAATATTGTGAGACACGGAGAAGAGCAATGAACAGAGTCTGTGGGAGCTCAGGGTGTATGGGTGTTTACCTAATTGGAGGATGAGGGTTAGAAGGGCTGGGTGGAGCTGCAAGGATAGAGAAAGATGTTTGTAATTTATTCCTGAAAGTTCAGGCAAAAAATAAGTCCTTCCACTCACCCTCCCCAGACGTGTGGTTGTTGTTAGTCCAGGGTTGTTGGGCGTTATTATTTTAATGATTGTGTATACGCGGGCAATGTTTGCCACAGCAGCTTGGCAGGTCAGCGGTTTTTGTGGGGGGTCAGGTAATACTTTCTTTGTTACAAAACTGTTGGGCCCATCTGTGGTATGCTGCTTCCACTTGTTTATTGGTGGTTCTCTCAAGAGACAGATCCCCTAGGGAAAACAGTAAGTGTGTACCTTTGCAATGCCTTCGAGACGATTGGGCAATGCTAATTATAATGGTGTCTTTTTTCACTTCCCCACCACACTATAGCTGATATACACCCACAGCACGACTTTCCAGTTCTGGTAAGACTTCCCTAGACATACTCACACATGTCGACCTCCCACGTGCCCCCTGAGGTGCGCATGGGGCGTGCTCTGTGACTTGTGTGTGCCTTGGACACAGTTGATCACAGATTGGGGTAATCAAAGTGGACCTTTACCATGTGATCAGAGATCCCAATTACAGCTGTCACAATGTAAACAGACTTGCCAGTTATCGGTTCTCCTTTCCTCACACGGAGCCAGCATGGGAGAAGAGGAGAGCTGATCTGTGGGGGCACAGTGAGTACATTATTTACACTAATATTCAGTGCCCTAATCATCAGGGCAGCCCCATCAGTTCAGCTTTACAATGACCATCAATGCAGCTTATCAGTGCCCATCAGCGCAGCTTATCAGTTCTGCCTATCAGTGCCAATCAGTGGCGTCTCATTAGTGCAGCCTAATCAGTACCCATCAGTGCACATCAGTGCAGCTCCATCAGTACCCATCAGTGCACATCAGTGAACCTCATCAGTGCACATCAATGGAGCCCCATCAGTGCCAATCAGTTTCCATTAGTGCAGCCTCATCAGTGCCCATCAGTTCAGCCTCATCAGCACACATCTGTGAAGATGAAAAGTTACTTATTTACAACATTTTATAATAGAAACTATGATAACAGTTTTTTTTTTTTTCAAAATTTTCAGTCTTTTTTTCATTTAATTAGTAAAAAAAGAAAACCCAGTGGTGATTATATACCACCAAAAGAAAGCTCTATTTCATTTGGGTACAGTGTTGCATGACTGAGTAATTGTCAATTAAAATGTGATAGCGATGAAAGCTGAAAACTGGCCTGGACAGAAAGGGGGTAAAAGTGTTTGTTATTGAGGTGGTTAAGGACTCTAAAAAGACCCCCTCCTGGTTGCACTGTTGAAATTGTTTTACGTTATATTAATGTTATTTTATTTTATAAATAAATTGGCTGCTGTGGCAGTTAACACCCCGTTCACACTACGGCGGATCTGACTTCGGGGCGACCTGTGAAGTCGCGTGCAGCGCGACTTCGGCAGGACTTGCACGGACTTCATAAAATTAATGTCTATGCAAGTCGCTCCAGGTCGCCCCGAAGTAGTACAGGACCCTTTTTCTAAGTCGGAGCGACTTGTGTCGCTCCTATTAGAACGGGTCCTGTACCGCACAATGGGACCGTGACGGACCGCGACTTGTCAGGGTGACAAGTCGCGGGCCAAGTCGTATCAGTGTGAATGGACTCTTAAACCCATGTCATGCAGTCTGTGTTATTATTTAAAAGGTTAGTAGAGGGACTGAGGTGGATGAATTTAGTCATGTACTCTGATAACCACGTGCAATAATATACAGTATGTAATTATAGTATTGAGTATATGAATTTTTTTTTTTCAAATGCACTATTTCTATATTTCATCACTTTCACAAGCACACCAAGTTGTTCTGCCAAAGAGTTTTGACAAACCATATAACGCTGCAAGGGGTGGTGTTCCTTTTTATTCAATGTCACTGCTCCCAACAATGCAGAAATTGTTCATCCTTTAAAAACAGTAATTAAATACTTTTGCTGCCCTTCTCAAATCAATAGGAGCCCCCCCCCCCCCTTAAAATATGCTCTGCTGTTTTATGAATCCTCTGACACTTTGTGGTGTGTCAGAATATCATTCAGCTTGCAGTTGTCCCCACCCCGCCCCCCCCACCCCAACAACTCTTACATTACCACTGGTCACCACTGTTCCAAGAAGTAAGTGCTTCATTACTGTGCCTTTTTTTTGGGAATAATAATTTCTTTAAAGAGGAACTAAAGGTTAAAAATGAATAATATAATAATAATTGCACACAGGCAGGCTCTTTATTGCATGCAACGTCTCTTTTGCAATAAAATACATTTACCTGCTTGTTCATAATTCTCTGTAGAATGTGCAAGCACAGCTCAGTTTAAGATCCACCACAGTGCCTGTGTGTGGTGATAACTGCATTCCTGCGCATGTGCTGGAGTGATGTCATCCCACCCCAGCCAATTAACAGGGCTGAAGAGTACAGTCCTGGCCAAAAGTTTTGAGAATGACACAAATATTAATTTTCACAAAGTCTGCTGTCTCAGTGTTTTTAGGATCTTTTTGTCAAATGTTACTATGGTATACTGAAGTATAATTACAAGCATTTAATAAGTGTCAAAGGCTTTTCCAGACAATTACATTAGATTTATGCAAAGAGTCAATATTTGCAGTGCTGACCCTTCTTTTTTAAGACCTCTGCAATATGCCCTGGCATGCTGTCAATCAACTTCTCGGCCAAATCCTGACTGATGGCAGCCTATTCTTGCATAATCAATGCTTGGAATTTGTCGTAATATGTGGAGTTTTTTTGTTCACCCGTCTCTTGAGGATTGACCACAAATTCTCAATGGGATTAGGATCTGGGGAGTTTCCTGGCCATGGATCCAAAATGTTGATGTTTTGTTCCCCAAGCCACTTAGTTATCACTTTTGCATTATGACAAGGTGCTTCATCATGCTGGAAAAGGCATTGTTCCTCACCAATTTGTTCTTGAATGGTTGGGAGAAGTTTCTCTCAGAGGATGTTTTTGTACCCTTCTTTATTCATGGCTGTGTTCTTAGGCAAAATTGTGAGTGAGATCACTCCCTTGGCTGAGAAGCAACCCCACACTTAAATGGTCTCAGGGCACTTTACTGTTGCTAAGACACAGGACTGATGGTAGCGCTTACCTTTTCTTCTGCAGACAAGGTTTTTTCCTGTATGCCCCAAACAATCGGAAAGGGGATTTATCAGAGAAATTTACTTACCCCAGTCCTCAGCAGTCCAATCCCTGTACCTATTGCAGAATATCAGTCTGTCCCTGATGTTTTTCCTGGAGAGAAGTGGCTTCTTTGCTGCCCTTCTTCACACCAGGCCATCCTCCAAAAGTCTTCTCCTCACTGTGCATGCAGATAAACTCACACCTGCCTGCTGCCATTCCTGAGCAAGCTCTGTACGGCGGTGCCCTGATCCCACAGCTGAATCAACTCTAGGAAATGGTCCTGGCGCTTGCTGGGCTTTCTTGGGTGCCCTGAAGCCTTCTTCACAACAATTGAACCTCTCTCCTTGAAGTTCTTAATATCCGATAAATGATTGAACCAATCATGGCTCGGGAGCTAAGTCTATGCCCTACACTATATAAGGCTGCTGCTTACACGGCAGCCATGTATAGTGTATTACAATAGAGATTAGGCAGGTAGTTATTATTGGATAGTGAGTTCAGTCAGTTTAGTGCAGTCAGGGAAGTGTACAGGCATACTTCACTTTTAAAATGTATAGATATGTTGTAGTCCTGGGTCCCCTCTTGGTGCTCCTCAAATTTTGTGTCCCTGTCACGTATAGTTCAGGAGCAGTGCAACGCCATGCTGACCAAGATTTCCCATAGACGCCAATGTTAAAGCGGAGTTCCGGCCTCGGAAACATTTTTGAGATAAAAATACCCCCGGGACAGTAAGGGCTAGGGCATTTCAGAATGGATAGCCTCTGAACTGTCCCAGGTTGCACCTACCTTTTAGAAGAAATACTTACCTTGAACATTTCTTGTCCATTGTTGCCATCTCAGGTGTGGGCAGCTGAAGCTAGGGCGTCCTCTTTAGTGTCCTCTTTAGTCCCAGCATGCCCTGCACCGGCCCCGCTCGCCACTTCCGGGGCAGGCGCGTCATCCCTGCACAGCTTCTGGGCATGCCCAGAAGCTGTTTAGCAGGGAATGACGTGCCTGCCCCGGAAGTGACGAGCGGGGCCGGTACAGGCGCATTGATTCCTGGGAGCAATGTCGTTCAGTTCCCAGGAGTCAATGCAAGCAGGAAGAGACGGCGCGGGCCACGGCCGCAGAGGGAGGAAGTGGAAGAAAGGTAAGTATATTTTCTTCAATAACAAGGTAAGTAATTGAAAAAAAAATCGGGACTATCCATTTCTGTTTTAGGTGATTTTCAGCAAGGCCCAAAAGTGTTTTTTTTTTTAGGCCGGAACTCCGCTTTAAAGACAGGGAGCAGTGCCATGTCAAGTCGACCAAGATTTCCCATAGATGCCAATGAGCACTGAAAGCTGAAAATTGGTCTGGGCAGGAAGGAGGTGAACACTATGACAAAGTAAAAAAAAAAAATGGTGTGGGGTCCCCCCCAAAATCTATACCAGGCCCTTTGGGTCTGGTATAGATTTTAAGGGAAACTCAATGCCAAAACGTAAAAAATAAAGGGCGTGGGGTCCCCCCCCAAAAATCCATACCAGGCCCTTTGGGTCTGGTACAGATTTTAAGGGGAACTCCACACCAAAAGTAAAAAAAAAATGGCATGGAGTCCCCCCAAAATCAATAACAGACTCTTATCTGAGCGTGCAGCCTGGAAGGTCAGGAAGGAGGGGGGTGAGCAAGCGCACCCCTCCTGAACCATACCAGGCCACTTGCCCTCAACATGTGGGTGGTGCTTTGGGGTGCATGTTGATGGGGACAAGGGCCTCTTCCCGGCAACCCTAGGGCTGTGGTTGTCGGGGTCTGCGTGTGGGGGGCTTATCGGAATCTGGAAGCCCCCTTTAACAAGGGGACCCCCAGATCCCGCCCACCCCCCATGTGAATGGGTATTGGGTACATATGCCTTTTTTTTTCATTTTTTTTTTATCTGCATTGCTGGGAGCCGGCAATACATTACAGCCACGAGCAAGTTTAAATGACATTTTTTCCTTTAGAAATGTCAGTATTGCTGCAGCAGGCTCCATACATTGTACAGATGCTCCACTTTAGAGGCACATTAAGGGGACCCCCTAGGCACGATATTTAAAGGAATTTTGCATTTTTTTTTTTTTAGTATTAATATTATTTTTTTGCATTGATACATGTCCCCCAGGGCAGTACCCGGGTCCCCATACACTTTTTAGGGCAATAACTTGCATATAAGCCTTTAAAATCAGTATTTTTTATTTTTTATGTTCGTATCCCATAGACGTTCATAAAGTTTGAGTGTTCGCTAGCACTTTTTCCCTGCTGGAGATGTTTTGGTGCGAACCGAACAGGGGAAACTACTGCTCGTGTTTCCTAGCAGGTAACCAGAGTGATTTCCAGCCTTGTCCTTGTCAACACTGACACCTGTATTAGCAAGAGAATCACTAACATGATGTTTTGTAGCATGTGGTGGAAATGTTTTTTTTTTGGGGAATAAGTTAATTTTTTTGGGCAAAGAGGGACTTTGCAATTAATTGCAACTCATCTGATCACTCTTCTTAACATTCTGGAGTATATGCAAATTGCCATCATAAAACAGCGGCAAACTTTGTGAAAATTAATATTTGTGTCATTTTCAAAATGTTTGGCCTAGGCTGTATTGGTGAGTTCCACTTTAAAATAAGTTAGACAGTTTTAAACTGTCATTTTACTTGTATAAAAGTTATGCCACATCATTAAAAGGTTAAATATTACTATTGAGTTGGTACACTGTAATAGCGTAAAAGATTGCTTGTACTTTTCCACAAAGTCTTCTAAGAATGGTTTTCACAAAACCAGAATATCCAGTTGAGCACAATTTGTAGTTAAACGAAAATTTAGGCCATAATAATACCATGTTTTTTTCAGACTGTACAATTGTATTAGGAGTTCTTAGCAACGTCAACCTGTAAGTAGATATAAGATGCATTACACAACAGAAATATACAGTATGTGGTACTGCTGTCAAAATGCTCAAAATCAAGCAAGCATGAATCTGCCCGGATTTGATTTGTAAACAGTTTTGCAAATCATCAACTCCATTGAAGTCTATGCCATTTGCAGGACTAATAAACAAGCTATGGTCAAACAAAAGGCACTGCCATGAGGGACAAGCGAAATATAAAAACATAGTGTTCTGCTCCACTTTCATGTATTTTTTTATATCTTGTGTTAAACTGCATCAGGTTGTTATTGTTCTGTATTATGCTGACACCTAATGGCGGTGTTGGGCCACTACAGCTTGTTTACTAATGTGATTTTGGTGTCTTCCCCTGTCTTCTCCTCCTGTTTAGTGCTAGTTAGTTTAGTCCTATCTAGATCCTTCCGTCTTCTTCCCTCAGTCAGACCTAGTTGTTCGGCTTAGAAAAGTAATTATCTTCTTACACTACGAAAGGCTGGAAAAACATCCACTGTACTGCAATTAGCTGAAGTAAAATTGTGTTGGATTTAACTGTGTCTTATTGAAGCGTTGCACTGCCTGTGGATTGTGTCAAGTCAGCAGGTGACTAAGTCTAAGGAGGTACTGTATGTTAATGCATAAAGTAGCATTTGAAATAGAACACACAGTACAGTATAATACAATGTATTTCCTTAGTCAAAAAACAAACACTGATAATATAGCTACTGTAAGCCCACACTTTTATAGTGAGGGGGCCCCTAGATGAGATAATTGGCTTTTGTGACTCAGCTGAGCTTATGGATTGCTACTTATCTCCTTATCTCTGAAGGCTAACCTGCAACCTGAACTAATGGCTAGTAGATATGTACCGAACTTAGCATGTTCGCGTTCGCCGATGTGGGCGAACATATGCGATGTTCGGTCCGCCCCCTATAATACATCATTGAGGCAAACTTTGACCCTGAACTTCACAGTCAGCAGGCACATTTCCAGCCAATCAGCATACCTCCCTCCCACACCCTCCCACCTCCTATAAATAAGCAAGGGCAGCATCCATCTTAGATCATTCTGAAGCAGTGTGTTAGTGAGAGCAGGGAGAGTGTTGCTGCTGCTGTTAATAGCTAGGGACAGTTGTTAGTCAGTGTTCCTGGTCTTGCTAGTCAGTGTTCTTGGTCCACTACTACTGTAAGGACAGCATCCTGACAGCACCCCAAAAAGCCCTTATAATGGCTGGTATTTGTGTAATTTTTTATATATATATATATATATATATATATATATATATATATCTAGTGTCCCCAAAAGCCCTTTTAAGGGCTGGTAATTGAGTTTTTTCTTTATATAGATATATATATATATATATATATATATATATATATATATATATATATATATATATATATATCTAGTGTCCCCAAAAGCCCTTTTTAGGGCTGGTAATTGAGTATTTTTTTATATATATATATATATATATATATATATATATATATATCTATATGTATTGTACACTGCAGTTGCCTGCCCGCTGTGTGTGAGAGGCCAAAGACCCACCACAGACTGTACTGTGTGCACACCACACTCATTTCGGGTGGCACAGGCACAGTACCTTGCATTTTAAAAAATATTTTTTTTTCCTCTGTCATAATTGCAGTGAGTGCTGTGTCAGGTCCACAGGGTGCACTGTACCCACTGCAGTGCACTGCCCACCACTGATATATATACGGTGGCACAGCATCTTGTTGCAAATTGAAAAAAAATATATATTTTTTATTATTGCAGTTGCCTGGGCTGCCAGTGACTGTCAGGTCCACAGAGTGTACTGTGCCCACTGTAGTGCCACTGCGTGCCCACCCACCACTGATAAATATACGGTGGCACAGCAGCTTGCAAAGTAAAATATATATATTTTTCTTATAATTGCAGTTGCCTGGGTGCCAGTGACTGTCAGGTCCACAGAGTGTACTGTGCCCACTGCAGTGCCACTGCCCACCCACCACTGATATATACGGTGGCAGGCATGACTTTTTTTGGATTAGTGTCTGGGGGGGTCTAAAAAGCGTACCTGTGAAGTTTCAGCTCTGTAGCATGTCCAGAACCAGAAAAAGAAAATCATATAGGTGTAAAAGGGGTTCCCACCATCCCTGCTCTACTGAAAAATGATCTTTTTTTCTGGTTCTGGACATGCTACAGAGCTGAAACTTCACAGGTACACTCTTCACAGGTACACTTTTTAGACCACCTAGACACCAAATCACACAAAAAAGTTCTTAAAAATTGTCATTTTTGATAGAGAGCCAATTATTGGAAAAATTAAAAAAAAAAAAAAACTTAAAAAAAAAATGTCTTTGTATTTATTGTCTGGGGGGTCTAAAAAGCGTACCTGTGAAGTTTCAGCTCTGTAGCATGTCCAGAACCAGAAAAAAAGATCATATAGGTGTAAAAGGGGTTCCCACCATCCCTGCTCTACTGAAAAATGATCTTTTTTTCTGGTTCTGGACATACTACAGAGCTGAAATTTCACAGGTACACTTTTTAGACCCCCTAGACACTAAATCACACAAAAAAAGTTCTTAAAAATTGTCATTTTTGATAGAGAGCCAATTATTGGAAAACTTAAAAAAAAAAAAAAAAACTTAAAAAAAAAAAAAGAATTTCTTTGGATTTATTGTCTGGGGGGTCTAAAAAGTGTACCTGTGAAGTTTCAGCTCTGTAGCATGTCCAGAACCAGAAAAAAAAATAGAATTGGGGTTAGGGCTAGGGTTAGGGTTAGGGTTAGGGTTAGGGTTAGGGCTAGGGCTAGGGTTAGGGTCAGGGCTAAGGTTAGGGTTATTTTTAGTGCTTAGGGTTAGAGGGTTAGAGTTAGAGGGGTAGGGGTAGGGCTACGAACTCTAACCCTAAGTATCTCACCGTAAGCCTAACCCTAGCCCCTAACAATAAACCTAACCCTAACCCTCTAACCATAACCCTAACCCTCTAACCTTAACCCTAACCCTCTAAGCCTAGCCATAAAAATAACCCTAAACCTAACCCTAACCCTAACCCTAACCCTAACCCTAGCCCTAAGCCTAACCCTAGCCCTAACCCTAATTCATATTTTTTTCTGGTTCCGGACATGCTACAGAGCTGAAACTTCACAGGTACACTTTTTAGACCCCCCAGATGCTAAATCCAAAG
Source organism: Pelophylax lessonae (assembly GCF_965119305.1). Classification (NCBI taxonomy): domain Eukaryota; kingdom Metazoa; phylum Chordata; class Amphibia; order Anura; family Ranidae; genus Pelophylax; species Pelophylax lessonae. The sequence continues at coordinate 93,160,503 of NC_138772.1, read as the reverse complement.
ATTTTTATTTTTATTTTTTTTTTAATTGTTCCAATAATTGGCTCTCTAACAAAAAATTACAATTTTTAAGAACTTTTTTTGTGTGATTCAGTGTCTGGGGGTCTAAAAAGTGTACCTGTGAAGTTTCAGCTCTGTAGCATGTCCAGAACCAGAAAAAAAATTAGAATTAGGGTTAGGGCTAGGGTTAGGGTTAGGGCTAGGGTTAGGGTTATTTTTAGTGCTTAGGGTTAGACGGTTAGGGTTAGAGGCGTAGGGGTAGGGTTACTAACTCGAACCCTAAGTATCTCACCGTAACCCTAACCCTAGCCCCTAACACTAAACCTAACCCTAACCCTTAAAGCCCAGTTCCTGTCCCATTTTGGTCGGTTCTGGTCTGTTTGCGGTTGTTTGCGGTGCGTTAAATGGGGAGTTTGGTCTGTCACTGTGAAGCGGGCGTAACCCTTACACTACCTGATCGATACAACATCATACCTGATCGTATACACACACTGGATGTTTTAAAGCACGTTATTCCAAACAATTTAGGAATGTTAGGTGATTTATGCCCTTTATGGAATAAAACCCGACTCTGCGTCAACTACGTAATTTTCCATGGGAGTTTTACCATGGATCCCCCTCCGGCATGCCACAGTCCAGGTGTTTGTCCCCTTGAAACAACTTTTCCATTACTATTGTGGCCAGAAAGAGTCCCTGTGGGTTTTAAAATTCGCCTGCCTATTAAAGTCTATGGCGGTTCGCAATGTTCGCCGGTTCGCGAACATTCGCCGATGTTCGCGTTCGCCGTTCGCGAACGGCGAATTTTATGTTCGCGACATCACTAATGGCTAGTTGACACTGGCATGCATAAGCCACCTGAATAGTGTTCCGCAGTGGATCCCTTTTCCTAAGATGTTTGGGAAGCGATAAGGAGGCATTATGTAGCCTCCTCACCGCCTGTTTGGAAGAGGTTGTAATGGCTGAAGGTTTTTTACCTTCATGCATTCTATGCATGAAGGTAAAAAACCTCTGGGTACTGCTCCCCCCACAGACCCTCTCCCTATTACTCACCTGAATCCCCTCTCAATTCAATGATGTGCATGCACGATAGCAGCGGTTGTCTTGGAACTGCCTCTCCTCATTGCCTGAGACAGCAGCGGGAGCCATTGGCTTCCACTGCTGTCAATCAAGGCAGGTTAACCAATGAGGAGAGAGCGGGGTGGGGCATATGTGTCTTATGGATGCATAGAGCAGGGCTCAGAAGCGAGCACATGCCAGTGCCCCATAGCAAGCAGCTTGCTATTGGGGTCACTGGTCAAGAGGGAGGAGCCAGGAGGGCCAGCAGGAGACCTCTCCTTCACTGCTCCACTCCTACAGCACTCTCCTTCAGCCACTCTATATCAACTCCTCGTGCCTCAGAAACCATACAAGAGGACAGAGGGGGAACCCACATAGCATAACACTATTTCAATTAAAAGTAAATCATTAAAACAATCCCATTGCACTCTACACTTACACTATGTAACAGTAAAATCGCAATAAAACCAGGAAACACCACCGTGGTGTGCGTTCCACTGACTGGAAATGACTTCACCCAATAGTCCTTCCCAACACATTTCGCCAGCCAATCAGGTGTCTTCAGGGGTCATCATGACATGTTTATTATTATTTTTTTTTAAACTCAAACCTTTAATACTGCAGTCTGTCTGCTGCCTTTGCAGCTTAATGGGTAACTTCACCTTTGTTCACATTTTTCTTTCTAAATTCCAACTCCCCTATGTACCAATATTGCATTAATGTACTTATTTTGCAAAAATAACACAGCTTTTCTTTAATTCTACACAAGCTTACCTCACTCTCTTCATAGCTGTTTAAACACACTGCTGGATTACTTCTACCTTACTTCCTGGAGAGACTTTAGGTCATGACACAGGAAGGAGTTGGCCAGCTGAGGATAGATGGTGCAGGATGTGCGCTAAGGAGATCAGCTGATCAACTCCTTCCTGTGTCATGACCTAAAATCTGACCAGGAAGTAAAGCAGAAGTAAACAAGCAGTGTGTTTAAACAGCTATGAAGAGAGTGAGGTAAGCCTGCGTAGAATTAACCACTTTAAGACCAGGCCTATTTTTGACACTTGGTGTTTACAAGCTAAAATCATTTTTTTTTTGCTAGAAAACTACCTAGAACCCCAAAACATTATATATATATATATATATATATATATATATATATATATATATTTTTTTTTTTTATATATATATATATATATATATATATATATATATATTTTTTTTTTTTTTTTTTTAGCAGAGACTCTAGAGAGAGAGAGATTGTTCCAATTTTTTTTATCACACCGAATTTGCGCAGTGGTCTTCCAAACTCAATTATTTGGGAAAAAATTCACTTTTTTGAATTAAAAAATAACAATAACAGTAATGTTATCCCAATTTTTCTCCATAATGTGAAAGATAATGTTACGCCGAGGAAACAGATACCCAACATGTCATGCTTCAAAATTGCGCACGCTTGCGGAATGGCGACAAACTTTGGTACTTAAAAATCCCCATAGGCGACATTTAAAAAATTTCTATAGGTTGCCAGCTTAGAGTTACAGAGGAGGTCTAGGGCTCAAATTATTGCTCTTGCTCTAACGATCGCGGTGATACCTCATATGTGTGGTTTGAACACTATTTACATATGTGGGCGGGACTTCCGTATGTGTTCGCTTCTGTGCGCGAGCTAATGGGGGCAGGGAGCTTTAATTTTTTTTTCCTATTTATTTTATTTATTATTTTAGATTTGTATACAGTTTTTTTTTTTTTAAATTGATCATTTTTTTCCTATTACAAGGAATGTAAACATCCCTTGTAGTAAAAATAGGCATGACAGGACCTCCTTATTGTGAGATCTGGGGTCAAAAAGACCTCACACCTCACAACTACACTAAAAAAAGAAAAAAAAAAATCGGCCCTTTAACCACTTAAGCCCCGGAAGATTTTACCCCCTTCCTGACCAGGGCCTATTTTGCGATTCGGCACTGCGTGATTTTAACGGACAATTGCGCGGTCGTGCGACGCTGTACCTAAACGAATTTGACGTCCTTTTTTTCCCACAAACAGAGCTTTCTTTTGGTGGTATTTGATCACTTGTGCGATTTTTACTTTTTGCGCTATAAACAAAAAAAGAGCGTAAATTTTGCAAAAATAACAATATTTTTCACATTTTTTTATATGAAATTCCCCCAAAAAAATGTAAAAATCTAAATTTTTAACATTTTAGGCCAATTTGGTTTGGTAAAAAAAAATCGCAAAAAGTGTATTTTGATTGGTTTGCGCAAAAGTTATTGTGTTTACTAAGGGAAAGATTTTTGTCATTTTTGGTTGGTGTTTTTTTTTTAACGCTTAATGTCGGCGATCTGCGTTTTTTTTTGTGGTACTGCGACATTGCGGTGGACAGATCGGACCCTTGACTGACATTTTTGACACTTTTGGGGTTACCAGTGACATTACTGCAGTAATCAGTGCTATACATATGCACTGTTACTGCAAAATGACACTGGCAGGGAAGGGGTTAACTTTATTGGGGAAGGAGGGGTTAAGTGTGTCCCTAGGGGCGTTATTCTAACTGTGATTGGACATGGCTACTGGTGTAGGAACAGTGATCAACGGTCCTACATAGTAGAACCGTATGATCACTATTCATACACAGGGGAGAATGACAGGCGGCTTGTTTACATTAGCCGCCTGCCTTTCTCCCTTCACGGCGGACGATCGCGAGTGACTGGCGGACATCGGGTCCGCCGGTCACGCGCACGGACTTCCCAGGGAACGAGCCGGGGCAGGAGCGCGCCTCCGCGGGCGCGCGCTCGCCCGCTATTGGCTCACAAGTAAGTGACAGGCTAGTGACGTACCGGTACGTCACTTTGCCTGGCCGGGGCTGACCGCTGCAGCATATGTACTTGCGGCGGTCAGCAACCGGTTAAACCGGTTGCTAGGCAATAACGTGTGACCATAGAGTCGAGTGAGGGCCATCTTGCTCTCACTCGACTTCCTGTCTCTGAGGATCCGGGACCAGATCGTTTTCCCCGCTGCCAGCGATAGGGGGGGGGTCACCTCTTCCACTGCACCGTAAGGGTGATCCCGCAGCAAATCCACCACTGGGACCACCCTTATCTGAAAGTCGATTGCCCGCCGTTTTAAAAAATACCGGGGTTATGGCAGCTATCTGCTGCCATAACCCCGGTATTTAGTGTCAAAGGACCGACATAAATTGATGGCGGGCGGGCGGGCGGTCGGTCGGTAAGTGGTTAATTGAAAGCTGTTTTATTTTTGCAAAATAAGTACATTAATGCTGTATTGGTACATAGGGGATTTGGAATTTAGAGAAGAAAAAAAAAGGGGGAACAAAGGTGAACTTTGCCTTTAAGGGGGATTGATCAAGGGGTGAAAAAAACGCAGCTGAATCACTGGGCAATTGGGTTTTCCATTATGTACTTATCTCTATAGGCAACTTCCATGGCTGCACCTGAATATGTGTGTGAAGTTATCAGTTAACAAGATTTCTAGCAGGAGCAAAGAGTATTCTTTTGCACATTTGAAACAGATATAACAAAACACTTTCAAAGGTATATTTATTGGACCAGAAACAGAAGGGAAAATAAGAAATGTCCATTGTAAGATTAACAGACGCTTCAAGGTCAGTTTGTGCTTTTATACATTTTGTGAAAGCATAATGAAACACATATGGGTTGATTTGCTAAAGGCAAATAAGCTTTTCACTTTGCAAAGGAAGTTGCACTTTCCAAGGGAATTTTGCTTAGAGCTTAGCAAATGTGGTCAAGTTTCACTTGCAAAGAATACCCAATCACGCACAAGGAAAAAAAAAAAAAAGAAGAAAAAACTTGCATATTATTAGATACTGGAAGTCTAATTCACCTCATTCACGAAGCTCTGGGGAAATTCCACTTGCAAAGTGCAACTACCCTTGCAAAGTGAACAGTATTTTTGCCTTTAGTAAACCAACCCTATAGTGCAAAAGAGTAAAAGAAACCTACAAGAATGGTAGATGTCTGAAATAGTTCACTACTTCAGACAAAATTTTGTTAAATGTCAGATAACCCTTATTATTAACCTAAACCAGACAAAATTTTGGTAATTTCTTGTTGTAGTTTTGGCCAAAATGTTCAATATTGTTTTACTGTAAATGTGTCATTTGGCCTACAGAACATAATTTTATTCTGCACACCCTTGATATAGAATTTGGTGCATTGTGGCTTCACATACACACAGGAAACGACATTAAACCAAAAAGTTGCTGAATGACTCACTATATACAGTATCAATGTAAGCTATTTCCTGCATGATACTGTATGGTAATAAAATAAACTTATACTAATATATAGAATGTAATAGTAGGAATGCAATTGACAAGATTTAATATCAATTTGGACCTCCATATGGATTGCAATATGTAAGAAAATATTTGAGGCCAGTAGTTGACTATTCCCAATGTCATTCTGTTCAGCCAAAACTGGTCAAACAGAATTAAAGAATCTTTGGCTCATGAAAGAAATCATCGGTGTATTTAGCCATTTTGTCTGCATTTTCATTTTCATGTTACCAATTTTTCTTACAACAGGGAAGCAGCTAAAATGCAATACCTGTACCGAACACCTTAACAATCTCCTGTATGTGTCCATTACATCATGTTAACTGACTATCCAGCTTATGAAGGACAATACCTGTAAAAGGGCCAATTGCATAGTGACAGCTATAAGAGCATTCTTAGAGTATTTTTCCTCAAGGCTGAGGGCTATTCAGGGTTAAAATTCAGTTGTGCAATATGTGTATATACCTTTCAGTTGGTGTCATGGCTTTTTTTAAAATGGATTGTGGGATGCACAGTTATATTGGAACTATGCTACAACAGAAATAGTGCTCAGAAGGGTTCCAGCTTCAGGCATTTAAAAAGAAAAAGTGTACAAACTACAAACATCTGGAGCGTTAACATCTGGAACGTTCCCTGACAGTACTTCTTTTTTGCTATAAGAAGTTCTGTCTTTCTGGCTGAATGATGCCCAACATCCATCCCAGTAGACTTAAGACATACTGTGAATGCATTCCATCATTCATCTATACTACATTTATACTTCCTTGTTGTTAATTACATCTCCAAAGATTGCCCATTGCATTAGCCAGAAGACATTGGACAAAGTACAAATTACAGTGGGTACGGAAAGTATTCAGACCCCCTTAAATTTTTCACTCTTTGTTATATTGCAGCCATTTGCTAAAACCATTTAAGTTCATTCTTCTTCCTCATGAATGTACACATAGCTCCCCATACTGACAGAAAAACACAGAATTGTTGACATTGTTGCAGATTTATTAAAAAAGAAAAACTGAAATATCACATGGTCCTAAGTATTCAGACCCTTTGCTGTGACACTCATATATTTAACTCAGGTGCTTTCCATTTCTTCTGATCATCCTTGAGATGGTTCTACACCTTCATTTGAGTCCAGCTGTGTTTGATTATACTGATTGGACTTGATTAGGAAAGCCACACACCTGTCTATATAAGACCTTCCAGATCACAATGCATGTCAGAGCAAATGAGAATCATGAGGTCAAAGGAACTGCCTGAAGAGCTCAGAGACAGAATTGTGGCAAGGCACAGATCTGGCCAAGGTTACAAAAAGATTTCTGCTGCACTTAAGGTTCCTAAGAGCACAGTGGCCTCCATAATCCTCAAATGGAAGACGTTTGGAACGACCAGAACCCTTCCTAGAGCTGGCCATCCGGCCAAACTGAGCTATCGGGGGAGAAGAGCCTTGGTGAGAGAGGTAAAGAAGAACCCAAAGATCACTGTGGCTGAGCTCCAGAGATGCAGTCAGGAGATGGGAGAAAGTTGTAGAAAGTCAACCATCACTGCAGCCCTCCACCAGTCGGGGCTTTATGGCAGAGTGGCCCGACGGAAGCCTCTCCTCAGTGTAAGACACATGAAAGCCCGCATGGAGTTTGCTAAAAAAAACACCTGAAGGACTCCAAGATGGTGAGAAATAAGATTCTCTGGTCTGATGAGACCAAAATAGAACTTTTTGGCCTTAATTCTAAGCGGTATGTGTGGAGAAAACCAGGCACTGCTCATCACCTGTCCAATACAGTCCCAACAGTGAAGCATGGTGGTGGCAGCATCATGCTGTGGGGGTGTTTTTCAGCTGCAGGGAAAGGACGACTGTTTGCAATCAAGGGAAAGATGAATGCGGCCAAGTACAGGGATATCCTGGACAAAAACCTTCTCCAGAGTGCTCTGGACCTCAGACTGGGCCGAAGGTTTACCTTCCAACAAGACAATGGCCCTAAGCACACAGCTAAAATAACGAAGGAGTGGCTTCACAACAACTCCGTGACTGTTCTTGAATGGCCCAGCCAGAGCCCTGACTTAAACCCAATTGAGCATCTCTGGAGAGACCTAAAAATGGCTGTCCACCAACGTTTACCATCCAACCTGACAGAACTGGAGAGGATCTGCAAGGAGGAATGGCAGAGGATCCCCAAATCCAGGTGTGAAAGACTTGTTGCATCTTTCCCAAAAAGACATCATGCTCAGCTATCTCTTTCACTCTCATGAGAGTTTTCCAGCAGGAGAGGAGGGATGAGTCATAGGAGAGCAAATGGGAGCTGCAGAGAATCCTGAGTATTTATCATTTTATCCCATAAGGATCATATAGACTGTTTTTAAGTGCTTGTTATTTTGAATCACTTTTGACCACACGGCACAGTGCACTGCACACTTCAGGGTATGCTCAGGCTCATTTAGGAATGCATCTAGTATGCACAGGAGTTACCCAAAAGGGGAAATTCCGCTCTATCTTCTCCCTGCCTCCTCTTCAATATTTGTAAAAAAAAAAATTTTGGGGTACCTAGTACCTAGTTTTGACAGGCCTAGGCGATACAAGTGGAAGTCCCCCTCTTTCTGCCCGCAGTCTTCTGGAACATGTCATAGGTTTCAGAAGGCTGCAGGACCATTCACAAAGTGCAACGCAGTTCGCGTATGCGCAATGAGCAGCCAGACAAGGAGTCACAGCCAGCTGCCCACAGTTCACTTTCCATTGCCGGGGCCTGAAGACTGGTGAAGAACTGGCTTGGGTTAAGTAATGCGCCGGATCCTTGGACAGGTGGGTTTTTGTAGCTGCTAACTTTTAATTTTTTTCTGAACTGACCAAAGAACTGCTTTAAGTGGTTTCCCAATGGGCAGAGATAAGCAATGTTGGGAACAAAAGACGAGGAGAAGGAGATGGGGGTACTGGCAGACAGATCATTGAAGTACAGCTTAAGGCTAAGTTCACATGTAGGCGTTTTGGGGCGTTTTTGAGGAGTTTTTCTGCTCTAGGATCAGCTCAAAAAATGCCCAACAAGACAAATCCTATTAATTTCTAGGGATGATCGAACGGTTCGGGTCGACCATCGGTTCGACCAGAACATTGGCTGTTCGAGGTTCGGCCGAATTTAGAACTTTTTGCTGAAAAAGTTCGGAATTCGGCAACCAGAACCGACCAAAATGCAACGGTTCAGGAAATGGGCTTTAAAAGCCCGTGATTGGACCAGAACCATCAGTAAAAGCCAATTAGGGGGCAGGAGAATGTTAGGAATGTGATTGGAGTGACTAGGAGGTCCATAGTCCAATCATTAGTGAATACGCCCCCCAGTATATAAGACAGCCTCCGCCAAATTCCTAGCATTGTTATACAGGGACATGGAAGAGAGTGGAAGCAGTTCTGTTACTTCTGCTTCAAAGTGTCATTTAGCAATTTTTAGTGTGAGGAAAGGGATATCTAGTGTAGTTAGTATTTTCCACTATAATTAGCTTTAATTATTCAGTTTCTGTAGGGAAAGTGTTAAGTGTAAGGGGACCGTAGTGTAGTGTAGAGTTAACTGACTCTGACTGCTATGGCAGGGTGACAAAACCCTTCCATATCAGGGTGACCGCTATAGAGAAAAGATTGTTTCTCTTATGTCGTTTATAGGGCTTTTTTGAGGAGATGTTTGTAGTCAGGCATGACATCTGAACATTTGTGTAGGTGTATATATACATACACCCATGTCTGTATATATACACATACACATATATAGGTGTGAAAGTAGCAGAAACATATGCTTGCGCTAATTAAATAATTAACAGGCATATGGCTCCGCTCCTATAACACCTATATGTGTGTATGTGTATAAATATATACAAGTGTGTGTGTATATATATATATAACCCTATACAGAAGTTCAGATGTTTTGCCTGCCTCCAAAGACCCAAAAAAATGCCCAAAAAAATGCCAGCGCCAAAAAAAAAATGCCCAGGTGTGTTCTTGCAGGCGTTTTTTTGGACATTTTTTTGGGTCTTTGGAGGGAGGCTAAACATCTGAACTTATGTATAGGGTTATGTATACACACACACTTGTATGTATTTATACACATACACACATATAGGTGTTATAGGAGCGGAGCCATATTAGTGTGAATTAGAGCAAGCATAGATTTCTGCTATTTTCACACCTATATATGTGTATGTGTATATATATATACATGGGTGTATATACACCTACACATAAGTTCAGATGTTTTGCCTGCCTCCAAAGACCCCAAAAAATGCCCAAAAAAATGCCTGCACCAAAAAAAAAAAATGCCCAGGTGTGTTCTTGCAGGCGTTTTTTTTGGGCATTTTTTTGGGGTCTTTGGAGGCAGGCAAAACATTTGAACTTCTGTATAGGGTTATATATACACACACACTTATATGTATTTTACACATACACATATATAGGTGTTATAGGAGAGAAGCCATATTAGTGTGAATTAGCGCAAGCATAGAATTCTGCTATTTTCACACCTATATATGTGTATGTGTATATATACAGACATGGGTGTATGTATATATACCCCTACACAGAAGTTCAGATGTTTTGCCTGCCTCCAAAGTCCCCCAAAAAATGCCCAAAAAAACACTTGCTACTAAACCGGCAAGGTGTGAAAATAGCGGAGCCATATCCCTGTTCTATAAGTGACCTAATACAAACAATCTTTTTTTTTATGGTTCTGGACATGCTACAGAGCTGAAACTTCACAGGTACACTTTTTAGACCCCCCAGACACTAAATCCAAAGACTTTTTTTTTTTTTTAATTTTTTTTTTAATTTTCTTTTTCAATAATTGGCTCTCTATCAAAAATGACAATTTTTAAGAACTTTTTTTGTGTGATTAATAGTCCCTGGGGCATGACCCAGAACCCTAGGCACTTTTTAGGGGCATTTATTGGGTTTTAGGGCTTCAAATGGTGTTTTTTGATTACCGAAGTTCGGGTCCCATTGATTTCAATGGGGTTCTGAAATCCGGGCCGAACTTTCGGGAAGTTCGGATGATCTGGCCGAACTGAACTTTTGAAAAGTTCGATCGTCCCTATTCATTTCAATGGCCCCTGTTCATATCTGAGCGTTTTGACGTTTTAAGCAAAATGAGATTCTTTTTGGGCAGATTACAGGCGTTTTTATTTTTTCCCATTGGTCACTAGTCAACCTAAAAATGCCTGCACAAAAACGCCTGCAAAAACGCCTGTAAAACGCCTGAAAATACGCCCATAAAAACGCCTGAAAAAACGCCTAAAAATGCCTGTATTTAGCAACGCCAAAATGTGAACGTAGCCTCAATCTGTCACTGGTGGAGCAGCAAACAGGCAGGTAAATACAGTTAAAAAAAAAAAAAAAAAATGATGCACTAGATGAGCCCACTGGGGGAACTGGGTGTCACCTGTGGGGGGACCATGGATCCCAGAGCTGGACTTGGATACACATATACATGCTCATGCATATTTGTTGGTATTGGAACTAGCTACCTTTGTTATTTCTCTTTCATAAAACTAGAGCAGAGGGTTCTGAATGCTGCATAAAATTCATGCTGAATAAGAAATACTTTAGACTGCATGTTTTCATGTCTTTGATGTAATTTATGAAGCTGGCAGTTACAGGTGTCACAGACAGCAGTATAATTTAATATATCTTTTAACTCTCCCTAGAGGAGAGCAGCACAGACAATGTCAATGCGTGTGATAAATTATGGCTAAAGAAAGGACCACTTTACACAAATATCCCTTCTTTACTGCATTCCCTTCTGCTGTTCTTACTTAGCAGTCAGTTTGGCTGTCAGACGGATATAAATTACACTGCGGGCTCTATCACAGCTGGACTTAGCAATACAGAGAAGACTTTTTCTGCTGAGCAGTTTACTGAGTGTGAGACAGCTGAGTGACACATATCAATGTAATTGGAATATATATTAAAGAAGGAGATAATCTTTCGCCCTGCTCACATGGGGAGCATACACCGAGTGTCATACATTCATATTGTTGTTTATAGAAAGAATGATTAGATCTGGCATAAATGGGCATACAAGGAATATAACGTGCAAGTACAATAAGCAATAACTCTTAGGAACCAAACAGATTTCAACCTAAAACCCAGCTAAAGCCACAGACAAAATCCTCACACTGTGGCAAGCTGCATCTGGTGGCAGGCTAGCAGCACACTGCATCTGGTGGTATGCTAGTGGCATACTGCATCTGGGGGCTGTGGTAGCAGGCTGCATCTGGGGGCAGGCTAGTGGCACACTGCATCTGATGGCAGGCTAGTGGCACACTGTATCTGGGGGCAGGCTAGTGTCACACTGCATCTGGGGGCAGGCTAGTGGCATGCTGCATCTGGGGGCAGGCTAGTGTCACACTGCATCTGGGGGCAGGCTAGTGGCATGCTGCATCTGGGGGCAGGCTAGTGGCACACTGCATCTGGGGGCAGGCTAGTGGCACACTGCACATGGTGGTAGGCTAGTGGCAAGCTGCATCTGGTGGTAGGCTAGTGGCACGCTGCATCTTGGGGCAGGCTAGTGGCATGCTGCACCTGGTGGCTGTAGTCGCACTCTGCATCTGGTGGCTGTGGTGGCAGGCTAGTGACACGCTGCATCTGGGTACAGTGGTGGAATGCTGCATCTGGTGGCTGTGTGACATGCTGCATCTGGTGGCTGTGGTGGCAAGGTAGTGATACTTTGCATCTGGTGGTTTTGGTGGTAGGTTGCCTCTGGTGGCATGCTAGTGGCACACTGTCTCTGGTGGCTGTGGTGGCAGGCTAGTGGCACACTGTATCTGGTGGCTGTGGTGGCAGGCTAGTGGCACACTGCATCTGGTGGCTGTGGTGACAGGTTAGTGGCTTGCTGCATCTGGTGGCTGTGGTAGCAGGCTGCATCTGGTGGCAGGCTAATGGAACACTGTATCTAGTGGCTGTGATGACAGGCTAGTGGCTTGCTGCATCTGGTGGCTTTGGTGGCAGGCTATTGGCACACTACATCTAGTGGCTATGGTGACAGGCTAGTGGCACGCTGAATCTGGTGGCTGTGGTAGCAGGCTGCATCTGGTGACAAGCTAGTGGCATGCTGCATCTGGTGGCAGGCCCCAGTGGCAAGTGGCAAGTGACAAGCTGCCTCTAGTGGCAAGAAAAAAAGCTGGGGGCTCCCACTGATTCTGCATTATGGTGAGTTGAACTGTTTCATTATTTATTACAATGTATTAATAGAAATAATGTGCTCCAATCTTCCTGAAACCATATCAACCAACGGTGCTGGGATGATTGAAACGCTAACAACATCACCCCAACCCCCCAGCCAACTACCGCTCTAAAGTCTGTGAGACTTGTGCTGAGGGGTTCCGCTATCACTTTGCTCAGCCAGCACAGAACACCGGAGAGAGAGAGATCAGGAAGCAGAATACTAGGTGAGAGACAGGGGCAGACTGACAACTTTCTACCCAGGGGGCAAATACAAACCAGAGGCACATGGTGCAATGACTCAGCCCCCCTCCCACTCTCCCTCTTCCCATCCTCCTCCTGACCCCCATTCCAGGCTGAAGCACTGCTCCAGGGGTACTCTCCACTCACTGGCTTAATCCGGGTTCCCAACCTGGCCAGCAGGGGGCAGTGGGGGAGCTGGGACAGCTCAGATGCGGCTTGCCAGGGGAGGAGAGTCTCCAGTGGGGCATGGGACCGGCCTCTGCTCAGACACAGTTACCATCCATGCTGGGGGGGAAGCCTGCATTCTGTCCTTGTGAATGGTAGACTCCGCGCTTATGGTAATGTATTTGGATAGAAATAAATAGTAGGCTGCTGCCCCCCTAGACTATAGTCAAAGGCTATATAAAGATGAAGGGAAATAAGGGAATGGCGCTGCCTAGTAGCAGAGTAGTGGATAAGGATATAGAATGGAGTAAGATTTGATATATGGTATATAAAATGTTGTGTCGAATGGTTAATTTTTTTTATTGACCATTCGACACAACATTTTATATACCATATATCAAATCCTACTCCATTCTATATCCTTATCCACTACACTGCTACTAGGCAGCGCCATTCCCTTTTTTTTCCTGCATTCTGTCCTTGTCTTCATCCCGCACTTAGTAGGTCAGGAGTGGGGAATTTTTACTTCTCTTCACCAGGAATCCTTTAGGCATGTCTGTGGCAGAAGTAGTGCAGCCTTTTTACAGGAAATCAGAGCAGCCCAGGGGGGCAATTGGCCCCCTGCCCCCCTGGCCCAGTCCTCCCCTAGTGAGAGAATTAGGTATTTAAAGAATTTCCAAGCAACAATCCCAAATCTTAATATACTAGGTTTATTGAACTAAAAAATAAGATGCGAGACTTTAGTTGGACTTGATTTGTTTTTTTTTGTTTTTTTAGACTTATGTGGCTATTGAATTTCTAGATGGGAGATCCCATAGTTTTACATTAAAGTAAACCAATCACAGCCGTCCACCAACATACACGGCAACCATCTGCATTGTCCCACAGTCATCTCAATAGCCGTGTACCTGAAACCTTATAATTACTGCTAGAAATGACATCACGGTGAGAGAACAGGTTACCCCAGATATTTTTCACATGGGTGTTTAATTTCCCTTCTCCTGTGAACTATGAATTACAGCTCTGAATTTGTAGTATTGCCTCACCTTAAATCTCCGTCAGGGTGTAACTACAATCCATGTGTGGGAATCTTTGTGCGGTTCATTCTTGCTGTTGTCGGGACGGGTTCTTTAACTGCAATCAATGGAAGGCTGCTCCTGAAAGTATTATGTAATATGGTATTACTGATTTCTCATGTCAATTAGCAGCTAATTACACTATAAAGTGACTATTTGTGCATTTATAGAGATTCATTACAATTCTCTAGTATGTAAAATTAAGTGAGATTATTAGTGCTGGATAATCTGATTTGGTTACAAATTTGTAGGTGACTGTACACAGAAGGAGATGGATATACAAAAAAAAAAAAAAAAACAGGTTTGCAGGCAGCACAGGGATTTCATTTTTGCAACTCTGAGGTCATAGGTCTAATTACCACAAGATGCACCGTCTTATGCAGTTTGCATGTTCAGTGTGCATGTGGGTTTCCTCTGGGTGCTTTGGTTTCCTCCCACAGTCCAAAATATACGTTTAACCAACTTCCACCCAGTTTGAATGCAGTGCGAGTGTTTATCTATTTCACTGTGATAGAGATATGGACTTTTAGCGCCTAATTTATATTTGCATGTGTAGGATTTAAAAGTGTTCACTATGACATGTAAGGATTTGTTAGACAATCTCTGAGAGTAATTTAGGCCTCCTTCACAGGGGCATATAAATGTGTGCACCTACATGCTGATGTTGGCAAAATAAATACCATTTTTTCACTTGCGTTTATGTGAGTTAATGTATCCTGGTCATAATCGGGGGTTGTAAAACTCCATTCAACCAGAACACAAAATGAGGTTGAAGCTTGGGTCTCATCTAAAGTCCCACCTAGTCCAATATGTTTAATCCATTCAACCAGAGTCTGTTAATAGCTATTGTAAAATAGTTTTAAAACAGTCTAGAAATGGTTTAAAGCCATACACATCCTGATATGGTAGTTTTTTTTTTTTCCCTGCCAGAACAAAAATGCTATGTCCTGAAAATGGATGTGACACATCACATCTCCTAAGGAGAACATGTTTAATATCATATGTGATGCCTATCAAATTGGTACTTGACTCTATTCAATAATACAATGTTTGTCAGATTGCAGTGGGGGATAAAAATCAATGTTAAAAAAAAAAATGAATTTTTTTTTTATTTAAATCAGATTTTTTGATTTGCATTAAATGTATTTTAATACAATGCTTTTGGAGTAAAAATCTATCTAAAGATAGTTTTCTTTTTAAGATACATTAATCATTGTGTTTATTCAGCAAGAAATGGAGCTTAGTTATGTAACATGAAACTGTATATTCTGCAATACCGATGTAGCAAGGTTTTCCAGGCCTACGGCCTGATGTGGGTCTGCCATTGTTACCGGTTACCTCTCCAGCCCATGTGAGCTGCGACCCTGGGTGTGAGAACTGACACATTGACAACCCCGGCATCTTTGTGTGGTTGTTTTATTGTAGTTTTAGGGGATTGGAGAAGGGAATGAGTGGGATACTATTTTGGCTCGACTATGTATAACTCCGGGACTTTTGTAGCAAAAATGCACATTACTGCTGTCTTGATGCCAGCCAATGCTAGCCAACGCTTACTGACGCTTTGAACACACTGTATCTCTGAAAGCTGTGCTGGAACTCCGACTCAGGACTGTAGAACATTGAAAATCTGACACTGCTTGCACTGCAAAGTCACTGACTACTCTCTCCAGTCTTGCCCTGGCTTGAGGTAGCTTGCTGTGTATTCCTGTATGGCTGCAACTCTCAACTGATGCACTCACACTGTGAATTAACTCTTCAGGGCCCAAACTTCAGGTGCCCCTTTACCACTTCAGTGTCCTCTACCTAGGTACCCCCTCTATCACTTCAGGGTCCTCTGACTAGGCACCCCTTTACAGCTAGCTGACTCTTCCTAGAACCTTCTCCGGAGTGATCCCCACTGACTCTAGGCAGACCCCCAGGGGCAAAACTCAGTACCCACGACCTGTGTAGGCTTTCCTGGGACTGGACCCCTCTCACTCTCCCTTGGTTCTCGGCACACCGAATCCCCCTCAGCTCAACTCAGCACTCTCTGGATTCTCAGACAGCACCTTAGACATCTGCTTTCCCTGACAGGAGTAGAGACAGCCGTTCTCTCCCTCCTGGAACTTCCTGCCAAAGACCATGAGTCATGCCCTCCCTCAAACTTATACCCACTCCCAGAATCCTTTGCAGCAGAATCTGCCTTCTGGGGTAGTTACAAGCCTGAATGTATCCCTGATTGGGTTTCCTCCACTGACCTGTGAGAAACCTCTCACAGAGCCAGTGGGGAGACTCCCTCTTCAGCAAACACACCTGGAAGCCATGACACCCTACCAAAAAGAAAACATGGCCCTGCTGTTAGGCAGACAAGGCCCACTATACATTTACCTAGCACCTACTTGTAGGGTGCTACACCGACATTTTTGGTAAACTCATTCAATGAATCCAAGCTCTGTAAGCTGAGATAACATGCACTGCATTGATGCCTACACACAATTTCACATTAACCATGAGATAAAACATAGCTCAGGAATATTCTTTTATCCCATTGTTTTGCAAATCTATGTACACTACAAACGGTATGATTGAATTGGTTCTGATATCGCTGTTTTACTAACCTGACAGCTTATTATTCTAAATAGGAAACCTTCTTTTTGTTTGCAAATAATAAAGATACTAACTACTAGCAAGAATAAGTCCTTACATTGAAAGAGCACCTGTCATTTCAGATTCATCGTGGCAGCGCCTGTTAGCGGGCATCCACTCACCTGCTGCTGCCATGTCCCTCACCTTGTTGTGTTACTGCTGAATCACCAGCCATCCCATTAAAGTGAATGGGACTGTCGGTGAGTAAACAGCGGATCAGAGGTGGAGCCGCTGCGGGACAGAGATGACAGTTGCTCTTTAAAAATTATTTTTTAAATCGAGTTGATTCAAATCAAGCCTTTTTTACTAGTGATTTAAATCATGATATAAATTAACTTGATTTAAATGAAATCCACCCTGTCAGATTGTAAAAAAACGGTCATCTGGAATTTTTGATACAGTTAGATTTCCCTTCAGCATCCTTCAGCACACCCCTTGGACCCATTGATTCCAGCTCATTAGCTTTCACTTGACATCAAAACTGTTAGGCCCCTTTCACACGAGCGATCCGATCAGATCTGCCTGCTTTAGGCGGATCTGATCGGATCCCCCATGCATCCCTATGGTGCAGCGGATGTCAGCGGAGACATGTCTGCTGACACCCGCTGCCATCCGCATCCGATTCTGTCCGTGAAATCCGGATGGATGGAAACTCTATTTTCCATCCGTCCAGGGGATCGGATGGGATCGGATGAGAGCGGGCAGACGACTTACCTGTCGATTCGCAGGCATCATCCTGGTACTGTTTTTTAGAGTCGGCTTTCAGAAGATAACAGACGATGCAGCTCGGGAGGAGCTCAGCTGTTATCTCAGCGAGAGGGAGGTGATGTCTCCCCCCCTCCTGCCGCCTTCCCGGCCCATCGGGAGACCCGAGCAACCAGTCAGCATGTCCGCCTGCTGGTTGAAGTTCCGAACAAAGTAGGATTCGCCTTTGATCGGGTCTCTGATGTGTTAACCTGGCTTACTCGGCTGCTAACGTTGCTGAATTTTAAAAAGTGTCATTATTCAAAAATGCAGATTTCGGCATTTTTAATACTTTGAAGTGCAGTAGAGAGGTCGGGGGTCTTTTAGATAAGATTGTGATAATAAAAGTGATAAGATTATTTTTTTTTTAAAACAGTGCTAAAAAAAATATATATTAAAACAAATAGGGTTTATTTTTTTATTAAAGCGCCCCCATCGCCGTAAGCTCGGGCACGAAAGAAAACACATACGTAAGTCGCGCCCGCAAATGAAAACGCTGTTCAAACCACACTTGTAAGGTATCGCTGCAATTTTAAAACGTAACATGTTAAGCATCTATTTACTCGGCATGACATCATATTTCACAATATCCAAAAAAATTTGGCTAACTTTACTGTTTCATTTTTTTAAAATGCAGTTTGAAAGACAGCTGCGCAAATACCGCGGGACAAAAAATATTGCAATGACTGCCCTTTTATTCTCCAGAGTCTTTGCTAAAAAAATATATATATATAATATTTGGGGGTTATAAGTAATTTTCTAGCTAAAAATACTGATTTTAACTTGTAAACAACATGTGTCAGAAATAGGCCTGGTTCTTAAGTGGGTAAAATATGTAGAGGCAGCTACTGTTTGTGTGTACAAAGGGTTAACTATGGAGTAAAATAATAAGTTCACCTTTTGGAAGATGTTACATGTTCCATCCATTTTTAGGGTGGAACATGTAACATCTTCTTGCTCCTGCAACTGCTCCCCGATCCCCCCCCCCCCCACCATCCTGTGACAGCAGGCCGGGGATCCTCTGCCCACACCCACTGTCACTTTTTGCAAAGAGTGAGACTGTGAGGGGCTCCGCCTACACAGCCACGTCTTTTACAAGCCACAGAGTTCCGTGAATGAATGAACTACAAGTACCGATAGCCTTTGCGGCTTGTGGCTTGTAGTTCCCAATTAATTACCAGGGTACTGTTGAGTGCTCTAGGTAGTTCATTGATTCTTCCTGGCATTGTGTAACTGCCTACCCATACGAGGTACAAGTAGACAGCTTACAATGGCAGTCTGCATGAGCCTTGCATTCCATTGCTTTCTAGACTCCCAGAAAAATAAATAGTAAAAGTACATTTTTTTACCTGCGAAAAAATGTGCATTTATATATATATATTTTTTAAAAGCTGACCTTAACTCATTTAACCAACCAAAGTGCTGTCCTGCAAGATGGAAAATTGCTGTGCAGGGTGAGGCAGGAAGTGCAATCACATTCTGACGGCAGACTGCACTCTTCAGGATCTTCAGGACCTGAGGCTGCCACTGTCACATTCTGGTGGCGGCAGCACAATCTGAGACTCCTACTATTACAGCACTGCCAGGTTTTTGTTGCTGTCTGTATGCCCATTACCAATTACCGACTGCATTATAGTAAAATAACGGCTACAACGTGATTGTTTAGTTCTGGGAGGAAGTCTGTGAATGTTCTCCCAGAACCATGCCCCTACAGCCGTCACGCTGATCACAGGTTGGGTTAATTACAGGGGCTCTTTACCATGTGATCAGCTGTGTCCAATCAAAGTTTATCACATATAAACACACTTGCCGGTTATCGACATTCTTTTTCTCATGCACTTCACACCGTGTGGAGAGGAGAGCCGGTAACCGGCAATTGTGACAGGGGGCTTTTACACTGACAATCAGGGCACTCATTATTAGTGTCCTGATTATCAGTGCAGCCCCAACAGTGCCAATCAGTGCCACCTATCAGTGTCCATCAGTGCCGCCTTTAGTGTCGCATATCAGTGCAGCCTCATCAGCGCCTCCTCATCAGCGTCCATCAGTGCCACCTCATCAGGGTCTATCAGTGCCACCTCATCAGTGCCCATCCTCGCAACCTATCAGTGCCCATCAGTGCACCCTCATCAGTGCACATCAATGAAGAAGACAAATTACTTATTTGCAAACTAAAAAAATGTTTATTTTTTTTTAATATTTTCAGTCTTTTTTAATTTGCTTAGCAAAAAAATTAAAAACCCAGAGGCTCTATCTGCCTAAAAAAAAGATAAAACTATTTTTATGGGTACAGTGTTGCATGACCGCATAATTGTCATTCAAAGTGGGACAGCGCTGAAAGCTGAAAATTGGCCTGAGCAGGAAGTGCCAGGTAGGCAAATGGTTAAGGAGATTCACTCTCTCAAATTGTCCTGATCGCTAATGTCACCAGAAATAAAAGTGTATTTTCACAATTTTGAGCTGCCACTAGAACAGGGACAGATGGGAAATCTTCCGAAAGCGATAGCTGGCCAAGAGAGCTTTTCCCTTAAATTGAAAAGATACGATTTTTCATCTTGTTGGATTTGCAGGACAGAATTGGAAGGGAAATACTTTTTTTAACCAGCACATTCTGTTGGCACCTTAAAGGGACAGGGGGCAAAAAAGCAGCATTATTTGGATGATTACATTACACAACAAACTAGGACTCTATTTACCATAGGTATATAATCAGCTAGAGGTTCCTACACGTCAATCGTTATGTGAGCGACGAATTGTGCACACATGAGGGCTGCCATCCAATTGTATCCCAAGGTTTATCCCTGCTCTTGTTTATTTTATTTAATGAATAAGCTTTACTGTCTGCTTCTGTGGAACCATGACCATTCTACGGAGGCTCTATAATCCGATGCATAAATCCTGGGGGATTCTGAGAACCAGTGTACACACATAAAGCATCCTCAAAAGGTGGCTCCTATAGTGTAAAAGCTCTGTTCAGCATTGTTTATGGAGACTTACACCTCTCTTGAAGAAGCAAAACATGAAAAATTGAATTCCGTGAAATGTGGCCATACTTTTTATATGTCAAAAAAAGCAGATAATCAAATAAGATTGATGCTGAGCTCTATATAAAACAAAATAAAGCTCACTACATTCACAACCTCACTTGACTTCTCTCAAGCCTTAATTTTATACATTCATCCCATTTGCTATTACCCATACCACCAGATTGCCCCCCAGTTGTATACATTTTATAAAATAATGTTAGAATTATTTAAGTGATAAAAATGAAAATAGTCTAGAGATCAGTGAATGATGATACCTAATATGTTGGATACATTTAGCAATAGTAGATTCAAGAAATTCCATTTACATAACACAATTACTGAAGACATTGCACAATTTCTTTCTGAGGCCTTGTGGAATGATAGATGCTAGTGGAAGATTTCAGAATGATTAATGACACATCATTTTACTTCTCATCATCTTTCTCTGACATTTCTTCTAGATGGGTAAACAAAAAGTAAAGACAGTAAAATGTTAAGTCATAGACATGGCTGATAGCCCTTGGAAGCATTTTTTCATTTAAATTTTTCATTTTAAATTAAAAAAATCTTACGGCTCATAGAGTCAAATTATTTTGTTAGTTATAAACTCATAATTGTTAGGGCTGCAATAAAAGTAAAAGAGCAAAAAATTGCTTTTTTTTTCACGATGCTGTTAATTTTGTAAAACTTGCATAATAAACTACGTAACAATAAAGGTTATTAAATAAAAACTGCTTGTTTGCTTTTTTAACCATATATGGGTAAAATATTTTAGTTACTGCTTAGTTAATCTTTGGTTCTGTCGGATTTCTTTACAGGCTACGCTGGTTTAGACATCTGCAGCACATGACACTTCCAGGAGTGTCAGATGCCTGGTTCCTCTCTGCACACTGTAGGTTCCTTCCTGTGGCATCTAGATCACTGCAGGAAACAGTAGTAATGTACAGGCCAAAGAAAGGACCACAGAGTACAGCAGGGGACCCAGAAGAATGCTAGATACAGAAGATTTAACCAGTGTAGCTCATGAAGACAAATCAATGGAATTGCCAGTGGAAAGGGTAAGTATTACCTTTTTTCCTTGTAGACATGCCATGATTTTGAGTTTTAAATATATTACAGAATCATTTTAAAGTGAGCCTGTGCTTTGTTCATGCAAGGCAAGCCAACAGGTTCACCTAACTGCTATCCTCCCCGGCTACTAGGTACAGTGCATTGTGAAAGTATTCGGCCCCCTTGTTTGCCACATTTCAGGCTTCAAACATAAAGATATAAAACTGTAATTTTTTGTGAAGAATCAACAACAAGTGGGACACAATCATGAAGCGGAACAAAATTTATTGGATATTTCAAACTTTGTTAACAAATAAAAAACTGAAAAATTGGGCGTGCAAAATGATTCAGCTCCTTTACTTTCAGTGAAGCAAACTCTCTCCAGAAGTTCAGCGAGGATCTCTGAATGATCCAATGTTGACCTAATCGACTAATGATGATAAATAGAATCCACCTGTGTGTAATCAAGTCTCCGTATAAATGCACCTGCACTGTGATAGTCTCAGAGATCTGTTTAAAGCGCAGAGAGCATCATGAAGAACAAGGAACACACCAGGCAGGTCCGAGATACTGTTGTGGAGAAGTTTAAAGCCGGATTTGGATACATAAAGATTTCCCAAGCTTTAAACATCCCAAGGAGCACTGTGCAAGCGATAATATTGAAATGTTGAAAAGGAGTATCAGACCACTGCAAATCTACGAAGACCTGGCCGTCCCTCTAAACTTTCATCTCATACAAGGAGAAGATCAGAGATGCAGCCAAGAGGCCCATGATCACTCTGGATGAACTGCAGAGATCTACAGCTGAGGTGGGAGACTCTGTCCATAGGACAACAATCAGTCGTATACTGCACAAATCTGGCCTTTATGGAAGAGTGGCAAGAAGAAAGCCATTTCTTAAAGATATCTATAAAAAGTGTTGTTTAAAGTTTGCCACAAGTCACCTGGGAGACACACCAAACATGTGGAAGAAGGTGCTCTGGTCAGATGAAACCAAAATCAAACTTTTTGGCAACAATGCAAAACGTTATGTTTGGCGTAAAAACAACACAGCTCATCACCCTGAACTCACCATCACCACTGTCAAACATGGTGGTGGCAGCATCATGGTTTGGGCCTGCTTTTCTTCAGCAGGGACAGGGAAGATGGTTAAAAGTGATGGGAAGATGGATGGAGCCAAATACAGGACCATTCTGGAAGAAAACCTGATGGAGTCTGCAAAAGACCTGAGACTGGGACAGAGATTTGTCTTCCAACAAGACAATGATCCAAAACATAAAGCAAAATCTACAATGGAATGGTTCACAAATAAGCATAGCCAGGTGTTAGAATGGCCAAGTCAAAGTCCAGACCTGAATCCAATTCAGAATCTGTGGAAAGAACTGAAAACTGCTGTTCACAAACGCTCTCCATCCAACCTCACTGAGCTCAAGCTGTTTTGCAAGGAGGAATGGGCAAAAATTTCAGTCTCTCGATGTGCAAAACTGATAGCGACTTACAGCTGGAATCGCAGCAAAAGGTGACGCTACAAAGTTTTAAATTAAGGGGTCTGAATAATTTTGCACGCCCAATTTTTCAGTTTTTTTATTTGTTATAAAAGTTTGAAATATCCAATAAATTTCGTTCCACTTCATGATTGTGTCCCACTTGTTGTTGATTTTTTACAAACAATTACAGTTTTATATCTTTATGTTTGAAGCCTGAAATGTGGCAAAAGGTCGCAAAGTTCAAGGGGGCCGAATACTTTTGCAATGCACTGTAGGTATGCTTCCTATCCTTCCACAACTCCTTTAGCCACTGGGAGCAAAATTAAAGACTTGGAACTTTTTGGAATGGAGAGCATGTGAGTCACTCCCACAATATAGTGCAGCCAATCACCAGGCACCAGTAATATCACATAGTAACTAGCTGAAAACCCTCTTTGGTTTAGGACTATAATGGCAACTATCTGAGTAATAGTGCAAGTAAGGTCAAAATGGTCTAATCTTAACCACCTGCCGACCAGCCGCCGTAGATGTACGGTGGCAGGTCGGCTCTCCCAGGCAAAACCCTGTACATGTACTAGGCTCGCCTGGGAGGCACTAGGGGGCGAGCGCACACCGGCGGCAGCGCGCTCCCACCCCCAGTCGTCAGACGGGAAGCCAGTGCAGGTGTCAGGCGGCTCCGATGGCCGCCTGCCCCTGGCGATCTCCCGCTGCTGACAGAGAAGGACGGACGGCTGATGTAAACACATCGTACTTCTCCCTGAAGTGATCACAGAGGCTATGTGATCCTACTATATAGGATTGCATGTCTCTGCGATGACTTCACAAGCCACGCCCCCCCACAGTTAGAATCACGCCCCTAGGGTCACATTTAACCCCTTGATCACCAATACTGTTAACCCCTTCCCTGACAGTGTCATTATTACAGTAACAGTGCATATTTTTAGCACTGATTACAGTAGTAATGTCACTGGTACCCCCAAAAGTGTCAAAAAATGTCAGTTAGGGGTCCGATCTGTCTGCCGCAATGTCGCAGTCCCGCAAAAAATCGCAGATCGCAGCCATTACTAGTAAAAAAAAAAAAAAAACAATAAAAACGACATAAATCTTTCCCTTAGTTAGTAAACGCAATTACTTTTGCGAAAACCAATCAAAATACGCCTATTGCAATATGTTTTACCAAAAATATGTAGCAGAAAACAAATTGGCCTAAAATATTAAAACATTTTGATTTTTACATTTTTTTGGGAGAATTTCATATAAAAGAATGTGAAAAATATTGTTTTTTTTTTTTTTTTTCGAAATTGTCGCTCTTTTTTTGTTTAAAGCCCAAAAAATAAAAATTGCACAGGTGATCAAATACCACCAAAAGAAAGCTCTATTTGTGGGGGAAAAAAGGACGTCAATTTTATTTGGGTACTGTATTGCACGACCACGCAATTGTCCGTTAAAATAACGCAGTGCTGAATGGCAAAATAGGGCCTGGTCATTAAGCAGCAAAATCTTCCGGTCCTAAAGTAGTTAAAACGTTTTCCACATTTTATTTAAGAAAACATCATAAAATATTCCAATATTCCAATCTTCCAGTAATATCACATTGGACTGGAGTAGGAGAAGAGTATCCACCTCTGTAAGCTGTGATCAGAGCATTGAAGTTTCAACAGGACTTCTCTTTGATTTAATGGTCAAACAGAGAGGCAGGTAATTATAAGCAGATTAGTGTCTCTATGAAATATTTTGCTTACACTAATGGCCCTTTTACAGGGTCATCCTATCTAAAAGCTATCTTTAAGACATAAAAAATTTGGATACCGCACACTGGGGTCAACTATCTGCATTTGCCTAGGCTTTTCTCACTGATGCATTTCACTCCCAATGAGTCTAATCGAGAGTGAAATGCAATAAAGTTAGGAGCCCAAGTGGTTATTGTAGTTGTATCTATCTAAGTCAATAAAGTTTTGACAAATTCGGTCATAATCCATTGTACAACCTCCATATTTTGTTTGCATGTTGAGAAGGAACAGACAGGGACAAACCAAATAAGCATGTAGAGTGGATGGATCCAGAAATATGCGGAGATGGAAGTGGAGTGATAGTATCAGAGGACTATATTTTAATAATAGGGGGAGTTGGTAGGTCTGAGTTACCAATTAACGTATATCTTTTTAAGGTTCAAGCAGCTAACTGACCTGCTATAGTTCCTGCCATTATTATAGCTCCTCTAGGAATTTTCCCAATCCTTCATAGCATAAATAATATTAAAAATAAAAATATAAGGCTTCAGGGAATCTATCCATTACGGGATAGCTACAGTCTTATATATACAGTTTATTCTGTATATGCTCGGTTTGTGTTGATTGGCTTATTTTGTGTATGTTAGGACCCTATTGTATATTAAAAGCATGGACGCCATCATACACAATTGTAAAGAGACAGTTTCAATGCTTTATTAAATCTAGAATACAATTTGACTATTTTAGTTTTACAACCATGAAAAGTCTATTTATTGATTACATTTTTACATCTATGACTCTCACTTCAAGTATGACAAATCCAGTATTGTCTGGAATCGTCCATAAAAAAGTCCCCCTCTGGCACTCTTTGTACTCTGTTGCTGAGCATCGCTTTGCTTTCACAGTCGTCCCCTGCAAATTGTGCAGCTGATTTGCGGCTTGCTTGTACATGCAGCTTGACATTATTCCTCTCTCTGAATGAGCCTAAAGAATCGTGATGGAACAAGCTTGCCTCAGTAGGGCAAATAGTCATTAACATAATAAGTTAAACTTGCCCTGGAGCTTTTAGGCAGAGCCATTTGTTTAACACATTCAGCAGGGGAAATTATGCATGTTATTGAATTGCAAAATGAGTATATTCTAATGAGAATATTTGGCTAAGTCTTCAGGAACAAGTTCAGAATGGAAAGAATTTAAGTAATATAGTTATGAAAATTGACATAATTTTGTGTAAGGACGTCAAAAAATGTAATTCTTAATATACTTCCAAAGCGACAGACCACTTAAAATTAAATTTTAAGTTTGGAATAGAGTCTAGTACTCACTTATCAACTTTATATATCCCATAGACCCTTGTAAGGTGCTCTCAGCTCCCGAATCTCCAGTTCCACCCACCTGCCATGGTCATTGAAAGTAGTCTTGCTCTTGATATAAGGGCTGCTTTTTGATATAAGAAGGGAAGTGTGCTGGGAGGATTTGATGTGAGGTAAAACCAGCAATATAAGAAGGCAGTGGGTGATTTAACCTTTGATGTCTCAGGGAACCCCTGCCTATAATCATTATATCTACAGCTCATGGGACATTTGCATGTGCTGAAATTTTTGTATATGCGGAATACTTAAAAGTGAAGTATGGGTCCCCCCCCCCCCCTCCAAAAAAAAAACACACACAAAAAAACAGTTATACCCACTCAGGTGGATTCAGTATTAATCTGATGCTGCACAAGTCCCCCGCCACCTCTACACTCAGAACTAAGCAATCAATCACCACTGATTGCTTAGTTCTCCCCTCTTCTCCCCAGCTCTGAGCAGAAAGCTGTGATTGTCAGTCAATGGCTCTCTGCTCTGCCCCTCCAGTGCCCACTAGAGCTGAGCTGTGCAGGGGGTGGGAGTGGCTGGGTCAGTCTCCCAATGGCTTGCTGAGAGGCTGAGCCAGCTGCCAGTCTAGGCTGCTGGGTGGATCCCAACTGTAAAGTCAGGATGGATCCAGCACCTGGACCAACTGAGTGACATCAGTCAACAGTGCTCCTAACCCCACTGATGGCTGAAAACGGGTCACAGGAGTGCAGAACTGCACTCATGTGATCCATAGGAGAAGTACAGCCAAAAAAGCTTTGGCCATACCTCTCCTTTAAGGTATTTGACACCCAGTGCTACTCAAATATGTCAAAATTATTTTCAGTAATGATAATGAAATGAAAAAAATAAAAAATGCCAAATATGAAACTCTGTGAAATTTGTAATAAGACCTCCCAATGATGGTCAGTGGAAAAGTTCCCTCTCACTTTGATGGTCAATGGAAAAGTGCCCTTTACAATGGTAAAGACCCAATTTACACTCATTGTCAGTGTAATGCCCCTTTTACAAAATCTCTGTTAAATCGGTGGTCAGTGGAGAAGGACCCTTAGGTTGGTAGGCTGTGGAAAAGGGCCCAATTACACAGATGGTCAGTGAGTAGAATGCGCCTCATATTGCTGGGGCTCCTTACAGATTGCTGAAAATATCATAGGTGTCAGTGGTAACTTATGTGGGAGGCATAACTTGCTGCCTGTTCAAGGAACACCTAGTAAGCTCTAAAGGTGTGCTAGGGTTCCGCAGAACCCTGGTTGAGAAAGGCTGCTTTAGTCATTACTCATAGCCCTTGCATTTAACAATATCATTATAGGATGTGCCAGCAGACAGAAACGTGCACTTTGAGATGTGGGAAGCATATCCTAGCTCTCAACTTGGGCTGCAAGTTGAAATGTAAAGCGCAAGTGTAGGCAAACAGCCAAAGGATTCTGATTATTCTGTTTGATTTTGTTTAACCTGTTCCTGTCAGTGCTATAGCCGAAAGATAACTACAGCATGGCTCTCCAGTTCAGGGAGAACGTCCAAGGATGTCCTTCCATGTGCGTTCCTCGTCCATGCGGCCTGAGGTGCCCATTGGACACGCTCTGCGACTGCTGTTTTCTTTGGACATGTAAACAGACTTGCTGGTTATCAGCATTCCTTTCCTCATGCGCTATCTCTGTGTTAGGAAAGGACAGTCAATAACCGGCAAGGCTGTGTGTACATTGTTTACACTGATAATCAGGACACTCATCATTGGTGCCCTGATTATCAGTGCAATCAGTGCCCATCAGTGCAGCTTATCACTGTCAATCAGTGCTGCCTATCAGTGCCCATCAGAGCCATCTATCAGTGCCGCCTCATCATGCAGCCTCATCAGTGCCTCTTCATCATTGAAGCTTATCAGTGCTACCTCATTAGTACCTATCAGTGCCGCCTCATCAGTGCAGCCTTTATCAGTGCCCATTAGTGCAGTCTTTTCAGTGCCCATCAGTGCAGCTTCATCAGCACACATTAGTGAAGAAGAAAAAATACTTATTTGCAAAATGTTATACGTTTTTTTTTTAATTCAGTCTTTTTCCGATTGTTTAGCGGAAAATAAAAAACTCAGGGGTGATTAAATACACCAAAAGAAAGCTCTATCTGTCTCAAAAAAATTATAAGTCAATGAAAAAACAGGAATATCGGCGCAAGCATGAATAAATAAATGGATGGAAATAAATAAAAGCAGCTGACACCAAGGTAAAAAATATGTAAAACCCAATGTAAAACTGATAGTGAAAAGTGCAGCGCTAAAACAATAAGACAATAAAAACATCAATGGATAAATGAAAAGTCTATGAATGGCACACAGTAGTCTTGTAAAAAAAGAGGAGAAAACAGTCCAATAAGAAATCCCAATGAAAGTGCTCAGTGCTGATCAGTAAACAGGACACAAGTGCTTGTTCAGTGCAATCCTTCACCAGAGGTGCTAGCCTCTCACCTGTAGGCTGTGAAAAGACAGCCTTAAAAGTACACTCCCAGCAATGTGAAAATCCTGACCAGGACAGCAATCACAGAGGGTATCTCTCTTCAAGGTAATGCAAAAACGAGCAGTACAGCAATCCAGCTGATCTCCAGACAGAGCGGAACGCTCTGCTAACAGGGGCTACGAGTGACGTCACGATCTCCTCCCCCTTGCGCACGCGTATCGTCCGTGGGCGGGACTTCCTCAGCGTAATGGCTCCCATTTAGCGCTGCACTTTTCACTATCAAAAAAATTATAAACATTTAATTTGAGTACAGTGTTGCATCACAGCACAATTGTCATTGAAAGTGCGACAGCACTGAACACTGAAAATTGGTCTAGGCAAGAAGGTTATTTAATTTGTTTGCTAATTGTTGTCCAAAATGGATTGGGCAACAATTTAATCTCTAATAGTTACCTCCAGATGCCACCAATTAAGGCTTTTTAGGTAAAATTGTGATTGAAAAGCCTGTCCTCTTCCATCCCTATTGGAAGAACCCAATGAACCAGAGCTGAAGGTGGGGTAAGCTGGGGTAAGATTGCTCCTCCTTGTCTGACCACCCTTAGGCCTATGACCCATTAGCAATTCTATCACTGGTAACAGGATATGACTGCAGGAAAAAATGTACCTGTTTATACGGTGTAACTATCTCCCTGCTGTAACGCTCTAGCGTTTGTTTAGAGAGTTGGATTTGCAGCTGCAGAATCTCCACTCAGTAGTCATGTAGAGAGGTGTTGAATCACCATGTCCAACTCTCCAGACTCATCATTGTGGCCAGCCTGCTTCAGCATACAATATACATACACTCAATAAGATGTTCCTGGAGTGATAGGTTGTATATAATAGTATAGAGGTGATGTGCTGAAAGGACAGGCGTGAGTTGTGATAGCAATGATGAGTACTCAATAGTAATGTTCAGGAGAGTAGTAGATGATGGTAGATAGGTTAGCAATCATGTGCAATAACAGGTGGTAGGGGACAGCAGATGGAGTGTACAAGAGAGGCTAACTTAGTGCAAGGATATAGATGGTAGTAGACTCACGAGCTAGCAATCTATGTAACAGTGCAGATGATAGAAATAGTAATGCATAGATAGTAACAGTCCTTAGTATGCAGAAATAGATAGTGTAAGTTTGATAGGAAGGAATCCCCTGTGGGGTACTTATCACTAGTTAGATTAGTAAGCTGAAGGGTCCGGTAATGAGTGAATGATCGGGTAGCGAGATACGGGATCAATAGCAAGGTTCCGGTCTATCCAGGTATGGCAATAGCTGGAGGCTCCGGCAGCGTGAGACAAGGCTGTATACCATGCGGTTTGAATGAACAATTTGTGAGAGAGAAGCCGGCGATTGAAATAGCCGCTCAGAGCGGCGCTTAGTGATGACGTCATGCGGCTTAAAGGTATATGCGTTCCACCTAGCTGAAAAGGTGGGACGCAATATGAAGAAGGAAATGACCTATAAGGGTACCGAAGGTACCAGAATCTTACAGTACCCCCCCCCCCCCTTAAGGCCGGCTCCGGAAGGCCTATAGCACTGGTCTCTCCGGTATTTGGAGTGAAACCTTCGTATAAGCCTGGGTGCGTGAACGTCAGAAGTATCCAACCAGGTGTCGTCTTGGGGTCCATAGTTCTTCCATCTTATGAGATATTGGAGTTTTCCTCTGTGGATACGAGAATCTAAAATCTCCCTAATCTCAAATTCCTCTCTGCCTTCAACTTGTACTGGAGGTGGAGGCGAGATGGTAGGCCTTATTCCTTGGTTGGGAACATGTGGTTTCAGTAACGACACGTGAAAGATGGGATGTATTCTAAGATCTGCCGGTAAAGTGAGTTGCACTGCAGCTCTTCCAATGAGCTTTTTAATTGGAAAAGGTCCGAGAAATAGAGGTCCAAGCTTTTTACTGGGTATCTTTAACCTCAAATTTTTTGTAGATAGCCAAACGAGATCCCCAATAGCGTATTGAGGAGAAGGTTTTCTACGAAGGTCGTAATACCTTTTTTGTTGGCTATGAGCATGTGAGATGGTGGTGTTAAGTAAACCCAGAGAGTATTTTATTTGGGTAAGATAATCTGAGGCTACTGGGTTTCTTGATGGAAGGATGCGTGGTGGAAGAAGTGTTGAATGAAACCCATAGTTTAAGTAGAACGGACTCTGCTTAGTAGTACTGTGGGTTGCATTGTTATAAGCAAATTCTGCCAGAGGGAGGAGGTCCACCCAATCATCCTGTAGGTATGAGGTGTAGCAACGTAGGTATTGTTCAATGCACTGGTTGACTCTTTCAGTTTGTCCGTTGGTCTGAGGATGGTAAGGAGAAGTGAGTTTTCGCTCAATACGTAGTATCTCGTAGAGCTTGCCAGAACTTGGAGATGAACTGTGAACCTCAGTCAGATAGAAGAGTCTTTGGAATTCCATGTAGCTTGAACACATGTTTCACTAGTAATTCCGCTGTTTGTTTAGATGAAGGTAGTCTGCGAATAGAAATGAAATGTGCCATCTTTGTCAGATGGTCCACTGACACTAGAATGGTATTAAATCCCCTGGAAGGTGGTAATTCTACTATAAAGTCCAAGGATACAACTTCCCATGGAACCTGGGGTATTGGTAGACTGCAAAGTAGACCAGATGGTTTTGTAGTGTCAATTTTGGACCTTGCACAGATGTCACATGAGGAAACAAACTTTTGTACAGACGTTTTCATATCAGGCCACCAAAACTGCCTGGTGAGCAAATTAAATGTCTTAGTCATACCCATATGTCCTGCCATAGGTACGTCATGTGATAATTCCAAGATCTTGGTACGCATACTAGGAGGTATGTAGAGTTTGTCGTTAAAGTAGAGGAAGCCTTCTGCATCAGCACTTAGTTGTGGTGGAGGTGAATCCAGTCCTATACTGTGCAGAATCTCTTCCTTCAGGGAGCGAACAACACTAACAATACGATCATAGGGTATTATAGGAAATGAAGGGATTTCGGCGCAGTTATCTTCGGTTAATCGTGATAGCGCATCCGCTTTTTTGTTTTTGTCTGCAGGCGTGTAGGTCACTAGGAAGTTGAATCTTAGGAAGAATAGTGACCAACGTACCTGCCGGTGGGAAAGGGTCTTGTTAGTCTGAAGGTATTGGAGATTTTTATGATCTGTATATATGAGTATTGGCAATCGAGTACCTTCAAGTAGATGTCGCCAATTCTCTAGTGCCAGTTTTATGGCAAGCAACTCTTTTTCACCCACTGGGTAATTCACCTCTGGGTTGCCTAATGATTTAGAGAAGAAAGCAACTGGGTGATGTGGTGAAGTATTTGTTGGTCGTTGGGAGAGAACTGCTCCTACTGCCATATTTGACGCATCTACCTCCAGTATATATTGGAGGGATGGGTCTGGATGGCGTAGTATGGGAGCGGAAGTGAAGCTTGATTTTAACAAGCGGAAAGCTCCATTGGCTTCTTCAGACCATTTAAATGGTTTCTTTACACTTGTAAGTTGTGTGAGAGGTCTCACAATAGCAGAGAAGTTCTTGATGAACTTCCTATAGAAGTTTGAGAATCCAAGGAATCGTTGTAATGCTTTACGAGTTGTTGGTACAGGCCAATCCAGAATACACAATATCTTGCTCATATCCATTTTGATTCCGTTCTTAGATATGATGTATCCTAGGAATAGTACTTCTTCTTTATGAAATAGGCATTTTTTTAATTTTACGTATAAATTGTGTGCGAGTAATCTGGACAACACAAGTCTTACATGTTTTATATGTTCAGACAAAGATTGAGAATAAATGAGTATATCATCCAGATATACCACAACACAAACATCAAGTAAGTCTCTGAAGATGTCATTTATGAATCGCTGAAAAGCTGCGGGAGCATTACACAACCCGAAAGGCATCACAAGATATTCGAATAATCCGTATCTGGTTCTGAATGCTGTTTTCCACTCATCCCCGTCACGGATTCGGATTAGGTAGTATGCCCCTTTTAGGTCCAATTTAGAGAAGTAGGTAGCTCCGCGCACTTGTTCAATGAGTTCAGGAATGAGAGGTAAAGGATAGCGATCCTTTATCGTAATGGTATTTAATTGCCTATAGTCAATAATAGGCCTAAGACTTGAATCCTTATTGCGGACAAAGAAAAGTCCTGCAGCTGTGGAAGAAGTAGAGGGTCTGATGAACCCTTTCGCTAAATTCTCATCCAAGTATTCCTTGAGATGAGAAAGTTCATCCTGAGAAAGAGGATAAACATGACCGAAAGGTAATTTGCTATTAGGGAGTAGATCAATAGAACAATCATAGTCCCTATGGGGAGGCAACACTTGAGCATTTTTCTCAAGGAAGACTTCTGACAGATCCTGGTAGCATGGTGGTGGTGTAATTTCATCTGACACCATAGACAGGATTTTTTTATATGATTGGAGGTTACACGTGATCTCGCAATAGTGAGAAGGGAAGGTTAGAGTCCGTGTCTTCCAATCAATGGTTGGTTGATGTATGTGTAACCAGGGAAGTCCCAAAATAATGGGAAAATGTGGTGAAGGTAATACATCAAAAGTGGTTGTCTCCGCATGAGACTCGTTAGCAGTAACAAGGAGTGCTTGTGTCTGATTGGTGATTGGACCAGAAGATAACGGGATACCGTTAATGAAACTAACAGAGACAGGTTTAGGTTTTGAAATAATAGGTATTTTATTTAAGGTAACGAAACGAGTATCAATGTAGTTCCCTCAAGATCCTGTGTCGATCATAGCCTTGGTGGTGATCCTAATTTGGTCCCACTGTAGTGTCAAATGAATAAAGAGATAGGAATTAGAAAAGGAAGTCGTTAAACCCCCCAGCAAGACATGTGAACACTCACCGTCTTTTTTGCGGACAAGGGGACAGACGCTTATCAAATGATTCGAGGAGGCGCAGTACATGCAGAGGTTTTCGGATCTTCTCCTGGCTCGTTCAGTAGTCGATAAAGGTGGGCGTATCGTTCCTACCTCCATAGGAGTAGGGTCAACGGACGAAACCCGAGAAGGACTGGACAATGGCATTCCCATCTTCTCAGCCTTTCTTTCTCGCAGTCGCCTGTCAATATTGATGCTGAGCTGTATTAAGGCATCCAAAGTGCCAGGTAAATCCGCTCGGGCGAGCTCGTCTTTAACGGCTTCTGATAACCCGAGTCTGAACTGAGTTCGCAGAGATGCATCATTCCACCCAGAATCAAGGGTCCATCTTTTGAACTCTGCTATGAAGTCTTCAACAGGTCTCCTTCCTTGTATTAAAGCCCTCAATTGGCTATCAGCAGTACTCTGCCTATTGGGGTCTTCATATAAGCTAGCGAGTTCCGCTATGAACAAAGGATAGGAGTTGAGAAGATGGTCCTCTTTCTCAAAGAGAGAGTCTGCCCAAGCCCGTGGATCACCCGATAAATATGAAATAGTAGTACAGACTTTAATTTAATCTGTAGTATAAGTACGAGGTTTTAAATTAAAAAGCAATTGACATGCGTTTTTAAATTCACGAAATTTTTTCCGATCACCTGTAAACACTAGAGGAGGGTTTATTTTAGGCTCACGAGGTTGAGCAGCAGTGAGTTGTGAAACACGGGCTATCTGCTGTCTTAAAGTCTGATTTTCATTTTTTACTTCAGTAAGAGCAAGGATTAATGCATCTACCTTTTGTGTTAATTGTATCACTTGAGTGGCTAATTCTGCTGAATCCATTTTTTAAAGGTTCGTTCAATCTGTAACGCTCTATCGTTTGTTTAGAGAGTTGGATTTGCAGCTGCAGAATCTCCACTCAGTAGTCGTGTAGAGAGGTGTTAAATCACCATGTCCAACTCTCCAGACTCATCATTGTGGCCAGCCTGCTTCAGCATACAATATACATACACTCAATAAGATGTTCCTGGAGTGATAGGTTGTATATGATAGTATAGAGGTGATGTGCTGAAAGGACAGGCGTGAGTTGTGATAGCAATGATGAGTACTCAATAGTAATGTTCAGGAGAGTAGTAGATGATGGTAGATAGGTTAGCAATCATGTGCAATAACAGGTGGTAGGGAACAGCAGATGGAGTGTACAAGAGAGGCTAACTTAGTGCAAGGATATAGATGGTAGTAGACTCAAGAGCTAGGAATCTATGTAACAGTGCAGATGATAGAAATAGTAATGCATAGATAGTAACAGTCCTTAGTATGCAGAAGTAGATAGTGTAAGTTTGATAGGAAGGAATCCCCTGTGGGGTACTTATCACTAGTTAGATTAGTAAGCTGAAGGGTCCGGTAATGAGTGAATGATCGGGTAGCGAGATACGGGATCAATAGCGAGGTTCCGGTCTATCCAGGTATGGCAATAGCTGGAGGCTCCGGCAGCGTGAGACAAGGCTGTATACCATGCGGTTTGAATGAACAATTTGTGAGAGAGAAGCCGGCGATTGAAATAGCCGCTCAGAGCGGCGCTTAGTGATGACGTCATGCGGCTTAAAGGTATATGCGTTCCACCTAGCTGAAAAGGTGGGACGCAATATGAAGAAGGAAATGACCTATAAGGTTACCGAAGGTACCAGAATCTTACACCTGCCCAGATGAGCAAGGTGATGCTCCCTCGCTGATGAAAACGATTTATTTTGTAATTTATTTACTGTAGAGTGATGCCTCACTCCATTGGCCAGCCAAAGAGTAGCGTAGTGAAAACAGGAAAGTATTTCTCTCTGCAATAAAGTAACCACACACCAGCGACAGGATGGCAAGTGTGACATGGCCCTTACTGCTAATTTGTTGCAGACCACTGACAGAATGAACTAGTTCTCAGAAACAGAGAAATGCCCAATGGGACATACAGATAAGCACAAAGACTTGCTGAGATTCCGGTACAACACACAAAAGATCCACACTGCTCACAGGTGAGCCAGCTGAAACGTCACAATCTCCTCACTGCAGGGGGCTCGCACAGTCGCAGATGAAGCAATAATGAATGGAAAATCCGGATGGCTGCACAGCAGACTAAGATTCAAATGCCTTTATTCACATAAAACAATGAAGAACATGAAAAGCACTACATATACAAGCAAGGGAGGAACGACTTACGCGTTTCACACACAAATTGTGCTTCATAAAAGCCCCACTTTGTGTGTGAAATGCGTAAGTCGTTCCTCCCTTATTTGTACATGTGGTGCTCTTCATGTTCTTCAGGGTTTTATGCGAATAAAGGCATTTGAATCCCAGTTTGGTGTACAGCCGTCCAGATTTATCTTTCATTAATGACCGTCTGGGACAATTTATGGCACCAGAGTCACTAAAATAGAAGTTGATACATGTGGGCTTTTTTTCATTGTGCAATCTATGGGCCTACTGGAAAACTACAGTATGTGCATGATAGTAAACCTTTGCCCTTGAAACAATGAAAAATAGGCTTCCTCTTTAAAGCTTCACTTTAATCTTATCAAGGAATATAGGAATTATGATAATATGGCAGTGAAAAGATGGTGTCAGCAGAATCCACATCATTCCCGTATCACGGCACGATTCTTCTCACAGTTGAGAGTTATATAGTGTTAACGTAAATGTTTACACGAGTGTTAGAAAAATACAGTCCTGAAAGCCTTCACTGACAGGCCGAGACAGATAACATGCGTAAAGTTAATATCTGCAGAAAAGAAAAACAATCATGATTAGAAGCTCATCATATCCTGTACTGTACAGCTCCTGCCTGTGTACACTGGCTGATTACTCAGTGAGGGTGACTTATTCATGTATTAACTCATTGCTAAAAATGAATTCTCCTTTAGCTGCATCTTTAGTTTTACTGGAAAAGAATTTCAACTTTCTTCAAATAATTGTAAAAGAACGATCATTAACCACTTTAAGACTGGAAGGATTTGCCCCCATAATGACCAGGCCCTTTTTTGCAATTTTGCACTGCGTTACTTTAACAGACAATTGCGCGGTCGTGCCACACTGTACCCGAAGTAAATTTACGTCCTTTTTTTCCCACAAATAGAGCTTTCTTTTGGTTGTATTTGATCACCTCTGCGATTTCTATTTTTTGCGCTCTAAACAAAAAAAGAGCAACAATTTTTGGAAAAAAAAAAACTATATTTTTCACATTCTGCTATAGAAATTCTCATTAAAAAAAAATAAAAATATTTTTTTTAACATTTTAGGCCAATTTGTTTTCTGCTACATATTTTTTGATAAAATAAATTGCAATAAGCGTATTTTGATTGGTTTGCGCAAAATTTATCGCGTCTACTAACTACGGGAAAGATTTATGTCATTTTTATAGTTTTTTTTTTTTATTAGTAATGGCGGTGATCTGTGGTTTTTTTCGGGACTGGGACATTGCGGCGGACAGATCGGACCCCTAACTGACATTTTTGACACTCTTGGGAGGACCAGTGATATTACTACAGTAATCAGTGCTAAAAATATGCACAGTTACTGTAATAATGACACTGGCAGGGAAGGGGTTAACCCTATGGGTGATCAATGGGTTAAATGTGATCCTAGGGGAGTGATTCTAACTGTGGGGGGGGGGGGGGCATGGCTTGTGAAATGACCATAGAGACATGTGATCCTATATAGAAGAATCACATGAACTCTGTGATCATTTCAGGGAGAAGAGCGGTCGACTGTGTTTACAACAGCCGATGGTCCTTCTCCCTCAGCAGGGAGCTATAGCGGGTGTCAGGCGGCAATCAGAGCCGCCTGACCTGTTCATCAGTTTCCCCCTAGCTTCCCGCGCCGACCGATGTAGACCTACCTCGGTTTGCGCAGGAGAGCCACCCTGCCGCAGTAAATAGGCGGTGGGTGGTTGGGAAGTGGTTAAAGCTGAGAAATGCTTGTATTTTGCCTTGGTTCCTCCTTACCACCCTCATCAACATGCTAATGAATTTTTTAACCACTTCAGCCCCAGAAGATTTACCCCCCCCCCTTCATGATCAGGCCATTTTTCTGCGATACGGCACTACGTTACTTAAACTAACAATTTTGCGGTCGTGCAACACTGTACCCAAATAAAATTGATGTACTTTTTTTCCCCATAAATAGAGATTTCTTCTGGTGGTATTTGATCACCACTGTGGTTTTTATTTTTTGCGCTATAAACAAAAAAAAAAAGACCAACAATTCTAAAAAAAAAAAACTACATTTTTTACTTTTTGCTACAAAACATAGCCAATAAAAAAAATGTAAAAAATCTAATTTCTTCATCAATTTAGGTCAATATGTATTTTGCTACATATTTTTGCTATAAAAAAAATCCCAATTAGCGTATATTGATTGTTTTGCGCAAAAGTTATTGCGTCTACAAACTATATTTTTAATTATTAATTTATTTTTTTTTTGTTTTATTTTTTTACTAGTAATGGCAGCACAAACTGACTTATAGCAGGACTGTGATATTGCGGCAGACAGCGGGACACTAACTGCAAACAATTCACCAAATGAAAGTAAGTGAATCAGCGCTCACAAACATTAGATGAGATCTATATGTAATTAAATGGAAATAGAAATAAAGGTAAAAATAAGCAGACTGATAGGAACAGAGAAAAAAATGATAATGAAATAATATCATGGTGTTTAAAGTCCATGTAGTCCATAGATAGCTGAGAACCACAGGATAACAAGGCCAATGGGAAAAACGGCAGGTGGTGAATGGACAGAACACTCACAAGATGGCAGCTCCTTGTTGAGGTATGGGATTCCCTCGAGAACAAAAATAAAAAGGGAAAACAGGGCGCCAGGTCAGTGGCAGTAAAAACAACAACACTTTATTCCAATATCCACTTACATCTGAATAACTTGCAGGCTGCATGTAGAGGTGCTGTGGTATCATTTGTGTTAATCCAAGACGGTAGACAGGGTGGGCTGGAGGACTGCTGAAGATGTCTTGACCTGCTGAAGATGACAACTGGGGATAATCGCATTAGCAAACTCCAAGGTTCACTGTACTAATGACACCGGCTGGGAAGGGGTTAACAGAGGCAATCAAAGGGTTAAATGTGTTCCCTGGGAGTGCTGGCTAACTGTGTGGAAGTGCTTCTGACTGGGGGAAGACAGAGATTTGTGTTCCTCAGCAGGAACACAAGATCTCTATCCTCCCCTCTCACAGAATGGCGGTCTGCCTTGTTTACATGGGCAGACCACAGTTCTGCCTTTCTCACGAACAATCGAACATCGGGTCCGCCGGACCGCTGATTGGCTCCTGCTGTGTCCCAGACCCTGTGCACGAAATGACGGAGAGGTATGTCATTTCGCACAGTAGGGCCTCCCTGTCTAAGTACATCTCTGTGGGACGGTCGAGATATTACCTTTTAGGTTAAAATGCATACCATATTTAGACCAAGTGATGTAGTCACTGGGTCTTTGTGGTACTCTATGCAATTCAAGCAGATCATGGCTAGTGGGAGGGACCAGTGGGAGGATGGCAATATGTACATATAGAGAGAAAGGTAGAATGCATGTCTAACACAATTCTGCAGACTGAAAAGTTACCATGTGGTAGTAGTTGAAAGTAATGATCTAAACAGTTAGATCAGTCTATAGCTGGTGAATGGAAAATCAGCATTAAACAATGGCACAAACCACATCAACCGTAATGGTAAATAGTATTTACATAACGTTCCTGCTACCAGTACACTAAGCTGATTTCCATATTTTCTATCACTTTCAAAAAGCTGGTCCAAACAAACTATTTCCTTCACTAAGTGCTGCATGGTTCTAAGCACTGTATGTAGCACTGCATGTAGCTTCAGCCCAATACAGTAGACAGTGCTGGGTTTCCGGGTGTGAGACAGAGACTTCCCATCTCACACCCAGAACAAAGCAGAGTCAATCTATGATCAGGGCTCAGCCATTCATGGACAGATTTGTTTTCTGAGAATGAATGCAAAGCTTCCTCTGATTGGCTGAGTCGAAGGGCCAGGCTGATGATGTCATGCTCCCCCACCCACAGAGGAAACATTGTATTCATTCACAGATTACAAAACTGCCTATGAATGGCTAAGCGCCTCTCAGACTGACTCTGCACTGTTCTGTGATAGAAAACCAGAACCCAGCACTGTGTACTGTTTGTAGCTGAAGCTTTCTTTTGGTTGTAGTTAATCAACACTGTTTTTTTTTTTTTTGCTAAACAAATTAAAATGAAAATTGAAAAAAAAAAACATTTTTCATAGTTTGTTAAAATTTTTTGCAAACAGGTAATTTTTCTCCTTCACTGATGTGTCATGATGAGGCTGCACTGATAGGCGCTGATGAAGTGGCACTGATGGGCATTAATAGGTGGCACTGATGGGCACTAATAGATGACACTGATGGGCATTGATGAGGTGGAACTGGTGCACACTGATGAGGTGACACTGATGATCAGTTCCCTAATTATCAGTGCTGATATCCCTTTAACACAAGACAGTTATCAGCTCCCTTCTCCCCTCCTCATTTGAGAACCAAATTATATTTACATCAGTGATCTGCTGTCAATGGACACAGCTGATCATGTGGTAAAGGGCTGCTGTGATTGGTCTTTTACCCTGATCTGTGATCAGCTGAGTCTAAAGGACTCAGCGATCACAGAGTGTGCCACCGGCCTGCAGGGGCTGTCATTTAGCTATAGCGCGAACAGGAAGGGATCAGTGAAAAGCAACAGGGAAATCAGCTTTAACTGCTGGTGTGTAATTTAGGGATGATAAGACTAAAACCCAGATCTACATTTCTTTATAGGTAGTGAATGGAGTCCGTGTAGAGCTGCTTATCTGAAGAGAAAGTTCTATGCCCTGGATCTTCAGCTAGCTAACATTGGGGCCCAGTCTTTATGGTGGTGCACATGAATAGCTAGTCAAGCATCTAATCCTTAGATGCTCAGTCTCTGATAGCAGAAAAACAAATTATGGCCACAAGTCCCTCTCACCAACCCAGCAATACAGCCGTGAAAGTCCCACTGTTCTGGATTGATCGTGTGCAATTCTGGGCTTCAGTTCACCAGACTATAGAGCTCCAGTGACTGTGCAGCAAGACACTGCATCTCAAAATTAACTGAGTCCTTAGTTTCTGTGCACTCTGATCTGCTCTCCCTTTCTCTCCCCTGCCCCCAACACATAGCTCAGGCTGCTGGCTTGTATGAGGCAGTTGCACACCCACACCCACACAGGGAGATGTGCTCACTCCAGTTCCCTCATGGCCAAGAGAAAGCTAGTTCATCAACAGCCTGGGAAAACAGCCCCTGCTCCTCCTTTATCACTATGTCTCTCCTGGGAGTTGTAGTTCATAGAAGTT
Organism: Pelophylax lessonae; assembly: GCF_965119305.1. Classification (NCBI taxonomy): domain Eukaryota; kingdom Metazoa; phylum Chordata; class Amphibia; order Anura; family Ranidae; genus Pelophylax; species Pelophylax lessonae. Next base: position 93,119,719 of record NC_138772.1, on the reverse strand, counting down.
CCCCAGTGTCACTCTCCTCCCGACTTCCTAGATTTCAATGCAGCCAACATAGAAGTCTATGGAGGTGTTTTTGGCCTGCCTGCTCTCCCCGCTCCCCTGAGGCACACAGTCTGCTTAAATATAGCATGCCAGCTGAGTTATAGTTCAAGAGCAGCTGCAGACAGTATCATGGCTTGCTGCTTATAGCCAAGTGCTTGACTACACAAAGATTTTTCAAAGCAAAACATTATCCCCATTTGTCCTATTCTGGTATCGGACACAACCCTATCAATTCCTATCAGTGTATAAAAAACAATGACAAAACCATCATATCCAAAAAACAAATTCCCAGATAACTGATTATAATAAAGGGAACAATGTATATTCCTAATTCAGATTTTGGGGAGGCAGGCATTCTAATTTTTATTCTAAAAGCAGGAGTACAGAACAATGCCTCACTATGTTATGGAGTATAAGAAAGTGGCTGTGTCTTGTAGTCCTGTCTTGTTTGAGTGCTATCATCCTAGGACTGTGTTACGGGCAGACATCACCAGTTGAAAATAAAGGAGATGAATGCAGCCATTATATCTCAGGACCAGTAAGCTATATCATATTATATGTTTATTTTTGGGTTTGGGTAAATAAAAAATAATTGGAGGTCCCTTTTACACTTGTGTGCACATTTTTTTACCACGACCCAAAAATTGAGGTGCACTGAAAAACATGTCAGATTTGTTTTTTCAATCTGTGCGCATGTGTTTATGACCCATACAATATGATTGCATGCATCACAATTTTTTATCTGGTGAAGATCTGTTACTACACAGTGAGTAAAACTGAAATATTGGGAACTACCCTTTGGTAATTGTTTACAGTGACAAGAAAATGTATGCAAACCCCTTGAAATTAACTGGTTTTCGGCAGTAATTTGCCCAAAAATGAGATCTGATCCCTATCTTAGTTACAACAATAGACAAACACAATGTGCCTAACCTGATAACACACATAATTTTCTGAGTCTTTTTTTAAAACAGCCATTAAACATTCACAGTGTTGGAGGAAACATTAAGTGAACCCATATACTAATTACTTAAATGGAAGCTAATTGGAGTCATTCGTTTACACAAAATGAGTTCGGAGGCGGGATTTAGAGCTACGATAAATGAGGAAAGTTTAGAACTGTGGTTACTCTAATCAGAAGTGGGTACCCAGCCAAAATGATTCCCAAGGCACAATGCAGAATCCTCAATGAGGTAAAGAAGAACCCATGAGTAACAGCTAAAGGCATGTAGACATAATTGGAATTTCTGTTCATGAATCTACCATATTAAATCTTTGAACAGGCAGGGTGTCCAAGGCAGAACACCATGGAGAAAACTACTGATTTCCAAAAAAAAAAAACATTGCTGTGTGCCTAAAGATTGCCAAAGAGAACCTTGGCAAATCACAACGCTACTGGGAAAATTTTTTGTGGACTAATGAAACAAACAATTCTTTGTTAGTAAAGAATACTAAGCACAATGTATGACACAAAAAGAGCACAGCTTACCAACATCAAAACATCATCCCAACGGTGAAGCATGGTGAAGGGAACACCATGATTTGGGCTTGCTTCGCTGCCTCGGGGCATGGACCACTTGCCATCATTGAGGGAAAAATAAATTCCCAAGTTTACCAAAATATCTTATTGGATAATGTCAGAGTGGCTGTCCTCTAGCTGAAGCTTAGTAGAAATTTGGTGATATAGCAGGCCTATGACCCTAAGCATCAAAGTAAAAAGAAAACTGGCCCTTGGATTGGGCCAGCTGGAGCCCAGACCTTAACCTCTAAAAGATGGTGTGGAATAACCTCAAGAGAGCCGTTCACATCAGGCATTCTACAAATGTGTCTGAGCTAAAGCAGTTTTGTAAAGAGGAATGGTCCAAAATTCCTCCTAAATGTTGTGCATATCTGATCCAGGGCTACAGAAAGAGCTTTCTTAAAGCCATTGCTGCCAAAGGAGGATCAAATAGCTATCAATGTAGAAGGTTCACCTTCTTTTTCCTCCAGCAGAAATTAGAATTCTTTGTGCCTTATCAGCTTAACTACTTACCTACTGGGCACTTTCACCCCCTTCCTGCCTAGGCCAATTTTAAGCTTTCAGCGCGGTCACAATTGTGCGGTCATGCAATGTTGTACCCAAATTACATTTTTATCATTTCATTCACACAAATAGAGCTTTCTTTCTGGCTTTTCTTAGTTTCTGTTAGTAAATTTTGTAAATATGTAATTTTACTCCTTCACTGATCTGCGCTGATGAGGCGGCACTGATAGGCGGCACTGATGAGCACTAATAGGCGGCACTGGTGGGTGACACTCATGGGCATCACTGATGGGCACTGATGGGCACTGATGGCTAGCACTGATGGCCAGCACTCATGGGCCGAACAGATGAACAGGCACTGATGGGCACTGACTGGCATCACTAATGGCCACTGATTGGAATCACTGATGGGCATTGATTGGTGTCACTGATGGGCACTGTTGGGGCTTTACTGTAATCAGGGCACTGATGATCAGTGCCCTGATTACCTGTCCTGGGCACCCCTTCGAGGAGGAGTCGCTGATCAGCTCTTCTCTCCACACACTCTGACAGTGTGAGGCGAGGAGCGCCGATAAATGGCACTTCCGCATTTACATGTGACCAGCTGTGATTGGACACAGCCGATCACAAGGTTAAAGAGCTGCATCATTATCTCTTTACCAAGATCGGGGTCGCGCTGTGTCCTAGGAACACAATGCGTCCGCGATACCTGTGCCACGGTGCCTGCGCCTACTGGCATGCAAGAGTGTGCGTTCTGGGGTGCCATCATATGTTATCATCCCAGAATGAGAGCCACACAGCTCCGCCATCATTTGAGGTCATGGTGGGTGGGAGGTAATTGTTTAAGCACATTGTGGTTGTGACTTAAATGAGGATCAAATAACATTTTATGGCAGATTACTGAAGAAAACGAGGTAAATCCAAGAGGTTCACATACTTTTCCAAGGGGTTAATATACTTTTTCTTGCCACTGTATCTTATTCAACATGTATTAAGTGTTTTAGCCTTTAATTATGCATCTTATATTATTTTCTCTTCTTCTTGGGAACAGTCCAGTCCCACAGATTTGCTACCGGCTTGTTTGTCTTTCTTTATTCTATTCAGCATTTTACACACTCTGTTGCCATCATATGGTTTGCATAATGTGCATGTTCTTTTATTTACTTTTTATTAATACAAACATATTGTTCTCTCACTTACAGAGCTGTCTTTAATTAATAATGTTGGACGCTAAGGAATGAAACTTTGCAAATAGATTTTTCGTGATTTAGCATGTTGTTTACTTATACCAATAAGTGGGTTTTTGCAGAACCCTGGATGTTACAGCTAACATCTCATAAAATATATTTAAGCAGTGTATAAAATAAAAGAAATTAAAAAAAATAATAATTACAGTTACATGACCCAACAGTGAATGATGCTGCATGAATCTGAACTTTATATATTTATTTATTAAAGGTACTTATATAGCGCCATCAGTTTACATATCTATCTATCTATCTATCTATCTATCTATCTATCTATCTATCTATCTATCTATCTATCTATCTATCTATCTATCTATCTATCTATCTATCTATCTATCTATCTATCTATCTATCTATCTATCTATCTATCTATCTATCTAGATAGATATATACAGTGCATTGCGAAAGTATTCAGCCCCCTTGAACTTTTCGACCTTTTGCCACATTTCAGGCTTCAAACATAAAGATATAAAACTGTAATTTTTTGTGAAGAATTAACAAGAAGTGGGACACAATCATGTAGTGGAACGAAATTTATTGGATATTTCAAACTTTTTTAACAAATAAAAAAACTGAAAAATTGGGTGTGCAAAATTATTCAGCCCCCTTACGTTAATACTTTATAGCGCCACCTTTTGCTGCGATTACAGCTGTAAGTCGCTTGGGGTATGTCTCTATCAGTTTTGCACATCGAGAGACTGAAATTTTTGCCCATTCCTCCTTGCAAAACAGCTCAAGCTCAGTGAGGTTGGATGGAGAGCGTTTGTGAACAGCAGTTTTCAGTTCTTTCCACAGATTCTCGATTGGATTCAGGTCTGGACTTTGACTTGGCCATTCTAACACCTGGATATGTTTATTTGTGAACCATTCCATTGTAGATTTTGCTTTATATTTTGGATCATTGTCTTGTTGGAAGACAAATCTCTGTCCCAGTCTCAGGTCTTTTGCAGACTCCATCAGGTTTTCTTCCAGAATGGTCCTGTATTTGGCTCCATCCATCTTCCCATCAATTTTAACCATCTTCCCTGTCCCTGCTGAAGAAAAGCAGGCCCGAACCATGATGCTGCCACCACCATGTTTGACAGTGGGGATGGTGTGTTCAGGGTGATGAGCTGTGTTGCTTTTACGCCAAACATAACGTTTTGCATTGTTGCCAAAAAGTTTGATTTTGGTTTCATCTGACCAGAGCACCTTCTTCCACATGTTTGGTGTGTCTCCCAGGTGGCTTGTGGCAAACTTTAAATGACACTTTTTATGGATATCCTTAAGAAATGGCTTTCTTCTTGCCACTCTTCCATAAAGGCCAGATTTGTGCAGTATACGACTGATTGTTGTCCTATGGACAGAGTCTCCCACCTCAGCTGTAGATCTCTGCAGTTCATCCAGAGTGATCATGGGCCTCTTGGCTGAATCTCTGATCAGTCTTCTCCTTGCATGAGCTGAAAGTTTAGAGGGACGGCCAGGTCTTCGTAGATTTGCAGTGGTCTGATACTCCTTCCATTTCAATATTATCGCTTGCACAGTGCTCCTTGGGATGTTTAAAGCTTGAGAAATCTTTTTGTATCCAAATCCAGCTTTAAACTTCCCCACAACAGTATCTTGGACCTGCCTGGTGTGTTCCTTGTTCTTCATGATGCTCTCTGCGCTTTAAACAGACCTCTGAGACTATCACAGTGCAGGTGCATTTATACGGAGACTTGATTACACACAGGTGGATTCTATTTATCATCATTAGTCATTTAGGTCAACATTGGATCATTCAGAGATCCTCACTGAACTTCTGGAGAGAGTTTGCTGCACTGAAAGTAAAGGGGCTGAATAATTTTGCACGCCCAATTTTTCAGTTTTGTATTTGTTAACAAAGTTTGAAATATCCAATAAATTTCGTTCCACTTCATGATTGTGTCCCACTTGTTGATTCTTCACAAAAAAATACAGTTTTATGTCTTTATGTTTGAAGCCTGAAATGTGGCAAAAGGTCGAAAAGTTCAAGGGGGCCGAATACTTTCGCAATGCACTGTATATATACAGTATACAGTATATATCGTACATTCACATCAGTCCCTGCCCTCAAGAAGCTTGCAATCTAAGGTCCCTGATTTAAAATTCATACTTCCATACTAGGCCCAATTTAAACAGGAGCCAATTAACCTACCAGCATGTCTTTGGAGTGTGGGAGGAAACAGTACCTCGAGTACCTGGAGGAAACCCACACAGGCACAGTGAGAACATGCAAACTCCAGGCAGGTAGTGCTGTTAGGCGGAAGTGCTAGCCACTGTACTGCCCTTTTTGTAGGACCTACTGCTCTACTGTATACTCTATAAGTATCATGATGATAAAAAGGAAGCACCAAAATGACATTTGGTATTTTTTTTTATTTATATTATCATTAGGTATCATAAGGCCAGTATTCAGAGTAGCTAGGCTAGAGGGGGAAGCAGCAAGCCAATACTTTCTCTTGTTGATGGTATCTGCAGTTGAAAAAAAAATCTATGAATATTATTCAGACCGCATGCTTCCTCCAGTAGATTATTTTACCATTATTTACTAAAATAATTACATGACACAGGGTGTTAATATTCCTTGTGTGTAACTAGGGCAGCATGATGTCGACATTGTTCCGGTTATATTACCCCTTTGCGCCTATTGGTAAAACAAATATTAATGCCTAAGCCCAATTTTGTGATTTTGACGTGTTAGTAGAACCGTACATAGCATTACAACTGCATTGTGCATCCAGGTGAATTATACCTTGGTTTTTTTTTTTCAGGACAAACTGGGCTTTCATTTGGTGGTAAATGGTAATCGATATCGCCTGCTTTTTTTATTATCAAAACTGGCCCAAAATAGTAAACAAAAGTCATTTTACAATACCACATATGTGTATGTTAGGTGTTGTATGTACCCATAGTACATAATACATATACAAAACAATAGTGTGCACTTTGCTTTTTTTTTTTTTTTTTTTTTTAATGTTATCCTATCTAAAACACTAACTGATACTAATTAAAATAAATAAATATATAAATACAAATACTTACCCTGACCTTTGTTCCTGACCTTGATCCAAACAGTAAAACTGACACTGACCTAGATCAAACCTTAATCTTGGTATTTTTTTTATTTTTTTCATTATTATTGTTATTATTATTATTATTATTATTAATAATAATTATTTATTTATTTATTTTTTACACCCACTTTTTTTCTGTGCAAGGACAGAGAGAGATACAATGTCTCTCCTCCATTCACAGAAAAAGGAAACACAGGGGCGGGCTTCACAGTGACTGATCACTGTGATAGCCAATCAGGGGCTATCACAGCAATCAAAGTGCTTGGCTTAGTCAAGAAACAGTCTAGGGGTTTTGGTTTTTTGTAGTTTTATTTGAGAACCTGGATAGGAGAAGGGATGAGTGGGATACTTCAACTTGAACAAACTATACACAATTTGCTGGGACGTCTAGAGATAAATGAGTGTGGCAAAGGCCGCAGCTTCACCTTGTCACTAGCAGTGAAGATAGAATTTAATGGACTTGCATTACTCTGTGAATCGCTCTTCAGGGCCCAACTAGGCACCCCCTTTATCCCTGTTCTTCAGGGTTCTACATGGCACCCCCTTTACTGTACCTCTTTCTGTGTGAATTCACTGGAGTGGTCCCCTTCCTGGGCCGACCCTTTGGCAAGTCCCACAGTACTCACGGGCACTGTTTTTCCTGAGAGACTCTGCCCGCAACTCCACCGTCAGCTACACTGGATCCTCTGCAGCTCAGCTTCACACCTGGTTCACTAGACCGACTGCCTAAGACCACCCTCCTTATACAGAGCAGGAGGAGAGACCAGCCGTCTGCCTCCTCCTGGGACTCTGCTTCCTGCCAAAGACGTCCTGTCACATTTTCCCCCTGGTTTTTATGGGCAATCCCAGGATGCATTGCAAGAATGCCCTCCCACTGGGACTCCCACAAAAGACAATGTGTTACTGGCTGGGTTTCCTCCACTGTCCAACAATCTCCCTTATTGGATACAGTGGGGACACTCCCTCAGACTCAGTGAATCACACCTGGAGACATGCAACAGGCAACCTAACAGATCAGGCTCCCCTGATAAGCAGAAGGAGCAATAGATGCTTTTTCCTAGCACCCACCTAGGAGGGGGCTACACCAGTATTATTTATTCATTGCAGTGTTTTATTAGGATGGGATGGTTTATTACAATACAATATTTAATTTAGCTTTTAATTAGTTTTATTTCAATTAATGGTTCTTGTATATATTAATTACTGTTATTGGCAACATATACTGTATTTTCTATGTTATTCTTCAGGTTTTTGTTTGTTATTGTGATTTTTGTATTGTCTTCATTGAGTATAACTGTATTTTAAAGCGGAACTTCACTGCATCTGAGCACCGTAAACCAAAAACATGTCTCCATGCTTTATTTTGTTCATAAATCACTTTAAAAAACACCCCCTAGCTTTTCTGGCCATGCCTATCTTGAGGAAGGGCAAATGATTACTGTAGCATTTATTTCTTGGAATCCATCCACCCTTAGCTCAGGTATGCATGCAGGGAAGTGTACTTAGCTGAGAAAACCTCTCCTCCTCTCCTCCCCTCCTGAAGATTCCTGGGATGTAAGACATCATTTGCCTAGTCAAGAAAACAGGAAGTAACTGAAGGAATGTAAAAAGAAAATAAGGTTAAAAACAGTAAATATGATATACTTTCCTATCTATTTATTCTGCTAGCAGCATGAGAATTAAAGTAATCAATGTTGATTGGGAGAGTGAAGTTCCACTTTACACACTTTAAAAATGTCCTTTTGGGATTAACCACTTTAGGACCGCTCACACTGCTGCTACTGCGGCAATGTGGCACGATCCCGTCCAGCGACGTAGACCTACGTCGCTGGACTCCTCCCCCTGTAGGCGGCGCGCTCCCGCCGTTTTCAGTCACAGCGGGAGTCGGGCCAGGGGAGGAGCGGCGGCGATCGCCGCCGCTCTTCCCCGATCGTCGGGGAATCTAGTTTGGAGATCCGCCTGCCTGTATAAACAGAGCGGGCGGATCTCCTCAGTGACAGGGAGTGACAGATTGCAGTGTTCAACGATCTGTCCCTGACTCACTCAGTCACCTCCCCCCACACACGTCTGTAAGCACTAGGCATACATTAACCCCTCCCTCTCCAATAAAATTAACCCCTTCCCTGCCAGTGTCATTTTTACAGTAACAGTGCATATATATAGCACTGATTACTGCAGTAATGTCACTGGTAACCCCAAAAGTGTCAAAAATGTCAGTCAGGGGTCCGATCTGTCTGCCGCAATGTCGCAGTCCCGCAAAAAAAATCGCAGATCGCCGCCATTACTCGTTAAAAAAAAAAAAACACCAATGACAGAAATCTTTCCCTTAGTTAGTAAATGCAATAACTTTTGCGCAAACCAATCAAAATACGCTTATTGTGATTTTTTTTACCAAACATATGTAGCAGAAAACAAATTGGCCAAAAATTTTAAAAAATTCTACATTTTTGGGGGGGGGGGGGAATTTCATATAAAAAAATGTTAAAAATATTGTTGTTTTTTCAAAATAAACGCTCTTTTTTTGTTTATAGCGCAAAAGGTAAAAATCGCACAGGTGATCAAATACCACCAAAAGAAAGCTCTATTTGTGGAAAAAAAGGATGTAAATTTCATTTGGGTACGGCGTCGCACGACCGCGCAATTGTCGGTTAAATTCGCACAGTGCCGAATCGCAAAAAGTGGCTTGGACGTAAGACAGCAAAATCCTCCGGTGGTAAAGTGGTTAATAAAGTATTCTGAATCTAAGTCTGAATAAGCAATCTTTTGTATCCATCTGTTAGTACATTTTGACATATTTTGTCAAGCATTTAAATTACTGTGAATGCTTTCTCTGTCAGTTCATGTGAAGTTATAGTAAATGTAAAAGTAGAACTAAACCAATTTTTGCATCTTCAGATAATCCTTAATAATTTCAAGAGTTGTTTTAAATCTTTTGAAATCTAAAATTTTCATTAAAATAATACCAAGTGATCCTACCATGAAGATCCACGTTGAGACAATATACATTGCATAGGCATGATCTACTGTAATCGTTATCAGGAAGTCATTCCAGAGCAAAAGTTTGCTGGAAATGCTGGAGTGTGTGCATGCAGACACAAAGTGATTGAGAAAGGCTGAATGAGATCAGCAGCAGTGAGATAGTGCAAGCCTACCGATCAAAAACATAAGCCAAAAGGCAGCTACAGCCCGGGCTTACTTTGCCAGGAGGGCATCCGTGGACGTCCAGCGCGCTCTGATTCAGGATAAAGGGCCAATCACAGTGGCCCTCTACCACATGATCAGCTGTGTCCACTGACAGCTGATCACTATGTAAACACAAGCTGGTTATCGGCTTTCCTTTCCTCACGCTGACAGCGTGAAGGGAGAAGAGAGCCAATAAACGGCTTGTGTTAAAGGGACATCTACACTGATAATCAGGGCACTGAATATCAATGCAGTCCCAACAGTGCTATCCAGTACTGTCAATCAGTACCCACCAGTGGTGCCAATCAGTGCCTCCTCATCAGTGCTGCCAAACAGTGCCAATCAGTCCTGTCAATCAGTGCCAATCAGTGCCTCCTCATCAGTGCCACCTATCAGTGCCCATCAGTGCTGCCAAACAGTGTCAATCAGGCCTGCCAATTAGTGCCCATCAGTTCCCATCAGGGCCTCCTCATCAGTGTCACATATTGGTGCCCATCAGTGCCACTTATTAGTGCCCATCAGTGCCATCTACCAGTGCAGCCTCATAAGTGCTGCCTCATCAGTGCACACCAGTGCTGCCTGATCAGTGTCCATCAGCGCCACCTATCAGTGCCCATCATTGCCACCACATCAGTGCAGCCTCATGAGCGCAAATCAGCGAAGGAGAAAAATTACCTATTTGCAAATTTTTAACCACTTGCCGACCGCCCACAGTATATTTACTGCGGCAGTGAGCAGCGTACAGGCAAAGTGACGTTGTACTACATCGCTAGCCTGAGAGCCTCTAGGGGGTGAGCGCGCGCCGCCGGGGGCGCGCTCCCGCCCCCGATCGTTAGCTAACATGTCCGCGCGTGTGACCGGTGGACCCGATGTCACTCACGATCTCCCGGTGGAGAGGGAGAAAGGCAGGCGGCTAATGTAAACAAAGCCGCCTGTCATTCTCCCTGATCTAACTACAGAGATCATACGATCCTGCTATGTAGGATCGTATGTCTCTGTAGTTACATCACTAGCCACACCCCTTTACAGTTAGAAACATGCCCCTAGGGACACACTTAACCCCTGCATCACCAATAAAGTTAACCCCTTCCCTGCCAGTGCCATTTTTACAGTAACAGTGCATATTTATAGCACTGATTACTGTAGTAATGTCACTGGTACCCCCAAAAGTGTCAAAAATGTCAGTCAAGGGTCCGATCTGTCCGTCGCAATGTTGCAGTCCAGCAAAAAAAATCGCAGATCACCGCCATTACTCGTTAAAAAAAAAAAAACAATAAAAATTACAGAAATCTTTCCCTTAGTAAACGCAATAACTTTTGCGCAAACCAATCAAAATACGCTTATTGAGATTTTACCAAACATATGTAGCAGAAAACAAATTGGCCTAAAATGTTAAAAAATTTTGATTTTTACATTTTTTTGGGGGGGGGGGTTTCATATAAAAAAAAATGTGAAAAATATTGTTGATTTTTCAAAATTGTCGCTCTTTTTTGTTTATAGCGCAAAAATTAAAAAATCACACAGGTGATCAAATACCACCAAAAGAAAGCTCTGTTTGTGGGAAAAAAGGATGTCAATTACATTTGGGTACAGCATCGCACGACGCCCAATTGTCCGTTTAAATCACGCAGTGCCGAATCGCAAAATAGGGCCTGGTCTTTGGGCAGCCAAATCCTCCGGGGCTTAAGTGATTTAAACAAACTATGAAAAATGCTTTTTTTTTTTTTTTTTAGCAAAAAATAAAAAACCTAGTGGTGAATAAATACCACTAAGGGAATACTCTATATGTGTGAAAAAAAAAATGATAAAAACGTCATATGGGTACAGTGTTGCATGGCTGTGCAAATGTCATTAAGTGCCGGCTCACACTAATGCGATCACAGACATCGCATATGATTCGGAGCGCACTGCTCCTAAAATTACATGCGATGTCTGTGCGGTGCAAATTCAGCCATACAGTTTGTATGGCTGAATTCGCACCGCAATCGCAGTGAACTTGCACAGGACCCTTTTTTTGCTCCGCAGCAGAATCGGATCACATGGTGGTTCACACCAGTGTGATCCGATTCATATGCGAACTGTCAGATCGCACTGCGATATGCGATCTGATCTGGGGGGTGTCGTTAAATTTGATTTGACACCCCCAGCGTATCGCATATGGCAGTGTGAACTGCCTGTTCTGCGGATACAGTTTAGGAACACGCAGTATATTCGCAGTGTTCCCGCATCGCAATAGTGTGAACTGGAACTAAAAGTGTGACGGCACTATAAGCTAAACTTGGCCTGGGCAGGATGAGGGTAAATGTGCCCATTAGGCAAGTGGTTAATAAAGAAATAAAAAAAAAAAAAAAATCACAGTGATTGCTTAGAAAACAAAGGGGTTGATTTTCCAAACCTGGAGAGTGCAAATTGTGGCCCAGCGGTGCATAGTAGCCAATCAGCTTCTAACTTCAACTTGTTCAGATAAGCTTTGACAAAAGAACCTGGAAGCTGATTGGTTTCAATGTAGAGCTGTACCAGATTTTGCACTCTCCGGTTTTAGTAAATCACACTGCTTTAGCAAACTAAATATCACTTAGTTAGGGTTCAGATCAACTTATCTATAGTATTTTCTTTACTTCCTTTTGATTTATGCCAGCATGACAGTGTTTTTTTTATTATTAGTCACTGCTCTGTTTACATTGTCACATGCATGACATACATTAGACATACATTCGAAGTATGTGGAAGTGTTAATTCCTCAGAATGTAGCACGCACTTTGCCAAGAAACTGCTTCAAACTGTTTGGATTACCATTATTACACATAAACACAGCTGATCTCAAATAAATGACCAATATGGATGAGTTAATGCAGAGCAATGGGTAAATAAAGACATCAAATTAAAAATAACACTGTAGGTACAAAAAGTCTATTTGTACAAGGTATTACACCTATTGCACTTATGCCAACTGAGCATTTTGAAGAATAAAAGCCCAATATGCTTGCTATGGATGGTGTTTCTCTTGGAAGTGAATACATCCAGACAAAATTACCCATCAAAAACCTGACCTGGATTGTCTTGCTGTAGTTAAGCAAAACAATTAGATTTCCTCCCTGCCCCCAGCCTGGGATTAGACATTAAAGCAGAGTTCCGGCCACAGGGGTGAAATTTAGCTAAAAATACCCCTGGGACAGTCAGGGCTAGTACATTCCACAATGGATAGCCTCTGTACTGTCCCGGGTCGCACTTACCTTTTAGAAGAAATACTTACCTTGAAAATTTCTTCTCCAGCGCTGCCATCCCGGATGTGGGCAGCTGAAGCCAGCGCGATCCTCTTCTGCGTCCTCTTCCATGTCCTCTTCTCTCAGAATGCGCCTGCACCGGCCCCACTCGTCACTTCTGGGGCAGGCACGTCATCCCTCCACAGCTTCTGGGCATGCCCAGAAGCTGTTTAGCAGGGAATGAGGCGCCGCACCGGAAGTGACGAGCGGGGCCGGTGCAGGCGCATTGATTCCTGGGAGTGATGACGTTCAGCTCCCAGGAATCAATGCAAAGAGGAAGTGACGGCGCAGGCCGCGGCCACAGAGGGAGGAAGTGGAAGAAAGGTGAGTATATTTTTCTTCAATAACAAGGTAAGTAAACAAAAAAAAAAAATCATAACTATCCATTTCTTTTTCAGGTGACCAAGAGCAAACGGATGGCCCAAAATCGATTATGTCGATTTTGTGGCCGGAACTCCGCTTTAAAGGAGCAGCAAAATATGATAGGGTTGTCTCTGCTCTCTCCTCTTGTTGGTATGTTTCTTTTATTTATAGGTGAATGCAGTACATGTTAATTGTAGGTAAATGCACTGATCACCATAGAACCCCCTCAGCCTCCACTGCCACTTATATACCCCTCTATCACCCACTGCCACCATTTTGTTTCCATTGTTCTCTCAAAGCCATTTTCCCCTCAAACTGTTACCAAAACCAGCCATTTACACTCCTGCTAGCTCTTGATGATGTGCATTTCCCTTTCCACTGACACTGATGGACAAAAAACAGCACCTGGTAGAAACCGAGGAGGAGATGTCAGTGCCGGTGAGGGACCCTGTGGGCTTCTGACTGTTGAAGCAAAAGTAAGTATCACTGAATTAAAGCGGAGTTCCACCCAAAAGTGGAACTTCCGCTCTTTTGTTTCCTCCCCCTCCGGTGCCACATTTGGCACCTTTCAGGGGGGAGGGGGGAACGGGTACCTGTTTTTGAAAGGTACCCTTCCCCACTTCCGGGATACGGTGCCGTCCCTTGGAAGTTGGCCCCCTCCTCCACCGCCGAGCCAATAGGAATGCACAGCATGCTTTGCGTATGCGCAGTAGGGACCTGTCCGTGAAGCCACAAGGCTTTACTGCCGGGTTCCCTTACCGGCAATGGTGGCGGCAGCACCCGACAGCCGATGGAAACATTGGCTGTGATGCCGACATCGCTGGACTCCAGGACAGGTAAATGTCCTAATATTAGAAGTCAGCAGCTACAGTATGTGCACAGTGTATGTAGCTGCTGACCTTTAATTTTTGGAGGGGGAGGCGGAACTCCGCTTTAAGTTCAGCTTTACCAGTTGATTATTGATATGTAGTTGCCAACAATTTCAATCATGTTCTTCTGTAAGGTAGGCAAAACTTTGCTCTCTAATCTTTTTTCAGTTTTATTAATGATCTTTTTAGCTTTATGTGTTCAAGAATGTCACTCAGCACACTAACTAAGGGGTATTTGTGGGTACATGAAATGTGGACTCTTTAAAGTATATACAAAAGGGAAGCATACCCCCCCCCCCCCCAAAGCTATGCTCAATATTCAATGCAATGCATCCATGCCCATTTTTCCCCACGGCACATGTAGCATGTCTTTTTCACCCAGAGATATCCCTATATCACAAGTTCCAACGTTGGGAGGTATGGAATTCTGATATTTTTACTAGTTGCTGTACTTTTCTTTTTTTTTTTTTTTAAACAAGACTCCGGGCATTAAGTTGAAGTTAAGATGCACACTGGATGTTTTTACAGCTGCGTCTAGGGGCATCTGGTGTTTTTTCTTCCTGCCTCTAAATGCCCCCCCCCCTCCATGTTAGCCTATCTGTCCATGCACATGTAGGCTTTTAGCAGCATTTAGTGGCAGGAGCTTTAAAAGGCTTTTGGAAGCAGGAGAAAAAACCCTCTGCCAGTGCGTCCAGGAGCAGCCGAGTTTGGGCAGACTGGTTGTTTTGTGGGATTAGGGAGACTTTAGAGGAATTATTTTAGCCAAAAGGTATTAAAAAGTAAACAAAAGGACCTTAAAGATAGCATTTTCAGAAACATTCCCTGTGCTATGAACTACACCAGAGAGGCAGCAGGTGCTTAGGGAGCTAACCAAGTGGCTGAGAAAGTGGTGTAATACTTTTCAGTCAGCTATTGGCTCTACTGTAGGGACAAACTGTAGGGACAGAGGATCTAAATGGGGAAGGTGCAGATATGTTGAGAGAGATCTGGGGGGGAGGGATAATAAAATAGAATATGGTATAAAGGGCAAGGGTCAAAAAGGGCACTAGATATAGAGTTGGGTGGAATGGGGTGGAGGTGGAGTTTAAACTAGATGGCAGGAAAATAGCATTATCTGAGTCCAATACAAAAAGTGTTGCAGATTAATATTTTAATTAAAAAAGGAACAGTAACACAATACTAAGTACTAGAACCAACGTAAAAGGTATATAGAAAACAGATTTCAGATTCAGACATTTTCAATAATTCAAATAGAAGGGCTAAGAGTGGGTTCACATTGCAGCGACCCGACTTGCCGGGGCGACCTGAGAGGACGCGGTGCGCAGCTCGCACTGCGACCTCGGAGCGGCCGGCACGGACTTCATATCATTGAAGTCAATGCAGGTCGCTCCAGGTCGCCCCAAAGAAGCTCAGGACCCTTTTTCTAAGTCGGAGCGACTTGTGTCGCTCCTATTAGAACGGGTCCTGTGCTAATCTATGGCAGGCGACTTGTCAGGCGACCAGGTCGCCTGACAAGTCGCCCCAGTGTGAACCGGCTCTAAAACTTCTGTTATCCCAAAGACCATATATAGAATTATCGAAGTCCAAGTTTGCTATACTTCAAATTTATTTATAAAAAAAGAAACAAATATAGCACGACCCCCACAGGGGTTGCTGAGTGTGTTCAAATTCTCCTCACTTCCTGGACCCTGAGTCCCTTCCAACCCGGGTTCTGACATAGTGATTAAATAGACGACAACAATGTTTCAATAATAAAAGATCAGTTTTACCATCTTATTCAAGAAATTAAACAATTGTGAGTTCAACACAACAGGAAAATATAGATAAAGAGAATCAAGCTGAGATTCTGAGTCTTTAAAGCCCCAATGTCATAAAGGGGATGCAAGACTCATAATCCTAAGTTTTTAAAAAGATAAACAAATGTAAATGTATTACAGCTTTGGATATAATAATTTATTAATTGCTACTTCAATAGATCATTACTCCATTAATGGTGTGAGAGTGGCCAAACCGGTATGAACAAATATCCTTAAGCTATTGAAGAACAAAGTAATCAGTGTAAATTAGCTCAGCTGCTTTAATAATATATTGAAATACAATCTGATAGAGTGCAGTCTGTCACCTGTAGGGGGCCCCCTTTCTATGGATTATATGAGTCTCCTCCTGGGCAAGGCCTTGCTAATCTTTGACGGCAGTGAAGCTCTCAATCATTCCATGAATGATATTTGTAATCCAAAATGAGAAAGGGAAATATTTGTAATCCAAAAGAAAAGAAATATTGATATCCCGGCTCTGTCTAAGATGTATACAGTCTAGGGGTTTGTATGTATACAGTTGAAGCCTTCTTGGTTTACCACGCACCAATACAGAACTACAGTGTCTTATGGCAACCGCTCTATCACAGTGAAACTCCCTTTGTATCTGTACTGCGCCACAGGCCTTTCTTTGCTCTGTATCTGTGAGTTACAGTGTCTGCTGTAATCAGATATCTCTTACCCGATCCACTGGTGTCCTTGCTCAGCAGTCCTCCACAATAGGCCGGTTACTCCGCGGTAACCCCTCACCACCTCTCTCCGGTGTCACTGCTCTCAGTCCATCACCTTCCTCTGTGACATCTGACACCTCTGCAAGGTGTCTTCCGCTAGGCCCGTGGCCTCTCTCTCTCCTGCACACCGCAGCAGCTCTACCTCCTCCTTCCGCACAGCACGCTGACCCCGAGGAAAGAGAGGGAACCGTTGGTCCTGCCCCTAATTTATAAACTCTCCCATCAGTCCCTGCACAACCCACAGCTCCCTGGGAGTAAAGTCCAATCCAGTGTGCCGTCCACAATCTTCACCCTCTTCGGGACTACATTTCCCACAATCCAACACACCAGTCTCTTAACAGAAGCCCAGATATTAAAGGGATAGTGCATCAGCCTTAATCACTCCAGAATTGATTTCTTCACTTGGCTACACAAAGTAAATACAAAATGTTCCATTCCAGCAACAGTTTTTGGGTAAAGTTACAGAACGCCCTTCATCGAGCAGAAACAAACAAATAAGCATTGGACCATTTTGGCTCCATGCACACACCTAAGCGTATTGCAGCGATAGCTGCTACAGCACATTTTTTTTTAGCTTTTTTAAAAATACTTTGTGCCACTTTTGAATGGGCCTCCCTCCGCTTCAAAAACACTCCAAAGCAGCTCCTGTACCAAATGTTTGCACATAGCCAGGAGTGTTTGGCGTTGTGATTTTTGCCGCAATTTTAGTGCGTTTTTTCGCTCGACAATCGCTGCACAATTGCACCACATTTGGGGGTGCATTTAAGAAATAATGACAATGCAAATGCAGGCCATGTTTTGCCACTATTCTGGAATCATGGGCAAAATCATACAATTTCACCCGCAATTCCAGTACGCTCAGGTGTGAATGGAGCTTTAAGGTTCATAACCTCAAAAACAACACAATGTTGTTATGACTTAAAAAAAAATGTTGCTTATCTTTTTATTATTCAAAAAAAGTTAACATATTCAACATACATAAAATACCCATCAAATGCCCATCACATCTCATATATTAAGATACAAATCCTCTGTTTACCCACTGCCATCTTTAAATTTTATTTATACGGTGTAGCCATCTTATGTGTAGAGCATTTACATTTTGAGAGTGGTTCATTTATTTTAAGCTTCTACAGGAACCAAGAGGCATAGATTATTTTATATATGCACCAAATAGCTCAGGGTTCCCTGCGTTTCTGGACGCAACAGTCATTTTATTGCTATGGCCATGGTTACCTCCTTTTTTAATGATTTGATTGTCCTTATTTAGGCCCCGAGCACACCTATACATGTGCATTATAGCATGTTTTTAATGTGTGTTTCTTTGCTCACTTTTACGTGTAAATGCTTGCCAATGCTGACCTGTTTTTAAAGGTGCCTGGTTCAGGGCTGTTTTCCTTCAGAGATTGGCGACTCACTGGCCCTGTACACATATGCAACAAAATTACCTCCTGATATGATCTTGGTTATGATTAGACATGTGCAGTTTGTTTAGTTCTGAATAAATATTCAGACTCGTTTTTCATTATTTGGAGATTCGGATATGTCCGAACATCCAAATTACAGTATAAACAACGTTTACCAAATGCTCCGAATAATTAAATGAAATCTGTCTAAATTTCCAAAATTGGAATTGAAATTTGAATCAAATTTTACTTCGAATTCCATTTAGATTTGAACTGTAAACATTTTTCTGAAATGTGTGCTATTAGAGTACCATTTCGAAAAATGACTGTTTTTTTTTTAAGCCGAAGATGATTTAACGAGTCATTGTATTAATTTGATGAAGATTTTTCTTTTGTTTGTTCACTTTGCCGCATTCGAATAAAAAAAAAAAAAATCTAACATTTTCAATTCAATAGATTCTAAATTTATCGATTTGAACATTTCAGATTGAAAAAATTGGTAAGTTCAAAGAAAATTTGAAAAAGACATAAAACAAATACGGAATATGGATCCCGAATATGAATTAAACAAATCAACCAAATTTAATTAAACTAAATAACTAGATTAACTAAGCAAATGTTTTCGTCATGCACATGTCTAGTTAGCTTCAGACCTTGCACCTTCTGAAACAAGTGAGCAATTGCAGCTCCCATATTACTCTTCCTACAGGTTCAGGTTCTTTTCAAATAAAAGCAGTATGGACTGATGATGGTATAAATTGAAACCAGTCAGATGTAATTCTGTCATCATATTTTGTATGTTCTGCTTGCCTGGCCTGGAAATGCACACAATCCAAAAAATAGGTTTTAGAGGGAATTATCTTTAACAACAAAACACAGAGCCTTAAAATGACAGATATTATTCCATGGAGTATAATTTCTGTTGAAAAGGTTTTGACATTTATAATTGCACATAAAGAAATGGAGATGATGAAGGAAACACATACCCAAAATGATTAACGTAAAAGCTTTCTCCACATATGCTAATTGTAGCATTTAGGAGGCAATTTGTGTTATTGGGCAAAGAGCAGCATTATTTTGAATGGTTCAAGGAAGGAACACTATCACTCTTTTTGTGAGTGTGATAAATAAGCTCTACACTAACAGTTCATGCTGCAGCTTCTCCTCTTTGTTCATATCCATACAGGCTCATGCTTTAGAGGGGTCACCATAGCTTCTACCTAGGGCAACATTCCAGGGGACAGCAAAGTGGCCCTTGTTATATATTCACTGTGCACTTTTTTCTCATGTGAAATCATTAAAAATAAAAGATTAGTACATAAAGAATATGCTTATTCTATAAATCTTTTGGGAACCAATAGTGTGGCCATATAAATCTGTAGCAATAAGGAGTGTGCAGGCAGGTGCCCGCTGAATGCTTCTTTTTTATGCTTGCATGTGCTAGTATTATTGATGTATTATAATATTTTGTGCTGATGAGGCAGGGGTCAGGTTGTACCAGTGGTGTATTTAGGTTTTGTGCTGCCCTAGGCCTGACTAAACTTGTGCACCCCCTAATTTAAATATGAACCACCTCATCCTGTAAAGGCCACACCCCTTCCTGTTTATGACCCACCCTGTCATCTATAAACCACAGATCACAACCAGTCTATCAGTGCCCATCAATCCAGTCTCATCAGTTCCAATAAGTTCAGCCTCATCAGTGCCAATCAGTGCAGCCTTATTGCTGCCCATTAGTGCAGCCTCGTCAGTGCAGCATATCAGTGCGGCCTCATCAGTACAGCCCGATCAGTGGCAATCAGTGCAGCCTATCAGTGCATCATATCAGTGCCCATCAGTGTAGCCATTAATGAAGCCTATTAGTGCCCATCAGTACCGGCAGGTAGCAGTGTGACCGCTTTATGGGGGTGCTAGACTGATTTGCCCCATAGGACTGGCACTATACTAAAAGTGTAATGCAAGCCGGTGGGGACCCTTCTTGTGTGGGAGCCAGGAGAAGGTTTTTTTTCCATGCAGAGTGCAGCTTTTTTGCTGCCCCCCTGCAAAGTGCTGCCCTAGGCCTGGGCCTTGTTGGCCAAGATACAGCACTGGGTTGTATATGACTTGCCTTTTCTGCAGATGTATCGTATCATGTTTTTTGGTATATGCATATATATATATATATATATATATATATATATATATATATATATATATATATATATATATACACAGAGAACTGTCCTCAAAGGTGTTCTGGCATGGAAGAAGATCAGTGAGAACCAAGTGCTTTGAAGTAACTCTTTTTCTCCTTTACTGTGTTCCCTTCAATGGGCCCATCTTCATAAAATCCATGTGTCATGTTTATTAACCATTTTCTATCTCAGGTATGGGTCACGCCAGTTCCCTATGCAACTATATTGTAAACTGATAGGAACAGTGTCCTAACTTATCTACCTCTAAAGAAATCACACAGCCAAATGTATGTTATCCATTGCATATATATATATATATATATATATATATATATATATATATATATATAGATAAAGAGGGAGAGAGAGAGAAGATGTCTTGAAAAACTATGCGAAGTGTTCATGTAAACTTTACAAGTCTGGAAGTAAGGAGAAATGTGTTAAAGGATAGATTAATGTCTAACCTTGGATTATCACAAGAACATGAACAGTAAATGGGAGACAGAGCCATTGAACCCTCTGGGTTAAGAGCCTTGAGCTTTTGCAGAAACAGTGTGACAGATTAACCCTTGTAGTTAAGCACACCAGAGTGCGCAGCTCTTGCAACCTTCTGGGTTGGGACACTTGCATACAAGAAAAAGCCAGCTGGTGATGGAAGTGGGTGACTATGGCAGGATTTGGCTTCCCAGATGATGGTGGGAGGACTGGTGTTTTATGTGTTCCTCACCTTGCGACTCTATCTCAGTTTGGAGACTGCTGGCCTCTAAGTATGGCCTGTAAGTCAAAAAGTGAAGCTTATTACAAGTGTACATGATGTGGCCTCAAGGGAAGACACGATTAATTCATGAAGAGTGGGTCGTCTTCAGCACTCCTATTTAAATTATATGCAATATTGTGAGTGAGAAAACAAGGTTATAGTATCCCTGGGCTTTCTGCTAAAAGAAGTTACTGTTCAGAAAGTACCGTGGTGTGGAGTTCTATTTAAACAAAAGCTTGTATGTGTAGCACCAACCGCTAGGGGGTGACAAGCACTGTCAACAACAAGAGCAAGTGGCACAGCGTTGAACTTAGCACATATATACACATAATATAAAATGCATACATAGATATGTTACTACAGTGGTGTGTAAAGATGTACTCAATGCCCCTTTTAAAAGACTCTTTGTCAGACCATTTATTTTAATAAAAATCCTGCCATAAAATTTGATCTATATCTAATATATTTTAGACATGTTATTTACCCATAAAAACTTCTCTTTCATAGCTATCAAAAAGCTAGCAGTGGCTTCAGGGGAGAGGATGGAGCGCTGACAGCAAATGAGCCATAGGAAGCCTAAAGGTGATGTCACTGCTTCCAGGCATTACAGCCATTGTCAAGAGCTCTCTCCTTTCCCCTGCAGCTGGTGCTGGTTGACAAAGGGGAGGTCATGTGATCAGACTGGAGACGCCTGAAAATAGAGGGCAGGGAGCAGCTTTAGGAATAGTTAGGTACTGTATATTCCAGAATACTACTTTAAGTGCATCGTCTAACTTTACCCCTCAGATATCCTGTCAGTGGTACAATGTGAAAGAATCAGTTTATCCCTTGACTCACTATGTTCACTATTTGCCATAGTAATATGACTTTTGTATCATGATATAGAGCACAGGGGCTGACTGGCAACTTTCGGCCCAGGGGGCAAGTACAAACCAGAGGCCCATTGTGCAGCGACTCGGCCCCCCTCCCAATCTGCCTCTTCCTGGCCTCCTGCTGACCCCCATTCCAAGCTGAAACCATGCTACAGGTACTCTCTACTCACTGGCTGAATCCGGGTTCACGACCTGGCCAGCAGGGGGGCGGTTGGGGGGAGCTGGGACAGCTCAGTTGGGGCTGGCCAGGGGAGGAGAGTCTCAAGTGGGACATGGACCTGGCCTCTGCTCAGACACAGTTTATGCTGGGGAGGGGGGGAGGCTTGCGCCCTGTCCTTGTCTTCATCCCACACTCAATAGGTCAGTGGCAGAGACTTTTTTACAGGACACCAGGAATCCTTTAAGCATGTCTGTGGCAGAAGCAGTGCAGCCTTTTTACAGGACATCAGAGCAGCCCAGGGGGCAATTGCCCCCCTGCCCCCTGGCCCAGTCCTCCCCTGATAGAGCAGCAAGGAAAGTCAGGAACAAATAGCTTTCCTTCATGTTCTTTTTGGGCTCTGCTAAAAGCAAGATTGAGCAGTAAGAAAGGTGCCTGTTCTGTTTCAAATGTTAATATAGGCAATGACATACCCCATAGACCCAGCGTGGCCAATTGCTGATTTGGCATAATCAAAAGGCAGCTAAACTTTTTATTAAGACACAGAAGATAAATTCAAAGTGGTTTTAATTCAGATAATTCAGTACAGTATAAAGGATGCTTTTTCCAGTCGTTTAAAATACAAGAGGATACTGACTTTCCTGCCCCTGCTTTGAAAGTGAAACTAAAAACTGAGCAACAGAGAAGGACAGAGAGTGTTTAGGTAAAGACTGTACCATCTAGCATCAAAAAACAGAAGAAGGGAACAGATAAACCAGTTTATAATACCAAATATAATAAATAAACCAAATGTCAGGATGCTGCTGCAGCACAGTGCATCAATGTGATTGATTAGGATGTATATCTTGAACATCCCCCTTTCATAGCTTTTGGGTAGAACGGGAGGTGGTATTTTATTGCAGATGTTCTTCCCTCTGATTGGGGGATGTGTTGGATGAGACCTGACTACCTGATCTGTGAACCGTGGTCTCAAGGTTGGGGTCAGTAGGATTACCCACTTGCAAGACAGAATTTGCTGAGAGAGTGTAGCTGTTGAACATGGAATATCTATTTCCCCCTTTTCCGCTGTTAAACAGAGTATCTACCACGCTATGAAGTTATACAGCCACTTTCCCCTGCAACTATATATCTACCTAAGAACCCTTCATCTCATGATAGAATAAATATGTCTACTAGTCAGAGATGCATGGTGACTCTCTGAACTTGAACCTGATGTGGGACCAAAAACTTAGGTGAAGTACAGGCACTGCTAAGTCATATAGCTGATGCCTTACTGACAGGAAACCCGTAGCAATCAATTTGGGGAGAAAATAATGTAGAAGGAGCATGGTATGGTTGCATGGCAGGCTGTAGAGATCTTCATGCTGTACACTGTATATACATAACTTGCATTGAAGCTAAAAAAACATCCCATTTCCTCCATCCCATTGAGGCTGTCACGCACCTGATGGTAGAGCCTGACGTGCAGAGAAAGAGAAAGGCCTCTCCTAAAGGTCCGGCTCAGGGACCACTAGTAGTGAGACAGTGGCCACTGGAGCGTGGTGAGGTATGAGTGCCTGTAGAGTGTCCAGCAGACCGTGGGATGAAAAGCAGGTGCTTGTCAGGAACAGATCAGATGGCCAACACAGCGGATGGAAGCAGGAACAGCAGTTAGCTTTCAAGCAAGGTCAGGATGAGCCAGGGCAATCACAGGAATCATATATAAGAAAGGGAATAGGGAAAACAGAAAGAGCTGCAGATCAGACAGCAAAGAACTAGTGCAGTTGCTGCACTTACACTGACCACTTGTCACCAGTATCAATGGCGAATGAGCACAAGCCTCAGAGCTTCAGTTGCACTATGGCCAGCATGTCCCAGATATTGCCCCCTGCTTTCAGGCAACCTCTGGATGCCCAATTGGCTTTCTTTCTGCAGGTGAATCCGGACGAAGGCATGAATAAGCTCTTTGGCATGGATATTATTATTATTATTATACAGGATTTATATATCGCCAACAGTTTGCGCAGCGCTTAACAAAATGAAGGCAGACATTACAGTTACACTACAATTTGGATATTTTGTTCAGGTTCCCAGGAGTTCTCTTCCGGACTGTACCCCTTCCATTTAATTCAATATTGCAGCTGGTCCCTTCTTTTCCTACAGTCCACTATAGCTTCAACCTCATATTCCTCATCTTCATTAACATTCACAGGCTCAGGTGGGCCAGACCCCCTATCTGAAGAGGGATCTGGTATGGCAGGTTTCAAAAGCGAGACTTGAAACACTGGATGGATTTTAAGTGAGTCTGGTAAGGACAATTAATTTGGCACCTCCTTAGGCTTCCTTTTTACTGGGAACGGTCCCACAAACTTAGGTGCGAGCTTCTTTCACTGGCACACCAATCTAACATTTGCTGTCAACAGCCATACTATATCGTTCGGTTGGAGGATCAGTTCACCCCCTTCTATTTTTGTCAAAGACCCTCTTGTTATCTACCTGTGCCGTGGTCACTGCTTCTTGCAGCAATTTAATATTGCAGTTGAGGAAATCCACAGTGCTCTGGACAGCTGGAACCATGGGTTCTGGAGTGACCTGTAGCAGTAGTAACTAGCTTTATTATAGGCAAATACTGCCAATGGTAGTAGCGATACCCAATCATCCTGGAATTTTTAATTGCGGGGACTCCATCAAGTCTCAGGATCTCTTTAACGAAAACCTGAGCATTCTCCATAGCAGAAGGCGTATCCTTCAGAGGCAAGAAATGGGCCTACTACTATGGATATAGCTGTGCACCCTTCTGATGGAGGAAGCTCCACTATGAAGTCCATAAATATCATCCTCCATGGCCTTTCAGGAACTGGTACTGGTCTAAGTAGACCCCAAGCTCTGCTTCTAGCGCTCTTAATTCGGGTACAAATGGCACATTAATTCACATACTCCTTACAATTCTTTTCTAAGTCTGGTCACCAGAACATGTGTTGCAGTAGATCAAGCGTCTTGTGGATTCCGAAGTGGCCTGCCAAGGGATGATCATGACAAAGTCATAAAACAGTTTCTTAAATACTTTCTGGCACAAACACTTTATCTTCCATCCATAGTAATCCTTCACTAGGCACCAATGTGACCCCAGGGGGACAAGGAATGCCTACAGAAGCCTGCTTCATTCAGGAAAGAAGATCAGTTTGTAAAAGTAAAAATTTACCTGCAGACAAGATAGTATCTGGCACAGGTGGTTCCTTTAGGTCATTGAACATGCTGGAAAGTGCATCTGGCTGGACGTTCTTTGAACCAGGCCAGTAGGTGATGTGGACTATGAATCTCAAAAAGAACAAAGCCCATCGCGCTTGATGTGGCTTCAGACGTTTGGCAATCCTCAGATATTCAAGATTCTTGTGGTCGGTGTAGATTAGCATGGAATGTGCTGCCTCTCCTAGTAGATACCTCCATTCTACAAGAGCAGCTTTAATGGCGAAAAGCTCCTGACCCCCCCCCCCCCCATTCCTCTTAGCTGGATAAGCTTGCATGAGAAGAAGGCTACCCGAATGCTTGAGACCCTGGCGTTCAGAAAAAACTGCCCCTACTGTAGTTTCTGATGTATCCACTTCTAGTATGTAAGGCAAAACAGGGTCTGGATGATTCAGAATAGGGAAAAGCCTCTTCAAAAGTTACAAAGGCAGCCTGTGCCTCGGGGATCAAGCGAAATCAGATATTCTGTTTAGTCAACTGTGTAATAGGGGAGATGATAGCGGAGAATTCCTTAATAAATCTCTGATAAAAGTTTGCAAACCCCACAAAACATTGCCCCCCTTTTTGTCTGTGGGTGTAGGCCAGTCCAAGATAACAGATACCTTTTGTAGGTCCATATTAATCCCCTCTGTGGGAATCACCAAGCCCAGGAATTGGATGTTCTGCCTGCTCAAATTCACATTTTTTTGGCTTCACGCACAGTCCATGTCCAGGTGGCAGAGAACATTCTTGACATGCCCTCGGCGCAGGTCAAGGGACACAGAAAAGATTAAGATATTGTCCAAGTATGATTACAAAAATGTTCAGGAAGACTCTGCAAATGTTGTTAATGAAGTGCTGGAAGGTGGCAAGGGCATTGCAGATTCCAAAAAGCATTACCAGATACTGGAAATGGCCAAATCTGGTGCAGAAAGCAGTCTTCTATTGATCCCCTTCGCAAATACAGACCAAATTGTAGGCCCCATGCAGATCCAGCTCTGTGAATATGGCTGTAGACCTTAATCCTTGAAACAGTTCAGATACATTAAAAAGGGGGTAACAGTTCTTTACAGTGATCTTGGTTACCCTTGGTAATCAATGCAGGGCCGAAAGAGAGTTGTCCTTCTCCACAAAGAAGATTCCTGCCTCTGCTAGAGAAGTGGAGGAATGGATGAAACCTTTGTTTTTAGACTTTCGTCTACATAATCTATAAGAGCCTCAAGTTCTCATTCTGACAGTGGAAAAATTTGCCAAAAGGAATCTTGGCCCCTGGAAGAAGTTCAATTAGGCAATAATGGGGTCAGTGAGGGGGAAGAGTTTACTGAATATGTCCACATATTTCTGATATGACTCAGACACTATCGGGCGTATTTCAATATCAGAGTCCATATTCAACAAAGTCATTGGGGAGTGTGAGAACTAGTATCAAAGGTAGAGCGTTTAAGGACACTGCCACTCGCTTTTCTTCTATTTAAGGGATTGTCTTGCCCATTTTTATTCAAAGAAAGTTCAGAAAAACACAAACATAGGTTTCCCTCACAGGGGTTTTCAACATTTCCTCTCCTTCAACATAAACAACCTTCAGGCTTATACTTGCAGCACTGCCTCTCTGGCCTTACAATCCAGGCCCTTGTCTGTCTTCTGCAGACTGTTCACTGACCAACTTGGTACACACAGCTAGCAGCCTCTAGCTTCACTGGCTCCCATGTGGAGCACTCCTGACTTCTGAGCCAGACGTCCTGTATGCCAGGGTGGAGCCCAGACCCATGGTCAGGTCACTTTAAAAGCCCATCACACACCTGACCAATTAGTATACTGGCTGTTCTGAATATCATGAAGAGGAAACTGAAAAGCCAGTGTCCTCTGTCACCTGACTCCTCCCACGCGTATCATCACAAACATGTGACTTCCTCAGGGAGTAATGTAGGTAATGTAATGTAAGTGGAAATTATGCAATAAATGTGAAACCTTTGTATATTACACAATGGGAGTGTATATTTTATACTGAGGGGACATGGAGGAAAGGAAGTCCAAACAAAGCCAGCTCATTGAGAAAAGAGGAGAGTGGAAGAAGATGGTGAAAGGTGGTGGGATCCACTGCACAATTGTAACAACTGAAATCCAAGGGTGAAGGTGGAAAAACTGTGGGATATGAGAAGCACATTTAAAGGGAAACATATTTGAAAGAAGAAAAGCACTACTAATTGAACTATAGTCATTTAGGACTGTCACATTTGTTTTATTTTATTTTATACAAGAACGTCTTTCACTGAATATTGATAGCAGTTTTGTGGTTTAAAGGTAAGGTTTTGGTTTAAAAACATTAATTGGAATGCACACAGATGGGCGCAGCCAACATTTTTTATTTGATTTTGTATGCAGTTGAGGGAACACAATTGTTTGGTTGCAGCCATCAGACACAAGTTAGAAGTAAGGGACACATTAGGTTAGGGAGTGTGGGATAATACACACCTGTTTTGGTTACCTCTTCATGTCACAAGCTCCCTGGAGCCCCTCAACCCGCCTGGTTGGGAATTCTGGGTCAAAATCACTTTCTATACCCTGGCAGGACAATGCTCTGCCACAGGAGGTTGTGTGTCCTGGCAGACAATGATTCTGACAGTAGATGGATTGAAACTTGATATTGCCTGGAAATCCAATTGATCTGCAGCCAGGGTAGGCCCAGGATAACCAGAAACAAAGGAGAAAAGATAGCATAAAGACTCAACAGTTCTTTTTGGTTAGCAAGGGTAGCCACAGGTAATGGGGATGCTTCCTGAGTCACCAGTCTTGATTTGATACAGGAACCATCTGCCAGGAACATTGAAAGTCCTTGTGTGTTTGGCCACAATGAAATGCATGATTGACTAGAGACCCTGGAGAGATAGACAGACACTTACGCAGCTTTGAGGGACTTGGGAACTTTAGGCATCATCCACAAAGGACAAGACTGCTGAGTAGATCTTTTCAACCTGCATTCACAGAGCTGGCGGTCAATCTGGATGGTGAAGGAGATCAGAGCCTCCAGGGTGTTTGGTACTCCCACCCGAGCAAGTTCATCTTTTAAGGCCCCAGAAAGGCCAAGGTGAAATCAATATCGCAAAGTGTGTCCGCGGTCCAGCATCTGCTGTCAGTGACATAGTCCTCAAGGGCTCTGTGGCCTTGCTGGAGCGCATGAAGGGCAGACTCTACAGTAGCAGTTTATTGTGGGTAATCGTATAACTGAGCAATGCTTTGAAGAAGGATGACGTGTATAGCTGTGTATTTTTTTTCTCAGAGTAGCCAGTGGGCCCAGGTCTGGGGTTTACCTTGGAACAAAGAGATTATATACCACACTTTAGTGGATTCCAGGGAAAAAGTCTATTGTTGTAAGGTGAAGTAGAGCTGACATGCGATGCAAAATGCTCTAAATTTACTCCGATCCCATGAGAACCTCTACAGAGTGGGCACCCTGGGTTCAGGAGGAAGCATCATCACTGTGGGTGTGGAAGCAGGAGGTGGCACCTGTGGCAGGGCCTGCAGATGTGGCCAGGGACTGCACACGTTCTTCCAGCTGAACATATCCCTCTTGCAGAGTCTTAACTGCTTGGATGAGGGCCGCAAGCAGCTGAAAGATCTATATAGATACATAGGAGAGGTTTCTCTTGAGACTAAGACAAGGCTGTCTGATACTTTCACGTACCTGATGTTAGAGCTTGACATTCAGGGGAAGCCCTCTCTTAAAGCTCCAGCTCAGGGACCACTGGTGATGGGACAGTGGCCATGGAGTGTGGTGAGGTATGAGTGCCTTTACAGTGTCCACGTGGATGAAGAGCAGGTGCTTTTCAGGAACAGCGCTGTGCCAGGGGAATCTATTTGTTTTTCTTTTTTTATTTGTATTCAATAAAGTGTTGCTATTGTAGTTATTGATGTCTGTGTGGTTGTTTTGTTACAATTTTTTTAATTAATTTGTATTGTGAATAGAAACAACGAGTGTGGAAAGACGTATTGCAGTGAAACAAAAAATGTGCTATATAAAATTATTTTAAAAGGTTTTAAAATAAAATCCTATCATGTAAATTTATTAAATATTTAAAGTGCTTTTGTGCAAAACATGTGTACTCATATATGCATCCACATTTGATTCAAAAATTTGCAATCAACAAACATACATCAAAAAAAAAAAATAATCAAAAAAAGGAACAAAAACAAAAGTCCCAAAAATATTTTAGCAATATCGGTGATTCATAACTCAAAGTTCAAGATTTATCAAACAAAAGTCTCTTCAAACTTTCTTTTTAACGATCCCTTTGTGCTTACATATGTGATCCAGGTAACAGGATACATAGTCAAACAAGTGAGGTCAGCAACTGACAGTCAGGTACAGGCATGGACAGCAGGCAGGAGAATGGTTGGGATATAAGCAGAGGTTAGTAACATTGGAGCAGCCAAATGAGCATGATATAAGCAGAATCCAAAGGCAGGCCAAGATTAGGGCAGGTAGCGTTCAAACAAGGTCAGGATGAGCTGGGTTAATCACAGGAATCAATGACAGGAAATTAAGGAACATTAGAAGAGCTGCAGAGCAGACAGCAACCAACTAGTCCAGCTGCTGCACTTATAAAGGCCATTTGGTGCCAGTATCAGTGATAAATGCGCATATATCTGTGCACTGCAAGACGAGCACCCACAAGGCCGCACCTGCGCATTTGTGTGCACCTCAGAACTTCAGTTGCACTATGGCAAGCGTATCCCTGACAGAGGCAATCAAAGCAGCAGCCTCATTTGCCTATCCTGCATCTTGCTCTGTGTACAGGTTTATACACTCTACAAAGATTCAAACTTTTATTTTTTACGATTGCTTGCCTGATTCTGCAAATGTTTGGAAGAACCAAAAAGTGAATTGGTGTTTCCACTGATTTGATCAGCTCCAAGTCTTAGCAATAATCTGGTAATAGAAGAGGGGATTTTGGCATATAATTTATTTCCTGCCCTGTGTTAAAATCACTAAATATGACAATCAATGAACCTATATAATTCACAGCTTCTGGTAATTAGCATAAAATGGAAGTAGGTTATTATGGTAATTCTATATAATAAATCACTTGTGTCGTTCTCATTTTCTTTTGTCTTTTGCATGGACAAGTTGTTGTGTTGAGTATTGCCAAAGGTTGTTAAATACAATTAGCACTTTCCATTTCAATTACATGATTCATCACTACACACATCCCTTTCACTAGATAAAGACTCTTGCTGCATGCAGAAAAGATCTATCTGTGTGTTTAATGTAATTATATTGGGGATAATGAACCCTTAGTGAACATTATAAGGGCATTAGGATTCACCTACGAGTTCACTGATCATATAAATGCATTTAGTTGTAGGGCATGTTCATCTATAAAGAAGGTCACTGAATTTATTGCAGGGAATTCAATATTTCTTTGGTTTAAAAAACACTGCCAATTAGTTGGGCAAGAACAGGGATAGGCAGATTGACAGACTCTAGCGAACACAACCTGTGATGCATACAGACGGACAAGCGAGGATGTAGATAGAGCAGGAGAGGTAGACAAATACTGACAGAGAGCATTAATATAATTGCTTTGCCATATTTCTATGATGGCGTTAAGGTGCATGTAAACCCAAAAACAAAGATCAACTATTTTGCAGCTTATTTCCATTCTTAGATTCAGAGATGCATACAACTTTTTTTAGGGGCTTTTTTCCTTCCAGGCTACACTAACTCTCTCCACTGTATCTATGGAGGGAACCATAGTTGTCACCCAGGCTGAACTTAAAGCGGAGTTCCGGCCTCAAATGCCTTTTTTAACTAAAAATACCCCTATAATACGAATCCATCGCCCTTTACAGAACCGCTATTCTCATACTTACAAGGTGTACAGTATTGGATTTTAGTCAAAATCTTACTTGATGCTGTCTAGGCGCGGCCATCTTAGATGTGGGCATCTGAAGCCGCAGTGTAATCTGCTGTGTCCTTCTTCCTGATTCCAGAGAGTGTTCTGGGAGTTCTTCCTGATTCCAGCCTCCTGGGAGTGATGACAAACAGCTCCCAGGATTCAATGCAAAGGCAGAAGTGATGTCGGTGGCAGTGGCCACAGAGGGGGGAGAAGGAGGGAGTACAATCAAAAATGCCCTGAAAATAAGGTAAGGGACCCCTGAAAAAAATTGGAAATGCCTAATTGTTAATCAGCATAGCGAGCACTCTAGGAATCACTAAATTTGCAAAATAGGCCGGAACTCCACTTTAAACTTCCTCTATTATTCTCTACTACATGGGATGTTAGGGGATTAGTCGTTCACACAAGGAGGATAACATTGTTTGTGCTTAACAGGTACAATATCATCTTCAGATGTTGCCTTGTTCTTTATATTTTTAGAGTGTTCCAGTTAAGATGTTAAATAGCAGGTTCTCAAAAACTTTAATTATAAGGCTATTCATTTTCTTCTAGATTCAAGCATCCAGCTTTTTAGAAAAAAATAAAAGGAAGACGTCAGATCTAGACCCCATTTCACCCAAATATATTTCAAATTCACCATGTTTTGGAACATTACAACCAATATTGACAAGCTTTGCCTCAGAAACCCAAATTTGCGTCATCATGAACAGAAACAAGGTTGTTGAACTGGCCATACGTGCTACGTAGCGCTTTACAACCTCTCTTCAACTATGTAGTCTGCAGACCTACCAAATAATTTATATGTATCCCGGCTGTTAGGTTCTGGTACTACATAGTCATCATTGTATCTAAATGAGATTTTACACATGTGAACTGCTGGCTTTGGAGCATTGTAAGAGTAACATGTTTTGTCTTTGTTTTACTACCAGAAAGGCTTTTCTCCCCACCCAGAATCAATTAAATACATTTTCTTGTGCTCCTCATGTTTCCTGTACTTCTTTCATTTTGGCACAGTTGTATTTAAAATTAATTTGACAGCAAGACAAGCAATTAGGCTAAGCTGACTGATTATTTTAATGCATTAAGTTAATGCACTGTAAGAATATACACTAGTCAGGGACAGGTCACTAAATCTCCATATGTCAGAAACTGTGAATTTATAAGTAGCACTATGCCATACTATGCAAATATTTACCCTCTTGTAGAGGCATTTATTTTTTTACCAATGTTTGTTTGCTGCTTCAATACAAAAAAAAGGGCTTTGTTTTCTAAAAAAATAAACTCTCTGTGATTTTTTTCTTTAAAAAGTGTGCATAGATAAAGGGATATCTATCAAAGCAGAAACCCATGATTTTTTTGTAAAGTGTACCTAAATACAGAAAAAGAAATGCAAAATATTGCAGCTTGCTAGGCCTTAGTAGATATAACAAAAAATACTGCGCTACCCTTTGGGTAAATGTTGAGGACTAGTTAAACGCACTTTAACTAGTCCTCAACATTTACCCAAAGGGTAGCGCAGTATTTTTTGTTATATCTACTTTCCTAGTTAACTATATATTTATAGTATACTTGATTACTTGCAGCTTCCCCAATTTAAATACGTGACCTAGGCGTGAGTAGAATACCTATATAAACTATTGCTAGGCCTTAGATAGCTTTTTTTTCCAAGCAGTTTTTCCCTTCATTTTTACCTGTTAATTCTGCCTGTACCACACTTTCAGACTTAGATTGAAAACACTCATTCACCAAACTGTATCAGGTCAACAGAATCAAAATAGGACTACCAAACCCAGCCCTCCTATTCTACATACTGTAAACATAGAGGGGCATGATTTTGCAGTCCCCAGAGTCAGCACAGACAGAGAGCATGGGAAATAATCCGCTTACAAGATTTCTGGCGAGATCAACAGGTATTTATTTTGAACTTAATAAACAGATATAACAAAATGTTTTCAGTTATAAATTTAAAAGAGCAAAAGGGAGAAAATTTTACATTTTCGTTTTGAAATGTTGATATTCTTTAAGTCATTAAAAAACTAAAATGTTCAGAATGTTTTTTTAAAAAGCAACTCCTGGCAGTGAATAAAGTCAGTGAGCAAACTTTAAATCCTATTGAGCAAATGGTGCAAATAAGCTTAAAGTGGTAGTTCACCATTTCAGAAAAAGTGTATTTACACCCTCATCACCCACTCATTTGAAATTCATGCTCTCCTCCCAGATCAGAGCGATTACCTGTTTAGATACTGACGTTTCAGAATCGTTCTGGTCTGTCTTGGAAGCATAGCACAGACAGAAGGAAGAAGAGTGAGGATTTTATATCCCCAGACCACTGGATTGGCTGCATGAGCATTCAATATACCCAAATTGAATGTAAGGTTAAAATTTGGGGCTGAAAAAACCTTGACTCCATTTACAAAAACTGATACAGCTTTTGGTTAATTTTTTTTTTTTAATGTTTACGTTTATAAAATTATGTTCTGCCTAATGTTTTCACTGATTGCAAAATGTCCTTATTTTACGACTATATTTTAAAATGCAGAGTACTTCCATGATAATGTGGTGGCAGAGCCTGCTATCCTGTGTTTGCAAAGCACGTTGGCTTCAGTGATACTCCCCCATAGGTTATTTTTGCTTTGTCCCCCCTGTGACCACAGATTTTTCTGATTGCACAGTTTAAGGCATCTATAATAAAAAAACATATTTAATATATATATATATATAATATTGTAAGCAAAAAAACTGTATTTACAGTAACTATTTAATCAGCCTCATGTAATCCTATGCACAGCATGGCAGTCTCACTGGGGGAGCAAAGACTGACAGTGTGAGTCAATCCGAACTATTCTGACCTCAATTGGTATGGTAGTGACTAACCCCTTTCTGAGACACAGGGCTTTTTTTCAGCTAGAACTTGGTGGAACTTGGTTCCACCACCTTTTGCTCAGGCCCCCTGATCCCTGCTCATCAATATCACTTGTAAACACAGAGGTCTGGCTAACTATGTTTTCTAAGTGCAGTATGGGGACAAAGAAGATGCTGGTGCCTGGGGTGCAGTGCGAATGCTGACACCCCCACTGTTTGATCTGCCTGCAAGTGAGAGAGGCAAAGCCATTAACAGTGTGAGGAGAGGTACTAGAGAAAAAGAGGGGTAAAAGTGAGATTTGGATGGGGGATGCAGAGCTAAGCAGCTGTGGAAGAAGGCTGAACTCTGCACTCTGTGTGAAGCGCACCCCTGAACTCTGCACTGTATATGAAGCACACTCCCGAACTCTGCACGTAGCACACCACTGAACTCTGCACTCTGTGTGTAACCCCACCAAACTCTGCACTCTGTAAATAATGCACTCCTGTTTTTTGATGCCCCTTTAAGACCCTCCCACTGTTTGTGAAATTTTGACCAGTTTGGGGAGGGGGTTTTGGGGGGTTGTGGTTGAGTTCCTGCACCTTTGTCTGAGAAAAAAAAGCCCTGCTAAGACCTCTATGCCAGACTGGAATATAGCAGAGACAATCACTGTTCTTCGTCAGATAGCTGAACTCACCAAACACTTGAAATCCACAAATGTCTTTATTGCATGCAGAATGCTGTGGCAATACAATAAGATGCTGTAGAGTTGATATGGAAGTGTTTTTGGCAGTCAAAAAGGAGTATTGGCTTTCCTAGCCCCGAAGTGTGTCTTGTAAGGGAGGAAGGCTTACAGAAGTCCACGCAAAGGAAAAGGAAATGACCTCACAAGAAAGGGAAGGAAAATAGAGAAAATGTTTTGCAATATAAAAAATGGTCAAAGAGTGCCTGCATAATAAAAACAATTAACCAGAGAACAACATAGACTATACATATGGATGCAGCTACATTTTCCATATACTGCAAAGGCAGCTCAAGGACCATTTCGCTTTGCCCAATGTCTATAAACTTGCTTACAGGAAGAGACAGGAAACAGTGAGGCTGATCAATATGCTGTTGCTTTTGCATTTAGTCACTAATGTAGTGGAGTTCTGGGACCAGCCTGCATCGCTCAACTGGACTGTGGTCTTCTAAGAGGTGCAAGAAATTACTGTGCTATCTGGCAAGGGTGCCTGGGTCGTAAAAGCTGAGCAAATCTATAAATCTTATATATCATGTAGTAATGTATATATATTTTAGCTATACATTGAGCTACTTTTCAGATGTTTGACATTAAAAAGCAAAGTAAGGGACAACCTATTTTTGCTATAAAGTTTGGCCTGCTTAGAGCCTGAACTTTGTGACATTTACTTCTGAGCCTGCCCACCTACACATAGTTAGGAAAATGGGAGTGAGAAAGGGCATGCTTGCCCTTGTAGAAAAGGCTATGCAGGGGTGCAGTCATATGGGTTGCTAGAACTGTAAGCCTGCCTTCATTATAAAACACATACTGGCTCTCATTTTGAGGCTATGCTTTAGAATTCCATTTTTATTGGCAGAAGGAAAGAAATAGTGGAATTCACTGGAAAGTAAGAAAACCTTCAAATCACACATCCATATCTGCACATGAACCCTATATTTAAACACTCTCTAATAATCTCCCCGGCACATCACACTGACAAGTGATATAATAATAACAGTGTCTTCCCTTCACTGCTACTCTCTTTGTAATTCTATGTTCAGTAACAAGAGATTTCATCTATTCCACTCTACTTGACAGGTTGAAATAGAAATGTGCACATCTCGCTTTACAAGTCTTTAACTGCTTTGGATGTTAACTAAAAAAAAAAAAAAATGAAAAAATAAAACACAATTATTTAAGCCCGTCCAAAGGAAATTCATACCAAAAAATAAATAAAATAGCCAATTATACCACGAATGTATTGAAAACAAAGATAATAGTGCCGCAGGAATTATCATTAAAAGATCATTCCTCTTATTTTAATTGGAGTGCTGCGTATTGCTAATTATATTGATCTACCTTCAAGAACACTTTGACAGTTGATAAGAGGCATTACAAATCTAAAACCTTTGAAATGTAGAACTGTAGAATTTAATTGAAGATAACGACCAATTATTTTTTTTATCAGGACTCCAGCTTGTTCATGATTATTGCTTCAGACAAAATTTGTTTGTACCTCAGCTGTTTTAAATTAGGCCATTATTATTGGATTTTATTTTCATTACAACTGTTCCTATTATAGGCTAAGTCCATACAAAATGTATACTTCTTATGTTGGGTATGAATCAATCATCAGCTTTGTGTATTTATCAAGAACACCATTGGTGAGATTACTCAAGAGCTTTAGCCTTATTTAATGCTATGGACTCCTTATCCTCTCTCCACTATAAAAATTGTTATAAAAAAAATATAAAAAAAAAAAATTGTTAATAAGAAAAAATTAGGTGAAGATAAATTATACTTATTTCTAAGCTATCCAGGTATGGCTAGAAATATGTGTTCTCTTCAATAATGACAGGGGCAGTTAACTAAACACAAGAACATAAAACATGTCTCTCTCCTAACTAGAGATTCCTAATTGCTGCTCTTTAAAACACTGCAAAAGAGCAGTTCCTACCCGTTAGTTAGTTAGTTAGAACTGTCAGTTCTCAACAGTGTTACGTTTTGATGTAGAATTCTCGGCACCAAGATGAGGCACTAACTTAAATGGTCCTAGGTTTCAAATTGTTCCCAACATTAAAGCACCACCTAACACCTAACCCCCCTGTCAGTTGAACTCTTAATATTTAACCTCAATCCTAGAAGATTCCCTTTACTCTCTGACCAGCCTTTCTCTGACACTTAAACTATACCTTGAATGGTATCTAAACCCAAAAACAAAAATGTTCTATATTGCAGGTTACCAGTCCCTAGAGATGCAGTACTTTCCATTTTTAAGGCTTTTTTATTGATTTACCTGTAAACCCTGCCAGTAACACTTTATGTTCTAGGCTTGTAGGGACCTTTTTTGGGCCAGTCTGTCCTTTGGGTTACCAGGTGATTGGCTCATCACTTTAGGCATTTAAGGATAGGAAATAAATAGACAGGTGGTGGAACAAAGGCAGTTGAATTTGGCCAGTGGAGTAAGTGATGAAGGGTTCCTCATTAAAATGGACTAGAAAAAGAGACTGCACAATGCTCATTGAGTACCCTCTTGGGAGAAGATATCCTCCAACATAAAAAAGGGGAGAAAGGCTGGCAGGTGCCCGGGGTGCAGTGCAGATGCTGACAACCCCAGTGGATGATTTCCCTGAAAGTGAAAGAGGCAGAGCCAACTACAGTGTGCGGGGAAGAAATGCACCCCCAAACTCTGCACTCTATTTGTAAACCCCCTGAACTCTGCACTCTGTACATAATGCACTCCTGGTATTTAATGCCTCTTTAGAACCCTCCCACTGTTAGTGAAATTTGACCATGCCCACTATTTGAGCATTTGGAGCATGTGTGTGTGTGTGTGTGGGGGGGGGGGGTGGATGAGTTCCTGTACCTATTTTCTGAAAAAAAGTCCTGCTAAGAAGGAACAACGTTGTCACCTAGGCTGCTCCCCTTATTTGGACTACAATCACCTGCCTCTTTTCTCATCTCCATTACACAGGGGGAAGTTGATTGTAGATGATGGAAGATAGCTGGTAAAGCTATTGTTTGAGATTTCAGTCCAGTGCACAGGAAGTTACAAGGACAAACGTTTTCTAACAGGACCAACAAGTATTTTTCTGTATTTTCAGAAAGTGTAGTTAGCCTGAAAAAAAAAAACGAATGGTAAGCCAAAATAAATTATTTTTTGTTCTTGGGTTCAGATATACTTTTAACCCTTAAAGGGTAGGAAAATGTTGTGGTAAGGTATCTGTTTGTTAAGTAGCCCCATAGAGGTCTATGGGGCCCAACTGTGCAGGCGTTGGACTAGAAGCTGGTGAAGGTAATTGTAGCAATATAGTACTAGATAAATATAGTCATTTTTGGGGGGGGTATTAGACCTACTTAGGGGGGATCAGGGCAAATGGGTACCCTTTAACTCCTAATATTTATTCTGACCCTAACACCCTCTTTTTATTCTTAACACTTAACCTAAACACAAGTGACCTCTTAACTATACATGTGCAATTCGTTTTAGCCCAAATATAA
Organism: Pelophylax lessonae; assembly: GCF_965119305.1. NCBI lineage: Eukaryota > Metazoa > Chordata > Amphibia > Anura > Ranidae > Pelophylax > Pelophylax lessonae. Next base: position 93,081,582 of record NC_138772.1, on the reverse strand, counting down.
ATTTGATTTAGCAGTTTAGTTTTGTTTTTCGAATATTCCTTTTTTAGCGAATTTCAAATTTTCTGAACGATTCGAATTCAGATTGATGGAAAAATCATCGCCTGATTCGACTTCTGATTGAGAAATAGCTGGTTGTTAAGGAGCAGTCCAGAAAGCCGGCCTTCGCTTTCTTAACAACTGATGACTCATCATCGGTTGATAAGGATGCGGTGGCCGGCTTCCCGGCCCACTGCTTAACAACCAGCGAATCTTCACACAGAATTCTAATTGGTCAAAAAATTATCGACCGATACGATATAGAATCATTATGAAAATGTGGAATTTGTTAGAAAATTAATAAACAAAACAAAAGTAAACAAAACTAAACACAACTAAACTAAAAATTAAAAGGAATTCAAAAACAAATTATCGAAGAACAATTTGTAACATAAGGAACCTATACAAAATGAAACAAAACACATTCTGCACATCTTAACTCTAAAACCCCTAATTACTGACCGTAATACCCAAACCAATAACTAACACTAAACAAAGTCCTTGTTCTGCATAAACATCCTGCCCTGTGCAGTACACAGCCATTTCACATCCTACTAGTTTTGTGCCAAAGGACTTGCCTATGGACTTCAGATGTGTACACACACTCACATGCTATCATTTTGAAATTGTTAACTTAAATAAAAATTTGCTGATGAGATGCAATGGTTGATATGGGCCCCTTATATACCACTCAATTTCATAAAATATTGCATATCCAGTTGTATGTGACTGGTGCGAATTTCCATATGTACTGTGCGAGAGAAGTTAACGTAGGCAGTCAACTGCTACTACTATTAATGCTTAAACATGCTTTAACATTGCACTAAATCAAACAGGAAATAGAGGATTGACAGGAGGATGAGAAATAAAGATATTAAAATAATTAAAAAAAGAAAACAAGGACATACAGTATCTCACAAAAGTGAGTACACCCCTCACATTTTTGTAAATATTTTCATATATCTTTTCATGTGACGACACTGAAGAAATTACACTTTGCTACAATGTAAAGTAGTGAGATAACAGTGTACATTTGCTGTCCCCTCAAAATAACTCAACACACAGCCATTAATGTCTAAGCCACTGGCAACAAAAGTGAGTACACCCTTAAGTGACAATGTCCAAATTGGGCCCAAAGTGTCAATATTTTGTGTGCCCACCATTCATTTTCATCACTGCCTTAACCCTGTTGGGCATGGAGTTCACCAAAGCTTCACAGGTTGCCATTGGATTCCTCTTCCACTCCTCCATGACGACATCACAGTGCTGGTGGATGTTAGAGACCTTGCACTCCTCAACCTTCCGTTTGAGGATGCCCCACAGATGCTCAATAGGGTTTAGGTTTGGTGACATGCTTGGCCAGTCAATCACCTTTACCCTCAGCTTCTTTAGCAAGACAGTGGTTGTCTTGAAGGTGTGTTTAAGGCCGTTGTCATGTTGAAATATTGACCTGCAGCCCAGTCTCCGAAGGGAGGGGATCATGCTCTACTTTAGTATTTCACAGTACATGTTGGCGTTCATGGTTCCCTCAATGAACTGTAGCTCCCCAGTGTCGGCAGCACTCATGCAGCCCCAGACCATGACACTCCCACCACCATGCTTGACTGTAGGCAAGACACACTTGTATTTGTACTCCTCACCTGGTTGCCGCCACACACGCTTGACACCATCTGATCCAAATAAGTTTATCTTGGTCTCCTCAGACCACAGGAAATGGTTCCAGTAATCCATGTCCTTAGTCTGCTTGTCTTCAGCAAACTGTTTGCATGCTTTCTTGTTCATCATCTTTCTGGGACGACAGCAATGCAGACCAATTTGATGCAGTGAGTGGCATATGGTCTGAGCACTGACAGGCTGACCACCCACCCCTTCAACCTCTGCAGTAATGCTGGCAGCACTCATATGTCTATTTCCCAAAGACAACCTCTGGATATGACGCTGAGCACGTGCACTCAACTTTTTTGGTCGACCATGGCAAGGCCTATTCTGAGCGGAACCTTTCCTGTTAAACCGATGTATGGTCTTGGCCACTGTGCTGCAGCTCAAATTCAGGGTCTTGGCAATCTTTTTATAGCCTAGGCCATCTTTATGTAGAGCAACAATTCTTTTTTTTCAGATACTCAGAGAGTTCTTTGCCATGAGGTGCCATGTTGAACTTCCAGTGACCAGTATGAGAGAGTGAGAGCGATAACACCAAATTTAACACACCTGCTCCCCATTCACACCTGAGACTTTGCAACACCAACGAGTCAAATGACACTGGCGAGAGAAAATGGCTAATTGGGCCCAATTTGGACATTTTCACTTAGGGGTGTACTCACTTTTGTTTCCAGCAGTTTAGACATTAATGGCTGTGTTTTGAGTTATTTTTAGGGAACAGCAGATTTACACTGTTATACAAGCTGTACACTCACTACTTTACATTGTAGCAAAGTGTAATTTCTTCAGTGTTGTCACATGAAAAGATATAATAAAATATTTACATAAATGTGAGGGGTGTACTCACTTTTGTGAGATACTGTAATTGTTTAAAACCTTGCCCCTCAAACCACTTATAGACAACTCCTACACCACAGGGGCTTGAGCACTGCATCCATGCAAGAGGTTATAACTTTCCCCATTCCCAGAAGCAATCATATTTGCAATGGTTTTGATGGAGTGGTAAAGGAGTATGGTAAAGTTGCGTAAACATGTGTCAGAGGGTGGGCTAGTTTGAATTCTCATTAATCATAAAAAAAAATACGTAATTTAGAGACAATACATAAGAAATAATAGTGCCTAAAACAAAGAGAATTTAATACATTCAAACCCCCACAAATGGTTGTCAGTTGGTAATGAAAGAGCATAAAACAAACCTTGACTGTTGATGCTGTCCTGAGGCCCAAAGGCAACTGCTTTGCATCTTTTTTAAATTTTTTAACCATGCTTACACACTTTTTTTTTCTAAAACAAGACAGAGACTGGTGTATGCTGGTATTTTATTTCCCTGTTGGTCCAGGTGGATGTAAGCTTTACATTTTCTTTATTTTGCTTTCCTTTCCTGTTTGAAAAAATATGCATTGCAGTATAGCTTTGACCCTTTTGATTTATTTATTTATTTTTGTTAGGTCTTTGGGTGGTTTCAGACACTCATTTCCCAGTGTACTGTCATCTCTGAGGTCTATGCAGGTTAAAAATCAGTATAAAGGAGGACTTTTTATGACAGTACTCTAGGGCAAAATACATTGATATATACAGTATATATATATATATATATATATATATATATATATATATATCAATTGTGGGCACTTTTGGCTATGGACACCTGTCAGCATGGGCACTCTGACCGGTCTGCGGCTACACAGCCACATACACAAACTATGATGACCAGAGTTGTATAAAGTACTCGAAACCCATACTTGAGTAAAAGTACAAGAGCTCGATCAAAAAGGGACTTGAGTAGAAGTGGAAGTGCTCGATCAAAAAGTGACTTGAGTAGAATTACTAAAGTATTCAACATTTTTTGTACTTAAGTATTGCAAGTAGTTTTTTTAAAAATGTTGCTACTCAAGTACTGAAAGTAAAAGTACCAGTAGTTTTGAAAAAAAAATTGCTACTCAAGTACTGAAAGTAAAAGTACAAGTACTGTGTTATGTAGTTATTAAAGAAAGAAGTCAAAAGTTTGAACATCATATTGTTTTTTATTATTTCAAATGCAGCTTTTATTTATACATACAGTAGCATTTATTTTCGTATGCGCTGATAATACACATGTTTTGAGCTTCATGAAACCTGCCATCTACTGTTCTGGCAGTGGTCATTTTTATAATAGTAACGAGTAACTATGCAGAACAAAAAAAAAAAATATCGGAGTAGAAGTATTGAAATCATTGAAAAAATGTAGTGAAGTAAAAGTGGAAGTAGGAGAAAAAAATTCTACTCTAGGAAAGTACAGATACCGCCTTTCGGTACTTAAGTACAGTAGTGAAGTAGCTCTACTTAGTTCTATACATCTCTGATGATGACCAATTTTTCTGCTATCAACAACACATCAACTTCAGGGACTTGTTTACTTGCCAAATGTATCCCACCGACCTTCAAATGCCATTATAACAAGATAATCAATGTTATTTGCCTAATTTGTCAGTAGTCATAAACATTGGCTGATTGGTATATATATATATATATATATATATATATATATATATATATATATATATATAACTAAATTATTAGTACATAAATTTACAATTTACATGTAGCAACTCATGTTTAAAATGCTTAATGCATAGCAAAGCACGATAGTTAGCAACATATATAACAACAAGAAAGCCATCACCTCAAGCAAGCTATATAACACATATGCACTCACTGGCCACTTTACCAGGTATGCCTGTTCAATAGACTTGGCAACACAAATTGCTAATCAGCTGAACACGTGGCACCAACTAAAGACATTAAGGCATCTAGACATGGTAAAGATGACTTGCTGAGGTTCAATGCATCATAATGGGGAAGAAAGGAGATTTAAGTGACTTTGAACATGGCATGGTTGTTGGTGCCAGACAGGCTGATCTACTGGGATTTTTGTGTGGACAAAAATTGCCTTGTTGATGTCAGAGGTCATAGGAGAATGGGCAGACCATGGTATGCAGAATACCATCACTGAATGCACAACAGATCGAACCTTGAAGCAGATGGGCCACTCCTGTTAGCTAAGAACAGGAAACTGAGGCTACAATTTGCCCAGGCTCACCAAAAGGTGGACAATAGAAGACTGGAAAAATGTTGCCTGGTCTGATGAGTCTCGATTTCAGCAGCGAAATTCAGATGGTAGGGTCAGAATTTAAACAATATGAAAGCATTGATCCATCCAGCCTTGCATCTACAGCTCAGGCTGGTGGTGGTGGTGTAATGGTGTGGAGGATATTTTCTTGGCCCACTCTGGGCTCCTTCATACCAATTGAGCATCGTTTAAACACCACAGTCTACCTGAGTATTGTTGATGACCATGTCCATTCCTTTATGACTACAGTGTACCCATCTTCTGATGTCTCCTTCCAGCAGGATAATGCACCATGTCACAAAGCTCAAATTCTCTTACCACTGGTTTCTTGAACATGACAATGATTTCACTGTACTCCAATGGCCTCCACAGTCATCAGATCTCAATCCAATAGAGCACCTTTGAGATGTGACAGAACGGGGAGATTTGCATCATGGATGTGAAACCAACAAATCTATAGCAACTGCATGATGCTATCATATAAATATGGACCAAAATTTCGAAAGGAATGTTTCTAACACCTAGTTGAATCTACGCCATGAGGAATTAAAGCAGTTCCGAAGGCAAAAGGGGGTACTAGCAAGGTGTTCCTCAGGATTAAGGGTGAAATAGTCAATTTGCAGAAACATATCCACAGCTGTTATGATGATCAACATTAGTGGTAAAAATATTTTTGATAATAAATGTTAGGCAGTTGAGAAATGCAGATTCTTTTTTCTTTCTGCTTTAATACATTGTCATTCCTACTTTTTCAGTAACCTGCAATATGAATGTGTCCTCTGATACCTGCGCTGGGAGTTATTATGGCATCCACTCACACTAATGCTTGGGTTTATTAATGCGTCCTGTGTTGGGGGTTAATAATTCATCCACTGACATCAGTGCTGGGGTTTTTTAATGCATCCTCTGATATCATATTGGGGGTTAATATGGCATCCAATGCTGGGAGTTAATAATGCATCCACTGACATCAATGCTAGAGGTTATTAATGTGTCCACTGACTCTAATGCTGGGGGTAATTAATGGCTCCTCTAATACCTGTGTTGGAGGGTATTATGGCGTCCACTGGCACCAATACTGTGAGTTATTAATGCATTCATTGACATTAATGCTGGGGGCTATTGATGGGTCCTCTGATACCTGTGTTGGGGGTTATTAGGGTGTAAACTGACATCAATGCTGGGGGTTAATAATGAATCCTCTGATATCATGTTGGGGGTTATTATGTCATCCATTGTCACCAATGCTGGCAGTTAATAATGCATCCACTGACATCAGTGCTGGAGAGTATTATTGCAGCCACTGACTCTAATGCTGGGAGTTGATAATGCCTCCTCTGATATCTGTGCTTGAGGTTATTATGGTGTCCACTGGCACCAATGCTGGGGATTATTATAGCATCCAATGACACCAATGCTGGGGGTTATTATTGCGTCTAACTGACATCAATGCTGGGGGCTATTAATGCGTCCTTTGGCATCAATGCTGGGGGTAATTATTGCGTCCGGAAAGGGGAGGGGGCGCAATTTGGCATCTTCACCCTGTGCACTGATTGACCTTGTCCTGCCACTCAGTATCAGAATTTGTTTTTGGTTGTTCTTTGGTAGTAGGTCATGGCAATAGCAAGACATTTACAAAAAATATATATTTTCTTACTGTTTTAGGCCAGTTTTTCTTTAATTATAATAAAAAACACTATAGTATATTTCACTAGGATACACTAAGCTGCTGCAAAGATATGTCCAATTTTGCTAAAACATGCCAACATTAAAAAACTGGATTCAGGTGTTAAAATGTGTTTTATAAATCTTAACAATAAAAAAAGCCAAATTGATAGCAGCTTGTAAAAGAAGGGATTTAATATTTATTTGCCCAGGAGGGCATAAGTAAAATTATTGTTCTCAATGGGATCCAATGCTAGCCAACATTTTGCCGAATCTCTGGTTTCTTACTGAGCGCTGGCATTTTTCCTATTGGCTCCTAAGTCACTACAGGACACAAAAGTAACATAGAAGCCAGCAAGAAAACCACAAGGCACAGGTAAAAGGTAAGTAGAAACAGGGTCACTTTATTGATAACTATATTTGAACACACATCTTAAATGGAATTAAAACAGTTCTGGATCCCATCCTATATCTAGTGGTTTTTATAGCAAGACATTTAAGAGGAATTACTAGGTAGAAATTGAAATAATTACTAATACAATTACTAATTACAAATACTAACCAGCACATTTTTCAGCTCTCCTATACACAGAAAAAAGAACAAATAGGTTCTTTGTAAACTGCTTCAGCCAGTATGCAGACAGTACCTAGGTGTGTTTGGAAATTTCTCTCCTGCATCAAAAGTAGGGATGATCGAACTTTTCAAAAGTTTGGTTCGGCCAGAACATCCGAACTTCCCGAAAGTTCGGCCCGGATTTCAGCACCCCATTGAAATCAATGGGACCCGAACTTCAGTAATCAAAAAACACCATTTTGAAGCCCTAAAACCCAATACATGCCCCTAAAAAGTGCCTAGGGTTCTGGGTCATACTATTAATCACACAAAAAAAGTTCTCAAAAAGTGTCATTTTTGATAGAGAGCCAATTATTGAAAAAATTAAAAAAAGAAAAAATTAAAAAAAAAAAATCTTTGGATTTAGTATCTGGGGGGTCTAAAAAGTGTACCTGTGAAGTTTCAGCTCTGTAGCATGTCCAGAACCATAAAAAAAAAGATTGTTTGTATTTTGTCACTTATAGAACAGGTTAGTGGCTTCTCGCTTTTCACACCTTGCCGTTTTAGTAGCAAGCGTTTTTTTGGGCATTTTTTGGGTTCTTTGGAGGCAGGAAAAACATCTGAACTTGTGTATATATACCACTATACACAAGTTCAGATGTTTTGCCTGCCTCCAAGGAACCCCAAAAAATGCCCAAAAAAACGCTAGCGTAAAAAAAAAAAAAACGCCCAGGTGTGTTGTTGCAGGCATTTTTTTGGGGTTTTTGGAGGCAGGCAAAACATCTGAACTTGTGTATAGTGGTATACACACACACATACTTATATGTATTTTACACTTAGACATAGATAGGTGTTATAGGAGCGTAACCATAGTAGTGTAAATGATTTCATTAGCGCAAGCATATATTTCTGCTACTATCACACCTATTTATGTCTAGGTGTGGATATACATATAAGTATGTGTGTATATATATATACCACTATACACAAGTTCAGATGTTTTGCCTGCCTCAAAAGAACCCAAAAAAATGCCCAAAAAAACGCTAGCGTCAAAAAAAAAAAAACGCCCAGGTGTGTTGTTGCAGGCATTTTTTGGGGGTTTTTGGAGGCAGGCAAAACATCTGAACTTGTGTATAGTGGTATATATACACACATACTTATATGTATATACACACCTAGACATATATAGGTGTGAAAGGAGCAGAAAAAACTACTTGCGCTAATGAAATAATTAACACCAATATAGTTACGCTCCTATCACACCTATATACAGTGGGTACGGAAAGTATTCAGACCCCCTTAAATTTTTCACTCTTTGTTATATTGCAGCCATTTGCTAAAATCATTTAAGTTCATTCTTCTTCCTCATGAATGTACACATAGCACCCCATACTGACAGAAAAACACAGAATTGTTGACATTGTTGCAGATTTATTAAAAAAGAAAAACTGAAATATCACATGGTCCTAAGTATTCAGACCCTTTGCTCAGTATATAGTAGAAGCCCCCTTTTGATCTAATACAGCCAGGAGTCTTTTTGGGAAAGATGCAACAAGTCTTTCATACCTGGATTTGGGGATCCTCTGCCATTCCTCCTTGCAGATCCTCTCCAGTTCTGTCAGGTTGGATGGTAAACGTTGGTGGACAGCCATTTTTAGGTCTCTCCAGAGATGCTCAATTGGGTTTAAGTCAGGGCTCTGGCTGGGCCATTCAAGAACAGTCACGGAGTTGTTGTGAAGCCACTCCTTCGTTATTTTAGCTGTGTGCTTAGGGTCATTGTCTTGTTGGAAGGTAAACCTTCGGCCCAGTCTGAGGTCCAGAGCACTCTGGAGAAGGTTTTTGTCCAGGATATCCCTGTACTTGGCCGCATTCATCTTTCCCTCGATTGCAACCAGTCGTCCTGTCCCTGCAGCTGAAAAACACCCCCACAGCATGATGCTGCCACCACCATGCTTCACTGTTGGGACTGTATTGGACAGGTGATGAGCAGTGCCTGGTTTTCTCCACACATACCACTTAGAATTAAGGCCAAAAAGTTCTATTTTGGTCTCATCAGACCAGAGAATCTTATTTCTCACCATCTTGGAGTCCTTCAGGTGTTTTTTAGCAAACTCCATGCAGGCTTTCATGTGTCTTACACTGAGGAGAGGCTTCCGTCGGGCCACTCTGCCATAAAGCCCCGACTGGTGGAGGGCTGCAGTGATGGTTGACTTTCTACAACTTTCTCCCATCTCCTGACTGCATCTCTGGAGCTCAGCCACAGTGATCTTTGGGTTCTTCTTTACCTCTCTCACCAAGGCTCTTCTCCCCCAATAGCTCAGTTTGGCCGGACGGCCAGCTCTAGGAAGGGTTCTGGTCGTCCCAAACATCTTCCATTTGAGGATTATGGAGGCCACTGTGCTCTTAGGAACCTTAAGTGCAGCAGAAATCTTTTTGTAACCTTGGCCAGATCTGTGCCTTGCCACAATTCTGTCTCTGAGCTCTTCAGGCAGTTCCTTTGACCTCATGATTCTCATTTGCTCTGACATGCATTGTGATCTGGAAGGTCTTATATAGACAGGTGTGTGGCTTTCCTAATCAAGTCCAATCAGTATAATCAAACACAGCTGGACTCAAATGAAGGTGTAGAACCATCTCAAGGATGATCAGAAGAAATGGAAAGCACCTGAGTTAAATATATGAGTGTCACAGCAAAGGGTCTGAATACTTAGGACCATGTGATATTTCAGTTTTTCTTTTTTAATAAATCTGCAGCAATGTCAACAATTCTGTGTTTTTCTGTCAGTATGGGGTGCTATGTGTACATTCATGAGGAAGAAGAATGAACTTAAATGATTTTAGCAAATGGCTGCAATATAACAAAGAGTGAAAAATTTAAGGGGGTCTGAATACTTTCCGTACCCACTGTATGTCTAAGTGTAAAATACATATAAGTATGTGTGTATATATACCACTATACACAAGTTCAGATGTTTTGCCTGCCTCCAAAAACCCCCAAAAAATGCCTGCAACAACACACCTGGGCGTTTTTTTTTTTGACGCTAGCGTTTTTTTGGGCATTTTTTGGGGTTCTTTGGAGGCAGGAAAAACATCTGAACTTGTGTATAGTGGTATATATACCACTATACACAAGTTCAGATGTTTTTCCTGCCTCCAAAGAACCCAAAAAATGCCCAAAAAACGCTTGCTACTAAACCGGCAAGGTGTGAAAAGCGAGAAGCCACTAACCTGTTCTATAAGTGACAAAATACAAACAATCTTTTTTTTATGGTTCTGGACATGCTACAGAGCTGAAACTTCACAGGTACACCTTTTAGACCCTCCAGATACTAAATCCAAAGAATTTTATTTTTTTTTTTCAATAATTGGCTCTCTATCAAAAATTAAAATTTTTAAGAACTTTTTTTGTGTGATTTTGTGTCTGGGGGGGGGGGGGTCTAGCAGGTGTACCTGTGAAGTTTCAGCTCTGTAGCATGTCCAGAACCATAAAAAAAAAGATTGTTTGTATTAGGTCAGTTATAGAACAGGTTAGTGGCTTCTCGCTTTTCACACCTTGCCGGTTTAGTAGCAGGCTTTTTTTTGAGCATTTTTTGGGGTTCTTTGGAGGCAGGCAAAACATCTGAACTTGTGTATAGTGGTATATATACCACTATACACAAGTTCAGATGTTTTGCCTGCCTCCAAAGAACCCCAAAAAATGCCCAAAAAAAACGCTAGCGTCAAAAAAAAAAAACGCCCAGGTGTGTTGTTGCAGGCATTTTTTTGGGGGTTTTTGGAGGCAGGCAAAACATCTGAACTTGTGTATAGTGGTATATATACACACATACTTATATGTATTTTACACTTAGACATATATAGGTGTGATAGGAGCGTAACTATATTGGTGTTAATTATTTCATTAGCGCAAGTAGTTTTTTCTGCTCCTTTCACACCTATATATGTCTAGGTGTATATATACATACATGGGTGTTTATATATACCTCCTATACACATGTTCAGATGTCATGCCTGACTCCAAACATGTGCTCAAAAGATCCCTATGGACGCCTGCAGCCAAAAAGAATGCTGACGGGGGCGAAGCCATATTACTGCAGCGAAAGTGACACAAGAGAAACTAGCTTTTCTCTATAGCGGTCACCCTGAAATGGAAGGGTTTTGTCACCCTGCCATAGCAGTCACTGTCAGTTTACCCTACACTACGGTCCCCTTACACTTAACACTTTCCCTACAGAAACGGAATAAATTAAAGCTAACTAAAGTGTAAAAGAGTACTCTAACTACACTAGATATCCCTTTCCTCACACTAAAAATTGCTAAATGACACTTTGTAACACTTTGTAACAGAAGTAACAGAACAGCATTCCACTCTCTTCCATGTCCCGTATAAGAATGCTAGGAATTTGGCGGGGGCTATCTTATATACTGGGGGGCGTATTCACTAATGATTGGTCTATAAACCCCCTAGTCACTCCAATCACATTCCTAGCATTGTCCTGCCCCCTCAATTGGCTTTTGCTAATGGTTCTGGTCCAATCATGGGCTTTTAAAGCCCATTTCCTGTCCCATTGCATTTTGGTCAGTTCTGGTTGCCAAATTCCGAACTTTTTGGGGAAAAAGTTCTAAATTCGGCCGAACCTCGAACAGCCAATGTTCGGGTCGAACCGATGGCTGACCCGAACCGTTCAATCATCCCTAATCAAAAGAAGGAGTCCCCAGATTACCAGGAAAAGAGAGTGGGGTGGTATTGAATGAAAAACTCAGCAGATAGGACGTGCTCCCTGTATACACCTTTAGGCTCTGTTCACACTTGAGTGATTTGAATTGCGGGCTGAATCACTGCAATTCTGCCCACGATTCCAAATTGCAGCAAACTGTGGGACCTGTGTGCGATGCCATTACTTCTTAATGACACCCCAATCTTGCTCCGATTTTGCAGTGATTGTCTTGCGATAAATCGCGGCTATCCCGCAATGCGTGATGCTATTGTTTAAAAGAAGCTCCTGCTCAAAATTGCAGCGCAATTGGGGTGCCATTAAGAAGTAATGGCATCGCACACGTGTCCCGTCATTTACTGTGGTTTGAAATCGCAGGCAGGATTGTGGTTATTCCGCCTGTGATGTAAATCGTCCAGGTGTGAACAGAGCCTAAGAGTTAATTTTTTATTCTGACTGTAGGCTTTTTTCCCCTTCATCAACAGAAATACAAACATCTCTTTTACATTAGTTGACATATTGTCACATTATTCTGGGCCAGGTTGGGGTCATTAGAATAGAAACAGTGGTGTTCTTATCAGAATGGTATTTCTTTTGGAGCCTATTGCAGCCTTTTTCAACCAGGGTTCAATGGAATCCTAAGGTTCCTCCAGAGGTTACTAGGACTCCCTTGAACTGTGGCTGATTGACCTCCGATCTGATGGTGTCAGTAAAGTTCCAGGACAAACTTGGCAAAGCCAGCAGCATTCTGACCACCTGAAGGTTGGATTCTTCCCACTGACTACCAATGTAAGGTGCATTTTTACCATGACCCCCATGTGAATTGGTTTTAATAGGTGTTCCCTGAGACCTGAAAATTTATTTTGGGGTTCCTCAAGGTAAAAAGGTTGAGAAAGCCTGGCCTATAGGCTATAGTAATGGACATCTGGCCCTGTTTTTAAGACCTGTTTGCTTCACTGATCATGGCACAAAACCAGAAATAAAATATATCTAAATCCAACACTTTTTTTTTTTTTTGCAGAGTAGCACATTTTTTTTTGGGGGGGGGGGTGGGCACAACCATGTTCCTGCAGTTGGACAAAACTCTTAATGGCATAAAGGGAATATTGATGTAGGACACTGGAGGAGAGTGGGTACTGTGGAAGGACTCTACAGGTAGAGTCGAAAAGCAGAGAGACCCAGAAAGTGCACCACAGGCATTGAAGACAAAAAAACAACTAACTGGACAACTGACCACAATCCAGATTACTAACCGTGACACATGCAACTGCTCGGTGTGCAGTAGTCATCTCCTGATAATGGTACTGCAGTTTCTATTCCATCTTTTAGGCTTTTAGAAAAAAGAGAAGGACTAAGAAATGAATGAAAAACTGAAATGATAAAGGTCTGTGTACACATGCCCTTATAGTTTAAAGTCTAACATGCAGCTTACATTGCACTTCTAGTGTGTGGCAATTTAAACAGCCAACATGCTTCTTGTTAGTGCTCCCAAGATTGGCTGTCAGCTGAGATAGTGTGATCATATGCAGTTGACAGATACCTAATGGATGTGTTAGAACTTTCATGTTGTCCCTGGGGTTATGTTTACTGAGTTGATTCCTCCACCACATGACATCCCGATCAATGCAACCTTTTAAAATTGTTCTGTTGATTAAGGTTTCATCTGAATTCATAATGCTCCTTAAAATGCTGCAGGAGCTAATAAGAATGTGTTGTGGTCTGGTGATAAATAATGTATTTGTTTTCTTCAAGTCATTTACACTAATGGAAAATATGTTTATTTTGCAAAACAAATTTATCCCAGACATGCTAACAGTGTGATGGACATCTGTGAATTATTTAGATATTAATACTAATACAAGAGATGAAAGCCACAATCGCAAGTGAATATTACACAGGCCTATGTTGCATAACAGTGATTTGTTACATAACATAGGTTGTGTGTATGTTATATTAAAAAAAAAAACAGATATTGATAATACATTTTACCAGAGAAATTTGTTCAATAAAGTATATTTTACCAAGTCTTTTGCTCACCAGGTAAACCATAGGGCTCAATATATAAATTTGTAAATAATCTTCTTCTTTCAGAATTTAAAACACTGGGCCTGGGCAACAAAGTCAACATTGTACATTTGTCGTGAACTGCAATAGAAAAAATTTGAGAGGAGTTTGCGTTATTCAATGTGACAATCTAAAATTGCTCTTTGGGTTTTGGACAGAGAACCAGTCATCTGTTACATACCTAAACGGCACAAATTGCTTAAAGCTTTGTACATTCATGCACATTTGATACTGGGAGCACTGGGTGTGCCAAGGCCACTGTCTCTTTCGGCAATGACTTCACATCGTTTACTTTTAGTGGTGAGGCTCTGGGAGATGTAATTTGTGGAGAGTCTGTGATGGAATCGAACATGTCCATTGGCCAGTGGGATTTTTCTCATTCAGTGGGCATTGTTTATCTTGGTTGACATGGATCTGCATTACTGGATGATGTGCTTGACGGACCTTTATCTTGTAATAAAGGACTTGTCAAAATCTGTGTTGGTGTCCCCACCAGCAGACCCCTAGAACTATTGGAATAGGGTTGTGGGAAAGAGACCCTTCTCCTCATCAACTTGGCACAAGGTCCTTTGCCAGGGGGGCTTCCCATGTTACGGACGTGTGGTCTAGGTTTGTTTGAGAGGGAGGTGTAAAGGCTTATCTTCCCCCCTTTCCTGGCCTGCCAAGCTGCATGTTCAGATAAGGGACTGGTATAGATTTTTATGGGAGACCCTACACACTTTTTTTCTTGTCTTTTGGGAGGAGCTCTTCTTATGCCTTCCAAGATTAGGAGCCTCATATGGGCACATGCTGGAGAATATAGAAAAAGAAGCCGTGCACCAATGATGTTTCTTAAAAAATAACTCTATAGATAGCATTAATGTGGTGAAGTTTGTTAAGGGTAGGGTAAGGTATCTTCTTGTGGAGTGGCTTGAATCCCTGTAAATTTTAGAACTTTTGTTACAGCTTTACAGTATTTATACTCCTTCCGGAAACAAGTCAGTAATTTAATTATCACATTACTCTTCAAATTATTCTTTAAAATTTCCCATTCAGTTAACTAGAAAGTTTCAGTCCTCAACAATGTTATGTGAAAATTATAATTTATGCAACTCAACCTGTAAAGTAAATAGCAGATACAATTTTAAATTCATTAGGCTTGTTTTATTTAAACTGCAGAGTGCAAAATATGGTGCAGTTCTGCATAGAAACCAATCAGCTTCCATGTTTTTTTGTCAAAGTTTAGTTGAACAAGCTGAAGTTAGAAGCTGATTGGATACTATTCATAGCTGTACCAGATTTTGCACTCTCCAGTTTTAGTAAATCAACCCCTATGTGTTTTTAAAGTTACAGAACATTATATTTATTGAAAGAGATTTTCCTGTGCTAAACAACCCCTTTTAAGTTATTACTGTTACATATGTCATTTTTGATTTGCCCATAGTTGCAAAAATACTAAACTAGCATGAACTTTGGCAAATAGATTATGGGGCAAATCAAGTGAAATATTAGTAATGTGGAATTTTATTCCTCTTATCTTTCTGTTGTCCTAAGTACACATGAATGGAGCATCTTTGGTAAAGACTGCACCATCTTAGTCAATAGTTAAATCATGTAATAATAACACTAAAAAATAAAATGCAGCTTACGGGTGCAGACCACGGTAAACTGATTGCCTTACTCTACGAAATGTTGATAACTCCTGTGGCTACCAAGGCTACGTACAATTTGAAACCCAAATGGGAGCCCTTATTGGGGGAGGTTTTAGATGAGGAATGGGAAGATTTATTGCTTGGTACCAAATGTGTTTCCCCTAAAATGTCAGACCGCTTTACTCATGTCTGTATTCTTCATCGGGCCTATCTCACCCCTGAACCTAGTTTTGTTCCACCCTGACGTCCCACTGCCCTAAATGTCTGCTGTCGACTGGCACATTTGACCATCTGTTATGGCACTGTCCACGTGTGCGTGGATTTTGGGCCCAGGTCGTCCAGTTCCTACATGACCAGATGGGTGCTCCTGTGACACTCGACCCAAGAATATGCTTATTGGGACTCTTTCCAGATGTTGAGATGGACAAGCATATGGTCCAGTTTCTTCATGAGACCCTCTTCCTGGCCCGTAAATTACTGGCCAGGAGTTGGTTTCAACAGGCTGTGCCTACCTTGGCACCATGGATCAACGAAGTTAATATTACTCTCCCTTATAAGAAAATCATTTACATCAACAGGGGTTGCCCTGGCAAATACCATAAAGTGTGGGATCGGTGGCTCAATTCTCATATCACGTGTACGTCCTGATTATTAATGTTCTGTTCAGATGCTTGACGTTTGTGCGTAGTTTCATTGTTTTTAACTTTTTGTTTTTCTTTTTCTCTCTTTTTGTCCTCAGAGGACTTGATTGTCATGTGCCCTTGCATTGTTTACTTTACTTATGTTTTTTGCAGTCATTTCTTGCTGTGTATATTTTGTGCTGTTTCGGTACACAATAAAGTTGTTTTGATTTAAAAAAAAAATAAAATGCAAACCTCCCACACTCAACCATACTACATTCTATAGAGAAGGAGGACATGTTTCTTTTTTACTCAAGCTAAAAAGAGTCTTTGACATTTGCAATATTGAGTAAACATAAGTGAACTTTATGATTGTAGCATAACAAAAAAAGTTTCTTCGACTGCATTAAGAGCTCACAAAAGGACGTTACTTGGAATTGATGTTTTCAGTAATATTGCTATAATTGTTTTTTGTATTTTTCACAAGATGTTATGTTTAGCTTTACTGTAATTTGCCCGTTATACTTTTCTTGCATCCGCTGCCTTTGTTTTTGCTTGGGAAGGATCTATAGTGCCGCCAGGCATACACCTTTCAGAGAAAATTTACCACAGCAGATATGTTCTGAGCTTCTATTTCAGGGAAGTTTCCTGCTGTGAGAAGGTTCTGTTACAGCTGACATGGATGCTGAGATAACATATGCTACTTTTGTTTCTCGCTTTAGCTTCAGGTGAGATGCTCTTTGGTGCATGCTGCTGAGCATCCATAAAATTTGCAGAAGGAAAACTTGTATCTGTGTTTTGCTGCACCAGTGATACTGCTAATTAAAAGGTATATCAAAAAGCCAAATGTTTAGTTAATTTTGAATGCTGTAGTGTGCTGGCATGTAGTAGTGAATTCTAAAGTGTCCTGTATAGATACAGTAGCAGAACCTATAAAAGTAAACATTTTTTTGTATAGTATCTGATTCATGGGTGAAAGTCTCCCTCCTCACCAGCATGTCATATTCCTACTCCACATCAGAGATGAGATGAGCCAACTCACCCACTTTGTCCATCCATCTCTTAGATGTGCAAAAAGCATCTGTAATGGTTGATACAAATTGCATTTACCTAGATAATTTTTATAGCAACTTTGGTTTAAAGTAAGAAATATAGGCAAAACATTTTTTCTTCCTCATTTTGGATAGCAAGGGTTAAACCCCTCCTGTAAGATTTTTTTTCTGTCATCTGTGCCCCATTATGGAAATTTATCTTCACTTCCTGTCCCATAGCCAAAACAGGAAGTAAGCAGAATTCCCTGCAAATTACCAGAAACCCTTGGGGCCCCCCAGGTCACCATAACTAGTGTCCCTATTGGAAGATTTCCCCTCTATTACTATCCTGGGGACAACCCAAACTGTGGGATTTTTTAACCACTTGCTGACAATAATCCTACTGCGACAGTGTGGCTTCCCCACTCCTAGTGGTTTTGGTGGTGCGCACGCGCCACCGGAGGCTCGCTCCCGCTGTGTTTATACACAGCGGGAGTCGGGCCGGAGGAGGAGAGGTGGCGATCGCCAAGACCACTAGGAGTCCAGCGACGTAGTAAAACGTCGCTGGACCCAGGGGAGCCACACTGCCACAGTAGGATTACTTTTGGCAGTCGGCAAGTGGTTAAAATCCCACATTTTGGGTTGTTCCCAGGATAGCAATAGAGGGGAAATCTTCCAATAGGGACACTTCTGATGACCTGGGGGGCCCCAAGGGTTTCTGGTAATTTTCAGGGAATTCCGCTTACTTCCTGTTTTGGCTTGTCGGGGAAAGTGTGAGAAGACCCGCCTGCTTATGTAAACAAAGCAAGAAGATCTTCTCAGTGACAGACAGGGAGACATCACAGGATTCAGCATAGCTGAACCTGCAATCTCTGTCTGTGTCACAGAACCCCCACCACCCCTTCTCCACACGTCAGTAAGCATGAGGCATACATTTAACCCTTTGATCACCCATAGGGTTAACCCCTTCCCTGCCAGTGTCATTATTACAGTAACAGTGCATATTTATAGCACTGATTACTGTAGTAATGTCACTGGTCCCCCCAAAAGTGTAAAAAATGACAGTTAGGGGTCCAATCTGTCCGCCGCAATGTCGCAGTCCCACAAAAAATCACAGATCGCCGCCATTACTAGTAAAAAAAAAAACAATAAAAATGAAATCTTTCCCGTAGTTAGTAAACGCGATAACTTTTGCGCAAATACGCTTATTGCGATTTTTTTTACCAAAAATATGTAGCAGAAAACAAATTGGCCTAAAATGTTAAAAAATTTTGATTTTTTAATTTTTTTTGGGAATGTTATATAGCAGAATGTGAAAAATATTGTTTTTTCTTTCAAAATTGTCGCTCTTTTTTGTTTATAGCGCAAAAATTAAAAAACGCACAGGTGATCAAATACAACCAAAAGAAAGCTCTATTTGTGGGAAAAAAAGGACGTCAATTTTATTTGGTTACAGCATTGCACGACCGCACAATTGTCCGTTAAAGTAACCCAGTGCCGAATCGCAAAATAGGGCCTGGTCAGGAAGGGGGTCAAATCTTCCGGTCTTAAAGTAGTTAATTAATTTCACTTTCAATGATAATGGTAAATAGGACAAAGAGAGAGTGAATCTCCCCAAAAGAGGCACAAACAGCAATAAAATCCTGACAGATATTCTATATGGCCCTCATGGCAGTGTCCAGCTTCCCATGCCTTCTTTACAGCAGTTTGCCTATTAGTCCTAAAAATGACCAATGTTTACTAACAGTATTCGGCTCTGATAGACTTCAATAAGGTTCACCACTAAATTTGGGTTCATTCAACTTTAAAAACCATTCATCCTAGGTGAAATTAACCCAGGCAGATTCACTCATCCCTATGCTCTACCTATGTGACAGTACTTGGTCTTGGTGATTGTCCCAGCTCTGCCACCTGGAGTGAGTCACATACTAGACATGTGCAATTTGTTTCTGTTCGAATACAAATTCGGCCAAATTTTTGGTTATTCTGAGATTTGAATGTATCCGAATCTCCAAATTAAATAGTAACGAATAGTAACAAATTTAGTTAAAATCCGTTAAAATTTGTTTTATTTATTAGTTTATTCATTTTCTAACAGATTTGAAAAAAATCTGTTAATCTGTGCGAAGAAATAGCTGGTTGTTAGACAGCGGGCCGGGAAAAGCCAGGAAACTCTTTTTGACAAGTCCTTTATTAAAAACAAAAAAAAAATAGTGTCCCTCGATGTAAATCCATCGTCCATCACGACGCCCGTCGACCCGAAAAATAGAAAAATTGCAAAAAACGCTTAGTCTCCTAAGAGGCTACCCGCCATATGCCCTCTCTTTGGCTTTGAAAGTCCTTATATAGGCAAGGGGTGGGGACATCCGGTTATGTCACCAAGTGGCACTCCCCCTTCTGACGTCACAAGACGTCACGTGACGTCAGAAGGGGGCGGTGCCACCAGGTGACGTAACCGGATGGCTTCACCCCTTGCCTATTTAAGAACATTCAAAGCCAAAGATTGGGCATACAGCAGGTAGCCTCTTAGGAGGCGAAGCGCTTTTTGCACTTTTTCTATTTTTTTGGTGAGCAGGCATCATGATGGACGATGGATTTACATCCAGGATATATATATTTTTTTAATAAAGGACTTGTCAAAAACTGTTTCCTGTGGTTTTTACTTTTTGACAGTATGTTGCTGAATTGATACGGGTACACATAGGGAGGGTCAGGATCTGGGGGCCCCCTTGTTAAAGGGGGCTTCCAAATCCCGATAAGCTCCACCCGCAGACACCAACAACCACAGCCCAGGGTTGTCGGGAAGAAGCCTTTGTCCCCATCAACATGGGACTGTGACATTTCAGGGGGACACATCTGACACTAAGTGACATTTTTTGGGGACCAGTGACACCAATACAGTAATCAGTACTAAAAAAAAAATGCATTGTCACTGTACAGTATAAATGACACTGACAGGGAAGGGGTTAACACCAGGGGAAATCAATGGGTTAAATGTATTCCCTATGGGTGCTTTCTAACTATTGGGACAATGCTTTGACTAAAGGAAAACAGAGATTCATGTTTCAGATCTCCATTTTCCTCTCAGGCAGAACAATGTGGTCTGCCTTGTGTACACATTGTGCCCGCCGGAAACGCTGATTGGCTTCAGCTGTGTACAATCACAGTGCACTCGCCCCAAAGCCAAGGAAGAAGATCACGTACAGGTACATAATTTTGCGCTTAAGGACCGCCCCGCCGCAGTATACGTTGGATGATCCTTAAGTGGTTAAAGCGGAGTTCCAGCCTTTTCTGTGTTTATTAAAAGTCAGCAGCTACAAAAAGTGTAGCTGCTGACCTTTAATAAACACATACTCACCTGTCCCACGGTCCAGCGATGCGGCCGCTCGAAGCCTTGATCCTCTCCCTCTGGTCTCAGAGGCGCCGGCATCACTGGTGTGGGCACCCGGCTGTGACAGCTTCACAGCCAAGTACACACTGCGCATGTGCAATTTGCACTGCGCGTCTTGATTGGCCAGCAATATTCTGGGACCTCTGACATGTCCCAGAAGATTGCAGGGAGGGAGGGGAAGAGGAGAACTTCTGCTCAGGGTGCCACGTCGTTCCGAGCTGAAGTGGGAGCGGGTACCTGTCAAAACGAGGTACCCGCTCCCCCCTCCCAAAAAAAATGACATGCCAAATGTGGCATGTCAGGGGATTAGGACTACCTAAAGCGGAAGTTCCACTTTTGGGTGGAACTCCGCTTTAAATAAGGTTCTCTTTGTCATGATGATGCTGTAATCTATAGAAATCACATTTTAGTTTATTGTAACCGATGCAAACAAAGACCGAATCAAATTAATTGATTTTGATTCTATTCACAGTGCAGTATTTTCATAAACTCAGTTTTAAGCATGGCAAAAAAACATACTTAGCACAAGAGTAATAATCTAACACAGGGAAAGTATTTTATTGTGTGATTGGTAAATTATCCATTGCTTGGTCATTCATTGCAATGGAAAAACAGCAGATCAGAAGATGTCTTGGGTCAGTCTTATTTTGAATGTAAGCAAGAATATTACACTCATATGATTAAATGGTAGAGAGCACATGCTCGGGAACAGTGCTTAACATTATTTTGGAGTTCCAAGGACTCCTTGTTCTGGAATCATCTGATAAACTGTTATTAAGAACAATAAAGACAAGTTTGATTCTACTTTTTTCTTGGCTTGGTATGTCAAGTTTGTAGAGAAAACATTTGGCTACTGAAAGAGTATCATACTGTACCTTTCACTGGAATTTCACATCATTATTTTAATATGTACACATTAATTGTAGGAAAAGTAAAAAGATACATATCCCGCAGATTTATTTGAAATCATTTGCTTTGTTACATAGCAATCTAAATGCAATTCTCTATAATAACAAGAAGAATAAATACTGTTGCATACTGTACTTATGAACTTTTAGGACGTTTTACTAAGGGCCCTTTCACATGGACTTTCCGATCTACCTGTCAGTTTTTCAGGCAGACCTAATCAGAAGTCCCATGCACCTCTATGGACCTAAAGGTGATGTATCTGAGGTAGCTTGATACAAATGGACACCAGAGACTCTTTATATCTGGCCACCCATAGAGCTATCATGGGTTCTCTCATGTCCGCCAGACACAGACTGATTAAGCATGGATCCATTCTATTCGGGTTTAAATTAAGCTGGGGATCTGCTCACGTATCCCCTACTGATTGGAGTGGACCCCGATACTTGCAAAAGAGCCCTTAAAGGTTAAAGAGTACATAAACCCTAACAATAAACCCCTCTCATTTGCTTTTGGTCTGTTAAATATACAGTTAAAAGTGTTTTGTTAAGTTCCTTCAAAAAATGTAAAAAATACCTGTTGATCCTGTCAGAAATTTAGAGCTGTGCTTTGTTTTGTGCACAATCTCTTTCTTAACTCAAGGAGGGTAATTAGTCCTCCCAGTTCTTATCTTGGACTACCAATGAGTCTGTATGTTGTGGAGACTCAGATCAATTCAGTAGTTTGGCAAACGTCATCTTGTAGTACTGAAACCAATCAGTCCAAAAAAATGTTTTGTCACAGCAAATAAGGAGCTGAATGTATTTCTTGAACATTGGTTATTTCTATGTGATTTCAAGGTCTTTAAAGGTATAAAACATTGGAAAATCTGCATGCATTGCAGAGATGCACTGCATATGTTTTTTACCTTGACATTTTGTACACTTTAAAATAAGGAAAAAAAGGCTGATTTCTAACATTGCTGTACCCTGTGCTACCCAGATCTGCTCAACCTTACCATAGATGTCCAGAAGCTGCCTAAATACAATGACGCTGCCAAACATTGGCTTTTTTTTTTAGCACAGTGTGGTGCAACACAGTCGACTACACCGTGCAGCCGCCAAAAGAACTTACAATTATTTTGTAACATTTACAGTACACATTGCGTCCGTATTTAGGTTGTAACATGTTGCTCAAAAGCATGTTATCCCTGTACCCCCTAAACCCCCATCCCACATGACAGTGGGCAGGGATTTTCTCCCCACACCTGCTGTCACAGTTTTAAAACATCCGGCTGTGTGGAGCTTCTCTCACACAGCTGCATCATTCATCCACAGTGATTTGTGAATGAATGAACTACAAGTCCTGTCTTCCACTGCTTCAGATAGCTTGTAGTTATCAATGAACTGTGAGGGTGCTGCTGAGCACTCTTGTACTTCATTGACACTTCCTGCACTAACAGTAACTGTCTACCCATACAGGAGGTACAAGCAGACAGTTGTGTTCAGGGCCGCTAATAGGGGGGGACCACCAGTCCTCCTGTAGGGGACCCAGGCACACAGGGGGGCCCCAACAGCATGGGGAATCGGTGCTGTCGGGCAGGGGGGCAATTACAGAAGAAAGCCCTGTGCAGCTCTCCGCAGCAGCTGAAAGCCAGTTTCTCCCCCTCCTGCCAGCTTTCAGCTGCTGCAGTGAGAGAGACACAGGGCATCGTTCCTGTAATTGCTTCTCCTACACCAACCCCCCCCGTTCTGCCTGCTTCTGAGACCCCCTCCCCGTGTGCCCCCCTTTCACTGTGACACCCCCTTCCTGAGTGCTGCAGGCTTCCCTGTCATATAAAAAAATAACAAATTACAAATAATAATAAAAATAATTAAACATTATAAGAAATTATTTTAAACAATTGTAAAATAAAATAATTGTAAACATTTAACAAAAAAATTAAGGGTTTTTTTTTTAATGTAACATTTTTTTTTTTAAATGGCTAATTTACACAGGTTCTTTGTTATGTTTGTGTCTGCTAATAATGATTTAAGTGTATTTTTAGTAAAAATATTGTCTTGATATATTCGTGGGGGGGGGGGGGCCCTGCCAGGTAGGACATATGGGGCCCCGTGATTTCTAACAGCAGCCCTGGTTGTGGGGAGTGTCTGCAGGAGCCTGACATTGCATCCGTGATTGACTGATCGTAGGTGAAATACTTTGCAGGTTTTAGTGTAAAAATTATAATTTAATATTATTATTTTTTAACCTGCAAAATGATATGCATTTATTGTTTTGTTTTTTGTTTTTTACAAAAGGAAGGATAACTTAGCCTTTAAATAAGTATCCATTTGTGAAATTTCAATAAAGTTATAAAAAAGAAAAAAAAAAAAAAACAGTAAACAGTGCTTTACAGTGTTTACAGCACATCGGCAACTCTCCTTTACACTGCACAGCAGCAGCTGTTTTCTAATGCAAGGGCTGATATGAAGGAGCCCTATGTCTATTAAGAGAAAGGAAAAGCTAGAGTCCTTTATTATATTAATAAGTTATTTCTCAGTCATGAAATCTTCTGTGAAGTCGTTCTTCTTTCAACAGCTCATGAAAAGAAATCACTTTCTGATTCCACTATTCATCTATTTTTTATACAGTAGAGTTAAAGGCTGCACTTTAAAACCTCTTTACATATCAGTGGCAATCACTCACAGAGCTCCTGAAAGAGTTTATATAATATATAATGGCCACTATGAGTGAAGTGAGCTTTCACTTCCTATTTTATTCTGCAACTGAGTATATTAAATTTAATGTTGTATTTCATATGAACATTTTAAGAACTTTTTAAACTTGCCATTAAATGATAATCATCATCAACCAACCAGATTTCAGAGTGAATTGTCATTGGTTGTTGTTAGTTTCTACATCTTGCACATCATTGTTCTTTTCTTGAAGAAGCCAGTATACTATAAACTTTTGCTGTCCTTTTTTATAAATTATCTCAAAGAAGTAAATGTAGTGTGTGTTTTCCACTGACCTGTCAGCCTATTTGGTCACTTAAAAAAGTTTTAATTTTTCCTTGCCTTAGACTTAGAGCAGGGGTCAGGAACCTTTTTGGCTGAGAGAGCCACAAACACCACATATTTTCAAATGTAATTCCGTGAGAGCCATACACTATTTCAGGGGTCGGGAACCTTTATTTAAGTAAGTAACGCAGTGACGAATTGCAAAAAATGGCCTGGTCATTAAGGGGGTAAAACCTTCCAGGGCTGAAGTGGTTAAAGGAGCTGAAATATTAAATTTGACTTCCCCTGTTCACACTAGTGTGATTTGCAGGGCACGACAATGGAAAGGAGAAATAACCTTAGGGCAAACAGAAAGTAGATGTGTAGCCCATATGTGCCAAAATGTCAATGTCTGGGGAAATGTTATTAAAAAATTCCACTGTATATACGGCTGCAGGCCTGCAGCACTTCTTCAGTGAGGATATTGGGAGCCTCTGTAAACTGTGAATAAATGATAAAAAAGAAGGTGCAGGCTATAATTTTTTGCTTTCTGTACTTCCCTGTCTCAACTTAGTAATTGCAAATACTCGTTCTCAAAGAGTATTTGCAATTACTTGAGACAGGGGAAGCACAGAATGCAAAATATATACACTGACGAGTCTAACTGACTGACCTGTCGCTTCAGGACCACCCTCGGCTCTACGCTGAGCCCGCGCTGCCGCCTGGAGAAGAGGGAGGTGGCCGGTGGTGGGTGGAGTAAATTTAGGAGCGGAGAAGGAATTTGACCATTGCCCTCGCTCTCCCACTGTCACGTGACGACGCTGACATCACGTGACATCACTGGTTGCTAGAAGCCAAGCGGCATACTAGCAACCAATGTGGCTGCAGCACGAGCCAGATGCAGCCATCAAAAGAGCCAGGTCTGGCTCACGAACAATACGCTCCCGACCCCTGCCTTAGAGTAATGTAGTATAGTGATGTGATAATTTCTTTGCCCATACTCCTGTGTTTGTTTTGCCCTCTTCCAATATGGCTGCTATGCTCTCTCTCTGCAAGGAGGATGAGGTCATCAAGAAAAGTAGAGGTATAGCAAGGATTCCTTGGTAGGTGTGGAGTGGAGAAAGCAAATGTTGAGGGAGATTAGTGGATTCCTGCTGAGAGAGCATAGACTGTAAGTTGCTGCAGCCTCCCCTTACTCTCCTCACAAATTGCAGAGGGACCCAGTACTCTACTACCCAATAACTCTATATGAAACCACAAATATAGGATTACATGCCAGACAATAGGTGTTGTTTATTTAATGAAATGTAAATGTAATGCTTTCTATGTAGGAAAAACAAAGAGACCCTTTTTCAACAGAATTAGGGACCATGTCGCACTAGTAAAAGCCAAAAAAATGGAAACACCAATTAGCAGACACATGGGCCTTTATTACCAATTTGACCTTAAATACATGAAATTCTTTGCTCTTGACCATGTCCCAGCCCACGAGAGAGGAGGGGACATAGACAAAAAACTCCTCCAGATAGAGACCAGATGGATTTATTCCCTTCAGGCCACCCGTTATCCAGGATTAAATGAGGGAATTAGTTATAAGTCTTTCTTATAACTCTCCCAGCCATCTCCCCTTTTACTTTGTTATTCTTTCACTTTCATTTTTTCTTTTTCTTTATGTTCTATGTTTATTTTTTATTTTCAATTTTTAATTTTATTTTTATTATTTTTTTTTTTTTTTTTTTTTTACGTTTATTTTTATTTTTTATTTTTTACTTTATTGTTTATTTTTTCATTTTTCATTCTGTCATTTTTATCTATATTTTTCCTTTTTTCCTTCATAATTATAATTTTTGAAAATCTCATGGTTCTCCCTATGCTTTGGTACATATGCAATTGTTAGAAGTAAAATAAATTTTCATAACGATGTATTTGTTATAAGTCATTTAAAATTGATTTGTGTGACAGCATGTCAGATCTATTTTTCTTATGTCATTTTTGTAGGTTTGTTGTATTCATCCTATGTCCTGTATGAACCTGTGTCATGATTTTGTGAACATATTTATATTCTATCTATGTAAATGCTCGGCATATGTAAAATCTATGCACATGTGTCATTCCTTCATCACATTCATTTTCATACATTTCTCTTCCACACAGGAACACATCCTCTCTTTTTATTTGGACTGCATAGCTGCCTGTGATGGCCACCTGCCTTATTATCACGAGCTCCCGCACGGACACCCGGGGCGTCTCCTAGGAATCCCCTGCCTTTTTGCCCCCCAGTGGTGATTAGGAGGGACCAGGGGGGCCACATCTCCTGTGCGACCTCGCTTGTCTTGCCCCGCCCCCCGCATATCCATCTGGCCGGGACACACGCATCTCTGCTTCCTCCGTCTCTGGGCGCAGCCCCGGTCTGGGCGGAAGCACCTATGTGTGTCCCGATGTATGGGGAGGGCCAGTGCGCTTGCGCGGCATCCCAGACATTACGTCCACATCCCGCTCCACACCTATTGTGGGCGGGGTGGAGGGGATATAAATAGCAGCCCTCTCAGCTAGATCTTCAGTGTCTTGCTGTACTCCCAGCATGCCAGACCTGTGGTCATCTTCGGTAAAGGTGTTTTCTGCATGAAGCTAAAAGTTATTAAACCTTAAAAGTTGTTCCTTTTTCTTCTTTGCAGTGTAGGTGGAATCTGCTCTGTCCTATCCCCAAAACTAAATTTGAACTCTCTCTTTCGGATTTTTGATTGCTGACCAACAATTTTTGTGGAAGTTGTTCTCCCACACACTTGATTAACCACTTGCCGACCACCCACATTGAGCGTACTGCGGTAAAGTGGTTCGTTATCGTCCAGCGACGTAGGTTGATCACCGCTGCTCTTCCCCGATCGTGGGGGATCGAGTGTGGAGATCCGCCCGCTTGTGTAAACAAAGAGGGCGGATCTCCTAAGTGACAGGCAGTGACAGATTGCAGGATTCAGCATAGCTGAACCTGCGATCTGTGCCTGTGTCACACAGTCCCCTCCCCCCTCACATGTCAGTAAGCACCAGGCATACATTAACCCCTTGATCACCAATAAAAATTAACCCCTTCTCTGCCAGTGTAATTTTTACAGTAACAGCGCATATTTATAGCACTGATTACTGTAGTAATGTCATTGGTACCCCCAAAAGTGTCAAAAATTTCAGTCAAGGGTCCGATCTGTCCGCCGCAATGTTGCAGTCCCACAAAAAAAATACGCAGATCGCCGCCATTACTAGTTTAAAAAAAAACCAATAAAAATGACATAAATTTACCGTAGTTAGTAGCTGCGATAACTTTTGCGCAAACCAATCAAAATACGCTTATTGAGATTTTTTTTACCAAAAATATGTAGCAGAAAACAAATTGGCCTAAAATGTTAAAAAATTTAGATTTTTACATTTTTTGGGGGGAATTTCATATAAAAAAATTTGAAAAATATTGTTATTTTTTAAAAATTTTCGCTCTTTTTATGTTTATAGCGCAAAAAGTAAAAATCTCACAGGTGATCAAATACCACCAAAAGAAAGCTCTATTTGTGTGGAAAAAAAGGACATACATTTCATTTGGGTACAGCATTGCACGACTGAGCAATTGTCCATTAAATTAACGCAGTGCCGAATCGCAAAATATGGCCTGGTCAGGAATGGGGTAAAATCTTCCGGTCTTAAAGCGGTTAAAAATACGCTCATTGAGAATTTTTTTGTCAAAGACATGTAGCTAAATACATTTTGGCCTAAATATATGACAACAATTGAATATATTGGATATTTTTTAACTGTCAAATTAGAAAAATATTGTTATTTTTTCAAAATTGTCACTTTTCTTTATTAATATCGCAAAAAATGAAAAGCGCAGAGGTGATCAAAAACCACCAAAAGAAATCTCTGTTTGTGGGAAAAAAAGGACGTAAATTTCGTTTAGGTACGGCGTTGCATGACCACGCAATTGTCAGTTAAAGTCGCACAGTGCCGAATCGCAAAAAGTGGCCTGGACGTAAAGCAGGAAAATCCTCTGGTGGTAAAGTGGTTAAAACCCCTTTGTTTAATATAAAAAAAACCCATGCATCGGTACGAATCAGAGGCTGGTTTCTGATACACTTTTACCAGGCACATTTGGTATAGCTTCACACCTATTTCAATCTTTTGTAAGTATATTACAATAATGTTTTTTCACACAATTGTATAATCTTATAAAGCTTTAGAGTGTTTACACACCATGTATATATATTTACAAATACTATTTTTGACAGTTTTTTAATCAACCCAATTAGTCTTATGGTAAGCTTATATACCCCCTCTGTGGGTGATCCATTTGGTGGGGACCATCAATTTGGACTTGCAGTCTTGGTCCACTGGAGGGTGTGGTTCCTTCCACTTTAGGATTTAAATCGCAGGTATGACACATTTCAGCATTTGTGCATTGATTTACTCGACCCAGCATAATAAGAAAAACTGACAATATATTGTTGTTTTTGTAATTCTGTTTATTTAATACAAATATATCTCACATGTATATATGTTGTTATAGCTCTCTTTTCAATTCCCTGAGGAAGCCAATCCGGTGAAACTGGTCGGAATTTGAATTCATAGACAATTCATGCACTTGAATTTTTTCAAGTAAAGCTATGTATGATTCCATGGATTCCATGCTTTTTTTTTTTTTTTTTATAAAAAATAAGATTTTGTATAATAAAACATATGTTTTTATATTAACTTTGTTGTATCTATAGCCTACTTTTGGGCCTTTCTTTTCCCTCTCCTTTGGTCTTTTGAGTACCTTTAAATTCCCACATCCTAAATACTTCTATGTTTTATTATTATCCACATGTGATGATGAGCTTCCATAATTGAAAGAACTAAAATCCAATAAATGAAAGAGGCATGCCAGGGGCATTAAGGCTGGGGAGGAAAGGTTTGGATAATGCTGGACGTTCTCCAGGTAGGAATTGAGGGGGGAACCATCTCTATTCTATTCTGTACAACTGGGCAAGACTAAAAGTAAGGTTGAAGTTGAGCTTCAAATATTCAATTACCAATCACTGGGGGACAGATACACTATACTGTCAAAAGTATTGAGATGCCTGCCTTTACATGAACTGTAATGGCATCCCAGTCTTAGTCTGTAGGGTTCAATATTGAGTTGGCCCACCCTTTGCAGCTCTAGCAGCTTCAACTCTTCTGGGAAGACTGTCCACAAGGTTTAGGAGTGTGTTTATGGCAATGTTTGACCTTTATATCAGAAGCGCATTTGCAGAGATGTATAGTAACAAAGTAGAACTACTTAAGTACTGTACTTAAGTACCGAAATGCGGTATCTGTACTTTCCTAGAGTAGAATTTTTTTCTCCTACTTCTACTTTTACTTCACTACATTTTTTCAATGATTTCGATACTTCTACTCCGATATTTTTTTTTTGTGCTGCATAGTTACTCGTTACTTTTAAAAAAATTACCACTGCCAGAAAAGTAGATGGCAGGTTGCATAAAGCTCAAAAAAATGTGTATAATGTCATTTGTAAATCAGCGCATACGAAAATAAAGGCTGTGTATAATAAAAGCTGCTATACCAAATCTTTCCAATAAAAAGAAAATATGAAACCAATAAATAAATGGTGCTACAGCGCTTAAAGTGCATCAAGAAACTACTAACAAACACAGGTTAATCATTTGAATAAATCATTTGAAATAATAAAAAACAATATGATGTTCAAACTTTTGACTTCTTTCTTTAATAACTACATAACACAGTACTTCTACTTCTACTTTCAGTACTTGAGTAGAAATTTTTTTTCAAAACTACTGGTACTTTTTACTTTTAGTACTTAAGTAGCAAATTTTTTGAAAAAACTACTTGCAATACTTAAGTAAAAAAAATGTTGAATACTTTAGTAACTTTTTCTGCGAGCACTTCCACTTCTACTCAAGTCACTTTTTGATCGAGCACTTGTACTTTTACTCAAGTAGAAATTTCGAGTACTTTATACAAGTCTGCGCATTTGTGAAGTCAGGCACTGATGTTATATGAGAAGGCCTGGCTCACAGTCTGCGCTCTGACTCATCCCAAAGGTGTCCTATCGGCTTGAGGTCAGGACTCTGTGCAAGCCAGTCAAGTTCCTCTACCCCAAATTCGCTCATCCATGTCTTTATGGACCTTGCTTTGTGCACTGGTGTGCAGACATGTTGAAATAGGTAGGGGGCCATCCCCAAAATGTTCCCACAAGTTGGGAGCATTAAATTGTCCAAAATGTCTTGGTCTGACGCCTTAACCACTTGCCGACCGCCGCACGACTATCTACGTGGGTGGTCAGCCCCTCACAGGCAAAGTGACGTAGGTCTACGTCGCTCGCCTGTGAGGGTTTAGGGAGCGAGCGCGCGCCGTTGGAGGCGCGCTCCCGCTCCCGCGTGGTCACGGACCCCCCCGCGCGTGTGACCGGCGGACCCGATCGCCGCCGGCCACTCTGCGATCGGCGGGGGAGAGGGAGAAAGTCAGGCAGCTTGTGTAAACAAGCTGCCTGTCATTCTCCTCTCTGTATGAGAGATGATCACATGGATCTACTATGTAGATCCATTGATCACTCTGCATACAGTTGAAGCCCCAGCCAATCACAGTTAGAAGCACGCCCCTAGGGACACACACAGCCCCTCCCTCTCAAATAAAGTTAACCCCTTCACTACCAGTGTATTTTTACAGTAACAGTGCATATATATAGCACTGATTACTGTAGAAATGTCACTGGTAACCCCAAAAGTGTCAAAAATGTCAGTCAAGGGTCCGATCTGTCCGCCGCATTGTCGCAGTACCGCAAAAAAAATCGCAGATCGCCGCCATTACGCGTTAAAAAAAAAAACAACAAAAATGACAAAAATCTTTCCCTTTGTTAGTAAACGCAATAACTTTTGCGCAAACCAATCAAAATACGCTTTTTGCGATTTTTTTTACCAAACATAGGTAGCATAAAACAAATTGGCCGAAAATATTAAAAAATTTTGATTTTTACATTTATTTTTGGGGGAATTTCATATAAAAAAAAGGGAAAAATATTGCTATTTTTGCAAAATTTACGCTCTTTTTTTGTTTATAGCGCGTGATCAAAAAATCGCACAGGTGATCAAATACCGCCAAAAGAAAGCTCTGTTTGTGGGAAAAAAAGGACGCCAAATTCGTTTAGGTACAGCGTCGCACGACCGCGCAATTGTCCGTTAAAGTCACGCAGTGCCGAATCGCAAAATACCCCCTGGTCAGGAAGAGGGTAAAATCTTCCGGGGCTTAAGTGGTTAAGAGGTACTTAAGGTTACTTTGTTATGCTAAACAATTGTCCTGCTCAGACTATTAGCTGGTTTGAGAGAATAATCTCTCACGTTTGTATTTGCAGACTCCACAAGAGGTTGAAGTGGCCACATTGTAGCCATATCATCACCTATTTGGAGAAACCTCAAAGATCATATTGTGCCAGTAGAACATTAGGATTAATAAGAGTTCTGACAACCGCCTTATTGTTCTCATTTACAACTGCCCCATCTTTTAAGGGTAAGCATTGTTTTTGGTTTATTAGGCATGCACATTAGTTGAAACAATCTTTTGTCATTCCTATGACAACATGTTCCCTCCCAAGCATTCAATTCCTTGGGTGGTCTCTTCTTGTATGCTGATATCTTCCTAAAAACACCTGGGCTAAATTATACATGTCTCCCTTATGTGTTTGATACACCTCATTATTTTATGCATAGAAACTGAACTACTCTTTCCAGAGGACCTATCCTATGTAAGCATCATTGTTCATATACTTAATTTGCTGTTGTAGATTTTGTACTGTTTCATTTTGTGTTTAATTGATATGTATTTATTTTTTGCAGTGTTTACATATGCAGCATCCATAATTATCTCCTGAAGAAGCTAATTCATAGTGAAACATGTAGAATGCATATGAAAGACTGCATAATATATGTAACAATAATATTTCTATTATATTATTATAATGACATTTTTATAAAAACATTCTCTCTTTTCTGTAGCACCTAAAAAAAAAAAACATTTCTCTTTACTTGCATTGTACCTTAGGAGTTCCCTTCACTGGCACAAAGGGGCAAAGCCCAACCCCTGAAAAAAAAACCCACATCACAACCCTCCCTCCACCAGTTGATTGGGACCAGTGCACAAAGCAAGGTCAATAAAGACATGATTGAGCGAGTTTGGGGTGGAGAAACTTGACTGGCCTGCACATTAACCTGATAAAACACCTGTGGAGTGAATTAGAGTGGAGACTGCGAGCCAGGCCTTCTCGTCCACATTACTGCCTGACCCCACAAATGCGCTTCTGGAAGAATGGTCAAACATTCCCATAGACACACTCTTAAATCTTGTAGACAGCCTTCCCAGAAGAGTTGAAGCTGTTATAGCTGCAAAGGGTGGGCCAACTCAATATTGAACCCTACAGACTAAGGCTGGGATGCCATTAAAGTTCATATGCGTGTAAAGGCGGCAGGCGTCCCAATACTTTTGACAATATAGTGTATTTTCCGAATCCTTCTTCTGACGTTTCTTTGGAATTTTTTATTGTGTATGTGACAGTAGCACTGTGGAAGCTAGTTTGGCTAGGAAAGGGTGCAATTTTGCCATTACTGTAATTGTCCTTGATGAAGTGTGTAGAATCTTTCACATGGGCTCTCCAAACTCTTGCAAATCTTGTGGAATCTATTAGAGTATGTTGCTCTGAAGACAGCCCCTGTGTGGTGGCAACACTGGAAAATAAGAATTACTGCTGTGGGGATTTTGACTCCAAGTCCATTTTCTTGTTAGAGAGGGATCTTGATTAATAGACAGGGGTGGACAGACTAGAACTTCATTTTCATGTGCTATTTTTTTTTCTGCACCAAAGCTGCTTTAGTGATATATTGCATTGGATGTGCAACAAAGCTATTTATGGCCAGTTTAAAAGCAGTAACTGCTCTGTGCATTCTCACTACCTGTACACATAAAAAAAACTCCACCTGAGGCTGTCTACCCCAAGAGACAGCGAGAGCAAAGCTGCTTTTATTATATTTCTCTTGGCCAAAAAGCAGAGAAATGGCAACCTTAGTACATTTTTTCTTTAAAATATTTTTTTAGTATCTATCTATCTATCTATCTATCTATCTATCTATCTATCTATCTATCTATCTATCTATCTATCTATCTATCTATCTATCTATCTATCTATCTATCTATCTATCTATCTATCTATCTATCTATCTATCTATCTATCTATCTATCTATCTATCTATCTATCTATCTATCTATCTATCTATCTATCTATCTATCTATCTATCTATCTATCTATCTATCTATCTATCTATCTATCTATCTATCTATCTATCTATCTATCTATCTATCTATCTATCTATCTATCTATCTATCTATCTATCTATCTATCTATCTATCTATCTATCTATCTATCTATCTATCTATCTATCTATCTATCTATCTATCTATCTATCCAATATGTTACAAAAGTGAGTACTTATCTCACATTT
The DNA here is from genome assembly GCF_965119305.1 of Pelophylax lessonae. Taxonomy (NCBI): domain Eukaryota; kingdom Metazoa; phylum Chordata; class Amphibia; order Anura; family Ranidae; genus Pelophylax; species Pelophylax lessonae. The sequence goes on along the minus strand of NC_138772.1, from coordinate 93,047,718 downwards.
TTGTAAATATTTTATTATATCTTTTCATGTGACAACGCTGAAGAAATGACACTTTGCTACAATGTAAAGTAGTGATTGTACAGCTTGTATAACAGTGTAAATTTGCTGATTGCAAATTAATCCCATTTTGCCATTTTCGCTCCCTGGTGTCATGTGACTCGTTAGTGTTACAAGGCCTCAGGTGTGAATGGGGAGCAGGTGTGTTAGATTTGGTGTTATCACTCTCAATCTCTCATACTTGTCACTGGAGGTTCAACATGGCAACTCATGGCTAAGAACTCTCTGAGTTCTTGTAATATCATACAACGGCATATATATATCAAATACATAGCAAGAATACATCCAGTGGCTCATAGGCTCTTTCATACATATTGCGTAATCCACGTCCTGATAAATCTTCATATTTCATATTTCATATTTTCATATTTGATATATATATGCCGTTGTATGATATTTGTATCTGCTATTATATATCTATTTATTATGTATATATGCCTAGCAAGACATTTCCGTTACTACCTTTTGTATGTCCATACCTGAATTGTCTGTATCTGTACTGTGCAGTGGCGTAGCGTGGGTTGTCAGCACCTGGGGCAAGGCAAGTAATTTGCGCCCCCTAACCCGCGGGATTTTAGCACTCGAGTCTCTTCCACTAGATTAGTTAAAGAAACCCTTACCCCCTAAGCACATGTATTGTTTGTTATGAAAATACTGATGTAATTAAAGTAAAATTAATCTAAATACAGGTTTGAATGACCAGCGTGCCCCCTTTCAATGCAGAGAGACCAGCGTGCCCCCTTTCAATGCAGAATGACCAGCGTGCCCCCATTCAATGCAGAGAGACCAGACAATGCAGAGAGTCTTACCTGCAGCGGCGGCTTCTCCTCAGTTCCCCGCATCTCCTCGAGTCCTCCCGCCTCCTTCTCGGCCAATGGCATGCGTTCGCCTTTCGGCCAATCAGGAAGCGGGTCTCGGACCCACTTCCTGATTGGCCAGGAGGAGGATCCGTGTGACAATAGCGAATTCTCATTCGCTATTGTCACACAATGGGTGGGCTCGGGGCGCACTGCTCTGCGTCCCGGGTCCACCCTTTTTTGAAGCCTATTAGAGCCTCTGTCTCTAATCAGGAGATTAAAAAAAAAAACACTCTGTGACAGCGCCAGGCTGCTGACTCACTCTCTGCTAAACTGACTGAGCAGTGAGGAGAGGCAGCATAGGTGGGGCTTGGCTTGCAACGCCACATCACCCTACCCTACACCAATGGACAGGTGAGGCACAGTCCAGCCCTGCCCCGACCCGCCATTTTCAGCCATAGGGCGGCCGCGCTGGACATCTCCCAGCCTAAAGATGGAGGCAGCTGCAGACAGTGTATGAACTGTGTATGTCAGAGTCAGACAGACAGAGTGACACTGCAGGAATGCGCCCCCCCAGATGTTGCGCCCGGTGCGGCCGGCCCCCCCTGCACCCCCCACGCTACGCCACTGGTACTGTGAATATGCGAGATTCTATTTATTCTATTTATTGATTATTGCTGCATGATCTATTCTTTTATCGTGCAGCAAGCAATAAACTAGTATTTTGAAACTATTTTATCTTTATTTTTTTTTTTGGATATGTGCAATAGCAACCTACCTCATTTAAAGTCCCATTATCCTTACGCCCCCCCTGTTGTATACAAAATTATTAGGGATGGAGGTGGTTGCTGTGATGCTTCAGATCATTTATTTCTTTATACATATGTTATGTGACATACTGAAGCAGAGCATGAACCCCCTACCTTCAGAGACTGGGCCGCAGGGCAGTATTCCAACATGATAATGACCCCAAACACACCTCCAAGATGACCACTGCCTTGCTAAAGAAGCTGAGGGTAAAGGTGATGGACTGGCCAGACATGTCTCCAGACAGACCTAATCCCTATTGAGCATCTGTGGGGCATCCTGCAATGAAAGGTGGAGGAGAACAAGGTCTCTAAAATCCACCAGCTTCGTGATGTCATCATGGAGGAGTGAAAGAGAACTTCAGTGGCAACCCGTGAAGCTCTGGTGAACTCCATGCCCAAGGGTTAAGGCAGTGCTGGAACATAATGGTGGACACACAAAATATTGACACTTTGGGCCCAATTTGGACATTTTCACTTAGGGGTGTACTCACTTTTGTTGTCAGCGGTTTAGACATTAATGGCTGTGTGTTGAGCTATTTTAAGGGGACAGAAAATGTACACTGTTATACAAGCTGTACACTCACTACTTTACATTGTAGCAAAGTGTAATTTCTTCAGTGTTGTCACATGAAAATAAATAATAAAATATTTACAAAAATGTGAGGGGTGTACTCACTTTTGTGAGATACTGTATATGTTACAAAATAATTGTACACGTTTTCCATCATTTTTTATTTTTTTTATAATGGCAAATAAGTGCAAATAATTTGCCTTTTTCTCAGTATTTAAAAATCTATTTAGTCTAAAAGCCCATGAAGCATTGAATGTGATGGGTTTTGTCTTTATTGTTATTGCAGAAATGTCCTCTTATTATTAATTAATGTTTGTCTCTCAGTGGAGACAGCCCCCATTATCACCCATTTCTCGCTTTAATTGTTGCAGGATAGTGTTTTTGTCCAGCAATTTGCTCAGCGTATCATCAGCAAATGTACCAAAAGCTTCAGCTCGGCTGATCACAAGGAGCTATTGGCAGCCCTCCAGCTTTTAATCTTGATGGGAACACGGCTGGATGGCTGACAACTTTGTATGTTTAATTCAACAAAGCTGAACTTTCACTGGACAGACACAAATGACTACGTAATCCTTTTAACTAGTTGCTACAACGATTTCCCAAACCTCTCAGTATTTGGATCAAACATCGCTATCCACAATGAAATGATAAATGTCAGGAATTCAGTTACCACCAGACAGAAAATTTCTGATTCTATTAGAGGCGAGCTGAAGCATAGTATTTACCCTTTAGATCATCATATCTGGTCATTTTTCTGTCTCATACTGAAAAAGAATTATGACTCTTAAATACCTTTCTAGAAATGTCACTCGGCATTTGCTGATTTTTATTATAGTGTACAGAAGTTCTTGATTTGGGTCACAGTAATCTTTAAAGATTTTTTTTTGCCTTTTCTGTGTTATTTAGGTCTCCATTGTATTTTATATTATTTTGTGTTTTACAAAGCACGTGGACCTGTGAGATCTTTGAAACAACTTTACTAATAGCTGTGCGTTGGCAGCCCTGATACCCTGGTTAAGGGCACCGCCCCTCTTCTTCATGAGATAGGGTACATACACTTCAGATGTGCATTATTTTATCACATGCTCAGTTTGAGTCATCAAGATTTGTGACAGCCTCACTTTAACCACTTGACCTCTGGAAGATTTATCCCCCCCTCCTGACCAGGCCATTTTTTGCAATACGGCACTGCATTATTTTAACTGATAATTGCGCGGTCATGCATGGTTATACCCAGATAACATTTATGTCTTTTTTCCACAAATGGAGCTTTCTTTTGGAGCTATTTGATCACCTCAGTATTTTTTATTTTTTTGCACTATAAATAAGGGGAGACCGACACTTTTGTGCCTAGCCAGTGTTTTAGTGTACCGTTGGAGGAGCTTTTACTAGGGAAAGGCATAGATCAATGTCCTTGCTTCATAGGAACAAAGGATCCATGCCTTCCCTACTGACAGAACGGCAATCTGCCTTGTTTAAATTGGCAGAACATGGTTCTGCCTCTGTGCTTGATGATCGGCGGGTGCTGGCGGACATCAAGTCCACGGTACCCGCAGACCAGCTCTTACTGTGTATAATGACAGTGAGAGCGGGCCACTGGTGGTGCACATGGGCGCCCCAACCCGAAAATGTCGGATCAAGTACTAGGTACGTGATCCGGCGCAGCAGTGCCAGCTTGCCACCGTATATTTAGGTTACATGGTCAGCAAGTGGTTAAGGAATTGGTGTAGAAAAAAATACATTGCAGCTATAAGAGGAAACATATTCACCGAAGTGGCAAATTAACTCCTTTTTTCTCTTGGAGTTACTGCCCAACACTCTCAGTCTCTCTTTATTAAATTCTCCATAATATAAAATAAAGTTAAAATACAGCAGGGATAATGGGAGGCCTTCGGTGAACTTATACTGTCTGGGAAACATTGCAACTGAGCTAAAGTCAGACCACCCACTCGATTTATCTTCTACTTGTGTTTTACAAAATACACTACAGTCAGATTCCTCAAGTAGTTTACATTGTTTTTGGCTGGCACTTTAGCCTTTTTGTGTATGACTGTGCTGCTTAAAATGGGCCAGAATTGAAAAGTGAAGATTTTCTATTTTATGGAACATTTGGAAATGTTAATTCTGTGAAAGATTTGCTTTTTATCTTTAATCCCTCCTAAAAAATGTGGTTCACTTCCTTTGCCTAAGCACTTCTGTGCATAAGGCCTCATGACTGTATATCAGCAGTTTGAGATGATTTAAGGCACTGCTAGTCTCCCCTGATTTGGAGTGAAATCTGGTGATGGTAAAACTGTGCTCCTCACTGTTCTCCTTGCTGAAGAAGAAGCTGTACTTGAGGACTAGCAGTGCAAGCATCTCCTTGCTTCTGCATCATTTATTCTGTGAACCTGTACTTTTCGCACTGCTAATGGTGTTCCTGATCATTCCCCCCAAACGTTATCAGATCACTAGTCATCGGGGAGGGGGCAGCTAGGAAGTAAGGCTATGCTCTCCAAAGACACAGTGCAGATCAATGTATGGTGAGAAAAGCCCCGTACACATGTACCGATTGTCGGCCGAACGATCGGCCGTCTTTTGTCCGGTGCTGTTTTGTTGGTTGAAAAGTGCTCAAGACTGCACACGAATTTTGTCGGCCAACAACAACCAACTGCAGAAGTGATGTCATGTTCTGGCATACTTTTCGTGTGTGCCCAGTCTTGATCATCACATTTTTGTCGGCCGAAATCTGTACTGACTGACGAACAATCGGCAATTCTTTGTTAACAAAAACAAAAATTTTAAAGCCTGCACACCAGATTTTGTTCGGCCGAAAAGTCGCAGTCGGTTGTCGGAAGCATCATACTAACAAGCCGGAAATCGGCCGATCGGACGTTGGCCGAATATTTACGGCCGACAATCGGTACGTGTGCACGGGCCTTTAGGAGGAAAAGATCAGCTGCAATGAACCTATTACATATTCCCCAACCTTTGAACTTGACGGAGAGGGGACAGGTGTGGTCATTTTGCTGGTTTCCATCCACTGCCACTATCTTGTGTGTCAACTACCTGCTTCTTCCACTGTAAGCTGTGGTTCCTCTTGATACCTTGTATGTCACTACAGGACACAAAGGTTAGAATTAAGAACCACTGTGTGCAGTGGAAGGAGCATGTGATAGACACACATGGAAGTGTGGAATAACTACAGAGGCCTAGGAACAGCAAAAGGGAGGAGTTTTTATACACAGGCCATCGGGAAGGTAAGCATATAGCCTTTTTTTTACAGCTTTCGTAACAAGTGGTTCTGTGGTGAAAGGGTCATCTAAATACTGTAATCACAAAGGATTAGAGTCCACATTGCACAAGTATCTCTTCTTTGTGACCCCTTGCCCTGCCCCAACTTTGTGCTCCTCCACGCTGTACTGGCTCAATACCTGGCTGGGCCTATACAGTAGTTGGATCGTTCCTAAACCTATCACTTCTTACTTGCAGGCAAGTTCTCAGTATTAAGACCATATTCTGTCCTGGCACTGACAAGTCTACATTAGGGGTCCTAGGAAATGTGAAGAGACTCAACTTACAGAACAACCATCTGTTGCAACTCCCATTTTCTCACGCTCGCTTAGCTCTCAAGTGGGTCAATGTACAAATCAACAGACCGTTGCTTCCCTTATGCCTTTCCTACTTTCCTACCAGCTACTGACTCATCTCTAACTTCTCTAGAAGTGTAGCAGAACAAACCGGAAGTCTGCAGGACTGAAAATTTGTGACAGTCGCACACAATCCGGGACTTTTGGGAGGTATGCTATTGGCACGCAGTACTTCTACAGCTTCCACAGCACAGGTCTTCTTTAACTTATTTTATCCTTAGGACCAAGGGACATTTGTCCTTTTTCTTGTACTTGCCAGTTATACAAAATGAATAGCAAGCTTAAATATAGATATAATAAAAGGTAGGCTTTGAGTTTCATTTTTCAACATGATTATGTTTGACTGAAATGGAAATACAAACATTGTTTCTCTTCAAAAAATGTTTTGTGCCTACAAAGCTAAAAATCAAAGCTACTAATTATTTTTGTAATCACCACAGAAACAATTATTCCCCCTTACATTTCAAAATGCGTTTTAATTATATGAACCGCTTCCATCTTGATCTTTTATTTTCACTTGTACTTTTTATCATGACTTTTCAGTCCTGACAGAGCCCTCGGGCATAACAAGGATTTATTTTGCTTTAGTAAGTCTATGACATGAATCACTAACTTATGTTACATCTGCACTTTTTATTGATAGATGACCTTTCCATTATTCCACATTTATGTTTATTTTCCAGCTCTTATGTGCCCAGCATGTAACTCTCAATGAAAGGTTATACATCAGTGTTTCAAAACACAGAGCCGTCTATGTTCACATCTTGTATCGCAGTACTTTATTTTATTTAAGCATGAATCTTGAAATGTACTCAGAATCATCATTCATGTATTGTACATTTGTAGATGTTTTTATTCATCAGAAAACAGTTAAGGACAACAAAATTGGAATATAAACTGAAAAATTAAATAACAGACCTTGATTACAAAGATGCAAATAATGGAGGCACTACCACTATACAGGGGATACTAGGCTTGGGGGCAGATAGGCATTTGCCCCCTGGGCCAGTATAAATAATATACACTGCTCAAAAAAGTAAAGGAATACTTTTTAATCAGAGTATAGCATCAAGTCAACTAAACTCCTTGGATGTTGATCTGGTCAGTGAGATAGCAGAGTAGGTTGTTAATCAGTTTCAGCTCCTTTGGTGTTAATGAAATTAACAACAGGTGCACTACATGGGCAACAATGAGACAACATCACAAACAGGAATGGTTTTACAGGTGGAGGCCACTGACATTTTTTCCCCTACTTATCTTTTATGACTGTTTCTTACTAGTTTTGCATTTGGCTAAGGTCAGTATCACTACTGGTAGCATGAGGCGATATCTGGAGGTTGCACAGGCAGTCCAACTCCTCCATGATGGCACATCAATACTTGCCATTGCCACAAGGTTTGTTGTGTCCCCAGGACAGCCTCAATAGCATGGAGGAGATTCCAGGAGAAAGACAGTTACTCTAGGAGAGCTGGACAGGGCCGTAGAAGGTCCTTAACCCATTAGCAGGACGGGTATCTGCTCCTTTGTGCAAAGAGGAACAGGATGAGCACTGCCAGAGCCCTACAATATGACCTCTAGCATGCCACTGGTGTGAATGCCTCTGACCAAACAATCAGAAACAGACTTCCTGAGGCGGCCTGAGGGCCCGACATCCTCTAGTGGGCCCTGTACTTACTGCCTGCCACCATGGAGTTTGATTGGCATTTGCCATTGAAAACCAGAATTGGCAAGTCCACCACTGGCGCCCTGTGCTTTTCAGATGAGAGCAGGTTCACCCTGAACACATGTGACAGACATGAAAGGATCTGGAGAAGCCGTGAAAAATGTCATGCTGCCTGTAACATTGTTCAGCATGACCGGTAGTGGGTCAGTGATGGTCTGGAGAGGCATATCCATGGAGGGACGCACAGACCTCTACAGGCTAGACAATGGCACCCTGACTGCCATTAGGTATCGGGATTAAATCCTAGGACCCATTGTCAGTCCCTACGCTGGTGCAGTGGGTCCTGAGTTCCTTATGGTGCACAAACATTCCTGGCCTCATGTGGTGAGAGTATGCAGCCAGTTCCTGGAGATTGAAGGAATTGATACCATCGAATGGCCCCCACGCTGACCTAAATCCAATAGAACACCTCTGGGACATTATGTTTTGGTCCATCTGACTCCACCAGGTTGCACCTCAGTCTTTTCAGAATCAGGAGCTCAGTGATGCCCTGGTCCAGATCTTGGAGGAAATATCCCAGGACACTACCCGTTGTCTCATTAGGAGCTTGCCCCAACATTGTCAGACGTGCATACAAGCACGTGGTGGGCCATACAAACTACTGAGTGCCGTTTTGAGTTGGTGCAATTATATTTCAGCAAAATGGACTAGCCTCACTTTAATTTTCGGGGCGTCTTTGAATTCAGCCCTCTGTAGGTTGATCATTTTTATTTCAACAATGTGGCATCCTTTCGTTTCTAACACATTACACAGTCTGTATCAGTATAGATATCCAGCATGAAATTTTTCCCTATTGAGATCTGATGTGTTTTCAAAGTGTTCCTTTAATTTTTTGAGTAGTGTATATTGGGCTAGTGGTCCTGAGTAGAGATACTCCCTCATTCATACCTCATTCTGAGTAGGACCTGTAGTCAGGGACATCTGCCTGGTGTTAAATATCAGGTTCAGACTTGTGATCTCATATTTGGCAGGGGGAAGTTGTCCAGTGTCTACCTCCATGTTTAACTGTAAGATGTTATTTGACCAAATGCAAACATCTGGTAGAGAAAGTAAATATATATTGGAAGAAAGAAAAACTATGAAATGTGTTGTCATTTGTTAAATAAAGTTGGATGATAAAAACTATCTGTGATGATGACAATAAAGAGGTTAAAACCTCTAAGCCCCAACCAAAAATACAAGTAATAAAATTGCAGAGGAATTGCCAGGATAATCTATTATTGAAGTAAATAAAAATAAAATGAGTACTGCATTTATATTTTAATAAACTTGCTGTCTAAAAGGTATTGGGCCATGGTCTGTGGTTTTTTTCTTTTGAGTGATATCAGCACTCCTTCCGTGGTGATGTTTCAGATTTTGGAGGTATGCGGGGTGCCATCCAGTGGAGGTGTAGACTGCTGGTTGATAATTGCTGAATACATAAGCTTGGTTAACCTTTTAGGATTTATAGGTTACGCTCTGGTAAGAGTTCTACACGGGTGGCGGTGATGATTCACAAAGGAGGTGAAGTTAAAAGTTGAAATGACGGCATTGGTCTACCTCTAAATTTTTGCAGTGGATGGACTCTATGCACATATACATGTATTCATAAACACTTTGATGTGTTCTATGAATTAATAAGCATGATGCACTTTATGATATATCCTTTGTGAATCCCAGCACAACTAAGCACTTTGTTTAAGGAACTTTTGTTTTGTATGAATTTTTTCTAATCATATATATATACATTGTGGATTTATAGTCCATAAACACTTGATAAGATTTTTTAAAGTGATAGTGCACCTTTTAAGTTCATATCATTCACATTCATTAGGTATTCAGGTAGAGGATGCTGCAGTCTCGTTGGTGACTGTGACACAGAGTGTGGGTTATTTATTTATTTATTTATTTATTTATATTTTTGTTTTTAAAAAAATCCAGACTTTAAATTCCACCAAAAAACATATAAACAAATAAAAAATTAATAATAATAAATAAATAAATAAAAATAAATAAATAAATAAATAAAGTTAATCTATAAGGCTTTATCTGCATCTGTTTATCAACAGAACACCAAAACGTATATATTTAATTCAATAAATGTATTTGGAAAATTTAAAACACACAAAACAATACAGCTGGGTTGATTTACTAAAACTGGAGAGTGCAAAATCTGGTGCAGCTGTGTATGGTAACCAACCAGTTTCTAACTTTAGCTTGTTCAGTTAACCTTTGACAAAAAAAAAAAAAAAAAAACTGGAAGCTTATTGGTTTCTATGCAGAGTTGCACCAGATTTTGCACTCTCCAGTTTTAGTAAATCAACCCCATTGGTTCTTTGTTTAGTGTGTAGCTATGTATGTCAAGGACAGTAGTCATTTTTTCCTATTATAAATCATCTGACACATTAAAAACAATACACTCCCTATGTAGCTGATACTGTATGTCATCTCAGCAGTTCTTAAGAAGGAAGGCAGAGAGACTGCAGTTGAGTTTTGGTTCCCTCTTTAGTAAATCAACCCCATTGTATTCAAAAATCTTTAGCCAAAGTTAGACTTTGTTAGGAAAGAAAAACTCCCTTCAAACATATAAATATGTGCTAAATCCCCTGTAGGAACTTTGATTCATGTCCTTTACATCAAAATAAACTCAACCTCATTGGGAGGTAGTATTTGTCTTATTGCAGCAATATGAGGTGATCCTATGTAAGAAGGTCCATGTAAATAATTTCATGTTGTAGTTAAGGGTGAACATGAAAGAACCCGCTGAAGAAGACAGCACATGTCAAATTTCCTTAGTCTTCAACATCTTCAACTGTATGGTGTATATTTCTCCAATATGAGCAAAAAAAACACTAGAAATGTCATGAATGCACATACTGTAGGTAGGTCACCTCACACCAGTAGTCTCCACATTAATTTTACAAGTCCAGTGAATCACGTATATAGTAATGGTAAAGAAGACACTGAATGTCAGATAGTCAGCTCTCCTCCAGCTAATAGTCTCCACACGAAAATAACCACCCAGTTGTGTCTTTGACTTGGAACCTGTCCATTCAACAGAGCATAATAATATTCAAAGCATTACCTTTGTAGTAAGCATCAAACCGGCCCTGCAGGGCTAAAATGGCTCATAAACAGGCAAACATCATGCTTTACATACAACACTAAAATGTAGCTATGGACTTTTTTGAGGGACATATACAGTAGAAAAAGAGCACTACAAAAAATTATCCAATACAAAAACAAAGATTAGTATGTCTAGTATATGTCTACTGTAAATCCACATGTAGATTCAACATGTTTTAAATGATCTTCGTCTGGATTGCATGTGAATAGTATCAGTATAGTGGAACCCAATCTTTAAATACAAGAAAATAGATTGTCTGCTGGCATCAACACAGCATGAAACATCTTATGCCAATAGGGGAGGGGGGAATGCAAGAAAGAATGACACAGCTCCACAAAAGTTCATTGAGCGTCCAAAGGTTTGGGTGGGAGGGGGGAGGGGGGGCAATCCAATGCTCTTGGCTCAATATTATATGTATTTTCAAGAGGAGAACATTTTCCTATAGTGTGAATCCTCGACTGACCCATATAGCATCACCCATAGCCGAAGGAGAAGGTAAAGTCTTCCCCAGGGTGCATTCAGTCCCAGAAATCTCAAAATCAACAAATTATCTCCAGATCTCCAGACTCCACAAGTGTCGAGCAGTAACCTAACCAGTCTATTCATTTTTTATCTTGTCCTGTATGGCTGTAGATCTACTTTAATAGTATAAATAGTAAAGCTTTTCAATCAAGGACAGAGAGGTAAAATCTTAGCAACTTTCAGAAAATAAATAAGTATAACTTTAAATATAAAATCTAATATGTTTTAAATGAAAAATACATGCAGAAAAATATTAGTACTAACAGCTAACATAAAAATGAAATTGACATTAATGCCTCTTTAACTGCATTAGTTTCTCCCATAGTTCATACATATAACAAAAACTTATTTGGAGTGTATTGTACTCTTGAGTAGCTCAGCAGTGGCCATCTAACTAGGTGAGAGAATAATGTTGGTGTTGACAGCTGGGATTGAAAGAATTCACAGTGTTACTCCACTGAAATGACCTTACATACTTGCTAAAGAGTTGAACGGGTGACTTTCCTATTGCACCTGATGGTTTTATGGAAATGTACATTGTTTTCTAAGAGCTGTCTTTCAGCATATTGTCCACCTGGTGAATTAGAAGTGTTACTGGCAGCAGATATTGTCAATGTCAAAAGTGCACTATGCACTTACTCCATAGGAAAGCAAAAGAACATATGCATTGCATTTCATTGTGGAAACTGTGTTGTTTTTGCCAAAATAACATGGGAGAGTGAACAAAAGTAACATTTTAAGGAACAATAACGGACATTTATGGTAATTAATCTTAAACAAAAAAATGTTTAAAGCAGAGCTTCAGCCAAAAATAATAAGATAAAATAAATAGCTCATTAAAAGATATAATAACAACACCCGTTTTGTTGCATTATTCTGCTTCAATCCAGACATTTCCCCACTGTACTTTTTTCTGCTGGATATCCTCAGTCTGATTGCCTTCATTATTTATCCCACTTCCCCTGAGCCCAGGTTGCCCTGGACCTGCCCAGTCTTTGACTGGACAATGAAAGGAAAGCAGCAGAACAATGTGTCTTCAATACTGTAAGCCTACTTAAATAATCTAATTGCATGTTGTGAGTTCTACCTGTCTGCTAGCCTTCACTTTCCACAACCTCCCTGCGTGCTTTGATGCTTTTGCTCTGCCATTTACTTTCAACTTATAAGAAACTACATATCCCATGGTACCTTGCTGCCTACAAGCAGTGATTATTGTACTGACACCGCCTCCTGAAACCCCTCCTCTCAGCACCCCTGTAGTTCAGAAGGCAGGCTCTGTGAATTCTGTGACACAGCAGTGCCTATTATCAGGGTATAGTGAATATGTGTCACAGAATTGAAGGTAGTAAAGGTGTGGGGTATTCAAAAAGTAAGCTTACAAAGTTCAAGATAATTCAGATTATTTGGAGTAGGCTAGAAATAATTGAAATGAAAAGTGGAAAATGTATGATTTTACACTTAAATGTATGGTAAAATGAATGTATGATAAAATCTATGATTTTATTTTTTTGACCATAGATACACTGTACTGGAAAATTCCAAATCTTTCAGCATGGGATAATGGTATGTAGCAACCTCCAGCTAGGTGCTTTTGTACATAGTTGTTAGAGTAAGTAAATTGGCCTAGCTGAGAGCTAGGACCAGGTTAAATCTAGGTCAGGGCTTAGTGACTCAGGGAGGCTGGATGACTCAGCAAGCAGCATCTCTGGTAACCCCCCTGCTCTCTGGAAACTTGGAGAAGCTTCCAGAAGTAGAGGGTGGCGTTTAGGAGGAACTGCTTGGAGTATTGATGAGGGCCCCAGCCAGTCCCCAGCAAAATGAGCTGGCAGGGGGCAGGACCTTATAAACACTCATGGGGCAGGCCAGCAGGGGCAGTCAGGTAAAAGAGGAAGTGCTGAGGAGACTGTTGAAGTTTGGTGTGCCTGGCTGTGCGGGATGGGGGATCCCATTTCATCTGCTGCTCCTTCGTGGGGTGTGAAACAGTTAGGATGCATCTAAATGTGTTTATATATGATGTCTCCCACACACATCAAAGAGATAAGTACTTTTTTATAGGAATTACAGTTGTAAATACCTTTTGCTAAATGCCCAAAGTGCATTTGGGGAAAATAAATAAAAAAGAGCTGTTGAGCTTTGGAGGTAAATGCTGATATACAACTCTACCACCCAGCACATCCCTGTCGTGTACAGCAGGAGATCTGATTGTTTCCTGCATTAATAAAGTAACAATTACAGGTCTTGTTTCTTTAACAGACTGTGACTAGACAATTATAAGGAAAAGACTGATTAGTTCATCCCTCTGATCTCAATCTGCTCTCTCCTCCTATCAGCATATTCTTTGTTAGCCCATTAGCACTGCAGCACAACAGGAGGGCTCGTTGGGGTGATTCTAGTCTCTGTCTCCCAGTCTAAGACTGGCCACAGACAGGGCAAATTGATTTTCCTGCAATCACGGATTAAGCCTTGATAAAGTTATATGACATTGATGAAACGCGTCGGACGGAGTCAATGTCATCATAATGCCACTGGAGTTAACGTCATTCACAGTGTATTTTACTTTGGTTTTAGGGCCAGTTCACACCATAGAAACACAGTCTGGATGCGTTCCAGGTGCTTTTGTGCATGCACATTTTTTTTAATTTTTTGGATGCATTCCAGTGTTTGGTGCACTTTTGTTTTCCCTTCTTTTTTGTTAACCTTAAATAGGGACATATGTGTTCTAGTATGCTGCATTTAGGTGCTCCAGTACAGTCCATTCCAGGAAAAATGCAGCATATTCTACTTTTTTTCTGGAACTGGAACGCACTGGAACTGCAAGCACTGGTGTGTACTATGCAATTGAAAACCATATATCCGGGGGGGCGCATGCGCGGGACTCGGCGTGACGGACATGTCTGCCTGAGCTCCGCTCCGCAGTGAGACATCCCGCCGCCTATACGGGTGACCAGCCACGCGATACTGCGCCCGTGAGCCTCCCTCGGTCAGCCGACATCCCTCCACACCCAACCATGGTGTCCGGCGGCGTTAAATCAAAGCTGAAGAGCCGCAATATTCGGGATGCGCTGGTTAGAGCCTCATCCAAGATGGCGCCGCCTCTCTCCTCACGCTCCGGCCCCGGCTTCTCCAAGACCCCCAGGAACAATTTACCTCACCCTGATGAAGGTGAGTCGGATACCGATGCCCCTCTCTCCCGGGGAGCCGCAGCCTTTGACCCCTCACAGGCAGCACTGATCCAACACTTTGAAAGGATCCTGCATAAAGCCCTCCAGCATACCTCTGAACAAATAACAGACAGGCTCACTAGAGAGATCAGGGAGCTAGGCCAGCGCACCTCAGACCTGGAATACAAGGCAGAGGACCTTGAGGTGAGCATTCACAACCACTCTGAGGAACTTGAGACCCTCAGGGAGGAAAACTTAGCCCTGCAAGCTCAACTTGAGGACCAGGAGAATAGAGCTAGAAGATCTAACATTAGAATCAGGGGGATCCCTGAGACGGTTGTGGACCTGCAGTCCACCGTAACTGCTCTCTTCCAGGAACTCTCCCCTTCTATCCCTATTGAACGTTTAGAAATGGACCGAGTCCACAGGGCCTTGGCCCCCCGTAAGCCTGAGGGACCCCCCAGAGATATCATAGCCAAACTACACTACTACAGAACAAAGGAACAGCTCCTCCAAGCTGCCAGGCAGAAAGGCACCCTCTTGTTCCAAGGTTATTCCTATCAGCTGTTCACTGATCTCTGCAAAGCCACAATCACAAGGCGTAGGGAATTCAAGCCTCTCCTCCAGATCCTGCAGCAACACCAGATCATCTACTCCTGGGGTTTCCCTTTTTCTGTTCGCTTTACATACCAGGGGCGCAAACACACCTGCAAGACTACTGAGGACCTCCACCATCTTCTCCACGAGCTGCACTTGTCACCCCCTCCTGAGTTCTCTGCGTCACAACAGCACCGCAGACGCTCTGCATCACGTTCCCCGCAGAAAGCTGCTGCCTCCACATCTGCAACTCCTAAACGGAGTCGTCTCCTCTCCCCTCTGCCAACGCCTGTGGATTCCATGGACTGATAACCCTGAATGGCCTCAGGCCCTGGATTCCTCCTATCTATGCTTTTGAATTTTTTGCCCCTCATCATCTTGATTGTATTAACTGGTTATCTTTTTCCTGTTTTGCCTCCTGTTTCTGCGCAGCGGACCTCCCATACTACTCTTTTGGTGATGTCGCTGGAACACCCACCTATTCGTCCGGCCTGCTCTGGCAGGTTTGCCTACACTGAACTCACACGCTCCTCCCGGGACGGTAACTATGGCGAGTTTTCTTTTATTTTTGCATTTTTTCCTCTGACATTATATTTTTGAATTTTTCAAAGCGAATACCCTCTTTCTCTCGCTGGTATCAGTGACCTCCAGCAGGTCTCAGTACTTTTGTATGACATTTTTACCCCCCCCCCCTTTTTTTTTTTTTTTTTTTTTTTTTTGTGGGGCGGCTACCATTGGCCCTTCCCTGGGTCCCTCGCGGGCTGTACCTCGCTGTTCTTCAAACTGTTTATTCGCTCTACTAATGTACTGTATTATCGTTTACATTGCTTACTACTTCTGGTCACCAAATGTCCTTTATCAGTCTTATACTTCTACAGGCGGTTTGTCTCCTGTCGGCAGTCACTGCTGCCTCCTTTTTGCCTCCGGAACCCTCCTTTTGGAGACTTCCCGGGGTGACTCCATTCCCTCTGAGCGGATGGACTCCCTCTCCTCAGACGGTCTACTGTTTGATCTCACGATTTTATTGCTATCTCAATGCATTTCAATGTCCCCTCCACCCCCCTTCTTTCTCCCTTCACTGTCCTCCTCCCCCCTGCCCTCCCTCCTTTCCTTCCCCCTCCCCCCTACTCGCCGGGGGGGCACAGTTGATGTACACAGGATTGCCATTTTTTGCTCCTCCCCCCTAGCCTTACAATGGCCTCCTTAAATATCTTGTCCCTGAATGTTCAAGGCCTTAACTCCCCGCTAAAACGCCGCAAAGCCTTTCGTTCCCTAGCCTCACTTGACGTACATGTTGCGTGCCTCCAGGAAACCCATTTTTCCACCTTGCATACGCCTAAATATCTAACGGCCTCTTACCCTCAGTTTTTCACAGCCTCGGCTTCTGTAAAGAAAAGGGGGGTTCTCATAGCGTTCCACCGTAAGGCTCCATTCATACTCCACTCCTCTGTAGCAGACCCTGAGGGCAGGTACTTGATCCTCACTGGCTCATTGTTAGACACGGAAGTCACACTAGCATCCTACTACGCACCTAACTCGAAACCCCTCTCCTTCTTCTCCCACTTTCTGCAGATAGTTGAACAACATAAAAAGGGAACGGTCGTCCTTTGTGGTGACTCTAATCAGGTCTTATATCCTTTTCTAGACAAGTCCCCGGTCTCTCTTTCTCAGCCTACGCAGAGGCTTTCCTTCCAACACCTTCTCCAAACACATTCTCTAGTAGACACCTGGCGTGAACTTAACCCGAGTAAGCGTCAGTACACCTATTACTCTCATCCACACAAAGTATCCTCACGCATAGACCATATCTTCACCTCTGTGGCCTCCTCACCTGCTCTCCTGTCCTCTTCTATTCTACCAATTCCATGGTCCGATCATAACGCAGTGATCTCCACCTTTGACTCCCTGGTCCCCAAGCAACACACCTTCTCTTGGTGCTTAAACAACTCCCTCCTGGCCCATCCCTCTCATAGAGTCGAAGTGGCAGCAGCCATTAAAGAATATATTTCTCACAACGATACAACTGACGTCACTCCTCTCACATTGTGGGAAGCCCATAAACCGGTGCTTCGTGGCACCCTCATTAGTCTGGCCTCTCGTCGCAAGAAAGAGCGCCAGCTTCTTTACCGTACCCTTAATTCCACCTTCGCTTTAGCTCACGAACGCTTCCAAGCAGACCCAACCCCAGCTAATAGGATTGCCCTTGACAAAGCAACACTGGAACTGGACCTTTTTCTCACAGAATCCGCTGAAAAGCAGCTCCGGCGTTCCCAACACCAATTCTACACTAAAGCTAATAAACCCGACACCTTCTTAGCACTCTCGCTCCGCAACGCCAATGTTGTTCGGAAACCGATTCGACTAAAAACATCCACCGCAACTTACACTAGTAACCCACTTAAGATTCTGGAGACCTTCCGTTTACACCTCTCGAAACTTTATTCCTCTCCACCACCTCAGTCTGACTCCCAGATCACTGACTTCTTTTCTGACCTCACCTTGCCTTCATTGTCTGCCTCTCAACGGGAAGATCTGGATAGACCCATATCTGACCTCGAAATCCGCTTTGCCATCAAGTCTCTCAAACTCAACAAGAGACCCGGGCCCGACGGCTTCACGGCCTCTTACTACAAACACTTTTCTGACCTCCTGACCCCCATGCTTTCTAAAGCCTATAACTCCTTGCTTACAGGCCACTCTCTCAGTCCCGACTCATTGAAAGCAGCTATCTCCATGATACCCAAACCACAAACTGACGACTCCTCTTGGACTAACTACCGCCCGATCTCCCTCCTTAACATAGACATAAAGATTATGGCCAAAATACTGTCAGCCCGTCTTAATCTCGTCATAGGCTCCTTGATCCATAGAGACCAGACTGGTTTCATCCCTTGTCGTCAAACGGGAGACAACGTACGCAGGGCTATTCATCTTGCCTACCAGGCCCGCCGTCGCCACATCCCTGCATGCTTTGTCTCCCTTGATATTCGGAAAGCCTTTGACACTTTATCATGGACCTACCTACAATCGGTACTACGAATCTGGGGTTTCGGCCCCCATTTCCTATCCTGGATCTCATCTTTATATTCTACCCCCTCTGCCTTTATTCGCTATGCAGGCTTCCAGTCCTCTACCTTCTCCGTAGGCTGTGGCACTAGACAGGGCTGCCCCTTATCCCCTCTCCTTTTTGCACTTGCAATTGAGCCGCTTGCCCATAAGATCCGTTCCAATCAGAATATAAAAGGAATTGAACTAGGTGGTCACCATCATAAATTATGCTTATTCGCAGACGACATCCTTCTATTCCTCACCTCCCCACTCACCTCTACTCCCAATCTCCTGGCTGTTTTGCAACAATTTGCCCATGTCTCTGGCTTGGTTGTCAACACCCACAAATCCAAAGCACTCAATATTTCCCTGCCTGCGCCCCTCCTCACACAACTAAAATCGGTGCTCCCCTTCTCCTGGGCCACTCACCACATTCCCTATCTAGGAGTAAAGCTCACGGCTGACCCTCTTGACCTCTATGCAGCTAACTATCCTCCAATGCTACAACACCTAACTAAGCTTATGCAAACTTGGTCCTCACTTCCCTTAGCTTGGATGGGTCGCATCACGGTTGTTAAAATGGCCTTGCTGCCCAAAATATTGTACCTGTTTCGGATTCTGCCCTTACATGTCCCCTCCTACTACCTGCGTCAGCTCCAAAGCCGGACCTTCTCCTACGTCTGGGGTAAAATTAGACCCAGGGTATCCAGACAGATTCTTCACCTCCACAAACTGCAGGGTGGGCTGGGCCTCCCCCACTTCGCCAAATATTACCAGGCAGCCCAACTAGCCCAACTGACCAAATGGCATGCTACTCAGGAAATTCCCCTATGGGTGGCCCTTGAGGCGGTCGAATGTGATCCTTTCTCGGTGGCCAACCTACTGTGGTTAAAATCCTCTGAACGCAGATCGATTGCCAACCCCATTCTACGCCATTCCCTGCACCTTTGGGACACCCTAAAGTTCAAGTACAAGCTTCAGTCGCCCCATAACCCGCTTCTCTCCTACCTCCACAACCCGTCCTTCCCCCCAGCTTGGGAATCCCCATCCTCTTTTCAACGTTGGTCGGCAGCTGGCCTCCTCCGGGCCCACTCCTTGATCGTTTTCAATGCATTTAAGTCCTTCCCGACTCTCCAAGACTCACACCAGCTCCCCAATTCTGAGATCTTCCACTACCTACAAATTAAACACTTCTTATCCCACTGCATGCATACAGACACGTCTTTACCCACCTTGACCTCATTTGAACACGTTTGTCTCCACGACCCGCACACCCGAGGTCTAATTTCCCTCCTATACTCTAAACTTTCTGAACCCCTAACCCGAGCTCTCCCAGCATATGCGTCCAAATGGGAACGGGACTTGGGCATTACACTTGAGCCTGCAGACTGGTCCAAGATCTGGCAGACGACGAAGACAGCCTCCCAAAATATCGTGGCTTCCGAAACTAACTATAAGGTGCTTATGCGTTGGTACCTTGTGCCAGCTCGTATTGCTAAATTCCATCCCTCATACTCTCAGGACTGTTTCCGAGGCTGTCGGAATGCGGGCACTCATGTACATATCTGGTGGTCCTGCCCTGTGGTCCAACGATTTTGGAAGGCTATCTTTTGCATTCTCTCCACCCTCATGGACACACACATCAACCCTGACCCCTGTCTCGCCCTCTTGAACATGAAATCAGATGTCGTTTCCAAACGGCAGCACAAATTGTTCCTACAAGTCACGACTGCGGCTAAACAAACAATAGCTAAAGCTTGGAAAACCCCTCACCTACCTATTCCTGAAGTGAAAAACAGAATCACTAATGCCATGATTCATGCGAAAATTGAAGCGGTCCTGCTGGACAGGGTCGACAAGTTTGACAAGTTATGGCAACCATGGGTAGACCACTTTCTCCCTCCGAACTTTGATAGCACTCTCTTATTGCCCTGAACGGCATATTTGCGCTGCCTATATCTATCTGTGGTTACCCTGCTCCCCCCCGGCGACCCCCTTCCTCCCCCCCCACTTTCACCCCTCCACCCTCCTCCTTTCCCCCCATTCCTTTCTTCTTCCCCCCCCCCTTGTTTTGTCCCCCCATCCCCCCCCCTCCTCCCTGTTCTTACCCCTCTTATGACTATATCCCGCCATATGTACAATACTCTGTCTATTACTCTCCCCCACAGTGGTTACTTCTCTCCACATTCCTTACACAAATTGTTCCACCATTCTGCTACAGTCTACATCTTGTTTGACCTAATGCCAAAGACTCCTGACCTAACCAGGCTTCCTTCCTTCCTCTGAGCCGTGTGTTGCGACCCCTGAAAACGATACTTACATGCAAACTATATGACCCACTGAAGGCGCAGTCGCGCGCGGGCACAGCAAGCTCCCTTTTAGGGGTGCCCGGGTGTTGGCTGTGCTGGATGGATCTCCCTTCTGGGGTCGTCGCCCGCTTGGCTCCTGAACATGTCAGTTAACCTGGTTTGCTTTGTTACTATCTCCAGTTTACTGTTGTTACCTGTTGTGCAAATGTAACCTCTCCTGCTCTGATTGTACATGTTGCGCTGTATTTACTTCTGTTTTTTCAATAAACTACTTGAACAAGAAAACCATATATCCTACTATCCTGCTGCAAAAAAAAAAAAAAATGCACTCGACTGCATGTCAATAAAATTTGAAAGTCTTTGTTTATACCAGTTGCTCGATGATGGTTCTATTTTTGCTCTTTTGAGTACCTTGCAACCCACAATACAAGCAGTGGATCCAGGAAGAGGGCTTGTTGTCCGGGTCACTATCTTAAGGCTGATTATCAAAGGAAAGACAGCCAGTACCTGTATATATGTTGTTCCCAACGTTAAAGGGCAATGCGCTTCTGACCTATGATATATAGGTCTCTATATTAAGGTGAGCTGCTATTAATACCGGAGGGGGATTCA
The DNA here is from genome assembly GCF_965119305.1 of Pelophylax lessonae. Lineage (NCBI taxonomy): Eukaryota > Metazoa > Chordata > Amphibia > Anura > Ranidae > Pelophylax > Pelophylax lessonae. The sequence continues at coordinate 93,026,777 of NC_138772.1, read as the reverse complement.
CGTGGTGGATTATCTAGAACAAGTAAAATCACTGCACATTAGTGCTGAACAGGATTTAAAGGAGAAGTGTATCTAAAAAAAATAAAGGCTTGATGAAGGTGTGCATATGAATAGTCCAGTTACTACAAATAAGGACTGTACATTACCTACTTGCTAACCGATATACGGCAGCAGGTCGGAAGGTTCCCGTAAATCGCTGTACCTGTACTGCGGTTTGCGGGAGCCATCCTGGGGGCTCGCACGCACAGCCATTCTCTAGCGGGGAAGCTGATTCATGGGGCCACCATAGAGAGAAAACGGCGGTCTGCTGTTGTAAACACAGCAGACCGTTGTTCTCTCAGGAATCAATACAGAGCTCCTGTGTTCCCCCTATTTAGGAACACAGGTCTCTGTGTTGATTCCATAAGCCCATCCCCCTCACGGTTAGAAAACACCCCCTAGGCTCACATTTAAACCTTTGAACGCGCCTGGGTTAACCCCTCCCCCGCCAGAGTCATTTTTACAGTAACAGCGCATATTTTTAGCACTGAATACTGTAGTAATGTCACTGGTCCCCCCCAAAAGTGTCAAAAATGTCAGCTAGGGGGTCCGATCTGTCCGCCGAAATGTCGCAGTCCCCCAAAAAATCACTGATCGCCGCCATTACTAGTAAAAAAATAAATAAAAATGACATAAATCCTTCCCCTATTTTGTAGACACGATAACTTTTGTGAAAACCAATCAAAATACTTACAGGCAGTCCTCGGGTTACAAACATCCGACTTACAAACGACTCCTACTTACAAACAGAGACAGACAACAGGAAGTGAAGAGAAATCTAGTCCTAGGAAGGGAATCTCACTCCTGTAAGAGTTATGGGAAAAAGGTGTTTCCACTGAAGGTTTATCACCAATCCTTGTTTCCACAACAACCCAAAATTTTCAAAATCCAGTTGTCATAGGGACAGAAAGTGAGGTGAAATCTTCTGAACAGGGGTACAGACAGCAAAACAAAATGGTACAGGGGTGTTAACCCTTCCCTATGCTATCTAAAAAACTTAAAAAATATTCTTTTGGCTGGAGCTACACCTAAAAAATGTACCTGTTCTGACTTACAAACAAATTCGACTTAAGAACAAACCTACAGTTAGGGATGATTGAACGGTTCGGGTCGACCATCGGTTTGTCCCGAAAATTGGGTGTTCGAAATTCGGCCAAATTCTGAACTTTTTGCGGTAAAAGTTCGGAATTTGGTCACCAGAACCGCCGAAAATGCAATGGGACAGGAACTGGGCTTTAAAAGTCCGTGATTGGCCCAGAAACGTCAGTAAAAGCCAATTGAGGGGGCAGGAGTCTGCTAGGAATGTGATTGGAGTGACTACGGGGTCCAGAGGCCAATCAGGAGTGAATACGCCCCCCAGTATATAACATAGCCCTGCCAAACCTCTAGCACTGGAATACAGAGGCTGTGGAAGAGAGTGGAAGCATTTGTGTTTCTCCTGCTGCTTGTAAAGCTCCAGTGTCATTTTGCAATTATCTTCTGCTGTATGGAGCTGTTCTTTTAGTGTGAGGAAAGGGATATGCAGTGTAGTTAGGGTACTATATACCACTATAGTTAGATTCAATAATCTAGTTTTTTGTAGGGATACTTTTAAGTGTCAGGGTGACCGTAGTGTAGTTTAGGGTGACCTGACTCTGCCATGTCAGGGTGACCGTAGTGTAGTTTAGGGTGACCTGACTCTGCCATGTCAGGGTGACGGTAGTGTAGTTTAGGGTGACCTGACTCTGCCATGTGAGGGGGACCGTAGTGTAGTTTAGGGTGACCTGACTCTGCCATGTCAGGGTGACCGTAGTGTAGTTTAGGGTGACCTGACTCTGCCATGTCAGGGTGACTGAACTCTGCCATGTCAGGGTGACCGTAGTGTAGTTTAGGGTGACCTGACTCTGCCATGCCAGGGTGACCGAACTCTGCCATGTCAGGGTGACCCCACTATGTAGATTCTGGGTTAGGGGTATATACATATATATATATATATATATATATATATATATATATATATATATATATATATATATATATATATATATGTGTGTATATATATGTATATGTATATATACACATATATTGAATGCATGTAAACCGCTGTGCACCAGGATATGTGCACATTTTAAGTTGAGTTTTTATAATGTAATTTAATGGCTAAGAATGGCTAATTTTAAATAAAAAATACTAGTGGTTATATGGAGAACACTCTACATCCTCTTCGTTTTTGAGATTTACATGAATATTAACTTAAGGGTTGCGGAGGATAGAGATGGTTTAAAAAGACATTTGGAAGAGAGTAACATCATTCCTGACTTATAAGACCCTGTTAAAGGGAAAGCACACGAGACCTGATGTACTGTATATTGGGTCAGAACATAAGGTGAGAGTATTGGAATGCAGGTGAAGGGTTATACATTTAAGGGGAAAGAACACTGCAGAGATTCATCTATAGGAATATACGGCACTTGTTCAAACGCTATTATCACAAACATTCATGGTATAATTGGATCAACTTTCATAAGCCGCCCCAATGGTTCCATCTTACAGGCAGGTTTATCCATGATCCTGTTGGCTGCACCCACTGAAAATGTGTGTAACCCCACCCCCCACTGTCAGGATCTGGTAGCGAAAGGGTTAACCCCTTCCTAGTGACTAGTAAGTCTATGTCTATTAAAAATGACCAATGAGTTAGTGGTTATCCTGGCCTAGTATTCTGGCCTATTAAAAATGACTAATGAGTTAGTGATTATTCTGGCCTAGTATTCTGGCCTATTAAAAATGACCAATGAGTTAGGCTGGCCATACACTATACAATTTTCTTGTTCAACTTTCCTTTAGATTTACCAAAACCATGTAATGTAGGGTCAAACCTAAACACTTTCAATTTGTATGCAATCAGGCAGGCCCTTGCACTACATAGTTTAAGGTAAATCTAAAGGAAATTGAATAAGAAAATTGTATAGTGTATGGCCAGCCTTAGTGGTTATTCTGGCCTAGTATTCTGGCCTATTAAAAATGACCAATGAGTTAGTGATTATTCTGGCCTTGCTGCACTGAGGTCCTTTGTTTGAATTTCAAAAGGGAAAATCCCTGCATGGAGTTTGCACGTTCTCCCTGTGCTGGTTAGGGTTTCCCCCCATTCTCCAAAGACATGATTTTTGGTTAAACGGCTCCTTGTTTGCTCCTTGAAAGCAGAGACTGATGTGAATGTACAGTATGCAAATGAAAATAAGCACAACAGGGACAATGTTCAAGGCTGACAAGAGTCAAGCCAAATTTTCTATTAGTTTAGTACTGCCCCTGGAAAATCCAAAATAGAATTGCAAACAGCAAAGTTACATAAAAATATGTTATACTTCCCTGTTCCATGCAGCAATATTGGACAGAGCAGCATCTTACCTCCTCTTTGGCAGTCCCCTTCCCAAGCTGTCCACTCCTCCTTCCTCTGGGTGCAATCCTTAGCAAGCCCCAGAGTTATGGGGGCACCGGTTCCCAGGCCAGCATGTGTGCATCTATAGGCAGACACAGCACTGTTAAACCATGCCCCCTCTTCCTCCTCACAGGAGTATAACTGACAGCAGGAGAAGTCTATAGCTCCTGCTGCTCTCAACGCCTCCTATGATACTAGGAAGTAAGGGGAGCTGTGCATGAGCCGGAACGGCGCTGACTTGGTAAGAGAAGTCAGGTAAGTGTTCAGGGATGGGGGTGGGTAGAATAGGAAGTGGGGTATTTTTTACCTTAATAAGGAGAATGCACGTAAATTGGAGCTCTGGCCCCCCACCAAAAAATTAAAAGTCAGAAGCTACAAATACTGTAGCTGCTGATTTTTAATATTAGGACACTTAACTGTCCACAAATCCAGCAATATTGGCACCCCAGCCAACTTTTTAATCGGCTCTCTGGTGCTGCCCCCGCCATTCCTTACAAGGGAAACCGGCAGTGACACCTTGCGGCGTCACAGCCAGGCTTCCTACTGCGCATGTGCGAAGCATGCTGTGATTTGTGAATGGCCGGTGGCGGGGGAAGGAGGACGGGGGCTGCACTTCCAGGGGACCTCGCCGCAGCGAGATCACCCAGAAGTGGGAACGGGTACCTGGGGGAAGGAAGCAAACAAACAGGGCTTCCCCTTTTGGGTGGAGCTCCGCTTTAAGGTAAAAAAACATTAAGAATTTAGAAACACTTTGAGAATGCACATTCAAGCAAATCTAATTTGTTGACCAGAGCATTGTGTAGATTGTACAAAAAGAATAAAAAAATATAACTATAAAATCTATAGTCTATTTTTCTATTGCCTTCTGATGTGCCACAGACATAATTCAAAGAAAAGTATTGCAAAGCCATTGGCAAATAAATTGCAAATTATGACAAAAGTAGGATAAAAGAAAAATAAATGACAAGCCGAGAAAACACAAGGAGGACTTATGATTGCTTTTACTGTGCTTTGTTGTCATGTATCTCATCTTGGTCAATCCTCTCATTTTACAACAGATGGTCTGAAATTGAGAATAGTTAGATATTCCTTACTCATCAAAGTTCTCCTATATGGTCCGTTAAAGACATATCTTCTTAATGACATCTAATGACATGATGATGTTTACTATCATTATCTAGAGACCATGCATGACAAAACACTTTTCCATGTCAGAATCCTCCTCTATGACGAATTTGTTAATGACAGGAAGGAGTTATCTGCCTTAGTTTCGCTGTGTATAGGGCAGGCTTAAAGTAAATGTAAACCCTAATAAACTACAGTTTACTAAAGCACTGTGCATTATATAAACATTATATAAACAGTTCCTATTTAAAAATACATTTTTACCTTTTTTTTCATACTTTGTAGCATCTCAGTTCTACTAATCTCTTGCAGTCTCTCCCTGCCTACATGCTCCCCAGTGATGGCTGCATGGCATTTCTCAGGGCGGGCTCGCTGTTGGTGACAACAGTAGAATCCTTACTGCATAATGGGTGTTGAAATGACCATTGTAGTCTCCACTAGAAGCCCATGTAACAGGTTGACATCACAGGAGCATAATTGGGAAACAGCGATAGAGTGTTGTCACCCTATACCAGGAAGTGCCAATTATGTCAGGATTACCTGGTATTAGTTTTATAAAAGCTGCAAATGTAAAAATGCTGAAAATGACTTTTGAAATGGCAATAACTTATTAAAGCTTGTATAAGATTTTAGTCATTTAAAACCACGTAAGCTTGTCTCTTGCTGGGACTAAAGACAGCTTTGGCATTTCAGTTAAGGTCATGTATGGTTATTTACAGATTAAACACTTTGCTATCTTGTTCACTAAGCAACCTCACTTTACTAAATCCAGTCTTTTGAGGAATTATGTTTCCTAGGAGCATCTCAGAACCATTTCATTATTTCCATCTATAATATTTTGTAATTGCTTTCTAAAGACTCTTTTGTGCATGCTTGTACACGTAGCTGGGACAATGTTATCGATACAATTTTACCAATCAAGTAATTACCTTACAAATGAGACTTTACATCTACATCTTCAGAGTGTACATTATACATACACAACCAATACCTGCTATTATTTTATTTAACCCATAGTAAACTTAATAATAGTTATTCTTATGTAACCCATCACGAATTAAAGCAGCGCTCCAGGCTCCTAAAAATACTGTAATTGCTGACTTTTAATATTAGGACACTTACCTGTCCACAAATCCAGTGGTGTCTTCACCTGAGCCGATTTTTCAGTCAGCTCTTGGCTGCTGCCACCACCATCGTGGCTAAGGGAAACCAACAGTGAAGCCTTGCAGGTTCACAGCTGGTTACCTACTGCGCATGCACGAATCGTGCTGCACTTTGAGAATGGCCTGGTGGTGGGGGAAGGAGGAGGGGGCCGAACTTCCAGCTGAGTTCGCCGTAGCGAAGTCACCCAGAAGTAGGAGCGGATACCTGTCTAAACCAGGTAAACTATCCCCCCTGAAAGATGCCAAATGTGGCAGCAGAGGAGAGGAGGAGACAAACAGGCAGAGCTTCCCCCTTTGGGTGGAGCTCTGCTTTAAGCCCCATTCAATGTAAAGCAGAGCAGAGGAAACTAGAAGCATAGGCAACCCCATATATTTTTGATATCCCAAGTAATCCAACCCTTGGCAATTGTTAAAGGTTTGTTTCAAACTATCTAAAGGTATGTGTAAACCCTAAAGCAGGCCATACGTTATGCAATTTTCTTTTTATTTCTCCATGGAAAATGTATTAATTCCCCCATCACGCAGTCAGTGCTGATGGAGGATAGGGATGGGTGAAGGGCCGAGTATTTGCCTGTTTGGTCGTTAGCCGAACACCCGAATTTGCAGGATGTTCTCCCCAACGAACACCCTGCAATGCACTGAGCACTGCACTGTGCATTCTGCGTCCTGTTTAGGCAAAGCTTTGCCCAATCAGGGCACAGTATAAGCTGGCTGTTAAGGAGCGGGGCTGGGAAGCCGGCAGCGACGTCCTTAACAACTGATGAGTCATCAGCTGTCAATGGGATTCCCTGCTGACAGCTGAATAATAATAAAAAAAAGTGCTGGTTAAGAAATAAAGAAAAAAACGGCGTGTGGTTCCCCACCCCCCAATCCATACTATGCCCTTCCACGCCAAAATGTTAAAAAAAAACAGCGACCCCCCCCCCTCCTAAACCATAGCAGGCCACGTACCCTCAACATGGAGGGGTAGGTGCTTTGGGGCATGGGGCCTCTGCCCTCCCCACCCAAAAGCACCTTGTGCCTCAAGGCCTCATCCCCAAAACCGTGGCCGTGGTTATGGAGGTTTGCAGGCATGGGGGCTTATTGGAATCTGGAAGCCCCCTTTAACAAGGGGGCCCCAGAACCCGCCCCCCCCCCCATATGAATGAGTATTGGGTACATAATACCCTATCCGTTCACCAAAAAGTGTCAAAAAGTAAAAAAAAAACAAGAGACAAGTCTTTGACAATTCCTTTATTAAAAAATAGTGTCCCTCGATGTAAATTCATCGTCAGTCACTCCGCCCGTCGACCCGAAAAATATAAAAAAATAAAAAACACTCTGCCTTCTGGGATGGCCTTCTGTGGAATGCTGCCTGCTCTGCGCTTTGACATTCTTTATATAGGTGAGTGGCGGGCCCACCTTGCTATGTCACCCGGTGGGTTTTTCACAGAACCTGCCCCTTACCTATGTAAGAAGTGTCAAAGCGCAGAGCAGGCATTTGGCAGGAGGTCGCCCCAGAAGGCGTTTTTGATTTTTTTTTTGGGTGGCGTGATTGATGATGGATCTACATTGGGGGAGATTGTTTTTATTTTATTTTTTTTTATAAAGGAATTGTCAAAAACTTTTCTCTTGTTTTTATTACTTTTTGACACTTTTTTGGTGAAAGGGTAGGGGTATATGTACTATGGGAGATTCCAGATTCTGACAAGCCCCCCACCCGCAGATCCTCACAACCACCAGCCACAGTTGTGGGGATGAGGTGCTTTGGGGCAGGGAGGCCGAGCCCCCCCTGCCTCAAAGCATCCACCCCCCCCCCCCATGTTGAGGGCATGTGGCCTGGTATGGTTCAGGAGGGGGGGTGCTCGCCGTTTTTTTAAATTCAATTTTTCATTAGCTGGGTGCCCACAATTTTAAATGCAAGTCATTTTAAATGTGATTTTACTTGGTTTTATTTTCTTTGGAAATGTCATTTTTGCTGCAGCATGTTTTATACATGCTACAGATGGGCAACTTTACAGGCAATTTTTCATTTTTATTGTTGTACTTTAGGCATAATAAAAATCACTGCTCCTGAAAAATTGTTTAAAAAAAATAAATAAAAAAAAAAATAAATATATATATACATATATATATATATATATATATATATATATATATATATGTATATTGATACATGGATACATGTCCCCCAGAGCAGTACCCAGACCCCCATACCCTTTTATGGCCAATTACTTGCATATAAGCCTTCAAAATGGGCACTTTTGATTCTTCCTGTTGAGCTCCCATAGATTTCAATGGGGTTTGCCATTTGGGTTAGAACATTTCCCCTGTTTGGGAGTGCTGCTGTCAACCGAACAGAGGGATGTTCAGCCTATGTCTAATAGAGCTAATATCACTGTCGTATTCTGACAGTGGGAGGTTTCCTAGCTGTCAGAATACAATGATTACTGCTGGCGGCTATAGCCACCAGCATTAATCAAATGAAAAAAAAACAGGCTGATTGAACTGAAGTTGATAGATAGATTGACTTACCTTTGATAACTTTTGAATTTACATTAAAATGTTAAAACGTTATTTATATATATATATATATATATATATATATATATATATATATATATATATATTTTTTTTTTTTTTTAATCAATATTTTAGTGATATAGTGAAACTTATAAATGTTTTTATGCTAGTTTTACAAAACTTTCAGCGAAGATCCACACATTTTCTGATTTACTTTTATTTTAAAATGTGTGGATTTCTGGTGAAAGCTGTGTTCATATAAATAGACCCATTTTAGTGTATCTAAAGCCAAAACTTTCTGTTAACATTGAAAAAAGTGGAGACAGAGGTAAGAATACACATGCTTTTTGTATTTATTTTTTTATAACATGTTCTTATGTAGTTCTCTCAATTTACACAGCGCTTTACATATACTGCATATTGAACATTCACATAAGTCTCTACCCTCTGAAGGAGCTTACAATCTATGATCCCTAGATCACATTCATGCATACATATACTAGGACCAATCTACCTACCGCCATGTCTCCAGGGTGTGGGAGGAAACTTGAGCTCTCAGAAGAAACCCACACAGGCACAGAGTGAACATGCAAATTCCAGGCAGGTAGCGTCATGGTTAGGATTTGAACCAACGACCCTAGCGCTGCTAGGCAGAAGCGCTAACCACTTAGGCACTGTGCTGCCCATTATTTAGATAAAATATGCTTATCGCGGATTTCAGCTTTAGGTATTTTGGACAAATTCAACAGAATCTGGCATCTTTTTCATAGATCTTGCTACCAGGCCTATGAAAAAAAGTTATTCATCTTACTTTATTGGTAATTGTTTTTTCTATGTATTTTCAATTTAAACACAATAATCTATGCATTGTAACTAGTGTTGAGCGAACACGGACTGTATTATTCGGGTTCGTACCGAATAATTGGATTTTTGTTACCCGAACACGGACCCGAAAACTTTACTGTATGTTCGGGTTTAAAATCCGTGTTCGGTCATTTTATTTCCTGTTTTGAATGTAATGGCGCGCTTTTAATGGCGGGCTTTCAACAGCCAATTAACAAGCGTTTAACTGGTGTGCCTTAAGCCATCCCAGCCATGCCTACTAATGTATTAGTAGCTGTGATTGGCCATCTGAAGCATGTGACCCATGTCTTTATAAGTTCGAGTCACAGCGCGGTGCGTCATTCTGCTGTAGTATTAGGGAGAGAGCACACATCATACGTGCTGGCTGCTGATTAGGGACAGACAGTGAAAAATTGTGTCTGAAAAGAATGCAGGGACAGGTCGGAGTGTAGGAAAGGAAAGTTATTTGAGCATTTTAGAGACAGGCTGCAGAGATTAGGCAGGGACAGTCTACATCGATTTTGCTGTGTGGGGGGTGGTGCAGTGAACGATCTTTTTGAGCATTTTAGGGACAGGCTGGAGAGATTAGGCAGGGACAGTCTACATCGATTTTGCTGTGTGGGGGGTGGTGCAGTGAACAATCTTTTTGCCCTCACTTGAGCCCACTGAGGAGGAGGAGGAGGAGGGAGAAAAAATATATATTTTTATCAGTCAGTTGTGTGCAGCGTTCATCAGCTATATTTTACTACAAGTTAAAGGGGAATTTTTTTTTTCCCCCTTCATAGCCTGCTTGCTGCTGACTCTGAGCTGACCGTAACATAAGACACTGCTGTGTTCACATGTGCTATTGAGTGATTTTCAATTTTATACACTTTTTTATTTTACACTATTCAATATACACCCTTTTGGGTTAAAAAAAAAAAATTGTGGCATAGTCTGTACTAATCTATTTAAAAATTACAAACTTAAAGGGGAATTTTCTTTTTTTTTTCCCTTCATAGCCTGCTGCAGAGCTGACTGTGACATAAAACATAAGACACTGCTGTGTTCACATGTGCTGTTGAAAAATCACCCATTTTATATCATATTTTCTATTCCGCTATTCAATCGACACCCTTTGGGGTAAAAATAATTAAATTGCGGCATAGTCTGTATCGGTACGTGTGAGATACACCTTCCAAATTTTTGGGGCGCATCTTCCACCGCCGAGGATTGCAGGGTGCTTCAGTTTGCCTCCTGTTCCGAACTCCTCCTACTCCTCATCCTGCCTTTAGGGTACAAAAAATAGTAATCGGGGCCTAGTCTGGGTCTGTACGTGTGAGATAGATACAACTTTTGATATCATATTTTCTATTCCGCTATTCAATCTACACCCTTTGGGGTAAAAATAATTAAATTGCGGCATAGTCTGCATCGGTACGTGTGAGATACGCCTGCACATCTGGGCCGGATTTGATCCCCCGTGTCCGCAGCGCAGCGGCGCCGCCCACAACAAGCGTGGACCGCGGCGTGCGTTCCGGGCACGCCAGCGCGCACAATGTGACCACCGGATGTCAACATAGTCGACACCGTATAGTCAATGTAAGGGGTGTGGGAACGCCCCTTTGTGCGCCGTGGGGAGTAAAAAAAATGGGAAAAGAAGCACCCCAGAAATGTCCCGATCGATCTATAATGGAGAAACAGACATAATGTTTGACAATTGGTTAAGGCAGACATAATTGCATACCAAATATTGCAATGAAAATTTTTTTATATATATTTATTGATATATCTGTCTACTAAATTATGTGCATCACAAAGCACTCATATATATATACTGTTCTGAGGGATCCCAACGACCTGATATTTTCTACATTTACAACTGGTATTTTTTCTATTCTTATCTAGAAGCACACAAATTTCTTACCAGAGACCACTCAATTATTGAGGGGATGTCTGGGGTCTCCCACATTTTTGGTTTCCATGTGTCTCATGGTGGTGATGCTATCCACTGCTTCCCTATTTTACACCAAGGACCCCTGGTTCTGTCTGACCTACCCCATTTCTTATATCATACATAGGAACTCCCCCCACTAAAGGAGACATATACTTTCTGATTAGGCTACATTATCGCCTTTGCAAGGAATCTACGTTGGACATATATCTCTACCGTATGTATATAACGTTACAATCCTATATGATATTCATTGTAGGTATGGACACACAATATGGGCCAGATTAAAATCCACTAATATTCTATTCACAGACGCCGCACAGTGTGGGCCACCTTTTTGGTGATCCTCGTGGGAGTCTCTTGTGGGACAGCTGCACCCCTCCCGTCTCATATAGCCATCTGCACCTTGATACTTGACATGTCAATTGGTACAAAATTATGTTTAAAGGCCAGACAAAGACCTGGAGAGGCTGATACCCGGTGAATTCTGTCGATAATACAAGCCAGAGACATCTCTAGCTCTGTTTTTTAAGCTTTGTGGCCTTTTTTCCACATCACACTTAGGATGTTTTTTCAAGGTATGTAAATACTTGTTGATATGGAATTATGCTGTGAAATTTGATGACCCTATATGGGTGTAACAGACATCTTGTAGAAAATATGGATGTAAATGTCTTTATATGCAATATTTTTCTATTATGCCTTTTTTCTAATGACCGTAATTTGTTTCACATCTCTAGTCTGAGATTTTTTCTGCTGGACCACTGAGAAAGGTTACCAACCGAAACGCGTCTGGACCCTTCGCTCCAAGAAATCCCAGCCATTCTTATCTGTGATGTATTGTTCGGCCACTTGTTTTTAATCACTATATGTTTTTCATTTATGTACACAATTACTTCCACGTTTTGTCCATGAATGTTCTAGACTGTACAAATAAAGCTGTTCAAACTTACTCAAACTCTGGTTTTTGCCATTCAAAGTCCCACTCCCAGGGGATCTTTTTGCAATAGTCTTTACTTAGGGATGCCGGCAATTTCCAGGGTAACCACCGCATCCGAATTCTCTATTCCTTCCAAATATTTGGGGCGCATCTTCCACCGCCGAGGATTGTAGGGTGCTTCAGTTTGCCTCCTGCCTGTTGCGAACTCCTCCTACTCCTCATCCTGCCTTTAGGGTACAAAAAATTGTAATCGGTGCCTAGTCTGGGTTTGTACGTGTCAGATACACCTTTGATATCATATTTTCTATTCCGCTATTCAATCTACACCCTTTGGGGTAAAAAGAATTAAATTGCGGCATAGTCTGTATCGGTACGTGTGAGATACACCTTCCAAATTTTTGGGGCGCATCTTTTTTTTACCGCCGAGGATTGCAGGGTGCTTCAGTTTGCCTCTTGTTCCGAACTCCTCCTACTCCTCATCCTGCCTTTAGGGTACAAAAAATTGTAATCGGGGCCTAGTCTGGGTCTGTACGTGTGAGATAGATACACCTTTTGATATCATATTTTCTATTCCGCTATTCAATCTACACCCTTTGGGGTAAAAAGAATTAAATTGCGGCATAGTCTGTATCGGTACGTGTGAGATACACCTTCCAAATTTTTGGGGCGCATCTTCCACCGCCGAGGATTGCAGGGTGCTTCAGTTTGCCTCCTGTTCCGAACTCCTCCTACTCCTCATCCTGCCTTTAGGGTACAAAAAATTGTAATCGGGGCCTAGTCTGGGTCTTTACGTGTGAGATAGATATACCTTTTGATATCATATTTTCTATTCCGCTATTCAATCTACACCCTTTGGGGTAAAAAGAATTAAATTGCGGCATAGTCTGTATATACACCCTTTTGGAGTGTAAAAAATTAAATTACGGCATAGTCTGTATCGGTACGTGTGAGATACACCTTTTAAATTTGTTTGGCGCATCTCCTTCCACCGCCGAGGATTGCAGGGCGATTCAGTTTTCCTCCTGTTTCGAACTCCTCCTACTCCTCTTCCTCATCCTCATCCTGCCTTTAGGGTACAAAAAATTGTAATCGGGGCCTAGTCTGTGTTTGTACGTGTGAGATACACCGTTTTATATCCTTTTTTCTATTCCGCTATTCAATATACACCCTTTTGGGGTGAAAAAAATTTAATTGCGGCATACTTTGCATATTTGACTGTGAGATACACCCGTTTTATTTGTATACTGTTTTTCTATTCCGCTATTTAATAAACACCCTTTTGGGGTAAAAAAAATGAAATTGCGGCATAGTTTGCATATTTGACTGTGAGATACACCCGTGCGATACTGTTGTTGTTTTGTTCCGCTATTCAATAAACACCTTTCTAGGGCAAGATCATAAATTACAGAAATATGAGGAGACCGTCAAATAGGGGCCGTGGCCTGGGTCGTGGTGCTGCTGGTAGAGCTCCTGTTGCAAGGAGAGGACGTGGTCGATCTGTGCCAGCTACACGCACAAGTGAAACACCTTCCTCAAGTGTGAGTAGGCGACAGAACCTGCATCAGTATTTGGTAGGGCATCATACGCCTCTAGAAGTGATGAGGCCAGAAGAAGTACAGGCGATAGTAGATTGGGTTGCTGACAGTGCCTCCAGTTCCTTCACATTGTCTCCCACCCAGTCTACTGCAGAAAGGTCAGAGTTGGCACCTGCAGCCGATGTCCAACCGTCTTTCACCTCACCACCTTGCAAATCAGGCAAGCAGTCTGAGCCCCAAGTCATGCAGCAGTCTCTTCTTCTTTTTGATGACTCTGTCAGCAGGGTTTCCCAGGGCCATCCACCTAGCCCTGCCCCAGAAGTGGAAGAGATTGAGTGCAGCGATGCCCAACCACTTATTTCTCAAGATGATTACATGGAAGGACCATCGCAGCACGTCTCCGATGATGACGAAACGCAGGTGCCAACTGCTGCGGCACTCAGAATTGTGGAGACCGACAAGTAGGGCAGGGGTGGAAGATGATGTGGAGGACGATGAGGTCCTCGACCCCACATGGAATGAAGGTCATGCAGGTGACCTGAGTAGTTTGGAGGAAGAGGCGGTGGTCGCACAGAGCCACCAGCACAGCAGAAGAGGGAGCAGGGTGCAGAAGCGGAACGGCCGTGCCCTAGACACTACGCCTGCTACTGCCCAACGCAGCAAGGGGCCGAGCGCACCAAAGCCAGCTCAAAGGAGTTCTCTAGCGTGGAAGTTCTTCAGAAAATGTGCTGATGACAGGACACGAGTGGTTTGCACCCTGTGCAATCAGAGCCTGAAGCGAGGCATAATCCTTCTCAACCTGAGCACAACCTGCATGTTCAGGCATCTAAGTGCAAAGCGCGAGCTGCAGTGGAGTAGACACCTTCAAAACCAAGAAAGGTCTCTGGCTCCTCCTGCTTCCTCTTCTGCTGCAGTCTCGGCCTCTTCTTCCACCTCTGTAGTGATACCGGCACCTGCCACCCCGCAAACAGACGATCTGTCAGCAACACCACCACCTGGGTCACCAACCATCTCCACAATGTCCCGTGGAAGCGTTCAGCTTTCCATCTCCCAAACACTTCAGAGGAAGAGGAAGTACCCCCCTACCCATCCGCGATCCCTGGCCCTGAATGCCAGCATTTCAAAATTCTTGGCCTTTGAAATGCTGTCATTCCGTCTGGTGGAGGCGCACAGTTTTAAAAGCCTTATGTCGGTGGCTGTCCCACAGTACGTCGTGCCCAGCCGCCACTGCTTTTCCAGGCAAGCCATCCCTTCCCTGCACAACCAAGTGGGGGAAAAATCAGGTGTGCACTGCGCAACGCCATCTGTGCCAAGGTCCACCTAACTACCGATACGTGGACCAGTAAGCACGATCAGGGGCGTTATATCTCCCTAACGGCACACTGGGTAAATGCAGATGGGCCTGAGGCGGATAGCAATTTGGAGCATGTCCTTCCACCACCGAGGATTGCAGGGCGCTTCAGTTTGTCTTCTGTTCCTAACTCCTCCTACTCCGCTTCCTCATCCTCTACCGCCTCCTCATTCGGTCAGCGTAACACCTTCACCACAAACTTCAGCACAGCCAGGGGTAAACGACAGCAGGCAGTTTTAAAACTTGCCTGTTTGGGGGAAAAACCACACACCGCGCAGGAGTTGTGGAGGAGCATGGAACAGCAGACAAATGAGTGGTTGCTGCCAGCTAGCCTCAAGCCCGGCCTGGTGGTGTGCGATAACGGGCGAAATCTCATAGCAGCTCTGGGCCTAGCCGGTTTGACGCACATCCCTTGACTGGCGCATGTGCTGAATTTGGTGGTGCAGAGGTTCCTTAAAAATTACCCCGATATGTCAGAGCTGCTGCAGAAAGTGCGGGCCGTCTGTGCGCACTTTCGGCCTTCTCACCCTGCTGCTGCTCGTCTGTCAGCGCTGTAGCATAACTTCGGCCTTCCCGCTCACCGCCTCATATGTGACGTGCCCACAAGGTGGAACTCCACCTTGCACATGCTGGAAAGACTGTGCGAGCAGCAGCAGGTCATAGTGGAGTTTCAGCTGCAGCACGCACGCGTGAGTCGCTCTGCGGAACAGCACCACTTCACCACCAATAACTGGGCCTCCATGCGAGACCTGTGTGCCTTGTTGCGCTGTTTTGAGTACTCCACCAACATGGCCAGTGCCGATGACGCCGTTGTCAGCTTAACTATCCCACTTCTATGCCTCCTTCAAAAAACGATTCGGGCGATGATGGAAGAGGATGTGGCACAGGATGAGGAGGAGGAGGAGGATGAAGAGGTAACATTTCCAAGGCTTTCAGGGCAGTCATTCGCAAGTGGCTCCAAGGGTGGGTTCCTGCACACACAAACGCCAGGTACACAATTGTCCAGCAGGGGCACAGTTCTGGAGGATGAGGAGGATGAGGAGGAGGAGATGGAGGAGGAGATGGAACCATGTTCACAGCAGGGTGGCACCCAGGTCAGCTCATGGCCATCACTGGTGCGTGGCTGGGGGGATACAGATGACACAGATGATACACCTCCCACAGAGGACAGCCTTTCGTTGCCTCTGGGCAGCCTGGCACACATGAGCGATTACATGCTGCAGTGTCTCCACAACGACCGCCAAGTTGCCCACATTCTAACTTGTGCTGATTACTGGGTGGCCACGCTGCTGGATCCCCGTTACAAGGACAATGTACCGTCCTTAATTCACTCACTGGAGCGTGATCGCAAGATGCGCGAGTACTAGCGCACGCTGGTAGATGCGATGCTGATGGCATTCCCACCTGACAGCGGGGCCACAGTGGAAGCACAAGGCCAAGGCAGAGGAGGAGGAGGAAGTGGTCGCCAACGCAACCAGGGCACCGCCAGCACCTCAGAAGGCAGGGTTAGCATGGCTGAAATGTGGAAAAGCTTTGTCAGCACGCTACAACAAACAGCAGCACCAGCAGCTCATATAGAACGTCTTAGCAGGAGGCAGCATTTCACCAACATGGTGGAGCAGTATGTGTGCACACGCCTACATTTAGTGAATGACTGGTCTGCCCCCTTCAACTTCTGGGTTTCCAAATTGGGCACATGGCCTGAGCTTGCCCTTTACGCCTTGGAGGTTCTTTCGTGCCCTGCAGCCAGTGTATTATCTGAACGTGTATTTAGCACGGCTGGGGGCGTTATCACAGACAAGCGCAGCCACCTGTCCAGAGACAATGTGGACAAGCTCACGTTCATTAAAATGAACCAGGCATGGATCCCACAGGACTTTTCCGTACCTTGTGCAGAATAGAGATGGATACCGACCTTACCCAGCCATTGTTATATTTTTGATCTTTCTCACTCTTTTGGGGTGTACCCTAATTTAAAATGACTGAAAAAAAGCAGTGTTGGCTACCTCGTCCCCCTCCACCGCCGCTTCCACCTACACCGCCACATCCACCGCCACCTCAACCTCCCTCCTACTCCACAGATGAAGAAAATTGTTTTATTTTTCATATTTTTTTGTAGTTTTAAGTTATTTCCCTATCCACATTTGTTTGCAGAGCACTTGCCATGCTCTTAACTAAGTTTTACTGCCATTTGCAGCACTCTAGCCCTTTCCATTGGTGTTTTAGAGCCATTTTAGCGCCTGAAAGTTCGGGTCCCCATTGACTTCAATGGGGTTCGGTGTCCGGGTAAAGTTCGGAAAAAGTCCGGGACACAGACCCGGACCCGGACTTTTTTTTCAAGTTCGGCCGAACCCGCCGAACACGGACATCCAGGTGTCCGCTCAACTCTAATTGTAACCTTTACTTGATTTACTGTAATAATGGATTCTGTCTTTTTTACTTAATCCTACTGTTCATCTTTTGAATCCTGGTTCCAAAAGGTTTATAGTTTTTTTTTCTTATTACCAACTCTAATTAATACAGGTAAATGGTGGGATTTTGGTGAAATTGATTTAGTTGTGAAATGTACCTTTTCAACTCTAGCAGGTTTAGTATAAACTGTCAGTTTTGTTAGTTGAGGTGCAAAATGTGCTTGAAAAAAGCACCAATCAGTCATCAGTCATCAGGTCCAGGCCAATGACTTTTGGCCTGGACCTGTTGATCAGTTCTGACCAGTTCTGTCAGAACCTCCTGTGCCTCTGTAATGTAAACACAGGCACAGGATATGATGCAATCAAGCATCAACCGTGAGTACACAAGCACTACACTGACACCAGTACACATAGGCACACATTTAACCTCTGATCACCCCCCAATTAACCCTTTCACTCCATGTCACAACATACACTATTTACAGTACAGATAAAATTTACTTATCACTGTATTAGTGTAATTTGTAACTTCAGATACTGTGAGAGACAGTTAGTGGTAGTCCCAAAGAGGTTTAGGGTCCCCCAATAAAGATATAACCCCCTGATCACCCCCTGTTAACCCTTTCACTCCCTGTCACACTGTCACTATTATAGTGTACAGATCTTTTTTCTGATCACAGTATTAGTGTCACAGGTGACAGTAGTTAGTTAGCATCAATTCAGGACAGCGTCAGATTGCCCGCCACATATTTAGTAATACATTTTAAACCTTTGATTGCCAGTGACACAAACACTAAACACCTCCATTACTAGTATAATGTCTGAACGGATCAATATCTTTGATCTGATCTGAACTATACTAGCGCCAACAATAGTTTAGTGTTCCCAAAACGCAGCGTTAGCAGGATCAGCCCTGACACCTGCCAGGGACCACTACTCTGCCAGCACCTGAGTTTAGTCCATTGACCCAATTCACCATACGCCTGTGTTCTCTGCTGCCATGGTCAGGACTAGATACGAGCAAATCTTGCGGTTCATGCACTTCAGTGACAATGAACTCTGTCGTCCTTTGGGTGACCCTGGATATGACCGACAACACAAAATTTGGCTCCTTGTAAACCACTTCAACCAGAAGAATGCAGCCTTGTATATGCCCCAACAAGCTGCATGCATTGATGAGTCCTTGATTACATTTTCTGGCTGCCTTGCTTTCCAACAGTTTCTCCCCAGCAAGTGTGCCAGATATGGGGTCAAGATGTATAAGCTCTGTGACAGGGCAACAGGCTACACATGTAGTTTCCGGGTTTATGAGGGAAAAGATAGCAATTTGGAGCCCCCCCTGACTGCTCAGACTACAAGGGGAGCAGTGGCAAGATTGTTTGGAACTTGGTGTCATCCTTATTTGGAAAGGGGTACCATTTATACGTGGATAACTTCTATACAAGCACGCCACTTTTTAGATACTTTTTCATTTTGGAATTGGCGCATGTGGAACCGTGCAACCTAATCACCGGGACTTCCCCCAACGACTTGTAGATTCCCAACTTAGACAGGGGGAGAGAGCCTGCTTTAAGTCTGATAAATTGCTTGCAGTGAAGTGGAGGGACACACGGAACGTTTCATTCTGTCCTTCATTTACGCAGATACGACAGTCCAAATTGCAACAGCGATTGGTGTTGTTGAGAAGCCCCTCAGTGTCCATGAATACAACCTTAACATGGGAGGGGTGGACTTCAATGACCAGATGATGGTGCCGTACTTATTTGCCCGTAAGGTCAGACGTTGATACAAGAAAGTGTCTGTATACTTATTTCAATTGGCTCTGCTGAATGCTTATGTGCTATACAACGCATCAGGAAGAAGTGGATCCTTCCTAAAATTCCAGGAAGAGATCATCACAGCCCTTCTGTATCCAGCTGTGGCCCAAATTCACTATCCAGATGCAGTGAGCCGGCTGCATGAGTGGCATTTTCCAGATGTCCTCCCTAGTACCCATACCCAAAGAACACCCCCAAGAAGATGTCGTGTCTGTAGGAAACGCAGATTTAGGCTTGACACCCATTATTTTTGTCCCTCCTGTCCTGGCCAACCTGGTCCCTGCATTGTGGACTGTTTCTGTCGCTACCACACACTAATAGATTATCACTGTAGGGTACAGCACGGCACAGTCTAGGGTACACTTTTTCACACAGAGTCTTGAAAGATGTTGGCTATCACATTTTGAGGGACCCTTGCCTGGAACAGTTTTTTTACAGGTAGAAAAAAGTGTAAAAAAAAAAAAGTAAAGAAAAATAATTGAAAAAATTAAAAAAGCCAAAAACAGTTGTCGTTTTATTGAGTTAATTTTCTCTTCTTACTCTACTTTTCTATTCTTTCTACTTTTACTGTACTATAATATACTGTTATACTGTAATGTTTTATTGTTACTGTGTTTTATTGTTAACCATTGTTTGCTTTTCAGGTACGCCCATCAGCTGCAGGACTGATATTTATATATTGTGACAGCAACAGCGTTCCAAGTAGACACTCCAAGCTATTTGCTGAGAGGCATGTTGAGTCAATGAAATATTTTATATTTTGTCACAAGTATCAGGCAAATGCCAAATCTTTTTTTTTTTTTTTTACACAAAGTTGTCACTTAAATGATATATTGCTCAAACATGCCATGGCTATATTTGAAATTATCCCCCAAAATACATTATGCTGCTTCTCCTGAGTATGGGGATACCACATGTGTGAGACTTTTTGCCAGTCTAGCCATGTACAGTACCCCAAAATCCAATCACTGCCTTCAGGCTTTCTAAGAGCATAAATTGTTGATTTCGCTCCCCACTACCTATCACAGTTTCGGAGGCCATGAAATGCCAAGAGAGCACAACACCCCCACCCCCCAAATGACCCCTTTTCAGAAAGTAGACACCCCAAGGTATTTGCTAAGAGGCATGGTTAGTATTTTGCAGTTCTCATTTGTTTTGGAAAATGAGGAAAAAAGGAAAATGTATTTTTTTTCTTTTTTCAATTTTCAAATAGCGAGATCTGCAAAATAATCATAATGCCTCTCGGCAAAAAGCTTAAGGTGTCTAATTCCTGAAAAGGGGTCATTTGGGGGGGGGGGGGGGGGATTTTGCGCGGTCTTGGCATTTCATGGCCTCCGAAACTGTAAAAGGTAGTGAGGAGTGAAATCAACAATTTCTGCCCTTAGAAAGCCTGAAGGTAGTGATTGGTTTTTGGGGTCCTGTATGTGGCTAGACTGCCAAAAAGTCTCACACATGTGGTATCCCCATACTCAGGAGAAGCAGCATAATGTATTTTGAGGGTTCATTTCACATATACCCATGAAATGTGTGAGCAATATATAATTTAAGTGACGATTTGGTGTAAAAAATAAAAAAAATGTGTCTTTTTCCCAAAACGTGTTGCAAAATATAAAATATTCCATGGACTCAACATGCCTCTCAGCAAATAGCTTAGGGTGTCTACTTTCTGAAAAGGGATCATTTGGGGGGGGTTTGTGCTATCTTGGCATTTCATGGCCTCCGAAACTGTGATAGGTAGTGAGTAGTGAAACCAACAATTTACGCCCTTAGAAAGCCTGAATGCGGTGATAGATTTTTGGGGTCCTGTACGCGGCTAGACTGCCAAAAAGTCTTACACATATTGTATCCCCATACTCAGGAGAAGAAGCAGAATGTATTTTGGAGTGTCATTTTACATATACCCATGGAATGTGTGAGCAATAAATCATTTAAGTGACAACTTTGTGTAAAAAAATTAAAAAAGAAAATTGGCATTTCCACGATACTTGTGGCAAAATATAAGTTATTCCATGGACTTAACATGCCTCTCAAAAAATAGCTTAGGATGCCTACTTTCCAAAAAAGGGTCATTTGGGGGGGGGGGGGGGTATCTTGCCATTTCATGGCCTCCAAAACTGTGATAGGTAGTGAGGAGTGACATCACAATTTATGCTCTTGGAAAGCCTGAAGGCGGTGATTGGTTTTCAGAGTCCTGTACGTGGCTAGACTGCCAAAAAGTCTCACACATGGGATATCCCAGTTCTCAGGAGAAGCAGCGGTATGTATTTTGGGGTGTAATTCCACACATACCCATGGCATGTGTGAGCAATATATCATTTCAATGACAACTTTGTGTACATTTTTATTTTCTTTAAACACCTGTGACAAAAAAATTAAATGTTCAGTGGGCTCAACATGCCTCTCAGAAATTTCCTTGAGGTGTCTACTTTCCAAAAGGGTGTAATTTTTTTTTTTTTGGGGGGGGGGGTTGTACTTCCCTGTTATTTTAGCACTTCAAGAAATTAGATAGGCAGTCAGAAAGTAAAAGCTGTGTAAATTCCAGTATATACACCATAGTTTATAGAATCTATAACTTTTGCGCAAACCAATAAATATAGGCTTATTGAGATTTTTTTTTATCAAGGACATGTAACTAAATACATTTTGGCCTACATGTATGACAAAAATTGAGTTTATTGGATATTTTTTATAAGAAAAATTAGAAATGTAATTTTTTCTCAAAATTTTCAGTATTTTTTCATTTATATCGCTATTTTTTGTTTATAGCGCAAAAAAATAAAAACCACAGAGGTGATCAAATACCACCAAAAGAAAGTTCTATTTGTGGGAAAAAAGGACATACATTTTGTTTGGGTACAGCATTGCATGACTGCGCAGTTGTCAGTTAAACTCACCCGGTGCTAAATTATGTCGTAACTTTTAATCTTTTTATATTCTTTTTGCATTACTGTTCTTTTTATCTGTCTGTGAAAAAAAATGTAAAGTTATGAGATTAAAGGCGGGTAAAAGAAGCAGTTCAAAATTGTTAAAAGGAGCTTCTGTAACCCTCAGAAGCCATTTAAAGCAAATTACACCATTAAAAAACAAGTAAAGCCCCCCTTAATTTTGTCTTTAATGTTAATTCCAATACATTTTGCCAATATGAAAAAATTTCATTCAAATCTTACAATTTCAGGCAAAATGTTGGCGAAATAAAAACTTTCAGTTTTGCTTATTCAAAATAATAAGCAGACAATTTAATAAAAGGGTTTTCATTTTTCACTGCAATAGATGCTTCATTTACTTGCACCTAAATTTCCCCCATAGAGTCATGAATATAAAACAAGTATTCCTTCCTGAAGGCAATATGTTCCAATTTATTTTGATCCCAGATGCTGAAATCAGCTGGAATCATTAAGTGACATATTTAAATAAATAGCTCCAGTTCATTTTAGCGGCACTAGATATAATCAGGTCAGACATTTCTTAAAGACCAGCAGTGTTCTATAGGACTTTAGTGTTTACACTCATTCTTAGTCTTCTCATGGTACTCGTGAACAAATATCTGTAAAATGATGTTAATCAAATTAGGTCATTTGAAGCATCATGTGTTAGCCTGACAAAACCAAAATTGTGTTAGAACCACGTGCTTTTTCTGTACATGTGACACTTGAAATGTTTAAAGGCAATGTGATTTTCTTTCGTAATAGATAAATGCGTATATGCATTTACACAGAAAATCAGTATTCATGCTTCAAGTCAGTTTTGGAATTAAAAGTATAAATTAACCTGGATTCAAAGTCATATCTAGACGTAATGCTACACTTGGCATTCCTAAGTGATGACACCCCTTTGTACAAAACTTTGTGTCATGCAGGTATGTAGCCAAAATATATGTCATGTTGTGCTATTAGAAGAAGTATATTATTAAATTATTACAGCGCAGCGCTCCTAAATATATAATCTCTATATCCAAATGACTTTTATTAGTACAGCCCACTAAATAACATAAAGTGATAAAATTGTGAGCATACAATATACAAACCCAATTGGGACACTGTTCAAATTGTGAGTAAAAAAGGAATGGACTAATTTACAAATATCATAAACTTATATTTTATTCACAATATAATATTGATAACGCATCAGATGTTGAAAGTGAGGCAATTTGAAATGTCATGCCAAAGACTGGCTCAATTTGAACACATTCCAAAAGAGTTGGGACAGGTAGCAATAAGAGGCCTGAAAAGTTAAATGTACATATAAGGAACAGCTGGAGGACCAATTTGCAACTTATTAAGTCAATTGGCAACATGATTGGGTAAAAAAAGAGCCTCTCAGAGTGGCAGTGTCTCTCAGAAATCAAGATGGGCAGAGGATCACCGATTCCCCCAATGCTGCGGCGAAAAATAGTGGAGCAATATCAGAAAGGAGTTTTTTTAGAGACAATATCAGAAAGGAGTTTCTCAGAGAAACATTTCAAAGAGTTTGAAGTTACCATCATCTACAATGTATAATATCATCCAAAGATTCAGAGAATCTGGAACAATATTTGTGCGTAAGGGTCAAGGCCAGAAAACCATACTGAATGCCTGTGATCTTCGGGCACTTAGACGGCACTGCATCACATACAGGAATGCTACTGTAATGGAAATCACAACATGGGCTCAGGAATACTTCCAGAAAACAATATAGAAAACTCTATAGGCCAAAAATTAAGCCATATCTAAACATGATCCAGAAGCGCAGGCGTTTTTTCTGGGCCAAGGCTCATTTAAAATGGACTGTGGCAAAGTGGAAAACTGTTCTGTGGTCAGACAAATCAAAATTTGAAGTTCTTTTTGGAAAACTGGGACGCCATGTCATCCGGACTAAAGAGGACAATGACAACCCAAGTTGTTATCAGCGCTCAGTTCAGAAGCCTGCATCTCTGATGGTATGGTGTTGCATGAGTGCATGTGGCATGTGCAGCTTACACATCTGGAAAGGCACCATCAATGCTGAAAGGTATATCCAAGTTCTAGAACAACATCTGCTCCCATCCAGATGTCGTCTCTTTCAGGGAAGACCTTGCATTTTCCAACATGACAATGCCAGACCACATGCTGCATCAATTACAACATCATGGAAGAAGGATCTGGATACTGAAATGGCCAGCCTGCAGTCCAGATCTTTCACCCATAGAAAACATTTGGCGCATCATAAAGAGGAAAATGCGACAAAGAAGACCTACGACAGTTGACCAACTAGAAGCCTGTATTAGACAAGAATTGGACAACAATCCTATTGCTAGTTGAAGAATGAGGTGCGCAAACAAAAAATGAATCTCCAGCAGCAACCGAAACTTTAACCTTGATCAAGTAAACGTGTGATGTGCAAAAAATGGGTGCGCTAGATGTGAACAATGTGTGTTGAACCAAAAGGGAAAACACAATGAACAAAATACCTAATATATAAATATACACAGATATTATAAATGGTGCACAATGTGAATATAAACGTGCTATAGAAATATCAGCAGTCCAAAACAAGTCCAAAATGAAAAAAAGGCTGAAATCTTCTTGATGGTGAATCACACATTGTTCACATCTAGCGCACTATGTTTTTTGCACATTCCTATTGCTAAACTTGAGCAACTTGTCTCCTCAGTCCCCAGACGTTGGCAGACTGTTATAAAAAGAAGAGGGGATGACACACAGTGGTAAACATGGCCTTGTCCCAACTTTTTTGAGATCTGTTGATACCATGAAATTCAAAATAAACGTATTTTTCCCTTAAAATGATAAATTTTCTCAATTTAAACATTTGAAATATCATCTATGTTGTATTCTGAAAAAAATATTGAAATTTGAAACTTCCACATCATTGCATTCTGTTTTTATTCACGATTTGTACAGTGTCCCAACTATTTTGGAATCGGGTTTGTAATATTACCAATAGTGACTCCCACATATGCATAAATAATGCTAGCGCATCTATGTGTAATAGATCAGGAATGGTGCATAATGAATGAAGTGCAATCGCTGTAGTTGAAAGTCACTTATAACATGTTTCAATCAGTCCTTGTGTCTCCATTTCATCTCCAGTGCAATCTTTCCACAACTGCATGTGTACCACAGAGCAGTTGTGCGCTCCCAGCACACAGATTGGGGTCTCCTTGAGAGCCCCGAGCCCCATTCTAACGATCAGGACTGGGAATGTCCGGTTCTGGGTAACCTGATCTCTCTGATAGCCTCTGATTGGCTATCACAGTGATCAATCACTTATGGGCACTGATATGTTACACGTATGGGCACTGATATGTTGCACTGATGGGCAATGATATGCTGCATTGATAGGAACATATATGCTGTACTTATGGGCACTGATATGCTGCACTGATGGACAATGATATGCTGCATTGATGGGCAATGAAATGCTGCACTGATGGACAATGATAGGCTGCATTGATAGGCATTGATATGCTGCACTTATTGACACTGATAGGCTGCACTGATGGGCAATGATATGCTGCACTCATGAACAATGATAGGCTGTATTGATGGGCACTGATATGCTGCCCTTATGGACACTGATAGGCTGCACTGATGGCCAATAATATGCTGCACTTATGGGCAATGATACAGTATGCTGCACTGTTGGGCAATGATAGGCTGCATTGATGGGCAGTGATAGACTGCACTGATGGGCAATGATCGTCTGCACTGATGGGCAATGATATGTTGCACTACTGGGCAATGATATGCTGCACTGACGGGCAATGATATGCTGCACTGATGGGCAATGATAGGCTGCATGGATGGACAATGATATGCTGCACTGATGGGCAATGATATGCTGCACTGATGGACAATGATATGCTGCACTTCTAGGCAATGATATGAGGCGCTTATGAGGCGGTTGCACTGGTAAGTTGCACTGATGGGGCTGCACTGATAAGACAGCACTAATGGACACTGATATGCTGCACTGATGGGCACTAATCCGCTGCACTAATAGGCTGCACTGATGGCCACTGATGAGGCTGCACTGATGGCCACTGGTGAGGCCGTGCTTAGGGGTGGACTTAGGGGTGGGGAAGGGTAGGGGTTTGGTGGAGCAACTGATTGTGAATAACTTTTAAGGTCTGGCTAGTGGCTAAGGACTTTACATTTTAAGCCCTGGTGTATGGCATATACTGTATATTTTAAAATTGACCAGTCCTGATGTACTTACTGCCTATCTTATTTCTTGATGCCTTAAAATGCCAGGGCAGTATAAATACTCCCCAAAATTGCCCATATTTGGAAAGTAGATAGTCCAGGGTGTTAAGTAAGAGGTATGGGGAGATTTTGTAATTGTATTTTTGTTACTTTTTTGGAAAATGGAGACAATAAATAAAATATGTTTTTTTTTCCCACAAAGTTGTCAATTTAACAAGTTATTTTTCACACACAGCACAGGCATACTTATAACTACACTCCAAAACACATTCTGCTATGTTTTCTGAGCATAGGGATACCACATGTGTGAGACGTTTTCACAGTTTAGATGCATAGAGGGACCAAAATCCAAGGAGGACCTTTATGCTTTCATGGAGAATAAATCATGTAGCTGACTGCCTGGGCTGCAGAAAGGGATCCAATGTGCTGAGGGCCAAGTAGAGTTGTTGGGGCGGATGTTTCCAGGAAAGCAGTGTCGTGAGTACTGTAAACTGCCCAGGGGTCTGCCTAGGACAGGGGACCACTCTGGAAGGTCAGAGGGATCCAGGAGCAAGCTAGCTAGTAGAGGGGGCTTAGAAAGGGGATGCCAGAGTCTAAGCCCTGAAGAGAAGACTGTGAAGAGGGTGCCAGTGTGGGCCCTGATGAGTTAAGAGTTGCAGCACACGTTCCGTAGGGCGTCATTGCGTCATTGCGCTGGAGGACGCAGCGGCCATCTTCTTGGAAGGAAATAACCCACACTGTTTATACGCTGAAGCCATCCTGATAGAATGTGAGTGTATTTTATTATTTAATAAAGCGCTACTTTAATTTAACTTACTGCACTATGAGCCTTTTCACTATTTTTGGGGCCATATGAGGATCTGTGACTCATCTGCCATTCATGTTCCTGAGAACTTATGGAGATCTGTGGTTAAGTTTGGATGAACCAGCGTGGAGATTATTTACCTGGTGCAGTCTTATCAGCCTAACGGTAAGGGTCAGTGTGTTTGGTGACATCTGGTGGTGGTGATATGTTTAACCCAGCAATACCATCTTGGAATCACAGACATTTGCTGATTTAAACTGAATAGGACTACACACAGATTTTTTTGGAACTTTTATATTCTTGTTCTCTAGCGCTGCCCCTATTACTTTATATATTGTGTATGTTTATATCCTGACATATGTGCAGCTGCTGTTGTCTTAGTTTTTTAAAATATATCTTTTTTATTCGCTTTTATTGAATTGATTGTTCCAAGCGCAGCTCTTTCTTGTTTTATACTATCACTAGAGCAGTTCAGTGTTAACAAAGCTAACACTGCACTACTCACGTAAGGTAATTGGGATTTCTATGTCACTATGCTTTCTTATACAACCATGATGGCCTTATAAGCAATAATTTCAGACAGTTCTCAGCTGCATTCATACAGCGACTGAGAACTACTGTGATAGCTGTGATTGGCCACATCAATCACATGGTACAGGGTCGCTGTGATTGACCCTGTGGCATGTGATCACTGTTACCAATCACAGAGAGCACAGTAGTACTCAATGGCTGTTTGAATGATAGCCATTATTTACTACTGGACATGTGATTGCTTGGATTGGTCATAGAGATCAAATGCAAGCAGGGCAGAGCACAGCCCCCCGATACTTAGATTGGAACTCTCCCCACTGTAAGAATACAGTAGCTCCGCAGAAGGGATCCCCCCTCAACACTGAGTCTGTTGATAGAGGGGAAATCATTTTTTTTTTTTTTTTTTTTTTTTTTTTATTCAACCCGCTGGTTAAACAAACAAACAAAATGCATGGCATGCCTGCTTCTTTAACCACTTCCCGCCTGCCCTATAACAGAATGACGGCGGGAATGTGGTTGTGTTATCCTGACCGGACGTCATATGACGGCAGCAGGATAACACAGCTCTGGGCGCCCCCCGGGGACGCGCAGAGCGGTGATCGGTGATGCGAGGTGTCAGTCTGACGTAGCTCTTTACTATGTGATCAGCCGTGTCCAATCACGGCTGGTCACATCGGCCACCAGGGATGGCAATCAGGGCTCAGGGAGCCCCCCATTGCCCTCCCCATCAGTGATGCCCACCAGTGTCCTCCCTATCAGTGCTGCCCACAAGTGCCCATCATTGCCATCCTTTAGTGTCGCCCACCAGTGCCCATTATTGCCCACCAGTGCCGCCTATCAGTGCCCATTAGTGCCCATCAGTGCCCATCAGTGCCTCCCGTCAGTGCCAATCAGTGCCGCCCATCAATGCCCATCAGTGCCAACCAGTGTTGCCTATCAGTGCCCATTATTGCCGTCAGTGCCACCTATCAGTGCCCGTCAGTGCCACCTATCAGTGCCCACCAATGCTGCATATCTGTGCTGCCTATCAGTGCCACATATCAGTGCCTATCAGTGCCGCATATCAGTGCCGCCTATCAGTGCCGCCTATCAGTGCCACCCCATCAGTGCCACCCCATCAGTGCCTCCTCATCAGTGCCTGTCAGTGCAGTCTCATCAGTGCTCATCAGTGCAGGAAAGTGCGCTGATTGATCTCTCTATGCCCGCTGCATGACGCTAGGACCCCATCTGTGCTGTCGGCTTCGGATCTAATTGGTAGGTCAGTCACTGAGCTATCTTTTCATCATTTCTCTCCCACAGACCCCCTTTTCCTTTCTCACCTCCTTTCGGCTCAACTGCTTCACATCCCCACCTTATTCCTCTTCCACTTTACCCGGCTTGACACACTGTTCACACTTCTTCACTTCTTCCCTCTCACTCACGGCAATTTCCACTCTTCACCACATTTTCCACTGGGGATCTCCTTCTTCCTCCCACATTAAACCCTTTTTATTTCATGCACACCATGTCTGATATTTTTAATTGTATGCAATGGCTACCCCCTTACTACTACATATTTTTACTGTTTCCTTTTCTGTTTTTCCACACTCACCACTCACCTACCAAGTACCCGTACTCCTGGCTGCCATTTTGGGATCCTTCAGCTCCCGGGTCAGATACAACACGCCGCTGTCACACAGGAATCCCCATTATTCCATCTAAGTCTCATTGAGTTGTGAGTATCGCACACTCCATCTAGTTTCCATCTTTTGACGGAAATTTTTGAAAATCATAATAATATTGCATATCTTGACTACAATGTTCTTTTTTAGATACACATTGAATATACTGATCTCTGAAGAAGGGAGATTGCTCCCGAAACGCGTCAGATCACAATGTCATATTCAACTGTCATGTTATCTCATTATGTTATATGTATCAATGAGTGGTTACACCAAGATTTTTGCCAACATGTTATTTACAAATGCCTGTGTTGTTTATTTCCTACATATAGCCTTTTGAGCTACAGCATGCGCCATTGAGCACATGTTATCAATTGTTTTTTACAACCTGTGCATATTAGGCAATAAAATCACAATATTGCTTTTATCGACTGTGTAATTCAATTCTTTCCAGCCACCAACACGTACCTCACACAAAGTCCCGTGGGCCAATTTCTCTTGTTTGTGTATCAGTGCAGGAAAAAACGCATTTATTTACAAAATTGTATAACATAAACAAAAAAACTTTTTTTTTTTTCAAACTTTTCGGTCTTTTATTATTTGTTTAGCAAAAAGTAAAAATCGCACAGGTGATCAAATACCACCAAAAGAAAGCTCTATTTGTGGGGGAAAATGACATAAATTTGGTGTAGGTACAGTGTTGCATGACCGCGCAATTGTCATTCAAAATGCAACAGCGCTAAAAGGGGAAAATTGGCCTGGGCAGGAAGGGAGGGAAGTGCCCGGTATTAAAGTGGTTAAGCCCCATGGCTTGTTTTTATCCATTTAATAGTCATTTTTAAATCTAGATTTCATCTAAATGACCTTATGATGAATCTGTATGAGGCAAAGCACTACCCAGACAAAGAGAATTCTAATTAACTGAACACTGGTATTGAATTGATTTATTGTAGGAAGGTTTTCTTCACATGGAATGCGTGTCAAGCAATGTCCTTCTTCTCTGCTCATTATCTGTATTTATTATATAGCAGGATTAGCAGATTTCAGCTACTCCTTGGTAATAAGTGTGACAGTTTTTATCTGCTAATAAAGGTCCAATCATGTTAATGTCACAACACGTGCTGGAATATGCTGATTATTTTGAACAGGAGTCAAAGTTATGATACCTAGAATATTATATACACAGTTAAGCAAATCTGCGTTTGGCAAAAGACATTGGCATCGTTATTGTTTACTGGTAAAAGCCAAAATTATTCACTGAAATATGAAAATTATTGCAGCAGCATTAGGCAACAGCAATCTTTACTAGTGCAAGTATAACCAGAGGCAAAGCTTTTGAAACATTTTGGATAGAGTAGAGAGCGATTGGAACACCTGTCAGGTTTTTATTGCTGTCTGTGTCCCCCTTAGGGAGATTCAGCTTCTCTATTTTTTCTGTTTACCATTATCACCAAGGGTAAAAGTGAACAGAACAGGAATAGAGGGGAAATCCTCCAATGTGAACACTAGTTCTTGTGACCAGTGATTTCCATCAACACTTTGGAGGGATTTTTTCACTTCCTGTTTTTGGCTATGAGACAGGAAGTGAAGGGAAATCTTCCCAATGGGAAACAGGTGGGAAAAACCTGACAGAGGCTAAACTCCTCCTTTCCACAACTTTTTTTTTTTTTTAGTTTTATTAGTTTTAGATGGATTAGTAAATGAGCAGAAGCTCTGTTGACTTCTATTTTCCAATCATGTGCAAGCAAAAATGCTGTTTTTTTAATTTGTGGTATGTGATTGGGTATTCTTTGCAAAGTAGAGCCTGACCTAATGTATTAAAATCTGGAGAAAATGCACTTGCAGAGTGCAATTGCATTTTGCAAAATGCACAGTCTATTTGGCTTTAGTAAATCAACCACATAGACTGTGCACTTTCCAATTACAGTTGCATTTATTTTCAACAGAGCTTAATTAATGTAGTGAAGCTTCTATCATCCAATCACGTGCAAGCAAAAATGCTGTTTTCTAAAATATTTCCTTGGACCTGATTGGGTATTCTTTACAAACTAAAGCTTCAACACATTTACTAAGCTCTGGGTAAAATGCAATGTGCAAAGTCTATTTTCCTTTAGTAAATCCACCCCTAAGTCCCTTAGATAGATTTTTTCCCTCACCTTCTGTTTCTGTGACAATGGTCACCAGGACGAAAAGAGGGTTTTTCTATCCAGTGTGGACATTGACGGTAATGCAAAGTTGACGTCCAAAACTAAAGAAACAAGTTCTGTAATTATGTACAATTTCAAGTTGGTCTAAACCCTAATTAATAAACCCTAATTAATAAACCTTATTAAGCTCATATAAGCATTAATATAATTTTCAAAGTTTTTTTTTTTTTAATCTTTTTAAATATGCAGGTTTCTTTAAATAATATCCTGCCATGAAGATCCTTGGTAATGCACTTTATATTGTGAGGTGGTAAATCAAAAATGTCAATTGGTATTGATACACGGTGCTCTATCAAAGTAAATGTTATCCAGTTGCAGTTTATATATATACTTTAAAAATTCTATCTCATTATTTGCTGTTTGATTAAATTTTACATTTTTACAGGAGAGAGTAAAACATTTAACTATTGCCCTACATTGCCATCCCATTTTTTCCCTATGTAATTGTAATTAACTCTTTGGGGCTGATTTACTTCACTGACTGTACACACATACATCGAACGTGTGTGTATGTCAAATGTTTTTCTCTGTTAAATGGAAATATATTGGAACTCTCATTAATCAAATCTGATGCTTGCAGTCAGCAAAATTCTTACACACATTTCTGTTTTTCTTTCCACTTTAACTTTAACAGACCATTTCACTATATGCAAAGTGTTCACTTAGAATCATTACTCAGCCACGTACAGGATCTTGCAATAAATGACAGCCAGAGTTTTCCATGCATCTGTGTAGTCAGCAATGAGATGCAGACTTTCTTAATTCCATTCATTAAGTCCCAGTTCCCCAGGGTTAGTACTGTACAGAACCCTTTTAATAGATTCTCTTTTCTAGCTGTTGAACATTGACATAAACCAGACCATATTAAAACTCCATTAACTTTCTCTTAAGAGATCTTCTTCCACAGCATCAATTTTTTAAAAATGAATTCCGAAATAAGACTGATTTCTGAATGCGGTCAGGAGATCTTTTTGTTAATATATTGTTGTTAATATTTTGTTTTTAATACAGATCATATACATAATTTCAAGACCTTGTTGCATTACAAGTTGCATTGCTACAAGCTTGATATTTTGTAAAGCACTAGCAAACTGTTGGCGCTATATAAGTCATGTATTATAATGAAAATAACAATAATATTTTAAAGTGATAAATTCAAGGAATTCACATATTTTTTCCAATCCTAGAGTTTGCAATACAGCACTTGTCTAACAATTATGTATACCTGCTTGCAGAATGAGTACTGAACTGGTAAACAAAACAGTCAGTCCACCCATATTAATATTTATTAATTTTAGGCATAGGTGAAGCCTGGTGGGCCAAGTCAGCCCCTGGCTTGTATGTATTAAATATATAAACACTGAGTCTTGGTTCACACTATAACAATGTCAGACATCGGATGTGATTCGAAGCGCACTGCTCTGCAAACCACATGCGATGTCTGTGCGTTGTGAATTCAGCCATACAGATTGTATAGCTGAATTTGCATCACATTCGGACTAAATTGCAAACTGATCTGGGGGTGTCATTAACTCTCTATTGACACGATTTGCGATTTGGCAGTGTGAACTACCTGCAAATTTAGTGCGATGCGGGAACCCGCAGTGGATTTGCAGGGTTCCCGTATCGCATATGTGTGAACCGTCACTGAGAGCTCCCTGCAATAACTTCTCACTCTGTACCTGGTGGTGGTCAATGTTATCCCCCACTGTTGTGTTTTCCAGCTCCTCTTCTTTCTAGAGCTATTGCATCAAACATGTTGATAACCTACTAGATAATGGCCACAGCAGGTGTGCAGACCCAGGAACTCAACATAGAGATATCACCAATTCTGAGAACTGTCAGTTTGATTCACTCCCAGGCATCTTCCAAAAATAGAAATGAAAAATTAGAGTGGACTGACTAACTGTACAAATTATCAAATACAGCAGGGGTAAGTTGATGTACTAGCTATAAAGAAAATAATTAAAATTGTCTTTAGCTGACACATTAAATGTTGTACTATCACTACATTTTAGGAAACATTCCTAATTACATAATAGGTGATGGAAGTATAAACCCATCTTGCACCCAGCAATTTAATTTACAAAGTGCTTGCACCCACTTAGGGCAACAGTAGATAAAATGTTTTTAGTTATTTATTCCCAATACTGGTTCACACACCAATTTCAGATCATAAACAGTAATATTAATCATCAACAAGACTGAACTTTTTTTTTAATCTGAATGGCTTGATGGCAAATGACCGCATTATCTATTTTGTCCTATGCATTTTGACCTAAAGGAAACATTCTGGCAGAAGATATGGAAAGCCGCACACTGATAGTCAGCCCAGTCAAAATCTATGAAGAAGTGGCTTCAGCTTGTCTCCTACAGAAGCCATGCCCCTCCAACGCATTTCACCTGCCCATGGTCTTAGTCAAAGAGGTAAGGAAAGGAAAACTATTATGAGAAAGCTAGAAGGCTGTTGAAAATACCAGTTTCCAGGCTGTAGTGCTGATTTAATGCATTCTATTTAACTGGGGTTGGTTTACTAAAGGCAAATAGACTGTCCACTTTGCAAGGGAATTTTCTTCAGAGCTTAGTGAATGAGGAGAAGCTCTGCTCACTTCCATTATCCAATCATGTGCCAGCAAAAATGCTTTTTTTTACATTTTATTTTACTTGCTCGTGATTGGTACTTTCCAAAGTAAAATTTAACCACATGCCCTAAGCTCTGGGGAAATTCCCCCTGCAAAGTAAAAAGCCTATTTGCCTTTAGTAAATCAACCCCACTGACTCAGGATTTCAGATTCACTTGCTGAATGCTTGTTCCTGGTCAACAGATTAGCGAGTATGGATGTTGCATACAGCCAGGCAGCTTGAAATTTTAGGAGGAAGTCGGAAATAACCGCCTTCATATTTATTTTGGTACAAAGTTTTCTTGTTACTGAGTACTGTAGTATTCAGTGATACTTTTCATCTGGACTACTCAGAGGAATGTAAGCATTTGGCAAGAAATTTGCAGAGCCTTGATTCAATTTTCTTTTACCCTACAAGCATTTTGTGACAACCCTGTTACTACCTATTGGTTATCTAATATTTTATCTTCATCCGGCTCTTTTGTGTAATCATCTTTCTGTATAATTGGTTTATCAGTAAATTTTTCAGGAAAAGAAAAAAAACTTTCAAAAGATGTAAACTAATACAAGAGATGTACTTATTGCAGCCTAAATTACTCTTCTAGTATAATGGACATGGACACTTAAGGGTTGTATGAAAATATATTTTTTTTACAGTGTTGCCTTCCATGGTGATTCTGTGTCAAGTATATGATTTGTGCTCACACAGAAGCCTTGTTTGTGGGCCTGTTATCGAAGGGTTAAGACGAAGAATGTGAAAGGCAGGACACTAAGTATGGGGAGTGTTTTGTAGAAAAGAATTTTAAGCATTGGCACCCATTCAAACTTCTATGTGGTTTAACAATATAAATTTCTACTACTGCACCCTCCCTGTGTCTTGCAGAGGAAAAACAGACAGAGTTGACTTATCATTGATCTCGGAGTTCAAGGTTAAAAAATATTCAGAGGCCTACTTATAACAATCTGTGGGATTTTAGGAACACTTGCCTGCATAAATGTGCCCAGTTCTGTAGCACGTTCACCAACATTCATTGTAAACATTATATGTTTTAATAAATCAGCCAGCGGGAAGCTAACACAAACAAATGACAAATGATAAGAACAATTTTAATAAAGGTAACAGCAATTGAGAAAAAAGAATATCCCACACACTCTCAAAGATAAATAATATGTAACATGTTTATTCATCCAGAAAATGTAAAATCTGAGACTTATAATGCATCCCAGTAGCTAAGAATAGCATATATCTATATATAGTAGAGTAGGTGGAAAAACAAAAAAAAAAGTACCCTTCTAATGCTCTTATCATTGATATCAGACAAGATGACATGTAATGAACTGTTACAGTTCAAATAAAACAGCTTATTAGGGTACATAAGTCTGCAGAAAAATGGCAACCAATCGCACACAGGAAGCTGACTCACTGTGACCAAAACTAAACCAAGTAATGTAAGATAGCTTCAGCCCTGCTCTTCACCCACAGGAGAGGTTCCTCAGATGTGAATTACCCCTAGTGGGCTAAATTGTTCAGGTTGCCCCAGCGATTAAGCCCACTAGGGGGCAAAGCACATCTGAGAGCCCTCTCCTTGGTTTAGTTTTGGTCACAGGGGAGTTGATTTACTAAAACTAAAGAGTGCAAAATCTGGTGCAGCTGTGCATACGGTAGTAGCCAATCAGCTTCTAACTTTAGCTTGTTCAATTAAGCTTTGACAAAAAAATAAAAACTGGAAGCTCATTGGTTTCTTTGGAGAGCTGCACCTGATTTTCTACTCTCCAGTTTTAGTAAATCGACCCAAGTAAGTTGCCGTCCAGTGTGTTATCAGTCACCATTTTGCTTTTATAAAAGTTTGGATTAAGGGTATACACCATAACCATATGTTTATGTGTAAAATATCCTGTATATCAATAGCACTCTAAATAATGAAAAAAGAATAATAAATAAGCTGATACAATATCATGGACTGGTGTTTTCTGTCAACGTCAAGTGGTTAACCCAGCTTTGTCTACGAAGTCCAGAATACACCATTTGTTAAACAAATACCAATCTTATAAACATACAAATATAAATAATCATAACAAGACTGTTGCATAGTTATAGACCTAGTTCATATATGGCACATGTGCACTTCTCTTACTTAAAACACCTAGCACGTTGCTGAAAAAGGCTGGATAAATATATACAGTATAAGCTGAACACATGTAGGGGTGTGAATAAAAAAAAACACACACACACACTTAAATACTTGTAATAACACTTTTAGGACCCAGATAGCAACAAGATTCCTCCAGGCAGTAAAGGACTTTAACCCAATTAGGCTTCATGTATAGAGATGGCCTTGCGGTTCGCCCGGCGCTACCCGCCAAATTTGCGAACACATGGCGTTGTTTGCGGCGGCCATATTAGTTTACATTGGGGAGAACTCTGACCCATGACACAGTGGTCAGGTGGAACGGGACAGCCAATTAAAACATTTCAGCACATGGACATGCCCCCTACCCTATAAATAGACCTGAGCTGTCGGCCATTTCACATTCTGCTTTTTGTCAGCGTAGGGAAAGGTTGGCTGTGCGCATGAGGGAGAGACTGCCAGACACAAATAGCTCTGTTAAGATCCACAAAAGTCCTTTTCAGGGCTGGTATTTCGGTATAGGTCTACTACAGTATAAAGTATCTTTTCAGGTTAGGGACAGGTATCCAGTCGGTGCTTTAGGGGCAGTTAGAGATCGGCAGCAGTGACACAAATCGCTCTGTTAATGTCCACAAAAGTCATTTATACGGCTGCAATTTTTTTGGTATTGCTGTGCAGTGCACTATATGGGGGGGGGGGGGGTAATCCACGGTATAATATACTTTGTAGAAAGCATATTATAGTGGATTAGTAGTATTATTGTGCACTGTGCAGCATTGTGACAGGTGTGGTGACTGAGCGTTGCTGCAGCAATACTACAAACAGTGCCAAACTCCCTGGCCAATTTTTTGAACAATTGGTGTGATAGACCAGTGGCCCCCCAATACCACATATTGAAGTGGGGTGTTATCTGAGTATACTTTTACAAGTGTATTTGTGTCCTGCAACAATATTGCCTCTTTTGCTGAGTTAAGTCTGATACACACAGTGCCAAACTCCCTGGCCAATTTTTTGAACAACTGGTGTGATAGACCAGTGGCCCCCCAATCCCACATATTGAAGTGGGGTGTTATTTAACAGTATACTTTTCTAAGAGTCTATTTTAGTCCTGCAAAAATTTGGCCTTTTTTGCTGTGTTAACTGTGCTACACACAGTGAAAACAGTTACTGGCCAATTATTTGTAGTACTGGTGTGATAAACCTGTGGCCCCCCAATACCACAGATTGAAGTGAGGTGTTATTTAACAGTATACTTTTCTAAGA
Organism: Pelophylax lessonae; assembly: GCF_965119305.1. Classification (NCBI taxonomy): domain Eukaryota; kingdom Metazoa; phylum Chordata; class Amphibia; order Anura; family Ranidae; genus Pelophylax; species Pelophylax lessonae. The sequence goes on along the minus strand of NC_138772.1, from coordinate 92,989,305 downwards.
TTGTATTTTAGTCCTGCAAACATTTGGCCTCTTTTGCTGTGTTAACTGTGCTATACACAGTGACAACAGTTACTGGCCAATCATTTGTAGAACTGGTGTAATAAACCTGTGCCCCCCTCAATACCACAGATTGAAGTGGGGTGTTATCTGAGTATACTTTCATAGTTGTATTTGTGTCCTGCAACAATATTGCCTCTTTTGCTGAGTTAAGTCTGATACACACAGTGCCAAACTCCCTGGACAATTTTTTGAACAACTGGTGTGATAGACCAGTGGCCCCCAATACCACATATTGAAGTGGGGTGTTATTTAACAGTATACTTTTATAAGAGTGTATTTTAGTCCTGCAAAAATTTGGCCTCTTTTACTGTGTTAACTGTTCTACACACAGTGAAAACAGTTACTGGCCAATTATTTGTAGTACTGGTGTGATAAACCTGTGGCCCCCCCCAATACCACAGATTGAAGTGAGGTGTTATTTAACAGTATACTTTTCTAAGATTGTATTTTAGTCCTGCAAAAATTTGGCCTCTTTTGCTGTGTTAACTGTGCTACACACAGTGACAACAGTTACTGGCCAATTATTTGTAGAACTGGTGTGATAAACCTGTGGCCCCCCCAATACCACAGATTGAAGCGGGGTTCTATATACCTTTTTCCAGATATACTGCGATTCTCTAGAGACTTTTGTCACAGGGTAATTAAAAAACATGACAGGTAGAGGAAGAGTCAGACACTTATGCAGGGGTGGTAGGGGTAGGGTGGTAGCAGTAGGCCGGAGCCAAAGTGTGAAGTTTCAAAAGCCGCATGCAATTACGTCAAAGGATGCACCAGACTTGGTTGAGTGGCTCACTCAGCCTTCCTCTTCTGCACCCTCTTCACTCTCTGCTGTGTGCACCCCCAAAGACACCACCACAAACACCACCACATACCCTCCGCTTGAGTCACTGGAATTATTTTCCGATCCATCACAAGACATTTGCGATGCACAGCCATTGTTGGCATCAGATCAGGAAGAGGAAGTAGCAACAGCCGCCACTCAGCAATCTGACAACAGTACCCAGATCAGCCCAAGGAGGTTGGTCCCCGATGTTGCTGCCTACTCCGAGATCCCGAATGTTAGTGGTGGGGAAGGTGACGTGGATGATGACGTGTCTATGGATGTCACGTGGGTGCCCACAAGAGAGGAAGTGGAGGGGAGTTCAGAGGGAGAGACGGACCGGCAGATAGGGAGGAGAGGCAGGCAGAACTTGCATTGCACCAGAGGTACAAAGCAGACTGCCAATGTATCAGGAGCAAGCCATCAACCATGTACAGTCACATCTGGCGCTCCCAGGACGCCGGCACATGGCTCCGCAGTGTGGGCTTTTTTTAATGTGTCCGTTGCGGACAACAGTGTTGCCATCTGCAGCCTTTGAAGTAAACCCATAAGTCGTGGTAAGCCCAACACTCACCTAGGGACAACCGCCTTAAGAAGGCACCTGAACTCCCATCACCGAGCCCAGTGGGAGCAACACCGTCAGAACCCACAAAGCCACACTCCAGGCTCTCACCGTCCAGCCTCTTCTCCTTCTCCTCTCTCCTCACATTTGCCCTCCACTCCACCTTCCATGATGCCGTCGTCACGTTGTTCTGGAAAAAGGCAGGCTTCTGTGGCCCAAAAGTTGGAGCGTAAAAAAATGACGCCGGATAACCCTCTTTCACTGCTGGCTTGTCGGAACTGATAGCCCGCCAACTACTGCCATATCAACTGGTGGACTCGGATGCCTTTCGTAAATTTGGGACCTTCCAATGGAAGGTCCCAGGCAGGAAATATTTCTTGCAGAAGGGCATTCCAGAGCTGTATGGCCATGTTCAGCAGCAAGTGAATATATCTCTGGCACACAGTGTTGGTGCCAAGATACATCTGACCACAGACACATGGTCCAGCAAACACGGGCAGGGAAGGTATATCACTTTTACTGCCCACTGGGTGAACCTTCTGACGGCCGTCAAGCATGTAACCCGTGGCACCCGTGTAGATTTAGTTGTACCGCCACGGATTGCATGCAGGCCTGCCTCTTCTTCTCCTCCTCCTTCTCCATCCTCCCTATCCTCCTCGGCTGACTCCTCCTTTTCCGCTGCTACCGTCTCTTCCGCTGCGCCGCCCAAGATCCCCAGAAACTATTCCACATGCCAGGTGAGACGTTGCCATGCTGTGCTGCGTCTGTTGTGCCTGGTCCTGCACTCCTTTCAGCTTTGCGTCCAGATCAGTGGCTAACACCGCTGAATTTGACAGTTGGTAAAGTGGTGTGCGACAACGGTGTCAATCTTCTGAGTGCACTGAAATAGGGCAAAATAACACATGTGCCATGCATGGCACACGTCCTGAACTTGGTGGTGCAGCGATTCGTTGCCAAATACCCTGGGGTCCAGAATGTCTTGCGGCAGGCCAGGAAAATCTTGGGCCATTTCAGAAGATCTTACACAGCCATGGCTTGCCTTGCTGACATTCAGCGGTGACACAACCTGCCAGTCAGACGTCTTATTTGTGATTGCCCGACGCGATGGAACTCAACGTTGCATATGCTTGATAGGCTGCTCCAGCAGAAACATGCAGTTAATGACTACCTGTACAAACTCTGCGGCAGGACAGGTTCTGGAGAGCTTGGGTTTTTTTCACCTCGCCAGTGGCTGCTCATGCGGGACGCATGCAGACTTCTGTGGCCATTCCATGAGATCACCAAACTGGTCAGTCATGGCCAGGGCGCCATAAGTGACATCATACCTTACACCTTCTTTCTGAAGCGTGCATTGCACCATGCAGGAAGATCAGGAAGTCGCAATGTTGCATGAATTACCAGTGGGTGCTACTCCATCTGAGACAAATCAACAGCAGGAGGAGGAGCAAAAAGAGCATGCTTTAAACCTTTCTGGGATCCCTGGTGTTATCCGTGGAAGGGGGAGGAGAGCGAGGACAACATTATCCTGGATGATGAGCTGGAAGCAGGCCACTACACCGCTTCCAGTTTAGTGCGAATGGGGGCCTTCATGCTCCAGTGTTTTAAGGGGGACCCCCTTACAAAATACATAAAGGCTAAGGACCAGTACTGGGTTGCAATGTACTTAGACCCCCGGTACAAACAAAAAATGGCGGAAATGTTACCACAATCACAGAGGGCGGTCAGAATGCAGCGCTTCCAGGCCTTGCTGTGGGAAATGCTGCATTCTGCTTTTCCGTGCACTGGCAGAGGAATTTTAAGTCACAGAGAGACAGTTGCGGGTAGCAATCCAACAGTGCCTGCAAGAAGAGGGCGGTTTGAAGATGTCTTGGTCACTTCAGATATGAGATCCTTCTTTCAGCCGAACCATTGACAGCTGTACTCCGCCTCCAGCAACAAGGAACGGCTAGACCGGCAGGTGTCTGACTACATCTGGTTAATGGCCGATGTGGGCACTCGAGGAGTGATGAACCCCTGGACTACTGGGTGGGCAGGCTTGACCTCTGGCCAGAGCTTGCTCAATTTGCAATGGAAATGTTGGCTTGCCCCCCGTCCAGTGTCCTGTCCGAAAGGATGTTCAGCGCAGCAGGGGGGATCGTGACTGATAAGCGCACTCGCCTAGCTCATGACAGTGTAGACTACCTCACATTTATAAAAATGAATGAGGCATGGATCTCTGAGGAATTCAACACATGTGACCAGTAGACCATGTTTCATTAAAATTCCTCATGCCAGGCCACAAATATCCGCCAGACCGCCATCCACCCGCAGCAATTCCTGGTCCTTGGCTTCGCTACATAGAGAGGCATAAAAGGCATTTCATGTCCATTGAATGGCAAATTTTGGGGCCTTTCAGGGCAGACAATTATTTTTTCTGTGAATGCCTAATGTACCTCCAGCCACCAAATACTACGTTCTTAGCTGTCAGGTAAACCCATGTGGGCTAATTTTTGGGGCCTATACAGGTCGACACTTACTTCTGTATCCTGTGAATGCCTAATGTAACTTCAGCCACAGAATACTACGTTCTTAGCTGTCAGGTAAACCCATGTGCAGGGGAGGACTGGGCCAGGGGGCAGGGGGGCAATTGCCCCCTGGACCACTCTGATGCTGCACTGCTTCTGCCACAGACATACCTAAAGGATTCCTGGTGAAGAAAAGTAAAAAGTCCCCACCGCTGACCTACTGAGTGCAGGTTGAAGATAAGGACAGAGCGCATTCCTCTCCCCACCAGCATGGATGGTGTAAACTGTGTCTGAGCAGAGGCCAGTTCCATACCCCACTGGAGATTCTTTTCCCCCAGGCAGCCCCAATGGAGCTGTCCCAGCTCCCCCCAACCACCCCCTGCTGGCCAGGTCGGGAACCCGGGTTCAGCCGGTAAGTAGAGAGTATCTGGAGCGGAACTTCAGCTTGGAATTGGGGTCAGGAGGAGGCCGGGAAGAGAGAGAGTGGGAGGGGGGCCAAGTCGCTGCACCATGGGCCTCTGGTTTGTACTTTCCCCCTGGGCCGAAAGTTGCCAGTCTGCCCCTGCCCATGTGGGCTAATTTTTGGGGCCTATACAGGCCGACACTTACTTCTGTATACTGTGAATGCCTAATGTACCTCCAGCCATCAAATACTACGTTCTTAGCTGTCAGGTAAACCCATGTGGGCTAATTTTTGGGGCCTATACAGGCTGACACTTACTTCTGTGTCCTGTGAATGCCTAATGTACCTTCAGCCACAGAATACTACGTTCTTAGCTGTCAGGTAAACCCATGTGGGCTAATTTTTGTGGCCAATACTGGCCGACACTTACTTCTGTATCCTGTGAATGCCTAATGTACCTTCAGCCACAGAATACTACGTTCTTAGCTGTCAGGTAAACGCATGTGGGCTAATTTTTGGGACTTGGAATGGCCGACACTTACTTCTTTATCCTGTGAATGCCTATTTTTTTAGACTGGAATTGAAAATCAATGGGTCTGTAAAGGTTCCGCCAAATTGTGGAATGGATGCGGACCCATTTTACAGATGTGTGAATGCTGGACCCTATTGGTATTAGACATGTATTTACCGGCTGCTGTCAGTTCTGGCTGATTTATGAAAAAAAAATAAAACATTTTTTGCTGTAAAAAAAAATGTAGGGCAACTTTTCCAATTGCAATACTTTTGTTATGATATTGTCCATGTGCTGGGACTATTTGTGCACAGCTAGTACGTCTTTTGTGGCTGCAAATATGACCTAAAGGTTTTTAAAGTTCTCCTCCAATTAAAGTCAATGGGGCCGCCGTGAACTTGCGGTTTGCGGACTTTTGAGAAAATTTGTGGCTGACGTTAGCGAACCGCCCCGGCCGATGTTCGTCTATCCCTATTCATGTACACAAAGCCTAATTTGACCGCCAGTCGAGGGAAAAAGCAAAATGAGGAAAAATCATGCTGCACTTATACAGTGATTTTACTGCCTTTTGCGGCCGGCGATAAAAGCATTCCTACCTAAAACGCGATTATTGTTTGATTAACAATGGGTGTAATTTTTATATAGGTCACTCCAGATTATGTATCTTAGTATTCAGTACTACTGTACAGTGATGATTTTCATAAAACAGAGCAATTAATCATTGAGGTTCCCTCCTTCTCAAGAAGTGGGGTCAAATTAAGAAACACTGCCGGGTCTGACCAAGTGGGAGAGGGCCCTGAATAGGACCTTCTCGCCAACGCAATGCCAAAGCATTACTCTCCTAGCCCTTAAAACCTCTATCTGCACGCACATTCAGGAGATGAATTACAAGCTATTACACCACTGGTACTATACACCCACTGCCCTCTGTAGATTCTTCCCGGAAGTCTTGGATCGTTGCTGGAGATGCGGGGAGGAACCAGGCACTATGCTTTTTTATTTTCTGGAGCTGCTCGAAGCTGACTCCTTTTTGGTCGGAGGTGAGGCGGATCACCCAAATATTGACAGACTTCCCAGTGTCGGATGACCCGGCTTTCTTCTTATTACATTGTTTGCAAATTTCAGCTAAGACATACAAAAAATCTATCTTGCACCATCTCCTCAATGCTACCAAAGCCTGTATTAGTCTATGTTGGAAGAGTGCTGCCCCCCCCCCCTTTGTAGCTATGTGGTTGAATAAGGTTAGATCTGTGGAGGCGTTGGAAGACCTAGTCCTGTCTTCCCAAGGCAGGAGGGATCAACATGACAAAACATGGGGACTCTGGAATCAATTTGTCTTCTCGGATAAAGGGAAGGACCTTCTTAATGAATAACTCCCTGACAGATGCTGCCCCCCCTCTCTAAAGGACCCAGAAGATGCTGCGGTACCATCCGATCCCCCGCCTCTTCCCCACCGTACCCCCCCCTCCTATTTTTTCTCTCTCTCCCCTCTCTTCCCTCTTCCCCCCTTTCCTGCCTCATGAAACCCTTAGTGTTTCCCCCTTTTTCTTCCCCTTTCTCTTCTACCTCCCCTAATAGAAAAATTTTGAACAAGCTGAATAATTTTGACTCAGGCTTCATATATGATGTCACGCATAACCACCAGTCGCTGACACCTAGCTATGTATATCTCTACTTCGGCTTGCATTCTCTATATGGATCGTTCTTTGAACTTCTTTGTTGGCATATCTTTGTATCTGCTGATTTCTCACATGTGAAGCTATTGAGTATTCATTGTTATACGAATGCTGTATTTATCTCTTTTGTGTTTCTAAATAAAGAATTTGAAAAAAAAAAAAAGATGCTGGAGAGAAATTGAAACATGGAAAGAACTTGAAACGTTTACTTAAAGGGAATGTATGGTGTTTTTTGAACATAAGTTCTTTACTTTACTTGATTATCAGAAAGGGTAGGAAGCCACATTCAAGCAGTCAACCCAGTCACCATATGTGGAGGATTGGCTTTAGTCTTCTCTTCTCATTCAAAAGGATTTTGGGAGTTGCCGGCTCTCTCATTCGTTTGGTTGTCCAGAATTTGTATGGCTTGTCTGAGCTGTAAAAAAAAAAAAAAAAAGGGGGCAGAGAACTAAAGTTACACTCTTCAGAGTCTTCAGTTGATTGGAGGGAAGGGATACCCCCCCTTTCACTCAGCACATAGGAATAGAGAAACTTCCTAATGCAGATAGGGGAGGAACAAAGCAGCAGACAGAAATTACACTTAGTGCTCTTATCTGAGACAAACAGTGGCGGCCCCTAAAAAAAAGAAAAAAAAATTACAAAAAGAACAAATAAAGTTGTGAAAAAAAAATTGGGTTTGCAGGCCTATACGGTGGCACTGTTGGCTATGGGGGGGGGGTGGGGTTTTACGTCCCAGAACAGGCGCCGATTGGCTGCCTTCTGGGGGCGTAACCTGGGCGCAAGTCATTGTGCTTGGACACCCCCACTTTCCTGATATCCTGGCTGTGATTGGTCCAGGCTCCAGCCTGGACCAATCATCACTCAGGACACCCGATTGCGACGCCGCTGACGTCGCAATGGGGGCGGTGCCATTGCGTGCAGTCATTTGGGCACTCTCCTTCAATTACAGCGGTATTTCTTTGCCACATGACCACATGATCTGTAATCAGCTTGCCATATGTTTTTTAAAAAAAAAATTTCTGTTTATGTCATTTTTCAATAAATTTAATATTTTGAATAAACTATTTTTGAATTTATTATCATACGTGCCTACAAAGTCCCACCCCAAGGGGAACTTTCTCTTTAGCCTTCCATTACGGGATGTGGCACACTCGGGATTGATCCCACATGAGCACAATATACGTGCGTGCATCAGTCACTCACCGTCACCGCCCGGTCAGCTTCCCGCCGCCGAAGAGGAGTCCAGTCCGGAGAAGAAGCCGGCGCTGGTCACCCGCCGCAGAAGAGGCCGAGAGGGAGAAGCGCCGCTCACCTTCCCGCCGCCGAACGAAGAAGAGGAGAGGGAGAAGCCGCCGTGACTCACAGATAAGTGCACTGCTCTCAGTCGGGCACGCATAGCTCTGCATTGGGGTACATGTATACTGGTGGTCACTGGAGGCACACACGCATAGCTCTGCATTGGGGGACATGTATACTGGTGGTCACTGGAGGCACGCACACATAGCTCTGCATTGGGGTACATGTATACTGGCTGCACTGGAGGCATGCACGCATAGCTCTGCATTGGGGTACATGTATACTGGTGGTCACTGGAGGCACGCACGCATAGCTCTGCATTGGGGGACATGTATACTGGTGGTCACTGGAGGCACGCACGCATAGCTCTGCATTGGGGTACATGTATACTGGTGGTCACTGGAGGCACGCACGCATAGCTCTGCATTGGGGTACATGTATACTGGTGGTCACTGGAGGCACGCACGCATAGCTCTGCATTGGGGTACATGTATACTGGTGGTCACTGGAGGCACGCACGCATAGCTCTGCATTGGGGTACATGTATACTGGTGGTCACTGGAGGCACGCACGCATAGCTCTGCATTGGGGTAGATGTATACTGTTGGTCACTGGAGGCACGCACGCATAGCTCTGCATTGGGGTACATGTATACTGGTGGTCACTGGAGGCACGCACGCATAGCTCTGCATTGGGGTACATGTATACTGGTGGTCACTGGAGGCACGCACGCATAGCTCTGCATTGGGGTACATGTATACTGGCTGCACTGGAGGCACGCACGCATAGCTCTGCATTGGGGTACATGTATACTGGTGGTCACTGGAGGCACGCACGCATAGCTCTGCATTGGGGGACATGTATACTGGTGGTCACTGGAGGCACGCACACATAGCTCTGCATTGGGTTACATGTATACTGGTGGTCACTGGAGGCACGCACGCATAGCTCTGCATTGGGGTACATGTATACTGGTGGTCACTGGAGGCACGCACGCATAGCTCTGCATTGGGGTACATGTATACTGGTGGTCACTGGAGGCACGCACGTATAGCTCTGCATTGGGGTACATGTATACTGGTGGTCACTGGAGGCACGCACGCATAGCTCTGCATTGGGGTACATGTATACTGGCTGCACTGGAGGCACGCACGCATAGCTCTGCATTGGGGTACATGTATACTGGTGGTCACTGGAGGCACGCACGCATAGCTCTGCATTGGGGTACATGTATACTGGTGGTCACTGGAGGCACGCACGCATAGCTCTGCATTGGGGTACATGTATACTGGCTGCACTGGAGGCACGCACGCATAGCTCTGCATTGGGGTACATGTATACTGGCTGCACTGGAGGCACGCACGCATAGCTCTGCATTGGGGACATGTATTCTGGAGGCACGCACGCATAGCTCTGCATTGGGGGCATGTATACTGGCTGCACTGGAGGCACGCACGCATAGCTCTGCATTGGGGGACATGTATACTGGTGGTCACTGGAGGCACGCACGCATAGCTCTGCATTGGGGGACATGTATACTGGCTGCACTGGAGGCACACACGCATAGCTCTGCATTGGGGGACATGTATACTGGTGGTCACTGGAGGCACGCACGCATAGCTCTGCATTGGGGTACATGTATACTGGCTGCACTGGAGGCACGCACGCATAGCTCTGCATTGGGGTACATGTATACTGGCTGCACTGGAGGCACGCACGCATAGCTCTGCATTGGGGACATGTATTCTGGAGGCACGCACGCATAGCTCTGCATTGGGGGCATGTATACTGGCTGCACTGGAGGCACGCACGCATAGCTCTGCATTGGGGGACATGTATACTGGTGGTCACTGGAGGCACGCACGCATAGCTCTGCATTGGGGGCATGTATACTGGCTGCACTGGAGGCACGCACGCATAGCTCTGCATTGGGGGACATGTATACTGGTGGTCACTGGAGGCACGCACGCATAGCTCTGCATTGGGGGACATGTATACTGGCTGCACTGGAGGCACACACGCATAGCTCTGCATTGGGGGACATGTATACTGGTGGTCACTGGAGGCACGCACGCATAGCTCTGCATTGGGGGACATGTATACTGGTGGTCACTGGCTGCACTGGAGGCACGCATGCATAGCTCTGCATTGGGGACATGTACACTGGTGGTCACTGCATTGGAGGCACGCACGCATAGCTCTGCATTGGGGACATGTATACTGGTCACTGCATTGGGGACATGTATGCTGGTCACTACATTGAAAGGGGGCATTTAAACTGGTCACTATATTGAAGGGGGAATGTACTGTGGGGTTTGTGCTAGGGGCCTGTACTGTGGGGTTTATGCTAGAGGGCCTGTACTGTGGGGTTTATGCTAGAGGGCCTGTACTGTGGGGTTTGTGCTTGAGTTGTTTGTGCTTGAGGGGTTTGTACTGTGGGGTTTGTGCCACTCTCAGTCCATATATCCCATAATAGGATGTCTCTCACAGTATATCCCATAATAGGGCCCCTGTTCCCTATTATGGGATATACTAGCACTGATGGACCCCTTAATATGTGATATATTGGGAGAATTGGTTCACGCAAGCAAAATACAGGGGACAGAATGGGTGGAGTCTATAAGGGGTGGGGCTTCTGAGAAATGGGGTCAAAATGGAAGGGGTCAAAATGGAAGAGCGGGGTCTTGCGCCCCCCCATCTTAAAACTTCACCAGCCGCCACTGGAGACAAATACACACTACTTAAGGATATGCTTTGTTCATATTTCATGTCTGAGGCTTACAACCACCTAAACCAACCTATGCTTCTGCAGCTGTAGTGGCGTTTTGGGACCTCCACTTGCCAGTGTTCTTTGGTTATAACACTGGCTGCCCAAAACTACAAATCAGATGAACAGTTCCCATGTATGTACTTCTACTGTATATTTAGTTGCATGCATGAAGACTTGATTTATTACATTTTACTGCAAACACTTAACATTATGCATATTTCCCCTTTTTTCTAAGGTGCCCTCAGTGCACATAGCTTCAAACCAAAGAAAGCGCTTCCTTTTTTTTTTTTTATCATGTATAAAAATGATTCCACTCTCTCACAGTAATAAATTGTTATAATAGGGAGAGGGATCTATCACAAGCACTAGAGCGCATTTCAGTGTTTATGTTTTTCTTCCCAGCTACACATCTGGCTGGCCCGAACATCTTTGTTGAAAGTGCTTATCAAGCAAAACACTTTGTGACTATTATTCACTAAGATCAAAGGAAGCACTTCATAACTTTCCACGGTTCATTCTTGCATATCTTTTTGATTTTCCTTTTCCAAATATTAGTTAACACAGGAGAGAGTACAACCTTCTTCGTAGGCATTCTGTGAATGTGACATACAGCGGAGTGGCCCTGTACCTTACCTTCTTGAAAACACGGTGTTCTCATAAAAATGTTCCATTTAATATGCAGTTTAATGTGTGTATGCTGTTATGCAACAGCTCAGAGAATTCTTTGATCATTTGATCATCAATGCTTCAGCAATAGAAAGAAAATAAAGTATACTGCCGTCTGCAGGCCTAATGAAAAAGGAAAATGTTCATGTGTTGTCAAGTTATGTGGAGAAGTACATTCTCCATTATTGTGTATGAATGGAAATACATGGTAGTATATAAAAAATGTTTCAGTGTTTCCTATAAAGACTAAAGAACTTCCAGCTGTTGTTCTCCTATAGAAAGCAAGGGAAAGAAAATGACTCATTTGGTTGGTTGTACTGGAAAACACATATTTGCCAGTGTTCCTTTGTACCATGTTGTACAGTTGACTAATAAAAATGTTGGAAAGTGTCCATATTTTTGCAGGACATTTTAAAGATTGTGCCATGCCCCCTTCCCCATACCACAAAGAATGCTCAGCAAAACAGGGTCGGGGGCAGCGCATATGATGCTTCGCAACATGGAACACAAAGTATGCCGCCTCTCAGGAATGTTGGCAAATACTGTATATGTAATAGTCACTTGCACAGTTGACCGATCTCATGTAAACAAAGAAAACTCAGCTTGGCAGATTAAAGTGTTTTTTTTTTTTTTTTAGGCCACACACTATAAAGCTTTTTCTGTTAGAATATGAAAACTTACCAATAACTATATGCCCGTAGGAGGTCTACTGGTTGCATTTTAAATTAATTGACTGGGCAGACCCTCACAGTAACTGCAATCTGTGAAACCGTATAGCAAAATATAAAAAATGCCACCTTACATTTTTGGTAAGTAGAAAGCTAAATTTCCTCCCTTTGCTGAAGGTTAGTAGGGGGAACAATGATCTCCTATGTTGGTGATCAACAGGAAGAAGGATGACCCCTTGCTTTGGTGGTCAGTGGGTAAAAAAAAACCTCCTTATGTTGGTAATCATTGGTAGGAGGTATGCCCCTTTATGTTTTTAATAAAATCTCTATGTCTAATTCAACCTCATTTAAAGTCCCAGTAATTGCCTCCCTTTTTGCATATACAGGAATGGAGGCAATTAGACATTTCACGTGTTTCAGATCATATTTAGTTTTTCTCTAATTTTGGGTGGAAGACACCCCGGTCCTAATGACCTGCCACAATTCGTTGTATTTAAATAAATGTTTTTTTTTACTGTGCATGAGAATATCCATATTTGTCCATTGTAAATCACAATAATTGCTTTGTGATTTCGACTGTTTGACAAAGTACTGTTTTATCCAATCTGGAGTGGGATCCTTTGTGAGGTGGATCGGGCTTCCATTTCCGGAGCTGTGATGAGTGGATTTGCGCCCCTCCCTCTTGCCTGTCTCTGCGCCTGCATCCAGGCTGATGGCGGGGTGTTATGCCTTCCATTGGCGCCATGTAAGGCTTGCCCGGTGCGTGATGTCTTTTGGCATTGCTTTGCAGGGACAGCCTTCTTTCGTTCCATCCATGCTAAGGGCTGTCTGACGCTACCCATTTCCGGCCATACTGACCGGATGTGGGAGGTCAGGTTTCCGCCTATATATTCAGCATTGACATGGCGTTGGCGTGGACTCGCCTTTGTACATTGGGGTACCCGGCCGGGATTGGACCGGCTCTCATTTTCACCAGTCCCTAATGGGGGATTTCCTTCTCCTCATGTCACGTTTACTTTGAGTATGCTTTTTTAAACTTTCACTCACCCTTTATTTTCCCTTCACACTCTATCTGAGCACTCTTCCCTTCAGTGCACCTGGTTTAGCATGCAATACATGGGTTTTCTCCCCTCCTTTTTATTCAACAATACCTTTGCATAGTCCTTTCACCATTTTCTTAACACTTTTTTGATTATACAATTTTGGCACTTGGGTTACATGGTCTCTATACTTTCTTTGGGTCAGCCTGCCTAAACTATTGGATTTTTTCAATATACACAGATTCTGTGATTAATTTATACTTAATAATTTCTAGATCTCTCCTGGTCCAATTGTGCCTCACTATTATCTTCTGGAGTGTTGTCTTTGAGACCCGATCTTCACCTCGACTGTTGGTTCCTTTTTCCCCCCTTTGTGCTGGGTGTTTATGCGTGCCTCAGTCCCGGATCAGGCTATGCCCGGGATGCCTCCACTTTCCCTTCCCAGTATTGGCCTGTCTTCTGACAGTTAATATTTGGAACTAGTCAAGGTATTATTCAATGCATATTTGTAATCAGATCTCATTTATTTTCAATACTTTAATAGAACAGTTTATTATAATGTAAATTCCCCCTCTTTGAAGATACATTACCTTTATCCATAGTGCCTGATGAATTGACGGAGGTCCATGAAACGCGTCGAGTCTACGATTAACTCAGATGTCCCATTTCTCGATATATATATATGAATTGACAGACACTAAGATGTTAGATTAAATTTATCCCTCAGAGATCCATTATTAGATCCTCAAATATTGTACCTATTTATATATTTTTATTTTCAAAATTGTATAGCTTGCTGTATGCCATTTCTCTGTATATACATATATGAATGTGTTTTAATTGTTTTGTACACATATACTGTCTATTACGGAATTTTAATAAAATCTCTTTGTCTAATTCAACCTAATTTAAAGTCCCAGTAATTGGCCCCTCTTTGCACCCTTATGTTTGTGGTCAATGGAAGTAAAAATGCTCACACACACACACATTTCTCCTTGGATTGGTGCTCATCAGGAGGTGCAATTTTCCTTCATACATTGGTAATTAGTTGGAGTAAGGATGTCTCTCTACATTGGTGGTCAGTGGGAAGAAAAATGTCCCCTTATGCATATTTACTACCACTGACCTCCAATGTAAGGTGGCATTCCTACTCCAACATACCAACATACCAACATAAGTGGGCATTATTCTGATCACCAGCCTCCTTACTTTGGTGTTCAGTGCAGAGAAGAATGTCTCCTTACATTTGTGGTCAGTGAGAGAAGAATGCCTCCTATTACCCGATTGATTCGTGTTGTACAATCATATTTACACTGTAGGATAAGTAGCACAATTCCCAGCCATTTTGTTGGATATGGGTCCACCTGGATTACCGCTAGCAACAACAGCACATTTAAGCATGCTCTCCAAGTGTGAGCACTGAGACAATGACCAGTCCAGTATCTTTGGGTTTTGTATTTATTTTGGATGGGAGAAGGGATGAGTGGGATACTCCTTTGGCTCAACTATGCACAAATTGCTAGAGACAATTGAAAAATGCATATTGACGCTGCCTTGACGCTGGCTAAATGCCGGTCAACGCCGATTAACGCTGGTTAACACTGGCCAGCTGCCTGTTAATGCTGAACTGACTTCTGACTGCTTTAATGAATAAAGAAGTCCTCTTTAAGCTCCCTTAAGCACCCCTTGCTGAGGTAGCTACTTGTACACACTGCTGCACTGCTGAACACTTCAGGGCCCGCACCGGAACCCCTTTTACTCTCTCTTATCTTCAGGGCTCAGACACTGGCACACCCTTTTCTAAGCCTTCTCTACTGGTTAGCTGGCTCCCGGATCCCTTTGACCTTCTGGAGTGGTCCCCTCTCCTAGGCAGACCCCTGGGCAGTTTCAAGTACACACAACACTGTTTTTCCTGGAAACTTCTGCCCAGCAGCTCCACTCAGTCCACAGCACCCTGGATCCCTCTATGCAGCCAAGCTCAACCTTCGTCTTCTAGGCCGACTGCCCGGGACACCCTCTCTAGCTCTGACAGGAGGAGAGACAGCCGTCAGCCACCTCCTGGGACTCTGCTTCCCACCAAAGATGCTCTGTCATGTGCTCCTCTCAGACTTATACCCCATCCCAGGATGCATTGCGGCAGACTCTGCCCACTAAGATAGATATAAGCTACTAAAGTAATTGAGAATCTTCACACAATACATTTTGAGAATGTTCACCTCAATGATCCAGTCATGTGAAAGACAGATTACTGTTTACTTATTTTATCTGCCAATAATTGGTGATTGAAGTGAATTTTTACACAATTCATTGTGTAAAAAAATGTCAGTTCCTTTAGTAAATCAGCCCAAATGTATGCTATCCTAAGGCAATCATGTGAACCCAACATTAGGACTTATTTTTCTGCTGAAAAGTTATTGACAAGTAATTTAAACTGGTATTAGTTACTCCGATCCATACAAGGAATGCTAACCGTTCTGAATAAGAACTTTAGTTGATGAGAGGTGGTTAGAATCTTGCATGCCGTTCTATGATTGTAATACATTATAAAGAAATTTCAAACTGAGAGCTGTTAAAAAATGTGACTAAATTGTGATAAACGTGATCAGAATGTACATTGTATAGCATTACTTGTTACAATACCTTCTGTCTCATACATTGCATCCAGAAAGTATTCACAGCACTTTTTCCACCTTTTGTTATGTTACAGCCTTATTCCAACATGGATTAAATTCATTATTTTCCTCAAAATTTTATAAACAATACCCCATAATTACATTGTGAAATAAGTTTGTTTGAAATCTTTGCAAATTAATTAAAAATAAAAAAGAAAGAAAATCACATGTACATAAGAATTCACAGCCTTTGCTGAATACTTTGTTTAAGCACCTTAGGCACCAATTACAGCCTCAAGTGGTTTTGAGTATGATGCTACAAGCTTGTCACACCTATTTCTGGGCAGTTACTCCCATTCTTTTTTGTAGGTCCTCTCAAGTGCCATCAGGTTGGATGGGAAGCGTGGGTGCACAGCCATTTTCCAATCTCTTCAGAGATGTTTAATCAGGTCCAAGTCTGGGCTCTGGCTGGGCCACTCAAGGAAATTCACAGAGTTGTCTTATAGCCACACCCTTGTTATCTTGGCTGTGTGCTTAGGGCCGTTGTCCTGTTGGAAGATGAACCTGTGCCCACTCTGAGGTCCAGAGCACTCTGGAGCAGGTTTTCATCAAGGATGTCTCTGTACATTGTTGCATTCATCTTTCCCTCGATCCTGACTAGTCTCCCTGTTCCTGCTGCTGAAAAACATCCCCACAGCAAGATGCTGCCATCACCATCCTTCACTGTAGGGATGATATTGGCCAGGTGATGAGTGGTGCCTAGTTTCCTGCAGACATGATGCTTGCCATTTAGGCCAAAGAGTTCAATCTTTGTTTCATCAGATCAGAGAATTTTGTTTCCCATGGTCTGAGAGTCCTTCAAGTGCCTTTTGGCAAACTCCAGGCGGGCTGTCATGTGCCTTTTACTTAGGAGTGGCTTCCATCTGACCACTGTACCATACAGGCCTGATTGGTGGAGTGCTGCAGAGATGGTTGTTTTTCTGGAAGGTTCTCCTCTCTCCACAGAGAAATGCTGGAGCTCTGTCAGAGTGACCATTGGGTTCTTGGTCACTTCCCTGACTAAGGCCCTTCTCCCCCGATTTCTCAGTTTGGCCGGGTGGCCCGTTCTAGGAAGAGTCCTGGTGGTTTCAAACTTCTTTTATTTACGGATGACGGAGGCCACTGTGCTCACTGGGACCTTCGATGCTGCAGAAATGTTTCCGTGCCCTTCTCCAGATCTATGCCTCGATACAATCCTGTCTTGGAGGTCTACAGACAATTCCTTGGACTTCATGGCTTGGATTTTGCTCTGAGTGTTGAATGTTAACTGTGAGACCTTATAAAGACAGGCATGTGCCTTTCCAAATAATGTCCAGTCTACTGAATTTACTACAGGGGGACTCCAATCAAGTTGTAGAAACATCTCATGGATGATCCGTGAAAACAAGATGCACCTGAGCTCAATTGTGAGTGTCATGGAAAAGGCAGTGAATACTTATGTACATGTGATTTTTATTTTTATTTTTAATACATTTGGAAAGATTTCAAACAGACTTCTTTCCCATTGTCATCATGGGGTATTATTTGTAGGATTTGGGGGAAAATAATGAATTTAATCCATTTCAGAATAAAGCTGTAACATAACAAATTGTGGAAAAAGTGAAGTGCTGTGAATACTTTCCGGATGCATTGTACTTGTATGAAGAGCCTGAAAGGGGTGGCCTCTTGCACAGTTCTCATCCAAGCACTCCTGAAAGAAAAAGCCTGCAAGGGTGATGGAAATGAAATGAATTCAGTAAAGATAATTTAACATAGTTTTATAGATTTTTTTTTCATTATGGTTGCGACTTATTAATAAATACATAATTCTTGCTGTTGTGGGGGGTTAGCTGAAATGGGGATCACCTTCCCTGGGAAAAAGGTAGTCCAGGCAGCAGGACTTTTTTTTAAAACTGACTTGTAGCCAGTTTTATTCAACCACTTCTGGACCGGAAGATTTTCCCCCTTAATGACCAGGCCATTTTTTGCGATTCGGCACTTCATTACTTTAACTGACAATTGCACGGTCCTGCTACACTGTACTTAAATAAAAATGATGTCCTTTTTTCCCCACAAATAGACCTTTTTTTTGGTAGTATTTGATCACCTCTGCAATTTTTATTTTTTGCACTATAAACAAAAAAATAGCGACAATTCTGAAAAAAAAAATATATTTTTTTTTTTTTACTTTCTGCTATATAACATTCCCAATAAAAAAATAAATAAAAATCTAATTTTTTCATTATTGTAGGCCAATTTGTATTCTTTTTGGTAAAAAAAATGCCAATAGGCGTATTTTGATTGGTTTGCGCAAATGTTATCTTGTCTACAAACTAGGGGGAAGATTTATGTCATTTTTAATTATTTTATTTTTTATTTTTTACTAGTAATGGGGGTGATCTGTGATTTTTAACGGGACTGCAACATTGTGGCGGACAGATCGGACCCCTAACTGACATTTTTGACACTTGGGGGGACCAGTGACATTACTACAGTAATCAGTGCTAAAAACATGCACTGTTACTGTAATAATGACACTGACAGGGAAGGGGTTAACCTAGGGGTGATCAAAGGGTTAAGTGTGAGCCTAGGGGGTGTTTTTCTTACTGTGGGGGGGATGGACTTGTAATAGCAACACAGAGACCTGTGTTCCTAAATAGCAGGAACACAGGGGTTCTGTGTTGATACCAGGGAAAACAAAGATCTGCTATGTTTACAACAGCAGACCGCCGTTTTCCCTTCACAGGGAGCAATCACAGGTGCCCGGCGGTAATTGCGGCCACCGGCCCTGCGCCTCGGCTTCCCTGCTGGCAAGTGGGCGCTCCCGCAAACCACCGTACAGGTACAGCGATTCATGGGAACCTGCCAACTTGCCGCCGGAAAACTGCGGCAGCTGGTCGGCTAGTGGTTAAACAGTGTGAGTACCACAGACAAGCGGATATTTCTTGAGAAAAGGGTCCTTACCCCAAAATGTTGTGATATCCACTCTGCCTGCTCCATATGACAGTTGGAGATTTCCTTTATATATATATATATATATATATATATATATATATATATATATATATATATCCTTTTTTATTTGTTTTAGTTCAGTTATCTTTTGTACTTATATCCTGGATCTCCTTTCTATTTCATTGAATGCCATTTCCCACGCACTGCTATGCAAATCACATGTACTGTCTGTGTGATGCAAATTCAGCCATACAGATTGTATGACTGAATTTGCATCGCATTCGGACCAAAGTCGCACAGGACCCTTTTTTGGTGCACACCAGAATCGGATTGCATGGGTATTCACACCTATGTGATCTGATTCCTGTCCGAATTGACAGTTCACACTGCGATATGCGAACTTATCTGGGAGTGTCATTAACTTTGTATTGACACTCCCAGCAGTTCGCATATCGCAGTGTGAACTGCCCGCGAGTCGGTTGCAATGCAGGAACACAGTAGATTTGCAGGGTTTCCACATCACACTCAATGTTTAGGACTGTAGCTGCAAACTACAGAGTATGCTTTTGTCTACTTAGTTAAATGCACTGTAGCATGAGATCCTGTGTATGTGCTATGAAGTGTTGTTATGTCTTTATATGATGCTTCCTTTTATAAATAAATGAAATTTGAAACACTAGTTATTTGGAGTGCTGCCTAATATTCATAATATTAGAGTGTACTGTATTTGTTTTTTGTTTTTTTAGGAAACCCAATTGTGAGGAAACACATTTTGTGGGGAAAACTTAATTACATACTTTTTAAAACCATATTTTTTATAACCTATTCTGATGTGCTAAGTTGAGTTTCTATGTTCCTATTATTGTTTTACTAAATGTAGCTTTTAGACACGTGTGGTTCATTTAGTTCCAAATAAATATTCAGATTCATTTTTTGTTTTTCGGAGATTCCGATATATCCGAATTCCCAAATTACAGTACAAACAAATTTTACTGAATTTATATAACAAAACAAAATTTGTCCAAATTTCCTAAATTCCAATTGAAATTTGACTCGAATTGTACATCGAATTCCATTTAAATTTAAATATTGTTGAAATCCAACACTTTGTGTGTTATTAGTGTACCATTTGTAAATAATGCTGTTTTGTTAGGCCAAAGGGGATTTAAAGAGTTATTGTAATCATTTAATGAAGATTTTTTTTAGTTCGTTCACTTTGCAAGTGTAAAATTGATAAAAAGAAACCAGTAAAATATAAATATTTAAAAGCATTTGTACTTGACATTTTTTCTCAGCTGGCTAAAACTTCTGCACAGTATTGTACATAGTAAAATGTTGAAATTAAGTTACTACTGTTATTAAATAGAACACTTTGCATATTTTAAAATAAATTTATTATTAATACAGGCAAGATCAATGTGTATAAATAACAATCAGATGTTTGGTTACTCGGCTGTCACATTCGAATAGAAAAAAAACTAAAATTTTCGATTCAACTGATTCAAAATTTATTGATTGGAACATTTTGAATAAAAAAAAAAAAATTGGTAAATTTGAAGAAAATTTGAAAAATACACAGAACTAATTCAGAATATGAAATCCGAACAAGAATCTTGATTACGAATTGAAACTATCAACTGGATTTTACAAAAATAAATAACTAGATTTACGATTCTAAACAAAACTAAATTTTTTCCATCATGCACATGCCTAGTAGTTTGCTCTGAAATTTTGTCCATCATCTGTAGCAGGCTTTCAGTCTCTTATTATTAGTGTTGGGTGAGTTCAGGTCGACCATTGGCTGTTCACCCATTTTGCGAACACCCCAAATTGTCGGGGCGTTTGACCATTTGTTCGGCCCGCTGAATGCCCCACAATGCACTGCACAGTGTACTGGAAGCCCTGATTGGCTGAAGCAATGAAGGCTTTGCCCAATCAGGGCACATAGCACTGTCAGAGCCATGATTATAAGTATTCATGATCACTTTCTTCAATCATGGCTCATTGCTCATAGTTCTACCCCACACTATAAATGGTTCCTTCGCAGAGCAGCCATTTGTAGTGTAATATTGGAGTGAAGATAGATAGAACAAGGCTCTGTTCATTGCTACTAGCGATTTAGTGTGCTATAGTGTGCTATTGTGATTCTACTGTGAGTGTAAAGTAATAGTGTAGTGCGACCATTCATTTTTACTGTAGTGTCCGTTTAGTTTGTCAAGGCAGGTTTACTGCAGTATAATAAATTGTGTCAGTGTAGAGTGTCAGGGCAGTTTTACTGCAGTATATTTTGGTGCATCAGGACAGTTTTACTGCAGTATAGTAGTGCGTCAGGGCATTTTTACTGCAGTATATTGAAGTGTGTTAGTGCATGTTTACTGCAGTATATTGAAGTGTGTTAGTGCATGTTTACTGCAGTATATTGAAGTGCATTGGTGCACATTTACTGCAATATATTGAAGTGCGTTAGTGCACATTGCCTGCTGTATATTAAAGTGTGTTAGTGCACATTTACTGCAGGTTATTAAAGTGTGTTAGTGCACATTTACTGCAGGTTATTAAAGTGTGTTAGTGCACATTTACTGCAGTATTTTGAAGTTCATTAGTGCAGGATTACTGCAGTATATTAAAGTGTGTTAGTGCACTTTTACTGCAATATTTTGAAATGCGTTAATGCATTTTTACTGCAGTACATTGAAGTGCATTACTGCACTTTTACGGCAGTGTATTGAAATGTATTAGTGCATGTTTACTGCAGTATATTGAAGTGCGTTAGTGCACGTTTACTGTAGTATATTGAAGTGCATTAGTGCATGTTTACTGCAGTATATTGAAGTGCGTTAGTGCACTTTTACTGCAGTATGTTGAAATGCGTTAATGAATGTTTACTGCATGATATTAAAGTGCGTTAGTGCACTTTTACTGCAGAGTATTGAAATGCGTTAGTGCACGTTTACTGCAGTATATTGAAGTGTGTTAGTGCATGTTTACTGCAGTATATTGAAGTGCATTAGTGCATTCTTACTGCAGTATATTGAAGTGTGTTAGTGCACGTTTATTGCAGTATATTGCAGTGCATTAGTGCACTTTTACTGAAGTATATCGAAGTGCATTAATGCATGTTTACTTCAGTATATTGAAGTGTGTTAGTACACGTGTACTGCAGTATATTGAAGTGTGTTAGTGCACTTTTAATGCAGTATATTGAAGTGCGGTATTGCACATTTACTACAGTATATTGAAGTGTGTTAGTGCACTTTTACTGAGGTATATTGAAGTGCGTTAGTGCACGTTTGCTGCAGTATGCTGAATTGCATTAGTGCACATTTAATGCAGTTTATTGAAGTGCGTTAGTGCACATTTACTGCAGTTTATTGAAGTGGATTTGTGCACTTTTACTGTAGTATATCGAAATGCGTTAATGCACGTTTACTGCAGTATATTGAAGTGCATTAATGCACGTTTACTGCAGTATATTGAAGTGTGTTAATGCACGTTTACTGCTGTAAATTGAAGTGAATTAGTCCACATTTCCTGCAGTATATTGAAGTGCCATAGTGCACATTTACTGCAGTGTACTGAAGTGCATTAGTGCACATTTACTACAGTATTTTGAAGTGCGTCAGGGTACTTTTATGGCAGTATATTATTAGTGTCAGCGGAGTGTGTCTTTGTAGTGAGTACTCAAGTTAAAGTGCACCAAACACCACTTTCCATTGATTAAAGTGCATCCAATTACACATTACCCCATCTCTATGATATTTTCAGTAATAACCCCCCTCCCATCATGTCTGGAGGAGAGGCAGATGTTCCCTTGGCACTGTGAGGGGGCCAGCAGCGCATGTGTAAACAGGCAAAGGTGGACATGGTCTGTCCTCAGGCAGGGAACCATTTCCTGTGTTTAGTGATGTTACCTGTGCTATCCAGCTACAGTATGCAGAGCAGGTGGTGGACTGGCTTACCAAACTATCCTCATTCTCCTCATTCTCCTCATTATCTATCACCCAAGAAGCGACTAGTGTGCAGTCCACCGGAGTTGCCAGAGTGGCTTATTCTGTCTCCTTGTCCACAGCTACTCCTACCATAGCCCCAGCATCATGCATGGAGAAGTCAGCTGAGTTTTTTTAACACAGCGTCAGCCACTTGCTCCTTGACGATGCACAGCCATTTCTTGATTCATCAACAGTACTTCTACAGGGGTACAGTGTGAAGGCACCACGAACATCCAAAGCCCAATTTTTCAACATCTGTTGCTTCTATCCAAAGTCTGCGAAACAGACACCAGAATTTAACCAAAAAATCTTTAATCTTTTCCTGAGTGCACTAAATTGTGGCCTTATCATACAGACTGGCTCCCCAAGCCATTGTTTATAAAATAAAGAAAGCTTGCAGGGAAAATGTAATTATAAATGTCCTTTTTGCTGCAGCAGGCTCTTTTCATTGTACAGATGCACCACCTTACAGGCAGACTAAAGGGACGCCCAGGCACTATATTTAAGGGAATTTTTTATTTTTATTGTTTCACTTTAAGCATCAGTAAATTACTGTTCATTTAAAAATTATGTTTTTTTACAAACTTTTTTTCATTGATGCATGTCCCATAGGGCAGTACCTGGACCCCCATGTGCTTTGTATGGCCTCAAACAGGCACTTTTGATTTTTCCAGTTTGGGTTCCATAGACTTCAATAGGGTTCGTTATTCAGCTCCAAACTTTCACAATGTTCGAGAGTTCTGGCGCAAACTGAACCGGGGGGTGTTCAGCCCATCTCTACGTATTGTGTTCAGCAGCAGGCCTGCAGCCCATGGCCATCTCCTTTGGCATGTGCCTAGTCTCTGACCATCGCCTGTAGCCTTTTTGCAAAACCTTTTCATCTCTAGGAACATTCCTGCACTGACCTGTAGTAGGTTCCTGGTCCTTGACTTTCTCTTGCAGTATGTCCATTGTCAAATCCAGGCCATTTCCTCTATTATTTCCTTATTTACTAACATCCCCTTTGCAAATTGAACATTCACTTTGTTAAGTGAGCAGCTTCTGCTCCTTTATTGGATCTAACCCAATCAGTATAAGTAAAAAAACCTTCATACCAACAGACAATTGTCTCTGAAAATGGGATGCTGATAATCTGTCTCTGCTCCCAACATACTGTATTTATTAGCCTGCTGTCCCAATCCTGATTACAGTTTGCCACTGACATATATTGGTGGGAGGGGGCTGTCATGAATTATGTAATGGGGACAAAGGTGCTTGCTTTCTGTTATGACTCTGATTACATTCATCTACCTTCCAGGATCTGCTGACCTTATTTAAAGTCAATGTTTGCTCCCTGCTGCCGATGTCCTATCAGATTGGGTGCTTAGTGAAATTGGAAGCGAGAGTTAAGGTTATTCCCCTTGCTTTCATTCTGATTTGCTCTTTTTTTCCTTTTCCCA
Organism: Pelophylax lessonae; assembly: GCF_965119305.1. Classification (NCBI taxonomy): domain Eukaryota; kingdom Metazoa; phylum Chordata; class Amphibia; order Anura; family Ranidae; genus Pelophylax; species Pelophylax lessonae. Next base: position 92,965,316 of record NC_138772.1, on the reverse strand, counting down.
ATGACCTCATTTAAAACTGGTATTTGTTGTGTGCCAGTGACATGACGGAATGAGTGGGAAGAGAAAGTTGCAATTTTTAGATAAAGAATGCACGGGGGGAATAACCTGGATTGACAATGAACCTGCCTGTGGTGTAATTTGAGGCGAACAATGTACAACATGAAACAGGAAATTAAAAAGAACACTTTTGTAAAGCAAATTTAAGTTCTGTTGAATGACTTACCATTTATTATTAAAAATAAAAATATATAGCAAATCCAAAAGAAAAGACTATTCAGTCAGCTAATCTATTTAAAAAAATGTGTATTCCTTACATTTAACATTTTAATAATTTTGCTGCATTTAGTCTACCTATGCATACAGTACATTTATTATCTAGTAACTAGCTACTCAAAAACCCTTTCCACCAAACTAGAAATCTAAGTCAACAAATAAAGTGATGCTGGGTGGACACTTTATTTGTTGACTTCATGTGGTCTATTTTTTCATGAATGATTCACACAATGCTCACCCAGGATTCACACATTTTTCCATATGAATCTTATTAGAACCGGATTCTAATAATCTTATTAGAACAGTCTTGGATTCAGGTTTGTGTGAATCTTGTGTAAAAACATTTATAAATAGACCCTTAGGTGTATGTAAAGCCAAAACATTTGTTTTCAGATTTGGCAATATCCAGGCAAGGTCAACCAGTGCCCACAGAAAAATGGAAAACTGTGACCCCCCTCCCAATGATGTGCACACCTGATCATCTTCTGCAGCTGGGATCCCACTCCAGTCTGCCACAGCATTTGTCTCAGCATCACTGTGTAGCTCCCGGTCCACGAATTGGGTTTCACATGGACCCAGAAGTGCGTAGTGATGTCATAGAACCATCCTGATGTGTCTTCCCCACCTCTGCTGGTTTCCTTTAACTGAGTGAGAAAATCACTGGACTGGCAAAAGGCAATATGTAAGGCAGTGAATGCATACAGGGGCATAACTAGAAATCACAGGGCTTCATAGCGAACATTTTAATGGGCCCCTAAAAAGAAAAAGCATCATTGTACGAAACTTGATTCACCATGGCAGGTGAAGGACTAAAATAGGACACAGCAGTGATAATGAGGTAGGTATAGATCTGTAGAACATACAGAATGTGGCAGTGGAAAATAAGAGATGTATAGCATTCCACACTAAGTAAAACAATGTGGAAAACAAATGTATAATACAGTGTACAGAATGTTGCAGTATGGAATGTAAAATATACAACTCTTAAAAAATTAGTTGGTGCAGAGCACGGCATAGGAAACAAGGCATTGTGGGAAAGGGAAGGCACATCAGAGTGAAACAGTGAAGAGTAGTTACAAAGCACCTTAAATTGGCTTAATTCTGCTTTTGCTGCTTAGGCTTACTCCATACAAATATCCATAAGTGTGGGACCCATACAAGATTTGACAGTTCATTCAATTGCCGCTGCAATTTCTAATCACATAAGCAGGTAGAGCAAGTCTTCCACTACTCGCTTCCTGTGAGGTTCTGACTGACGACATCTATTGCAGTGCTTGTCAAAGTGTGTGAATAGTGGAAGACTTTCTCTGGCATCTTCGGTGTTTACAAATAACAGCAGCAATCAGATAGGCTGTCAAATCCTGTGTGGGTCCTACGCAAATGGAAGAGATCAGGCAGCATAGTGAAATTGGTAGAACAAGAGATCTTCTGCCCAACGCTTTTTATCCCTGGGGTCACAACTGGCCGTCCCCTCCTTGACAAGGGCCTCATATTCGTCTAAAGGGTAAGCAGTTGGTGGAACAGTGCAAAAGTATCTTCACTTATTGGCTCTCAGCTAGTCATTATTTCGAGCTCATTCTGTAAAGAGAGCAGTAAATCTTTTCATTTACCCAATTATGTCTCCATTAACCTGCAGTTAAATCAGAATGCATTTAACCTATTTCATACTTGCAATAACAGTTTTATGGGACTTGCGCCATACTTGACTAAAGTACAGGTTATAATTAGTGTTGAGCGAACACGGACTGTATTATTCGTGTTCGTACCGAATAATTGGATTTTTTGTACCCGAACACGGACACGGACACTTTACTGTATGTTCGGGTAAAAATCCGTGTTCGGTCGTTTTATTTCCGGGTTTTGCATGCTTTGGCGCTCTTTTCATGGCGGGCTTTCAACAGCCAATCAACAATCGTTTAACTGGTGTGCCTTAAGCCATCCCAGCCATGCCTGCAAATGTCTCAGTAGCTGTGATTGGCCGTCTGAAGCATGTGACCAAGTCTTTATAAGTTCGAGGCAGCCGCAGCGGCGTCATTATGCTGCTTAGATTCAGGGACAGAGCACACATCAACGTGCTGGCTGCTGATTAGGGAAAGATAGGCAGGAAAAAACCATTTGTGTCCGGATAGAATTGAGGGACAGGTCGGAGTGTTTAGGCAGGGCGAGTTGTAGGCATTTTAGGGATAGAGTCTGCTGAATTATATAGGGTCAGTGTCTTCTACAAACTACAATCGATATTGCTGTGTGGGGGGTGGGGTCTGCACTCAATCCTGATCTACGATCTCTTCTCAATCCTGTTAGGGACAGAGTCTGCTGAATTTTAGGGAAACTGTGTTCTACAAACTACAATCGATATTGCTGTGTGGTGTGGGATTGGAGATAGGCAGGTGTCAGTGATCCACATCCATTTTTCTGTGTGTGAGCTGCAGTGAACACAATCTTTTTGGGCTGCAGTGAACACAATCTTTTTGGGCTGCAGTGAACACAATCTTTTTGGGCTGCAGTGAACACAATCTTTTTGGGCTGCAGTGAACACAATCTTTTTGGGGTGCAGTGAACAAAATCTTTTTGGGGTGCAGTGAACACAATCCTTTTTGGTGTGCAGTGAACACAATCTTTGTGGGGTGCAGTGAACAAAATCCTTTGTGGGGTGCAGTGAACACAATCTTTTTGGGGTGCAGTGAACAAAATCCTTTTTGGGGAGCAGTGAACAACATCCTTTTTGGGGTGCAGTGAACACAATCTTTTTGGGGTGCAGTGAACAAAATCCTTTGTGGGGTGCAGTGAACACAATCTTTTTGGGGTGCAGTGAACACAATCTTTTTGGGGTGGAGTGAACAACATCCTTTTTGGGGTGCAGTGAACAAAATCCTTTTTGGGGTGCAGTGAACAAAATCATTTTTGGGGTGCAGTGAACACAATCTTTTTGGGGTGCAGTGAACACAATCTTTGTGGGGTGCAGTGAACACAATCTTTTTGGGGTGGAGTGAACAACATCCTTTTTGGGGTGCAGTGAACAACATCCTTTTTGGGGTGCAGTGAACACAATCTTTTTGGGGTGCAGTGAACACAATCTTTGTGGGGTACAGTGAACAGAATCTTTGTGGGGTGCAGTGAACACAATCTTTGGGGGGTACAGTGAACACAATCTTTGTGAGGTGCAGTGAACACAATCTTTGTGGGGTGCAGTGAACACAATCATTGTGGGGTGCAGTGAACTCAATCTTTGTGGGGTACAGTGAACACAATCTCATACTGAAGGTTTGAGGGTGCTGCCTGTTCCATACTCCCCCTACTCCTCATCTAGCCTTTTAGGGGTACAAACAATAGTAATTGGGGCCTAGTGTGGTTGTGTACGTGTGATATACATACACTTTTTTGGGATCATATTTTCTATTCCGCTATTTAATCAAAAACCTTTGGGGATCAGTTAAATTGGGGGATAGTCTGTGTTGGTACGTGTGAGAGAGATCCACCTTTCCAAGTTGTTGGGGTTCATCTCATACTTCTGAAGGTTTGAGGGTGCTGCCTGTTCCATACTCCCCCTACTCCTAGCCTTTTAGGGGTACAAACAATAGTAATTGGGGCCTAGTGTGGTTGTGTACGTGTGATATACATACACTTTTTTGGGATCATATTTTCTATTCCGCTATTTAATCAAAAACCTTTGGGGATCAGTTAAATTGGGGGATAGTCTGTGTTGGTACGTGTGAGAGAGATCCACCTTTCCAAGTTGTTGAGGTTCATCTCATACTTCTGAAGGTTTGAGGGTGCTGCCTGTTCCATACTCCCCCTACTCCTAGCCTTTTAGGGGTACAAACAATAGTAATTGGGGCCTAGTGTGGTTGTGTACGTGTGATATACATACACTTTTTTGGGATCATATTTTCTATTCCGCTATTTAATCAAAAACCTCTGGGGATCAGTTAAATTGGGGGATAGTCTGTGTTGGTACGTGTGAGAGAGATCCACCTTTCCAAGTTGTTGGGGTTCATCTCATACTTCTGAAGGTTTGAGGGTGCTGCCTGTTCCATACTCCCCCTACTCCTAGCCTTTTAGGGGTACAAACAATAGTAATTGGGGCCTAGTGTGGTTGTGTACGTGTGATATACATACACTTTTTTGGGATCATATTTTCTATTCCGCTATTTAATCAAAAACCTTTGGGGATCAGTTAAATTGGGGGATAGTCTGTGTCGGTACGTGTGAGAGAGATCCACCTTTCCAAGTTGTTGGGGTTCATCTCATACTTCTGAAGGTTTGAGGGTGCTGCCTGTTCCATACTCCCCCTACTCCTCATCTAGCCTTTTAGGGGTACAAACAATAGTAATTGGGGCCTAGTGTGGTTGTGTACGTGTGATATACATACACTTTTTTTGGATCATATTTTCTATTCCGCTATTTAATCAAAAACCTTTGGGGATCAGTTAAATTGGGGGATAGTCTGTGTTGGTACGTGTGAGAGAGATCCACCTTTCCAAGTTGTTGGGGTTCATCTCATACTTCTGAAGGTTTGAGGGTGCTGCCTGTTCCATACTCCCCCTACTCCTCATCTAGCCTTTTAGGGGTACAAACAATAGTAATTGGGGCCCAGTGTGGTTGTGTACGTGTGATATACATACACTTTTTTGGGATCATATTTTCTATTCCGCTATTTAATCAAAAACCTTTGGGGATCAGTTAAATTGGGGGATAGTCTGTGTCGGTACGTGTGAGAGAGATCCACCTTTCCAAGTTGTTGGGGTTCATCTCATACTTCTGAAGGTTTGAGGGTGCTGCCTGTTCCATACCCCCCCTACTCCTCATCTAGCCTTTTAGGGGTACAAACAATAGTAATTGGGGCCTAGTGTGGTTGTGTACGTGCGAGATACATACACTTTTTTTGATCATATTTCCTACTCCGCTATTCAATAAAAACCTTTGAGGATCAATTGAATTGCGGGATAGTCTGTGTCGGTACGTGTGAGAGAGATCCACCTTTCCAAGTTGTTGGGGTTCATCTCATACTTCTGAAGGTTTGAGGGTGCTGCCTGTTCCATACTCCCCCTACTCCTCATCTAGCCTTTTAGGGGTACAAACAATAGTAATTGGGGCCCAGTGTGGTTGTGTACGTGTGATATACATACACTTTTTTGGGATCATATTTTCTATTCCGCTATTTAATCAAAAACCTTTGGGGATCAGTTAAATTGGGGGATAGTCTGTGTCGGTACGTGTGAGAGAGATCCACCTTTCCAAGTTGTTGGGGTTCATCTCATACTTCTGAAGGTTTGAGGGTGCTGCCTGTTCCATACCCCCCCTACTCCTCATCTAGCCTTTTAGGGGTACAAACAATAGTAATTGGGGCCTAGTGTGGTTGTGTACGTGCGAGATACATACACTTTTTTTGATCATATTTCCTATTCCGCTATTCAATAAAAACCTTTGAGGATCAATTGAATTGCGGGATAGTCTGTGTCGGTACGTGTGAGAGAGATCCACCTTTCCAAGTTGTTGGGGTTCATCTCATACTTCTGAAGGTTTGAGGGTGCTGCCTGTTCCATACTCCCCCTACTCCTCATCTAGCCTTTTAGGGGTACAAACAATAGTAATTGGGGCCCAGTGTGGTTGTGTACGTGTGATATACATACACTTTTTTTGGATCATATTTTCTATTCCGCTATTTAATTTAACTGGGCCTCCATGCGAGACCTGTGTGCCTTGTTGCGCTGTTTTGAGTACTCCACCAACATGGCCAGTGGCAATGACGCCGTTCTCAGCTTAACTATCCCACTTCCATGCCTCCTTGAAAAAACAATTCGGGCGATGATGGAAGAGGATGTGGCACAGGATGAGGAGGAGGAGGAGGATGAAGAGGTAACATTTCCAAGGCTTTCAGGGCAGTCATTCGCAAGGGGCTCCGAGGGTGGGTTCCTGCACACGCAAACGCCAGGGACGCAATTGTCCAGCAGGGGCACAGTTCTGGAGGATGAGGAGGATGAGGAGGAGGAGGAGCTGGAGGAGGAGATGGAACCATGTTCACAGCAGGGTGGCACCCAGGCCAGCTCATGGCCATCACTGGTGCGTGGCTGGGGGGATACAGAGGACACGGACGATACACCTCCCACAGAGGACAGCCTTTCGTTGCCTCTGGGCAGCCTGGCACACATGAGCGATTACATGCTGCAGTGTCTCCACAACGACCGCCGAGTTGCCCACATTCTAACTTGTGCTGATTACTGGGTGGCCACGCTGCTGGATCCCCGTTACAAGGACAACGTACCGTCCTTAATTCACTCACTGGAGCGCGATCGCAAGATGCGCGAGTACAAGCGCACGCTGGTAGACGCCATGCTGCTGGCATTCCCATCTGACAGCGGGGCCACAGTGGAAGCACAAGGCAGAGGAGGAGGAGGAGGAGGTCGCCAACGCAACCAGGGCACCGCCAGCACCTCAGAAGGCAGGGTTAGCATGGCCGAAATGTGGAAAAGCTTTGTCAGCACGCCACAACAAACAGCAGCACCAGCAGCTCAGATGGAACGTCTTAGCAGGAGGCAGCATTTTACCAACATGGTGGAGCAGTATGTGTGCACACGCCTACATGTAGTGAATGACGGGTCTGCCCCCTTCAACTTCTGGGTCTCCAAATTGGGCACATGGCTTGAGCTTGCCCTTTACGCCTTGGAGGTGCTGGCGTGCCCTGCAGCCAGTGTATTATCTGAACGGGTATTTAGCACGGCTGGGGGCGTTATAACAGACAAGCGCAGCCGCCTGTCCAGAGACAATGTGGACAAGCTCACGTTCATTAAAATGAACCAGGCATGGATCCCACGGGACTTTTCCGTACCTTATGCAGAATAGCAATGGATACCGACCTTACCCACCCATTGTTCCATTTTTGCTCTTTCTCACTCTTTTGGGGTGTACCCTCATTTAAAATTTTTGAAAAGAAGCAGTGTTGGCTACCTCGTCCTCCTCCTCAGGGCCAGATTAATGTAGGGGCTATTGGAGCTGCAACTCCAGGCCCCTACCTTTTATATAGGCCCCGGGTTGGCCATATTCACTGTTACCGCTCTTCTGTCACTTGTAAACACAGAAGTCTGGCTTCTATGCTCGCTTCCCCAGGCAGCACCCTCAGAACCTCCCCACACAGCGTGAAGGCCGGACAAGGAGGGACAGTTGGCGATGCATGGATGTGTTTATGGGCTTCAGAGACAGCATCCCATGTTGAATTAGGCATGCATGGCTGCACCCTTCCTCCTCTGGGTGCATGGCAAGGCACGGCCCTTAAGGCCCTTCAAAATCCTCAGCACCAAGCCCATGATGCTGTTAATCCGGCCCTGGTCCTCCTCCACCGCCGCTTCCACCTACACCGCCCATAGGTGTGCGCAGCCTATTGCATTAAGGTGTGCACCCCAAAGTTGAAATACACATGCATGTGTTTGCCAGCAGGGAGAGTAATGTATCGGGGCCATGTACCTGTAGGCAAGGAGAAATAGAGCAGAGCAGGTCCCAGGGAGATCTTTCCCATCTCCTCACTGGCAATGCTATGTGCCCTAGGTGATTAGGGTGTGCCCAGGCACACCCAGCACACCCTGTGCGCACGCCTATGTCACCGCTAGGCTTGTGACGGTATCAGATTTTCATGCTGCGATTAATTGATTAAGGTTTTGCCACGGTATACGGTATTATCACGGTATTCTATTATTAAATTTAAATTATTAAATTTCCACCTCACTTCAATTTCATTGCTGAATTTAGGGGCTTTGGTTCACTTATGCACATTATTATATAGTCAGTCAGTACAGACTCTGTGAACCAGGCCTAAAATAGGTCATCAAGCAGTGTCTGGCCTAACTGGTGATAACTGGTTCTGGCGCTCGGCTCCGATCCGATGGCCTGGTCATTAAGAGGGCAAATCCTTGTGGTCAAGAAGTGGTTAAACCTGAAGGAGGTGTTGTTTATAAATTACTTTACTATTGCTTTAGGCCTGGTTCACATGTATGCGGGTTGGTGGTTCACATTTGCACAGGCATAGCAGCCCATTGATTTGAATGGGCTGCTATGCCCTCATTTTCCGCAGAAAAAAGGTGCATGCAGCATTTTTTTAAAATTCAGTGGCCTTGAAATCCATCCTGCTTTTGCACCATGCGACTAACCTGCAGTTCCTGCTCTGGCAAGCTTTCTGCATTTTTTGTATACGTGGGCACGGCATTTAAAAATAAACAGTTTGCGTGTGCAGCAACGGCAGGTAAGTCGCATGGTGCAAAAGAAGGATGGATTTCATGGCCACTGCATTTTTTTAAATTCTGCATGCACCTTTTTTCAGCTGAAAACGCAGGCATAGCAGCTCAAGCCCATTCACATCAATGGGCTGCTATGCCTGTGCAAATGTGGGCCCCCAACCCGCATACATGTGAACCAGGCCTAAAGCAATAGTAAAGTCATTAATTGGTTAAACCTGCAGGAGGACCGGTGTTTTTATCTATTAATGACTTTACTATTGCTTTAGGCCTGGTTCACATGTATGCGGGTTGGGGGCCCACATTTGCACAGGCATAGCAGCCCATTGATGTGAATGGGCTTGAGCTGCTATGCCTGCGTTTTCAGCTGAAAAAAGGTGCATGCAGAATTTAAAAAAATGCAGTGGCCATGAAATCCATCCTTCTTTTGCACCATGCGACTTACCTGCCGTTGCTGCACACGCAAACTGTTTATTTTTAAATGCCGTGCCCACGTATACAAAAAATGCAGAAAGCTTGCCAGAGCAGGAACTGCAGGTTAGTCGCATGGTGCAAAAGCAGGATGGATTTCAAGGCCACTGAATTTAAAAAAAATGCTGCATGCACCTTTTTTCTGCGGAAAATGAGGGCATAGCAGCCCGTTCAAATCAATGGGCTGCTATGCCTGTGCAAATGTGGGCCGCCAACCCGCATACATGTGAACCGCCAACCCGCATACATGTGAACCACCAACCCGCATACATGTGAACCAGGCCTAAAGCAATAGTAAAGTCATTAATAGATAAAAACACCGGTCCTCCTGCAGGTTTAACCACTTCTGGATCGCAAGGATTTGCCCCTTTAAAGACCAGGCCATCGGATCAGAGCGCCAGGACCAGTCATCACCAGGTAGGCCAGACACTGCTTGATGGCTATATAATAATGTAATGTGGGCTGCTAGGCGTGTGTGTGTGTATATATATATTTATTAGAGCTGCACGATTCTGGCCAAAATGAGAATCACGATTTTTTAGCTTGGAATAAAGATCACGATTCTCTCACGATTCTCTGTGTAACAAAAAAAAAAAAAAATTGGGATAACTTTACTGTTACGTTTTTTTTTTTTTTTTTATTCATTAAAGTCTAATCATTGCGTTTGAAAGACTGCTGCGCAAATACAGTGTGACATAAAATATTACAACAATCGCCATTTTATTCTGTAGGGTCTCTGCTAAAAAAATATATAAAATGTTTGGGGGTTCTAAGTACTTTTCTAGCAAAAAAAAAACTGATTTTAACTTGCAAACAGCAAGTGTCAGAAAAAGATCCAGTCTTTAAGAGGTTAAACTTCCTTTCTCCCTGGCAGAGGGAAGGAAAAGATACAAATGTAATCATTTTTGTTTATAGTTAGGAGACTTAATGCTGAAAGGTGTTAGCTGAGTGAGTGAATGAGTCATCCAGCTCACTGAAATGTATCAATTCACAAGTCAGGCAGACTTGACAGAGAAACTCGGTATTTTAAAAATGCCACAATAACAATACCGTGGCTATGCAATACCGCGATATATCGAATTACCGAAAACCGGCATATGTCTAGTCACCGCCACATCCACCACCACCTCAACCTCCCTCCTACTCCATATGGGCCTCGTCCTTCAGAGATGAAGAAGAACATTGTTTTATTTTTCTGTTTTTTTTTGTTGTTTTAAGTTATTTCCCTATCCACATTTGTTTGCAGAGCACTTGCCATGCTCTTAATTACGTTTTGCTGCCATTTGCAGCACTCTAGCCCTTTCCTTTGGTGTTTTAGAGCCATTTTAGTGCCTTAAAGTTCGGGTCCCCATTGACTTCAATGGGGTTCGGTGTCCGGGAAAAGTTCGGTAAAAGTCCGGGACACGGACCCGGACTTTTTTTTAAAGTTCGGCCGAACCCGTCGAACACGGACATCTAGGTGTTCGCTCAACCCTAGTTATAATGACATTGTAGTTAAACCTATTGCGAAGATCTTTATCTTACCAATGTATGTATGTTTTTCTGTGGCTGTGACTGATTACATCAATTGCTGAGCAGGGCAGAGGAAGCAAGTAGTGGATTACTACAAGCACAAGGGTGGATTACTTTCTCTGCCAGCTTTTGTGTTTACAAATGACAGCTGTCATTAGGTGGGCTGTCAAATCATGTCCAAGTCCCATTCTGATGGAAGTCTGTATGGGGTTGAGCAGCCGAGTGTGACTGGAAGCTCACCATGTGAGGCCCCTCACATGAAAACAGCTGCTGCTCCTGCCCTCCCTCATCCCAGCCCTGAGAGTACGGAAGGGATTAAACTCTGCAAGTTTATTTTTTTTGCTGTCTGCTTCTTTCTATTTACTTATCATCCTGACTTCACAGCAGGAAGTGTAGGGAAATCTTTACAAAGTGAGGGTAATTACCTTCCTAGACAGCTACACTGAAATAGGGGTCCCTATTGGATGATTGTTTTCTCATCTCTTATTCTGGTGATGACTAAAATTTATAATTTTTGTGACTTTCTGTTTCTGTGATAATGGGCACCAGAGCAAATAAAGATGATGAATCTCGCCAGCAGGAATACAGACAGCAATGAAAACTTGACAGGGGTCTAACCTTTCCCTAGATTATCCAAAGCCTAAAGAAAACATTTTGCCTATCGTTACACTTTAAAGCGAAACAAAGAGGGGCAAAGAAGCCAGTTGGGACTTTAAATGAGATGTGGCCAAGCATAAATATATAGCATTAATATGTAATAACAAGGACCAGAAGAAAATAATATAACGTCTCTTTATTGAACTGTCTATGGGCCAAAATTAGGGTAACCAAATTGCTCACTATAACCACATAACCCATGGTAATGGAGTATACATGAGTAAGACAAAAAGGGGCTTATTGGTACAAGACAGAAATACATGGTAATGCGTCATTCTCCTGGTACATACAGAATGTTAAAAAATGTAAACAAAGGTCTAGGATACATAATATAATAACTTGTAGTGGATAAAATAGCCTGTGTAAATCTTAACGCGTTTCGTGACTTGGTCACTTCATCAGGAGCAGGCATAGTACAAGCATCTATAGAAAGATAATACACATGATAAGTAATAGTATAAACAATACATAGGTAAACCTCACACAAAATATGGGAGGTATAGCTTACAGTGTGCTGGTATAGTGTCCAGGGAATGGATCCCAACCGGGAACTGAGGGAGTGATCCCCGCATGCACCAGGCAGGTACAAGTGCATGGTAGTGTTTAATGCTTGTACTATGCCTTCTCCTGATGAAGTGACCAAGTCATGAAACGCGTTGAGCTTTACACAGGCTATTTTATCCACTACAAGTTATTATATTATGTATCCAAGATCTTTGTTTACATTTTTTAACATTCTGTATGTACCAGGAGAATAACGCATTACCATGTATTTCTGTCTTGTACCAATAAGCCCCTTTTTGTCTTACACATGTATACTCCATTACCATGGGTTCTGTGGTTATCCCAAATTCCCCCTTCCTTTTGTTACACTTTAAAGGATATCTGTACTTTCAAATTATAGTTCTTCTTTTTTCTTAGCCCCTCTACTGTAAAAAAACTCCCTCCCCATCCTAGAATGCATACTTACCTGAATCAGACAGCTACAAATGGCAGGAGTCTTCAAAGCCTTCTTCAAAATCTGCAGTGTTAAACCTGGTTTGCTTAGAGTAAATGCCTTGGGGCACAGAATCAGATTGGTCACATCCATCAAGCTGTTCCCTTGTTATAAAATTTAAGGCCTTCTCAACATGGCCACCAAAGGTTGCTGGAATTTGTAGTTTGGGCAGATATGTCTAAATAACAAAATATGGAAAAAAGACAGTTCCTCAATCCTCATGCTAAATCATATAGTCATTTACTCCTTTTTAGCTGCAGGGAAACTTAGGTGTCTACCTTTTAATTATAAAAAGTATTTTTTAATGAATTAATTATGCGTATTGTTTGACAATGTTTTAGCTTCTTTTGTTTTGCTATGAGCAGTATTTCATTTTAATAAAGGCTTTTGTAGTGGTTAGAATTGTTTCCAAGTCTGGGGTTTTGGGCTTAGTTCCCACCAGGAATGTACTAGCTATCTGCATGGAGATTGTATGCTTGTTCTTTGTACAAGTCTCCTCCAGGAGCTTTAGTTTCCACTAACACTCCAAACTGCACTGCAGAGTTAATTATCTTTAGCCAAATTGTCCCTGGTTCATGACTTGGTAGGGACATCTGCATACTGTATAAGCTCCCTCACAGTAATCAAATTACAAAAATGTTCTCTGTACAGAACTATGGAATGTTTGGTTGCATACACCTACAAAAGAAGTACATATGCTTGGACTTCTATTTATTCAATGCTCTGAACTCAGAGTGGAATGTAATTTATGTTTGGAGTTTTGTATCTACAGAATAATAAACAAGTAGCAAAATGGGAATAATAAAAATGCTAAATTATAATAAGTAATATACTTCCTATATAGTCACTGAAATATTACTTTAAAATGTAATATAATGTAAATTGGTGATCCCATGCAGACCAAGTGCAAACCATTAAGTCAGTACAACAGATATTTTTTCACCAGCTGAGACTAAAAAGATTATATGCTTTTAAGAAAAGAAAATGTGAATCATTTATTCAATAGCAATGTTTGAGTTTATATTTGTTTACTGCTTGTTAATCATAAGCTACATTTGCATCTAACAAATTTGCCAGCTCACACATAGCTAAAAATTACTTTGCTGCTCCAAATTTAATAAATATTCACTAAGCAAGAGAAACTTTTATTAAAATGCAAATTTCTCAAAAATGCAAACTCAGACTAAACATATGACTTTGTATAATGTATCTCCTATTCTGTCAAATCCACGAAGGGCCAGATTTAGCAAATGTCCTTTTTTTGCAAAAGTATGTGTGCTTTGCTGTAGGTTTGGATAAATCAAGCCAGGATTACTACATTGTTTCAGTTCTGGATTTTAAAAATGGTTAACGGAATTAATTCCTACTGTAAATTATATTGTCTTTTTTTGAATATGACAAAACCTTACATTTTCAAATGAATTCAGAATCATTTTGCATTCTTTTCTTCTTTAGATTTCCAATTGCCATGTGAATGTTAGAAGTAATGGACTCTTCAACTGATTTTGAAACCCTGGGGAAGCTCCTACTTCCTCTCTGATCTTTGTTAGCATCTGCCTCCTGTCTTTTGTTGTCTGTGTGCTAAATGTTCAGCTCATCCAAAGAATACATCTGTTTTCTACTGTTTCCTGGTGTTCAATTATTTAGGGTAACATCCTAATGAAATATTGAATTTGATGAATACCAAAGACTTACTGTATATTCAGGCATCTGTAAATTCCTTTAGTATTCAAAAACAGAAATATAATATTTATTGTATGCCTACCCCTAAAGTATTTTAAGTAATTAGATAAGTAATAAATAATTCCCAGGTTTCATTCAAGCTTGACTATACTTCCAATGCAGAGTAAAAGCTGATTATCTTGACTTTATTAATCGCAAGTGAAAAGCTGTATATCAGGCATATAGGCTAGTAAAATACAGCAAGAAGGCTTGTCTTACAAAATATTGTCTTCATTTAATAATAAAGATGAGCACATTTAATTGGGGATTGGACATATCAATTAAATAATGACCCACCTATTGACCTTGTGTGTCTCTTATGTGATGAACTAGTACTTTTATTATAAATAGATATAAAGTCAATGTGGATTGGGCATTTTGCTCCCCAACGTCGGCTGCTTATCTAATGCTAGAGCGGAAAGGACATTGATGAGATGTGGTGTTTGGAGGTGGCATTGGCCCAGACATACTCCAATTAACCCACTCCTGTGTTTGGTGAGCGCTTGCCACTCCCTTGGCTGGCAGCACATCTGGTTATGTGTGCCACCTTCTTGGAACGCACATCACGTCGACCCGCCCGTGGCGCAAGTTGTGACATCACGGATCGACGCGGATCACCGGTGCCGATTAGCAGCCGGTGTGATGGGGGGTACATAGGAGGCCCGCATACCGTGCTCACTAGCGGGATGAGTAACAGGTATATCGACACGTCTATAGGTACGTGTCTTCTTGGATATTCATGTGGCATTTTATAGGCTCTTTTCCACACATGGTAGTATATGGATTGATGCATGTTTGCCTCCTTTCATTACCTACTCCTCCATATTGTGTTTTATAGGCCGGTGATACCAGCATATGCAGGCATTGGCAGCTATGAGGGACCTCTCACTTATTGTTGGCTAATCTCTCTTTAACACATTCAATCATGCTGGAATCATATATCACCTTTTAGAGTTGCACTTAGCATGACCCCCTTGCCATATCTCTTAGCCTGGATTTTTTCAACATCGCCGTTTAGCTATAGAAATTTTCTGATACAACATACTTTGGCATTGGGCATAGGCGTGCGCACAGGGTGTGCCGGGTGTGCCTGGGCACACCCTAATCACCTAGGGCACATTAGCATTATCGCTCTGTTTGCCAGTGAGGAGATGGGAAAGATGTCCCTCGGACCTGCTCTGCCATAAGAGAAGTGCCACACACTTCTATTTCACTTTGCCAGCAGGGAGAGTAATGTACCGGGGCCATATACATGTAGGCAAACACATGCATGTGTATTTAAACTTTGGGGTGCACACCCTAATGCAATAGGCTGCGCACACCTATGGCATTGGGGTAAGTTTAACCATCATTTATCTATTTTTATTCTGGCTTTGTTACATGCTACTCTATGCCTTTGGTCTATTGGAGCCTGTCCTAAGCTGGTCTATTTGACTCATATGTATATGCTGATTCCCTTCCATTTAGATTATCTGGGGTCTTCTTTCTGTACACAGATATATCCATCTGCGCTCTCTATTTTCCAGCAACTATATATGTTTGGTCCTTCCTGGAACCAGCTCTGAGGAAGCACTCGATCCATCTTTTTTGGTCCTGTTTCCCAAATAGAGATCAGGTAAATATTCCCTTTTGGGGCCTAATATCACATTAAATAATGTATTATGCTATGGACGGTTCACAATAACACACTACTGTGGTCTTTTAAATTAGACAGCACTCCCTTATATACCTACGCCTTGATTGCCACTGTCTCCTGCCCAATGTAGTGAACTTTAGGTAAATATCATATTTTGGATATTATAGCATACCGTTTGATCGGTTACAGAGCAGATTTGCCTATTTGTGCTCTCCTTTCTTCCTACACATACTGTCCTATTACCTAGTACCCTATAGTGGTGTGCGGAGCCTTTGTCCACCCCCTATGTCTGTCAGGAACAAAATTTACTCCTGTGCCAGGAGGTTGGTTGGTCCACTTTGTTATTATGTATTAGCTGCTGTATGTAATTAGTATCTTGGATTTTTGTTGTCTAAACTTCACTAATTATGTGTTATGTTTTTTCTATATTAAGAATACCTTTACTAGTCTGTGGTCCTGATGAAGCTTGCCGCGAAACGCGTTGACCTTTAATCAGACATCTCTTCAGTTGAGTATTTTTGTATCATTATTTGTACTGTACTATATATGGCTCCACCCTACTTTGTAATGTACTAAAAGTTTAGATTGAGGGTTATTCCCTCAGTTTTAAGTGTTTGTTTTTTTACGAATCCAATAAAGTATTTATTTTTACTTTTGGCTTACTGTCTATCTTATGATGTGCCAGTAAAGTCTGGTTTCTAGGTCTGCTTTTGTCAGACTTTTTTTTGCTTCTCTGCCCCCTTTTTGGATTATGGCACGCTCTTGGTAGCTAACCCTTATACTCCAATTAATGCCACAGACCTAAATATTGGGGGATTATGCATATGCTTTCTGAGACTGTAGCACATGACAGAAGTGACATTGATGCAGTCATACTGAAGCTGAAATTATAAGCTTTTTGATAGACGGGCAAAAATGTACAACAGAGCACACTTATCTTGTGAGACTGTCTGTCATGAGAGGTTCTCTGAATATATCCCGTTCCCTACCCTTAGTGGTTAATAACCCCTAGAGATGGGACTGAGGAATACCACTCCAATATAGATTCATTACACCATTAATCAGAAAATAGTTATGAGAGTGGACTAAGACTGCATGGGTGTGGACGATAGGGGCAAATAAACTGCTTTGCTAAAGTTTTCTTTAAATGGGACAGGAACACTTTAGCACCTTGACATTCCCAGCTTCTCTGTCTTTGAAATCTGCTAGATAGCATTAAAATTACTAAATGGGATAGTCAAAAGTTTTTTTCTGTATGAGCTTTGAGGAGGGTTTGTAAAATTTTGCTCCAAGCTTCAGCTTTAGTTTGATTTACTTATTCTTTTAAAGAGGTGACCTGTACAGCACTATCTTCTGATTCAAATGACTATATATTGCCTAGCAACACTCCTATACAGTCACTTGTCATAAAGGAAAGTAAGTCTAAGTGTAGGGTGTTTATAAATTATTCCATGTCATCCAATATTTCCAATGACAGCAAAGGTATGGAAGAAGGAAGCATGTGTTACTCTAGAAGTATAAACTTTGTTTCCTATATCACATATTTTCTTCTTGTGACTACAAACCCTGCAAACGCCTGTGTTTGGCTGTGGGAATAATAGACAATTTGTTGTAGACACTGAGCTGGTGGTTGTTAGCCTACTTGCTTGATCTATGGTCACCTTATCTAGTTTTCTCATAATATATTCTGTTACAATAATATGCCACATCTATCAACGGTAATAAACAAAAGCAGAAGAATGATACCTACATTCCAAAATATAAAACATGATTATTAAGCATGTACTACTTCTAATTTCCTGTCCTGTAATGTAAATCCTTTACAGAACTGGTAAAATATACACATTGACCTATCTTGTTATTCCTAGGAAACTCAGAGAGCAATATATCAATCTTATACGTTAGATATGCAAACAGATGAAATCATATTTCCCAGGTCACAATCAGCATTTACAGTCAAATATCCTGCATTACGTGTTCCTTTGTTGGGAATACTAGGTCATCCATGTGTTGGGATATAAAAACAAGTCCTAACAGGTTCAATAGTCTACACTATATGTGCACTTTCATTGAACTTCTCTTTGATAGATAAGATTTTCATCGTATACCAACAACTGTTCTAAACAAAGTGTTCAATAATGAACAGAAAATATATAGATAAAGAGTTAGGTAAATAGATAATATGACATAACTAAAAGCCATTGGGTGCACCATTAAAGACAAGTCTACTTTGCATTGTACACAAAAATCTTTGATTTGTATCATGTGAATTCAGTTTACATTTCCCAAAAGATGCCAATAGACTGCTATTACAAAGCTGAACACCCCTAATAGATTTTCTGTAATTTAATATTAAACATTATCTAGCTGTAAGTTAATAAAGCTTTTCATTGTGACCTTGTGGGACACAAACTATTGTCAGGCATAATCAGAAATGTTCAGAGCTGGATTTTAATTGAGTCCAGAGACCAAGCAGGGTGATCAGCCATGCTAGGGCAATCCAACCAGCCTCTTGCACCTCTGATAGCAGAATGCAGAATGCTTCATGGAAGCAAATGTGCATCTTGGATGAGCAATAGTTTTTACTCCAATGGAAATTGGTAGAAGAAAGCAGCTGTACAGATTTTGTACAAAATCTATATAGCACAAACAGCTTGCACAGCACAAAATAGTGATCTTTTGTACAGTTTGCGGTATATGCTGTGCCATTTTGGTGTACAAAGACTTCCATATTTACATACTAACTTCCTTTGGAAGTGCAAAAAATTGATGCTGCACAATAAATAGATTGCAGATTTGTGTTCCCAGTTGTCTTTTCCATCTCATTCAAGTTGTCTCTTAGCAATCAATTCCATAAGAAAATTGACACAGTGCTTCTCCTTGTCAATCTGTATATTGGCTGTTTCCCCAGGAAGATAAAAACACAGACAATCAAAAAAAGTTCAACAATTCTAACATCATTGAAAAACATCATCAAAGGGAGTACTTGCTTCTGCTCACGGAAATGCTAGTATACATGCATTCAATTTACAACTTTTTTTTCTAGGGTTGATCAAAAGATTGCATAGGAGGCACTGGGGTTAATTTACTAAAGCCGGAGAGTGCAAAATCTGGTGCAGCTATACACAGAATTCAATCACCTTCCAGTTTTTATGTCAAGCCTTAACTGAACAAGCTGAAGTTAAATTCTAATTGGCTACCATGCACAACTGCACTGGAGTTTGCACTCTCCAGTTTTAGTAAATCAATCCTACTAATATCCAGTGGTGCAGCAGATGTGTTTGCTTATTGTCTGTGTTTTTTTTTTTAACCACTTAAGCCCCGGAAGATTTTACCCCCTTCCTGAGCAGGGGGTATTTTGCGATTCAGCACTGCGTGACTTTAACAGACAATTGCGTGGTCGTGCGACGCTGTACCCAAACGAATTTGACGTCCTTTTTTTCCCACAAACAGAGCTTTCTTTTGGTGGTATTTGATCACCTGTGCGATTTTTTGATCATGCGCTATAAACAAAAAAAGAGCGTCAATTTTGCAAAAATTACAATATTTTTCAAATTTTTTTATATGAAACCCCCCCCCCCCCCCAAAAAAAAAATGTAAAAATCAAAATTTTGTAAAATTTTTGGCCAATTTGTTTTCTGCTACCTATGTTTGGTAAAAAAAAATCACAATAAGCGTATTTTGATTGGTTTGCGCAAAATTTATTGCGTTTACTAACTAAGGGAAAGATTTTTGTCATTTTTGTTGTTTTTTTTTAACGCGTAATGGTGGCGATCTGCAATTTTTTTTGCGGTACTGCGACATTGCGGCAGACAGATGGGACCCTTGACTGACATTTTTGACACTTTTGGGGGTACCAGTGACATTACTACAGTAATCAGTGCTATACATATGCACTGTTACTGTAAAAATGACACTGGGAGGGAAGGGGTTAACTTTATTGGATAGGGAGGGGTTAAGTGTGTCCCTAGGGGCGTGATTCTAACTGTCATTGGATGTGGCTAGTGCTGTAATAGCACAGATCAACGGTCCTACATAGCAGGACCGAGTGATCTGTGTTTTTACACAGGGGAGAATGACAGGCGGCTTTGTTTACACTTGCCGCCTGCCTTTCTCCCTCTCTGCCCGACGATCGCGAGTGACCGACGGACATTGGGTCCGCCGGTCACACGCGCGGGCTTCCTCTGGTATGAGCGGCAGCGCGCTCTCGCCCCCTATTCGCTCCCAGGCTAGTGATGTACCGGTAGGTCACTTTGCCTGGGAGGGGCTGACCGCCGCCGTATATAGTCGGGCGGCGGTCGGCAAGTGGTTAATTTGATTCAAATATAAAATTATAATTTAAACTATATATATTTTTAAAGACGTTTTTCCTGAATCCTTTTCCATACATTGCTGAAATGATCGGAATGAAAAATATTAATTTGATTGTACCACACATACTACAACTAAATGAACAATATATTGGTCCTTGCCTGTGGCTAAGGTACAACTAGTAAATATAACACTGCTGGGTGTTTGGTATTCCTATTAATTAGTTTTTTTTTAGTCTTCCCTTTCCATTTTATATTTTCAGTTAATACAAAATATCATTTGGCTGTTCTAATCACCTTAAAATTTTAGTACCACCATTTTCATACATAAAATAGGTTATAGATGTGAAAAGTAAGCACATACTGAAACAGTATATCATTTTCTTTTCCGCTAATGCTCTTTTAAGGAAATCAAACTAGCAATCACATTTTCCTATACTTATCTGAAACCTGAATTTTCAAGCTGGAGTTCCAATCTTCTCACACCTATTGTCTGAGGTCTGTGCATTTCTGAATACCTAACAGATTTACTGTATTTCCATTATTCATTCTTCTTCCTTTCCTTTTCATTCCATTTATGTTCCTTTCTATTCCTCTCCTTTCTTCTTTCTTTCCTATTTCTTTTTCTTTCAATTCATCTCTCTTTCCTTTCCCTTCTCTTTCCTTTTCCTTCCTCTCTCTTAGCTCTCTTTCCTTTCCTCTCACTTTCCTTTCCTCTCTCTTTTCTCTTGCTTTCTTTTCTTTTCTTTTTCCTCTTGTTTTCTTTTTTTTCTGTCTCTTTCCTATATTTTTAAATTCCTCTTGTTTTCGCCTCTCTTTCCTTTCCTCTCCCTTTCCTTTTCATTTATTTACTCCCCTCTCTATTCCTCCCCCATTCTTAGTCTCTTCCTTTTATCGCTCTTTCTTTTTTACTTCCCTTCCTCTTTTCTTTTACTTTTGCTACCTTTCTATTTACCATCTTCTTTCATTCCTCATTTTAATATTATCTCCCTTTCTATTCCTTTCCATTTCCTTTCCCCTATAATTTCCCCATGTATCCACTTTTTACATAGCGAATTTATATAATTTATTTTTTTTTTTTTTATTCCTGGTTTTGAATCATAGATATATCAATCTGTTCTTGTAGAATCTTTTTTTTTGCTGGTGAAATCTCACCTTCAAGGTTTCATTCAGTAGCAGTAGTCAGTAAGCTAAATATTTGTAAATTTAATAAAAACCTAAATTTGTGTTAGTTTTACTCTAGACTCTAAAAGTCTACTAATGTGCTATTAAACTGTACTTTTTAGTGGTTTCTGACTTGCTTCCTCATCTGTGCTCTAAAGACCGGTCACATCTGCCCACCGTTGATTGACAGAAAGCAGCTTCTTCCTCAGGGATCCCATTTCAGAAGAATAGATAATCAGATTCACAGAACTAGAAAATGCCCAGAAACGAGCTCCTCAGACAGACGGCAGCCAGAAAATAATCACAGGCTGTCATCTACAATCTCAGTGTAAGCTATTTGAGAAGTAACCAAGGATCTTGCTGAATATAATGCGGTATGTAAAAAGACAATTTAAGAAAAGAAAATCCCAGATGACCCATAGCATCATAGTCTGAATGTAACTGTCAAATAGCCCTATTTCTTTCCTGAACTAGCTTATTCATTGGTACCTTAGAAACATCATTGTCATCTTGTTTACAGATCTTTTCAAACATTTCACATTATACTGCTATGACAGTTACAATACTAAAACATAATAATGTATGGGAAGATGAAACTCTCCTGAAAAAGAAATCTAAGAACTACTTAAAGGACTGCAATAAAATGTAATTTAATATAATAAACTGCTGTATATAAAATACACTATAATGCACCTCAGTACACCAAAAACACAAATTCGATATATCATAATCTTTAGATGTGGTGGCTGTGTTAGTCTCTTCTTTCAGGCTATATTCCTTTATTTTCACTTGGTGATCCTGCCAGTAACACACTACACTCACTCCTTTTACTATGGCGGAGCAGTGTTGCCACCCTAAGGCTGGAAATGTGCTAGGACTACAGAACACTGCCCTTTCTTCTCATCTCTAAAACACAGGGGTGAGATGTTCTGTAGTTCACAGAGGAGAACTGGGCAGGGATGACAAAACTGTTTGAGATTTCAATACAGAAGAAGCAGAGTGCAAAGAATGTTACAGGCTCAATGGAGTTCTGGCATGATCAACACTTATTGGATATAACAAAACCCTTCCATTGGTATATTTACCAGGCCAAAAGTAGTTAATAAGTGAAGTTCATTATTGGGGTTATTATACCACTTGATTGGGCCAGAATCTATTTATAAAACTATAGACTGTGGAATTAAAAGTACAATTTCAGTGTTTACAGGTGACACCAAGCTACGCAGTGGAATAATATCCAACTTACAAGCCAACCTCAATGAACTATTTCATTGGGCAACTATGTGACAAAGGAGGTTTAATGTTGATAAATGTAAAATTTTGCACCTGGGGGCTAAAAACATGCATGCATCTTACATTCTAGGAGGAGAACAGCTGGGAGAATTGGTGGTCGAGAAGGGTCTGGGTGTTCTGGTAGATCATAGACCTAACAATGGCATGCAATGCCAAGCTGCAGTTTCTAAAGCTAGCAAAATACTTTCTTGTATCAAAAAAGGTATAGACTCTAAAGAGAGACATCATTTTGCCCCTGTAAAAATAATTAGTAGGAGCTCTGGAATATGCATTTCAGTATTGGCCACCATTTGACAAAAAATATATCAGAGACTGGAAAATAGGTCGTGGAGTGCAGATAGGGTATACTGTAGGGCTGTGTATATGGAAGTTCTGTGCTTGTTTTTTTTTCCATTTGTTGAACTAGACATCTTCTTCAACCTAACTATGTAACTTATTAAAACTGAATATGTACAAAAGACTAAATAGAGGGAAATGTTAAGGTGGCCAACCATTGGAAAAGATTTGCCAAATTACCACCAAGAACAGCAACCTGGCAGAGTTTAGCTTGCATTCTCTCAAATTTCTGGCCAGCTGGTATGAGAATTTGGCTGGTAAATGGATGTGGCGCATTTAGGTTAAAAGGTTTGCCTTGTTTCTCTATAGAAAAGTACAACTATGCAGAGATTTTTCAACTTGTCAGATATTATTTGTCTGCAATACAAGGGTTTCATCAGAGCAGAAGCATTTGTTATTACTCTCCTAAATGCCACAAGTTAGACCTTGTATGGTCACTGGAATTGACAGAACCAATCTGCCAGGTCAGGTCCCGGCATGTCACTGTCATTCAACTGTCAAATGCCAGAAATACATTGCTCACTAGAGTTTCTAGCATTTCATAGCTGACTAACATGGAAAGGACTGGGGGCTAAGGGTATGTGGCAATAATACTAACTGTGCCTAGGTTATACACATTCAGATATCTGTATATTTTTAACAAGCAGCAATTGGCCTCTGTAGCTGCAGGCACCATGGATCAATTAATCCTCACATTTACAGCAGAAATTGAATCAAACATTTAAAATCAAATGGACACAGGGTAAACCAAGCTACTGAGAGAACAAATTGAACGTTGTCAGTGCTTCAGTGCTGGGAAGTTTTATGGTGAATTGCTCCAGGGTGCCTGCAGCTAGGGAGGTCAGTGAGTACGTGTATAAGTGCAAACTTACTATTTAAAACTATGTAAATACTTATGGTACCGCCTGAATGATATACTTATATTCTGGACGTTTTATCATGTCTAAATGCTGTAACAGTTTATTTACTATTTATTCAGCAACGGTGAGGAGCATATGCCCATAACCACTTAATTTATTTGTACTGCTTACAGCCGACTTTTGTTTTAATGTATCATAGAAAATATATTTCAATAAATTAAAAAAGATTTTCCTCTTAAAGTTCTGTGACCTTTATGAATGCAAAGCATTGGGTGGGTCCGCTGCAGGACCACAATGCTCGGTTCACACTGCTTTGACCATTTTGTGACTTGTTTGTGACTTATTGCGACTTGCTTGCAATTTACTTGTGACTTGCTTGCAACTTTTGTGATTTAACCACTTCAATACAGGGCATTTTCACCACTTTCTGCCCAGGCCATTTTTCAGCTTTCAGCACTGTCACGCTTTGAATGACAATTGCGTGGTCATGTAATGCTGTACCCAAATTAAATTTTTATCATTTTTTTTTACACAAATAGAGCTTTCTTTTGGTAGTATTTAATCACCGCTGGGTTTTTATTTTTTTTACTATGAAACAGAAAGAAACAGGACAGAAAATTTTGAAGAAAAAAAAAGTTTTTCTTAATTTCTGTCAGTAAATTTTGTAAATAAGTAGTTTTTCTCCTTCACTGATGTGCGCTGATGAGGGGGCACTTATAGGGACTGATGAGGTGGCACTGATGGGCACAAATAGGTGGCACTGATATGCGGCACTGGTGGGCAGCAATGATGGGCACTGATGTGCAGCACAGATGAGCAGGCACTGATGGGTACTGACTGGCATCACTAATAGGCACTGATTGAGGTCACTGCAGGCACTGACTGGTGTTACTGATGGGCATTGGTTGGTGTCACTGATGGGCACTGTTTTTTACTGTACTGTACTTTAGTGTAATCAGGGCACTGATGATCAGTGCCCTGATTACATTTCCTGGACTTCCCTTTGAGTAGGAGCCGCTGATCAGCTCAGCTCACCCCACCACTCTTACAGGCACTTCCGGCACTTCCTCATTTACATGTGACTGGCTGTGATTGGATACAGCCGATCACATGGGTAAAGAGCCACATCATTGGCCCTTTACCAAGAGTGGGGTTATGCCATGTCCTAGGAACATGGCGCAGCTGTGATCGCCACGCTGCATGCCCCCCGAACGCACAAGAACAGCTGTTCTGGGGCGCTATCCTATGGCGTCCTCCAAGAACAAGACCTGCACCACTCCACCATCATTTGACGGTGGGCGGGTGGCAAATTGTTTACATTGCAGTCTATGGCACTCAAATCACACCAAAATCACAGAAAAGAAGTGTAGGAACCTTTTTTGTTGCTGTGATTTGAGTCACATTACAATGATTAGGATGCAACCATTACAACAAATGTGTTTTGACTTGTTATGTGACTTTATATGATGCAGTGTGAACCAGGGCTTATAAAGGGCCCCACAAAGGGAGTAAAGGACCCCAGGATCAGTGGGAAGGGCCTTGGGCCTGGAGGGAAGGGCCCCATGTTCAGAGAGAAATGCCATGGGACCAGAAAAAAAGGCCCCTTGGACTGATAGAAAGGGCCTCAGCAGTCAGGGGGTCCTTCATATTTTCTTGCACCGGTTCCCTGAAGGTTCTAGTTACACCTCTAATGCAAAGCCTGCTCTATCCATAGGGAAAATGAAATCTGATGAATTAGAATATTCTTATCATTCATAATAATCATTTCTAGAAAGACAATATTGTCTATGCAAACTGGTAAAGTTGAAGTTTAATCTGACCCCAACCACTTTTAATCACATCCATAAACCCTTGCCCCAACTTGTGATTGCTTGGTATGCAGTGCGGGAGTAAAGTAAGCCTCAGCACTCTGAACCCCCTGTATTCCCACTACCCTAGAACTCTGCACCTCTTGTATCTCCAATTCCCCAACACTCTGTACCCCTTCATTACCCACTACCCCACATTCTGCACCCCATGAATCCCCTATTACACAGTACTCTGTGCCACCTGCATCCTGGTCTGCCATTAGAAATCAGGGGGCTCTGCACAGCCTGCCTGGCAAGGCTTACACCCCCACATATAGTGTATGCTATCACAAACACTAAGTACGTGCACAAACACACATACATTAACACATTCCACAGGACAGTTATTTCCTATCAAATAAATAATACATTGTTATTAAACAGCTATGTGCACTTCCATTCCTTGGTTTATCAAATCACCAGAAGTAGGCTAGTCCTCTGTAGAACGCATCAACTAATGGGTTTTTTAGCATAACAGGGAATGTAAAATGAGATGCAAAGGATGCAGGTCAATCATAAAAGCTCAAGAGCATCATAAAGTAAAGAGGCACAGTCTGTAAAAACATATCAAACATCCCAGCTAGCTACAGAAATGTAATGGTCTGCCTAAAGAAAATCTCTTACCTAGAAGAAGCAATCTGTTTGTCTGCTTGTATTCCCTTTTCTGATCTTTTAGTACCTGATCTACAATTTTGCTGACTTTTGCTGTCTCCTTTTTAACCTTTGTCTTCTCCAAGTGGAGTTTGGTCTGTCCCTTCTGTAGAGAATATTGCTGCTGGTGCACTTTATGCAGATGTGACTATTAGGCTTTGCTGGACACTTGCTGCTGCTTGCTGTCCCTGGTGTTGCTGCCTCTCTAAGTCTGTAACAGCAGCAAGAGTCCATCCAGACTGACCTCTCTCCACAGCTAATGCTGTGACCCAGAGCCAGCAAATGCCCCAGTCTGATGCCGCATATCCCTGGTTCGAATAGGTGCTGAGGCTGACATCTCTGGGTGCTTTTCCACATCTAAGTTGGTAACAGCATTGAAGCTGAAGCTTCTGGGATCATCGAACAGTAAAAGCCAGAGGCTGTAACACAGTCTTATGGCTTTGGCTGCTCCTGTTTTTGGAGTTTCCCCTAGAGTGGGTGCATTCTTTGGTCCCCGGGGACCCCTTCTGTAGCAGTTAATATGGCACTCTGTGAACAACTGATACTTCAAACTTCCAGCGCTACTAGCTCTGCCTAGAGTGCCCTCTGACTGTCTGGAGCAGGGTATTCTGGGGTTGTAGTAAGAGAGCGATGAGGAGCAGAGAGAAGGAGTACCCATGGATGGAAGGATGGAGGACTCTGGTTTGACACATCCTCCAGGGACATTATCAGTGATATTTGTTTGCTGGGAAAGACCCTTCAAATTAGGTACTGTTCAAGGCATACAGGGGCCGATGCAACTTTACCTCAGTCCTGATGGAAGCATTGGGCTGGTTCTTGGGAAAAGTAATGTGTGAGTCTGGAGTTGTGAGTATTTTTAGGCAGGCTGCATTCACATGCAAAGTGCCCTGGGTAACACCCTGGTTGGCAAAGAGCCAGAGTGCTCCGTAATAGATTACCATGCCACCTAGTGGCAGATTTCCTGATGTAAAGTCACATTCGCCCTGTGTGTTTCAATGTGGTTTCTGAAGACTTTCTGCTTTGGCTGTTGAGCAGTCTTTCTATGGTCAGAAGCTGAAGTTCTATCCACAGCTCTCCCGGACATTAGGGCCCTGACATCTGCTTCCATCTTTATCAATGCGCTTTGAACACTTCAGCATGTAGTTGATGTCCCCTGGTGTTCTTTTCATTTACCTGGGTAACACCCACATCTGAGCCTTCTGATTGCAAGTACATGATATGCTCTACCCAGGAAATAATGCAGACTCTATTTGACCTGCTGCAGCTTTCAATGCATACTCTGAGAAGTTCACAGTGTGTAGTGAAATCAGAGAAAGCAATTTCAGCATAGGAGAGGAGTCTGTACAACTGTGAAAGAAAAAAAGGTTAAGTTGAAGATCCCCCTTAAAAAAAATATGTATAAAACCTAAAGTAATATTTCCTATTCTATGTTACCATGCTAGTGAAGAAATGACATTTGTGAAGATAGTGTCACTAGAAGCTGTCTGTTATCCTCATGAAATGTTGCCCCCTGAGACCATGACCTGAGCTGTCTCTCCTCAAATCCAGGCCTAGTCACCTGCATTCCATTAACTCAGAAAGCAATTTCTGCCAATGTGTTAACATGAGTCAACTTCCATTTCCTTCAACTTGTAGTATTTCCCATTGAGTAGATTACATATATACAATGGTATTTACTCACTTCCTCTTCCACTTGCATATTTGTCATTTAAAGTTGGTGGGAAAGTGCCAGTATGTTGTATTTATATTGGAAAGGAACTGTGTGGGAACAAGGATGAATTCTACTGGGGTTTCCAGCTGCTTGCTGAGAAGACGTGAATGTTTGCGGCTTTAGAATATCTAGCTTCTCTTTCATATGGCAGCATTTATTTGTGTTATTCAGCATTTGTTGTTCTCATGTGCTCAGCTAAATGTAACTTCTGTTCAGCTGATATTTTTAGTAACATGTTATTTAGCATGCAAAGAACAAACATCCATGACACTCTGTGCATGTGTTATTGTGTGTGCTGTAAAGGCTTCATTTAAAGAGTCACACATAGTTTTAAAGGTCATTTTATTGGTTTATGTATAGATTCATACAACGCACGTTTTCTAAATGTTTTAGTTTTTAAAGTGAACCCATACCTTCTTCATACTCAGCAAAGTAAATAGGTTTGGTTTTTAAGAGTCACCCTAGGCAGATTGTACTTACCCTACCCAACCTGCCACCAAAATTCACTGAAAGAGCATACCCAAATCCACGTGCAAGTGTTGATTTTCTAAAATTAAAAACCTCAAAAGACTCAGCTCCTCCAAACCTACATGTGACACTGATTGGATGATTCTCCAGTTCACCTCGATACTGCAGTGTGTGTCAACAGGTCCCACAAGATAGGAAGGTCACACAGTAACAAAACAGGTCCTCTCCCCTGGGTGACCTAGGGTCACCTGGTAGGATTCTACTTTTACCACTTCAGTGGGTCATGGGGCAAGAATTCCTCCTCCATTGATGCCATTGACCTATTAAAGTAGGATGGTGTCTAATAAAGAAGTATACTATTTTATTATTAGGTTAATTGAAATGGGGCAAGGTTTATTACCCTATATCCTCCTCCAACCTAAAAGCAGTTTAGCAATTGAACCCTATGGCAGATGATATGAGTTGCCTTCCTTAATTGCAGAGTTTTCTTTGGAGGCAGGCAGGCACTTTCATCTGCATTCAACAGTGATCCTATAGGCCCTAGGAACACTTTTCTCCTAGTTTATTATTATGCCAGGGTAAATTAAAATTAAACTTATGGAATGAATAATAGAGTCTGCTCTTTAAATCCTCTGAGGAGTACAGTTCCTTGGTTCACCTATCTAAGATTACAACAAATAGAATTATTTTATATTCAGTGAGATGGACTGATGCATTAAAATGACTGATACAAAAAATGCCCTCAATGAGACCATTGTCCCCTGTATATATTTTAAGGCTTAATTTTTAGTTTTGACTAGTATGTACCTTTAATCCCTCTTTCTTTCTCCAGCGATAACTATACAAGGAGTTTTTTAAAACTTTTAATCAAAAGTGGACCTCTACTAGAAACACTTCTATATAAAGCAACTGCCAACCACAATTATTGGTTTCTTGGTATAAAAATTGGTAATGTAGAACCTTCTTTTATAAGAGATGGTGCTTTGTATTTGCCTGCATTGTACTTAATCAATAAGGCAGCACAGACACCCATTACAGCCAATCAGAGTTAATCTTTTAACTCATCTGACTATAGAACTCTGAAGTTGTATTATCTGTAATGGGTTGCTTATTTTTGCATATCAAAATTGTGAGAACAGATTTACTGAATAAGCCACTATATATGAGAATAGAAGTAAAGCCTACCATACGAAGGCAATTATGCCCCTTGACAATGATAAATCTAGTCCCTGCAGCACTCCAAATTACTTTCCTCTAGAAAGGTTCACATCACTCGTAAGGGTGAGCCTTCCAAGTGCCAATATGAGCAAGTAAAAGTTTCACAGAGGGTGATTTGTATGGCTTCAAAAAGGTTCTTTGACCCAAACATCACCCGTATCTGGTGGAATACAAAATATTTGAAAATGACTTGCTCTTGTGATACTAAAACATTGTATATTAAGCAGAGAAGACATTTGAAATACTGTAATATACAGTAGCTTAACACGATGTAGTCTTTTTTTTCTGAGTAGGAAAATCATAAATCCATTGAAGAGACCAAACAACTTTGTGCACCTTTGAGACCAATGACTTGGATTTTGATGCATCTCACTTGTTTATTACAGGGCAATCATTCCTTACACCATAATATACTGTACCACTGGGTTAACCCTTTATAGATAATATTTCAGCTTTTGGTAGATGCAGATTAGTGAAAAAAACAAACCACCCACTTGCACATCTTGTTTTGTGGGAGCTCCAACAGAAGGATCTCTGTAACATAACTCTCTGTATTCCTAGCCGTAAATCGTACTCGTTGTCCTTGTACTGCAGCTGGGGAGATCTACTGTAAGTATTTTCCCCAAAGTAAATGTTTACACAGGCACAATCACGAAATTAGCTTTAATACAAGTCCTCATTGCCCTCTGCAGCTTCAGACACTGTGAAGCAATTCATCAGTAAATTTCACAAAACAACAAGTGAAGTTGTTTACATCCAGTCTCTCCTCTCTGGTTTCCTCCTCTTTCATGCATTCACTCTGTGTCTGCCATTGCAGGAGATTCAACTAGTCTAAGTAGTCTGCACCTGATGTAGTCAGGTGCTGACTAACTTACCTGTGTTATCATGGACATTCGGTAAGAGCGACTGCGGTGAGCTTGTTTCCCTCTAGTGCTCAGCCTGGGCATTGTGTCATCATCTCCTGAATGCAGAGCAAACAGAGACCACAGCTGATACCAAGGGATCATGGGATATGTGGTCCAAGGAGTCAGGATTTGCATGGGAACCAGACTGCTACAAACTACAAGTTCCAGCAGGCTAAGAAAGAGAGAGAATGCTGGGAGAGGAGATAAAAAGCCTGGTCTGGTGGATTAGTCTGTCTCTGGGGACTACAGCCTTCAGTTTGAAGCAGGGATCTCGTTGCTCGAGAGCTTCGAGCAGATGGTGAGGCCTGCGTGGCAAGGAGCTTGTGAACTGTCTGCCTGCCCCAGACCCATCTTTTTCAGCTTCCTGTTTGAAGAGTTACTATCCAGACTCACTCTCATCGTCACTGTTACAGAGCCATCTGAATCCCAGTGATGCCAGGCAGGCGGCCAGGTGTCTTTTACTGGTTGCGGATTCTTCAAGAGCCTGTTCCAGGATGTCTTTTTCCTTAAACCTTGGTTTAATCAGAATCAGTGAGCAGGCAGAAGTACACCTCACAAAGACACTGCATGCAGACACCTTTATCTCATTTCTGTACAGTAAAGTCGCACAAGGATACCCATATGCTATATGGTATCTGGGTCCTATACATCTGGTGAGCGCAATCTACTAATCTTTATCGGTGTTGGGATTTCCTGCACATTGTGATCACGTTTTCTTATGTTGGATTCATTTCATCACACTACTCACTTGGGACTTTCATTTCCTGACGGACTTTTTTATTAATTTCCATTTGGCTTATATGATTGGACATTTTACAGTTTATTTATATGTGTTATTTGCTTAATCACATTCATTGTTATCAGCGCTGCACATTTTTCTGTTTTTTAAGGATACACTTTACTTTGCTGTTCTTGTTGTCGGTCGCTGTTGCAGAGCAACACTTCTGGACCCTGTTTGAGCTAGCTGAAGACACTGGACAACTACAGCAAAAGGACTCCTTCTTTCTGCCTCCCTTTAACCACTTGCCGACCGCCGCACGACTATCTATGTCGGCGGTCAGCCCCTCACAGGCAAACTAACGTAGGGCTACGTTGCTTGCTTGTGAGGGTCTAGGGAGCGAGCGCGCGCCCCCGGGGGCGCGCTCCCGCTCCCGCGTGGTCACGGACCCCCCCGCGCGTGTGACCAGCGGACCCGATGTCCGCCGGTCACTCGGCGATCGGCGGGGGAGAGGGAGAATGTCAGGCAGCTTGTGTAAACAAACTGCCTGTCATTCTCCTCGCTGCAAAGACACTGATAAAACGGATCTGGTATGTAGATCCGTTGATCAGTGTCTTTACAGCTAGAGCCACAGCCAATCACAGTAGAAACCACGCCCCTAGGGACACACACAGCCCCTCCCTTCCAAATAAAGTTAACCCCTTCACTACCAGTGTATTTTTACAGTAACAGTGCATATGTATAGCACTGATTACTGTAGAAATGTCACTGGTAACCCCAAAAGTGTCAAAAATGTCAGTCAAGGGTCCGGTCTGTCCGCTGCAATGTCGCAGTACCGCAAAAAAAATCGCAGATCGCCGCCATTACGCGTTAAAAAAAAAAACAACAAAAATGACAAAAATCTTTCCCTTTGTTAGTAAACGCGATAACTTTTGCGCAAACCAATCAAAATACGCTTTTTGCGATTTTTTTTACCAAACATAGGTAGCATAAAACAAATTGGCCGAAAATTTTTAAAAATTTTGATTTTTACATTTTTTTTTGGGGGAATTTCATATAAAAAAATGTGAAAAATATTGCTATTTTTGCAAAATTGACGCTCTTTTTTTGTTTATAGCGCGTGATCAAAAAATCGCACAGGTGATCAAATACCACCAAAAGAAAGCTCTGTTTGTGGGAAAAAAAGGACGTCAAATTCGTTTAGGTACAGCGTCGCACGACCGCGCAATTGTGCGTTAAATTCACGCAGTGCCGAATCGCAAAATACCCCCTGGTCGGAATGGGGGTAAAATCTTCCGGGGCTTAAGTGGTTAAAGGACTTTGTGCATTAGGCTTGCACACATTAAGTGAAACCCCGCACACATAAAGGGGAACCACACTCAGAGCTTGGTATTCTATTTCTAATGACCTGTTCTAATATTATTGCTTTAAACTTGTTTGGTTCATGGCATAAGGACTTTAAGGGAGCAGTCTGACACCAAAGGTCACGCTTTTCCCTTTCACACCTGAAGTCATAGGCTCTTGCAGGACATATTGTTTAATACTGTTTATTGATGGTTCTGTTGCACTGCTTGTCTTTTTCATATCTTTCAGAAGTAAGAATGTCACATTGAATAATATTTACCTAAGATATATTCTGTGCTTATTTGCCTATGAAACTTAAAGTAAAGAAATGCTCATTTACTTTGCTACAATTCGGTGTCTGTGTATTGCATTAACCTTTGAAACATGTCATAACCCAGGGTGTCAGAGGTGTCGGGTGACTTGCAAGGTCAGGACAACCTTTGGGGGCAGTCATCTTCTAGCGGCGCCCACAGGGTTAGAGCTACACTTTAATGAATTGGAAATACCAGTTCTGAATAAATTCATAAAACTTTTTTTTTTTAAATACTTACGGATTTGTTTTATAATAAAGGGATATGATACTGTGGTATCAGCACAGACATGGTAATCACATGGCTTTGTTGATAACGAAGCAATGTCAGTGACAGCTGCCACTGTACACTTCATTGCCACCTACATAGAAGTACTTTTAAAGGTTCTTGTAAAATAAAGTTTAAAATAATTAAAGGAGGTTCCATAACTTTCAGGAGCCATTTAAAGTGCATTGCTGCTGCTGTGAAGTGACTTGCTGCAGCCCATTGACTTTATTGACAGGTTGCCAGCAGCTGCAGCTATTTGCGACTGTGCATCTGGCAGCGATCACTGTAAGTAATCTTGGGCCGTGCAGGCAGCCACAAATAGCTGCGGGCGCTGGTGACCTGTCATTACAGTATACAGGCTTGGTGGCAGCAGACAACAGCTCGCAGCAGCTGTAAGAATCACAAGATTCCTGCTGATGCAATTCACACTGGGCTATAAATGCCAGTGAGAATGTAGCCTAACAAATCCACCTTAATTTTGCTTTGCTGGTGCCCAAATACATTTAGCTAAAATGGTGGAAGTTCAGTTAATGAACTGATTTTTGCTGAAATTTCCTTTAGGAAATAACACTTTATTTTGCTTATCCTTAGGCCGGCCAAACATTATAAAATTTTCTTATTCAATTCCTTTAGATTTAACTTCAAATATGTAGTGCAAAGGCCTGCCTGATTGCATACAAATTGAAAGTGTTTAGGTTTGACCAGGGCTTTTTTTCTCAGAGAATAGGTGCAGGAACTCCCCCTTCTAAATCACCCCTTATCTCCTCCCCCTACCCACCTCTGAGCACCATCCTTTGGTTCCACCCCCTACCCACCTCCCAGTACCGCCCCTTTTAGAGAATACAGAATCAAGTATCATTTTGTGGTGCTAAGTAATTTGTATGGAATTAGTAATAATTACAAAAAAATCCAGTAAAATAGATCCCCTGCAGAAACAATAGACCCCATCAGAGTAACAATATACCCCACCCAAGCAACAATAGATCCCCCACACATAATAGACCCCCCCTACTGCAACAATGGACTACCTACAACAAAATGCCACCCACAGAAACAAAAGATCCACTCCAGCAACATTAGACCCCCTCCTAGCACCAACAACAGATTTCCCTGCAGCCAGCATCAATAGATCCTCCAGCAGCCAGCAACAATAGACCTCTCCCTCAAAAGTAGATGCCGTTCAGTGACATAAGACCCCCCAGCAATAATAGATATCCCATCAGGAACAATAGCCCCCCACACAAAAACAGATCTCCATCAGTGACAATAGATCACTCAGCAGCCAGCATCAATAAACCAGCACACCCTACACCCCTTGCTATTAGATACAATAAGTGCTGGGGGTGCCAGAACTGCGATCCCCTGCATTCCTGTCAAAAAAACAAAAGTCCTGGGTTTGACCTTATATTATATGGGTTTGGTAAATGTAAAAGAAAATTGTACAAGACAATTGTAAAATGTATGGCCAGCCTTATACAGTATAGCAATTACATGATTGTTTTTAGCTGTGGCTGGATCTAAAAAAACCCACTGATGAATATTTGAATAAATCAGCAAGAGCAAAATTGTAATATATTTCATCTTATTGTCCAAGAAGCATTGTTTTTCATTTTTTCAAACTAAGAACTTTTTTTAGTAAATACCTGTTGATCCTGCCAGAAACGCTGTGCTCCTGTCATTTAATGTGACCTGCACTGAAGAATATCTTCCTTCCTAGCTATTTTCTGTAACTTGTCACTTGCCCCCCTAATAATGGAGATGAAGAGATACGGACAGGTTAGTAGTCCGTATCAGAAGAGTAGCCTAGGGTGACAACCATGTCTCCTTCTATTGATACAATGGAGCAGTGATATAGCCACCCAGGGATGGCAAGTGTGTTATTTACAGGATTACTGGGCGAAAATAAAGCAAAAGAGGCTTGAAAAAATGCAACCACTCGGGACTCTCTCTGGGCAACTGTTATACCCCCCATTCCCCCCTCTTTTTTTTTTGTTCTTCTACTCCCCCTGCTTTCCTCCTTACCACCCCTACTCTCTTCTCCCCCCCCCCCACCCACATTGCCTCAGGTATATCAATATCCAATAAGTTTACCTAATGTGGCCAGATCATTAACTGTTGTAATGACTTCATTTTGTGTTATGCTCCCGGCCACCCCTGCACCTTGTGATCGCTCTCTATTTTTATCTAACGACTCACCCAGATTGCCCCTTTCTCTTTCACAATGTTGAATGTTATGCGATTTCTAACTGTTACTTATGTATCTTTTGACATGTACACTTTTTGCTATGTACTTACAGTGGGTACGGAAAGTATTCAGACCCCCTTAAATTTTTCACTCTTTGTTATATTGCAGCCATTTGCTAAAATCATTTAAGTTCATTCTTCTTCCTCATGAATGTACACATAGCACCCCATACTGACAGAAAAACACAGAATTGTTGACATTGTTGCAGATTTATTAAAAAAGAAAAACTGAAATATCACATGGTCCTAAGTATTCAGACCCTTTGCTGTGACACTCATATATTTAACTCAGGTGCTTTCCATTTCTTCTGATCATCCTTGAGATGGTTCTACACCTTCATTTGAGTCCAGCTGTGTTTGATTATACTGATTGGACTTGATTAGGAAAGCCACACACCTGTCTATATAAGACCTTCCAGATCACAATGCATGTCAGAGCAAATGAGAATCATGAGGTCAAAGGAACCGCCTGAAGAGCTCAGAGACAGAATTGGGGCAAGGCACAGATCTGGCCAAGGTTACAAAAAGATTTCTGCTGCACTTAAGGTTCCTAAGAGCAGAGTGGCCTCCATAATCCTCAAATGGAAGACATTTGGGACGACCAGAACCCTTCCTAGAGCTGGCTGTCCGGCCAAACTGAGCTATCCGGGGAGAAGAGCCTTGGTGAGAGAGGTAAAGAAGAACCCAAAGATCACTGTGGCTGAGCTCCAGAGATGCAGTCAGGAGATGGGAGAAAGTTGTAGAAAGTCAACCATCACTGCAGCCCTCCACCAGTCGGGGCTTTATGACAGAGTGGCCCGACGGAAGCCTCTCCTCAGTGTAAGACACATGAAAGCCCGCATGGAGTTTGCTAAAAACACCTGAAGGACTCCAAGATGGTGAGAAATAAGATTCTCTGGTCTGATGAGACCAAAATAGAACTTTTTGGCCTTAATTCTAAGCGGTATGTGTGGAGAAAACCAGGCACTGCTCATCACCTGTCCAATACAGTCCCAACAGTGAAGCATGGTGGTGGCAGCATCATGCTGTGGGGGTGTTTTTCATCTGCAGGGACAGGACAACTGGTTGCAATCGAGGGAAAGATGAATGCGGCCAAGTACAGGGATATCCTGGACAAAAACCTTCTCCAGAGTGCTCTGGACCTCAGACTGGGCCGAAGGTTTACCTTCCAACAAGACAATGACCCTAAGCACACAGCTAAAATAACGAAGGAGTGGCTTCACAACAACTCCGTGACTGTTCTTGAATGGCCCAGCCAGAGCCCTGACTTAAACCCAATTGAGCATCTCTGGAGAGACCTAAAAATGGCTGTCCACCAACGTTTACCATCCAACCTGACAGAACTGGAGAGGATCTGCAAGGAGGAATGGCAGAGGATCCCCAAATCCAGGTGTGAAAGACTTGTTGCATCTTTCCCAAAAAGACTCCTGGCTGTATTAGATCAAAAGGAGGCTTCTACTAAATACTGAGCAAAGGGTCTGAATACTTAGGACCATGGGATATTTCAGTTTTTCTTTTTTAATAAATCTGCAACAATGTCAACAATTCTGTGTTTTTCTGTCAGTATGGGGTGCTATGTGTACATTCATGAGGAAGAAGAATGAACTTAAAGTGGAGTTCCACCCTATTTTTATACTTACCTCCATCTTCTCGCTCCGGGTCACCTGAAAAAGAAATGGATAATCGCATATTTTTTTTTTTTTTTACTTACCTCGTAGCGAAGAAAAAATACTTACCTTACTTCCTTCTTCCTCCTTCCTCGGCCGCGGCCCGTCGTCACTTCCTGGCTCTGCAATGATTCCTGGGAGCTGAACGTCATAGCTCCCAGGAATCATTGCGCCTGCACCGGCCCCGACGTCAGTTCCGGGTCGCGCGCGTCATCCCCTTCTAAACAGCTTCTGGGCATGCCCAGAAGCTGTAGAGGGATGACGCGCGACCCGGAAGTGACGTCGGGGCCGGCGCAGAGCATCGTGGGACCAAAGAAGGCGGAAGAAGACGCCGAAGGGGATCTCGCTGGCTTCAAGCTGCCCACATCTGAGATGGCAGCGCTGGACAAGACGTTTGCAAGGTAAGTATTTGTCCTAACAGGTAAGTGCAACCCGGGACAGATCAGAGGCTAGCCATTGTGGAATGCACTAGCCCTGACTGTCCCAGGGGTATTAAAAAAAAAAAAAAAAAAATCCAGGGTGGAACTCCGCTTTAAATGATTTTAGCAAATGGCTGCAATATAACAAAGAGTGAAAAATTTAAGGGGGTCTGAATACTTTCCATACCCACTGTATACTGTTTATTTGTATTGTTTTATACCACCTTTTATTTTGCTTCAATAAAATTGTTTGAAAAAAGAAAAAATGCAACCACCGTAACAAGGATTAGTAAAGTGCAAAATATTACATTTTGGTTTTGAATTTAGATACACTTTACGTTATAGGAATATTAAATAATAAAGTCCTATATCAAATAACATATTAATAACAAATGTGATAGGTCTACCCTGCTTTGTTTTGTATTTTGTGAGTTTAAGAACAGCTGAGACCATTGCTGGCAGTTTACTATTGCGCTTGATACATGAAGTGTGCAGATGAGAAAGTATCCTTTGCTGACTGATGTTTGATGTGATACAATGTACTAATATGGAAACTGTATTGAAGATGTTTATTATAACTTGCCCAGCTATGTAGCACACATTCTCCTCTTTGAGAAATATTTCATTTTCAGGATCTGCACGTTTGCCAGGCTGTGCTTCTGTCAGAGATTTTCAAAGCAATGCTCTGAGCGAAAGGTCATCCAGACATTGCAAATATAATCTGTTAAAACAATTTTGACTTTCACAAATGGTTCCAAAAATCACAAGGGTCACAAGAAGTTAAAGGCTTCAAAGTATTATTTGTTATTGCGTTTAATTGGAAAGTTCTCTTGTTCCAACTGCTGTCTAACGTATAGTTTAAAAAGCAAGTGAAAGCCAAATTACCACGTGAGGAGGGAAGCCAAACCCAGCTCCAGCTAAAACATTTCATTTAGTTTTGGAAAGGTTAGAGCCTCGGCCAGGATTTTATTGCAGTCTCCCTCTCTCTTTTGGGAAGAATCCCCTTTATATCCTGCCAGGATAGGAAGTTATATGAAATTTTTCCAATATGGGCACAGAAAAAAACAAATTTTTAGTAGAGTGAGTGCCACTTCACACATAAGCGATGTCAAATTTTCCCTGAGGAAGTCAAGTGACCGTGAGGATATGCATTGGGAAGTTCAGGATAGGTGAACCGGAAGTGCAGCCAGCGGATGTAGCGGTTGGTACACCCTATACTCACCCTATGCTCGATTTACTCTACATAAATGTGAGATGTATTTTTACATGTTTTAATAAAACAAGTGGATAACTACTACAATATATGGAGCTTTTATTCTTTCATGTCACTATGTCTGAGTTCGGGACGATATAGTATTTGTATACCTCCATCCAAGAAGACGGGCAACATAGAGGATCTTCCCCTATCTCTAACAAGAGATAACCACAGTGCCAGTGGATTTGCCCCATGCTGTCACCTTACAGTAGTAAGGTAAGGTTGTAGTGCACCCAGAGGAGACACTCTCCCCCTGCTATTTGTTTAACACTTAGTGTTGGGACTCACTTACTGTACCCCCTGAATACCACCTACTATTTCACTGTCACTGGTCCAGGATCCATCAAATCTGATTCATCTTCTGGATTTACGATGTTCACATGGTGAATGGACTATTTTGAATTTTATCTAACTGTTTGTTCACTTTATATTGTTTACACCTTTATGTTGTCTCACCTTTATGTTGTCATAATTAGTGTTGAGCGAACACGGACTGTATTATTCGTGTTCGTACCGAATAATTGGATTTTTGTTACCCGAACACGAACACGGACACTTTACTGTATATTCGGGTAAAAATCCGTGTTCGGTCGTTTTATTTCCGGGTTTTGCATGCTTTGGCGCTCTTTTCATGGCGGGCTTTCAACAGCCAATCAACAATCGTTTAACTGGTGTGCCTTAAGCCATCCCAGCCATGCCTGCAAATGTCTCAGTAGCTGTGATTGGCCGTCTGAAGCATGTGACCAAGTCTTTATAAGTTCGAGGCAGCCGCAGCGGCGTCATTATGCTGCTTAGATCAGGGACAGAGCACACATCAACGTGCTGGCTGCTGATTAGGGAAAGATAGGCAGGAAAAAAACATTTGTGTCCGGATAGAATTGAGGGACAGGTCGGAGTGTTTAGGCAGGGCGAGTTGTAGGCATTTTAGGGATAGAGTCTGCTGAATTATAGGGTCAGTGTGTTCTACAAACTACAATCGATATTGCTGTGTGGGGTGGGGTCTGCACTAAGTTCTCATGATCTACGATCTCTTCTCAATCCTGTTAGGGACAGAGTCTGCTGAATTTTAGGGAAAGTGTGTTCTACAAACTACAATCGATATTGCTGTGTGGTGTGGGATAGGAGATAGGCAGGTGTCAGTGATCCACATCCATTTTTCTGTGTGTGGGCTGCAGTGAACACAATCTTTTTGGGGTGCAGTGAACACAATCCTTTTGGAGTGCAGTGAACAAAATCTTTGTGGGGTGCAGTGAACAAAACCTTTGTGGGGGTACAGTGAACACAATCTTTGTGGGGTGCAGTGAAGACAATCCTTGTGGGGTGCAGTGAAGACAATCCTTGTGGGGTGCAGTGAACAAAATCTTTGGGGGGTACAGTGAACACAATCTTTGTGGGGTGCAGAGAAGACAATCCTTGTGGGGTGCAGTGAACAAAATCTTTGGGGGGGGGGTACAGTGAACACAATCTTTGTGGGGTGCAGTGAACAAAACCTTTGTGGGGTACAGTGAACACAATCTTTGTGGGGTGCAGTGAAGACAATCCTTGTGGGGTGCAGTGAAGACAATCCTTGTGGGGTGCAGTGAAGACAATCCTTGTGGGGTGCAGTGAACACAATCCTTTTGGAGTGCAGTGAACAAAATCTTTGTGGGCTGCAGTGAACACAATCTTTTTGGGGTGCAGTGAACACAATCCTTTTGGAGTGCAGTGAACAAAATCTTTGTGGGGTGCAGTGAACAAAACCTTTGTGGGGGTACAGTGAACACAATCTTTGTGGGGTGCAGTGAAGACAATCCTTGTGGGGTGCAGTGAAGACAATCCTTGTGGGGTGCAGTGAACAAAATCTTTGGGGGGTACAGTGAACACAATCTTTGTGGGGTGCAGAGAAGACAATCCTTGTGGGGTGCAGTGAACAAAATCGTTGGGGGGGTACAGTGAACACAATCTTTGTGGGGTGCAGTGAACAAAACCTTTGTGGGG
The DNA here is from genome assembly GCF_965119305.1 of Pelophylax lessonae. NCBI lineage: Eukaryota > Metazoa > Chordata > Amphibia > Anura > Ranidae > Pelophylax > Pelophylax lessonae. The sequence continues at coordinate 92,924,861 of NC_138772.1, read as the reverse complement.
TACAGGGAACACAATCTTTGTGGGGTGCAGTGAAGACAATCATTGTGGGGTGCAGTGAAGACAATTCTTGTGGGGTGCAGTGAAGACAATCCTTGTGGGGTGCAGTGAACAAAATCTTTGGGGGGTACAGTGAACACAATCTTTGTGGGGTGCAGTGAACAAAACCTTTGTGGGGTACAGTGAACACAATCTTTGTGGGGTGCAGTGAACAAAACCTTTGTGGGGTACAGTGAACACAATCTTTGTGGGGTGCAGTGAAGACAATCCTTTTGGAGTGCAGTGAACACAATCTTTGTGGGGTACAGTGAACACAATCTTTGTGGGGTGCAGTGAACAAAACATTTGTGGGGTACAGTGAACACAATCTTTGTGGGGTGCAGTGAACACAATCTTTGTGGGGTGCAGTGAACAAAACCTTTGTGGGGTGCAGTGAACACAACCTTTGTGGGGTACAGTGAACACAATCTTTGTGGGGTGCAGTGAACAAAACCTTTGTGGGGTACAGTGAACACAATCTTTGTGGGGTACAGTGAACACAATCTTTGTGGGGTGCAGTGAACAAAACCTTTGTGGGGTACAGTGAACACAATCTTTGTGGGGTGCAGTGAACAAAATCTTTGTGGGGTACAGTGAACACAATCTTTGTGGGGTGCAGTGAAGACAATCCTTTTGGAGTGCAGTGAACAAAATCTTTGTGGGGTACAGTGAACACAATCTTTGTGGGGTGCAGTGAACAAAATCTTTGTGGAGTACAGTGAACACAATCTTTGTGGGGTGCAGTGAAGACAATCCTTGTGGGGTGCAGTGAAGACAATCCTTGTGGGGTGCAGTGAAGACAATCCTTGTGGGGTGCAGTGAACAAAATCTTTGGGGGGTACAGTGAACACAATCTTTGTGGGGTGCAGTGAACAAAACCTTTGTGGGGTACAGTGAACACAATCTTTGTGGGGTGCAGTGAACAAAACCTTTGTGGGGTACAGTGAACACAATCTTTGTGGGGTGCAGTGAAGACAATCCTTTTGGAGTGCAGTGAACACAATCTTTGTGGGGTACAGTGAACACAATCTTTGTGGGGTGCAGTGAACAAAACCTTTGTGGGGTGCAGTGAACACAATCTTTGTGGGGTGCAGTGAACACAATCTTTGTGGGGTGCAGTGAACAAAACCTTTGTGGGGTGCAGTGAACACAACCTTTGTGGGGTACAGTGAACACAATCTTTGTGGGGTGCAGTGAACAAAACCTTTGTGGGGTAAAGTGAACACAATCTTTGTGGGGTACAGTGAACACAATCTTTGTGGGGTGCAGTGAACAAAACCTTTGTGGGGTACAGTGAACACAATCTTTGTGGGGTGCAGTGAACAAAACCTTTGTGGGGTACAGTGAACACAATCTTTGTGGGGTGCAGTGAAGACAATCCTTTTGGAGTGCAGTGAACAAAATCTTTGTGGGGTGCAGTGAACAAAATCTTTGGGGGGTGCAGTGAACAAAATCTTTGTGGGGTACAGTGAACACAATCTTTGTGGGGTGCAGTGAAGACAATCCTTGTGGGGTGCAGTGAAGACAATCCTTGTGGGGTGCAGTGAACAAAATATTTGGGGGGTACAGTGAACACAATCTTTGTGGGGTGCAGTGAACACAATCTTTGTGGGGTGCAGTGAACACAATCTTTGTGGGGTGCAGTGAAGACAATCCTTTTGGAGTGCAGTGAACACAATCTTTGTGGGGTTCAGTGAACACAATCTTTGTGGGGTGCAGTGAAGACAATCCTTGTGGGGTGCAGTGAAGACAATCCTTGTGGGGTGCAGTGAACAAAATCTTTGGGGGGTACAGTGAACACAATCTTTGTGGGGTGCAGTGAACAAAACCTTTGTGGGGTACAGTGAACACAATCTTTGTGGGGTGCAGTGAAGACAATCCTTTTGGAGTGCAGTGAACACAATCTTTGTGGGGTACAGTGAACACAATCTTTGTGGGGTGCAGTGAACAAAACCTTTGTGGGGTGCAGTGAACAAAACCTTTGTGGGGTACAGTGAACACAATCTTTGTGGGGTGCTGTGAACACAATCTTTGTGGGGTGCAGTGAACACAACCTTTGTGGGGTACAGTGAACACAATCTTTGTGGGGTGCAGTGAACAAAACCTTTGTGGGGTACAGTGAACACAATCTTTGTGGGGTACAGTGAACACAATCTTTGTGGGGTGCAGTGATCAATACCTTTGTGGGGTACAGTGAACACAATCTTTGTGGGGTGCAGTGAACAAAACCTTTGTGGGGTACAGTGAACACAATCTTTGTGGGGTGCAGAGAAGACAATCCTTTTGGGGTGCAGTGAACACAATCTTTGTGGGGTACAGTGAACACAATCTTTGTGGGGTGCAGTGAACAAAACCTTTGTGGGGTGCAGTGAACACAATCTTTGTGGGGTGCAGTGAAGACAATCCTTGTGGGGTGCAGTGAAGACAATCCTTGTGGGGTGCAGTGAAGACAAACAATCCTTGTGGGGTGCAGTGAACAAAATCTTTGGGGGGTACAGTGAACACAATCTTTGTGGGGTGCAGTGAACAAAACCTTTGTGGGGTACAGTGAACACAATCTTTGTGGGGTGCAGTGAACAAAACCTTTGTGGGGTACAGTGAACACAATCTTTGTGGGGTGCAGTGAAGACAATCCTTTTGGAGTGCAGTGAACACAATCTTTGTGGGGTACAGTGAACAAAACCTTTGTGGGGTACAGTGAACACAATCTTTGTGGGGTGCAGAGAAGACAATCCTTTTGGGGTGCAGTGAACACAATTTTTGTGGGGTACAGTGAACACAATCTTTGTGGGGTGCAGTGAACAAAACCTTTGTGGGGTACAGTGAACACAATCTTTGTGGGGTGCAGTGAACAAAACCTTTGTGGGGTACAGTGAACACAATCTTTGTGGGGTACAGTGAACACAATCTTTGTGGGGTACAGTGAACACAATCTCATACTTCTGAAGCTTTGAGGGTGCTGCCTGTTCTATACTCCTCCTCCTCCTCCTCATCCATCCTTTTAGGTGTACAAACAATAGTAATTGGGGCCTAGTGTGCTTCTCTACGTGTGAAAAACATACACTTTTTTTGATCATATTTCCTATTCCGTTATTCAATAAAAACCTTTGGGGCTCAATTAAATTGTGGAATAGTCTGTGTCGGTACGTGTGAGATCCACCTTTCCAAGTTTTTGGGGTTCATCTCATACTTCTGAAGCTTTGAGGGTGCTGCCTGTTCTATACTCCTCCTCCTCCTCTTCCTCATCCATCCTTTTAGGTGTACAAACAATAGTAATTGGGGCCTAGTGTGCTTCTGTACGTGTGAAAAACATACACTTTTTTTTGATCATATTTCCTATTCCGCTATTCAATAAAAACCTTTGGGGCTCAATTAAATTGCGGAATAGTCTGTGTCGGTACGTGTGAGATCCACCTTTCCAAGTTTTTGGGGTTCATCTCATACTTCTGAAGCTTTGAGGGTGCTGCCTGTTCTATACTCCTCCTCCTCCTCCTCCTCATCCATCCTTTTAGGTGTACAAACAATAGTAATTGGGGCCTAGTGTGCTTCTGTACGTGTGAAAAACATACACTTTTTTTTGATCATATTTCCTATTCCGCTATTCAATAAAAACCTTTGGGGCTCAATTAAATTGCGGAATAGTCTGTCTCTGTACGTGTGAGATCCACCTTTCAAAGTTTTTGGGGTTCATCTCACACTTCTGAAGCTTTGAGGGTGCTGCCTGTTCTATACTCCTCCTCCTCCTCCTCCTCATCCATCCTTTTAGGTGTACAAACAATAGTAATTGGGGCCTAGTGTGCTTCTGTACGTGTGAAAAACATACACTTTTTTTTGATCATATTTCCTATTCCGCTATTCAATAAAAACCTTTGTGGCTCAATTAAATTGCGGAATAGTCTGTGTCGGTACGTGTGAGATCCACCTTTCCAAGTTTTTGGGGTTCATCTCATACTTCTGAAGATTTGAGGGTGCTGCCTGTTCCATACTCCTCTTCCTCATCCTCCCTTTAGGGTAGGAAAAAATTTAATCGGGCCTAGTCTGTGTTAATACGTGTGAGATACACAGTTTTTTATCCTATTCCGCTATTCAATACACACCCTTTTGGTGTAAAAAACATTAAATTGCGGCATAGTTTGCATATTTGACTGTGAGATACACCCGTGCGATACTGTTGTTCTTTTGTTCCGCTATTCAATAAAGACCTTTCTAGGGCAAGATCTTAAATTTCAGAAATATGAGGAGAGCGTCAAATAGGGGCCGTGGCCTGGGTCGTGGTGGTGCTGCTGCTAGAGCTCCTGTTGCAAGGAGAGGACGTGGTCGATCTGTGCCAGCTACACGCACAAGTGAAACACCTTCCTCAAGTGTGAGTAGGCGACAGAACCTGCATCAGTATTTGGTAGGGCATCATACGCCTCTAGAAGTGATGAGGCCAGAACACAGAGAGGCGATAGTAGATTGGTTTGCTGCTGACAGTGCCTCCAGTTCCTTCACATTGTCTCCCACCCAGTCTACTGCAGAAAGGTCAGAGTTGGCACCTGCAGCCAATGTCCAACCGTCTTTCACCTCACCCCCTTGCAAATCAGGCAAGCAGTCTGAGCCCCAAGCCATAGAGCAGTCTCTTATTCTTTTTGAGGACTCTGTCAGCAGGGTTTCCCAGGGCCATCCACCTAGCCCTGCCCCAGAAGTGGAAGAGATTGAGTGCAGCGATGCCCAACCACTTTTTTCTCAAGATGAGTACATGGAAGGACCATCACAGCACGTCTCCGATGATGACGAAACGCAGGTGCCAACTGCTGCGGCGTTCAGCATTGTGGAGACCGACAGGGAGGGCAGGGGTGAAGACTGGGTGGAAGATGATGTGGAGGACGATGAGGTCCTCGACCCCACATGGAATGAAGGTCATGCAGGTGACCTGAGTAGTTTGGAGGAAGAGGCGGTGGTCGCACAGAGCCACCAGCACAGCAGAAGAGGGAGCAGGGTGCAGAAGCGGAGCGGCCGTGCCCTAGACACTACGCCTGCTACTGCCCAACGCAGCAAGGGAACGAGCGCACCAAAGTCAGCTCAAAAGAGTTCTCTAGCGTGGAAGTTCTTTAGAAAATGTGCTGATGACAGGACACGAGTGGTTTGCACCCTGTGCAATCAGAGCCTGAAGCGAGGCATAAACCTTCTCAACCTGAGCACAACCTGCATGATCAGGCATCTAAGTGCAAAGCACGAGCTGCAGTGGAGTACACACCTTCAAAACCAAGAAACGTCTCTGGCTCATCCTGCTTCCTCTTCTGCTGCAGTCTCGGCCGCTCCAGCCACCTCTGTAGTCATACCGGCACCTGCCACCCCGCAAACAGACGATCTGTCAGCAACACCACCACCTGGGTCACCAACAACCATCTCCACAATGTCCCGTGGAAGCGTTCAGCTTTCCATCTCCCAAACACTTGAGAGGAAGAGGAAGTACCCCCCTACCCACCCGCGATCCCTGGCCCTGAATGCCAGCATTTCACAATTATTGGCCTTTGAAATGCTGTCATTCCGTCTGGTGGAGACGCCCAGTTTTAAAAAGCTTATGTCGGTGGCTGTCCCACAGTACGCCGTGCCCAGCCGCCACTACTTTTCCAGGCAAGCCATCCCTTCCCTGCACAACCAAGTGGGGGAAAGAATCAGGTGTGCACTGCGCAACGCCATCTGTGCCAAGGTCCACCTAACTACCGATACGTGGACCAGTAAGCACGGTCAGGGGCGTTATATCTCCCTAACGGCACACTGGGTAAATGCAGTGGCGGATGGGCCTGAGGCGGATAGCAATTTGGCACATGTCCTTCCACCACCGAGGATTGCAGGGCGCTTCAGTTTGCCTCCTGTTCCTAACTCATCCTACTCCGCTACCTCATCCTCTACCGCCTCCTCATCCGGACAGCGTAATACCTTCACCACCAACTTCAGCACGGCCAGGGCTAAAGGACAGCAGGCAGTTTTACAACTTGCCTGTTTGGGGGACAAACCACACACCGCGCAGGAGTTGTGGAGGAGCATGGAACAGCAGACAAATGAGTGGTTGCTGCCAGCGAGCCTCAAGCCCGGCCTGGTGGTGTGCGATAACGGGCGAAATCTCATAGCAGCTCTGGGCCTAGCCGGTTTGACGCACATCCCTTGCCTGGCGCATGTGCTGAATTTGGTGGTGCAGAGGTTCCTTAAAAACTACCCCGATATGTCAGAGCTGCTGCAGAAAGTGCGGGCCGTCTGTGCGCACTTTCGGCGTTCTCACCCTGCTGCTGCTCGCCTGGCAGGGCTGCAGCGTAATTTCGGCCTTCCCGCTCACCGCCTCATATGTGACGTGCCCACAAGGTGGAACTCCACCTTGCACATGCTGCAAAGACTGTGCGAGCAGCAGCAGGCCATTGGAGTTTCAGCTGCAGCACGCACGCGTGAGTCGCTCTGCGGAACAGCACCACTTCACCACCAATAACTGGGCCTCCATGCAAGACCTGTGTGCCTTGTTGCGCTGTTTTGAGTACTCCACCAACATGGCCAGTGGCAATGACGCCGTTCTCAGCTTAACTATCCCACTTCTATGCCTCCTTGAAAAAACAATTCGGGCGATGATGGAAGAGGATGTGGCACAGGATGAGGAGGAGGAGGAGGAGGATGAAGAGGTAACATTTCAAAGGCTTTCAGGGCAGTCATTCGCAAGGGGCTCCGAGGGTGGGTTCCTGCACACACAAACGCCAGGGACACAATTGTCCAGCAGGGGCACAGTTCTGGAGGATGAGGAGGATGAGGAGGAGGAGGAGCTGGAGGAGGAGATGGAACCATGTTCACAGCAGGGTGGCACCCAGGCCAGCTCATGGCCATCACTGGTGCGTGGCTGGGGGGATACAGAGGACACGGACGATACACCTCCCACAGAGGACAGCCTTTCGTCGCCTCTGGGCAGCCTGGCACACATGAGCGATTACATGCTGCAGTGTCTCCACAACGACCGCCGAGTTGCCCACATTCTAACTTGTGCTGATTACTGGGTGGCCACGCTGCTGGATCCCCGTTACAAGGACAACGTACCGTCCTTAATTCACTCACTGGAGCGCGATCGCAAGATGCGCGAGTACAAGCGCACGCTGGTAGACGCGATGCTGCTGGCATTCCCATCTGACAGCGGGGCCACAGTGGGAGCACAAGGCAGAGGAGGAGGAGGAGGAGGTCGCCAACTCAACCAGGGCACCGCCAGCACCTCAGAAGGCAGGGTTAGCATGGCCGAAATGTGGAAAAGCTTTGTCAGCACGCCACAACAAACAGCAGCACCAGCAGCTCAGATGGAACGTCTTAGCAGGAGGCAGCATTTTACCAACATGGTGGAGCAGTATGTGTGCACAGGCCTACATGTAGTGAATGAGGGGTCTGCCCCCTTCAACTTCTGGGTCTCCAAATTGGGCACATGGCCTGAGCTTGCCCTTTACGCCTTGGAGGTGCTGGCGTGCCCTGCAGCCAGTGTATTATCTGAACGGGTATTTAGCACGGCTGGGGGTGTTATAACAGACAAGCGCAGCCGTTTGTCCAGAGACAATGTGGACAAGCTCACGTTCATTAAAATGAACCAGGCATGGATCCCACGGGACTTTTCCGTACCTTGTGTAGAATAGCAATGGATACCGACCTTACCCAGCCATTGTTCCATTTTTGCTCTTTCTCACTCTTTTGGGGTGTACCCTCATTTAAAATTTGTGAAAAGAAGCAGTGTTGGCTACCTCTTCCTCCTCCTCAGGGCCAGATTAACGTAGGGGCTATTGGAGCTGCAGCTCCATGCAGGCCCCTACCTTTTATATAGGCCCCGGGTTGGCCATATTCACTGTGACCGCTCTTCTGTCACTTGTAAACACAGAAGTCTGGCTTCTATGCTCGCTTCCCCAGGCAGCACCCTCAGAACCTCCCCACACAGCGTGAAGGCCGGACAAGGAGGGACAGTTGCCGATGCATGGATGTGTTTATGGGCTTCAGAGACAGCATCCCATGTTGAATTAGGCATGCATGGCTGCACCCTTCCTCCTCTGGGTGCATGCCAAGGCACGGCCCTTAAGGCCCTTCAAAATCCTCAGCACCAAGACTATGATGCTCTTAATCCGGCCCTGGTCCTCCTCCACCGCCGCTTCCACCTACACCGCCCATAGGTGTGCGCAGCCTATTGCATTAGGGTGTGCACCCCAAAGTTGAAATACACATGCATGTGTTTGCCTACATGTACATGGCCCCGATACATTACTCTCCCTGCTGGCAAAGAGAAATAGAGCAGAGCAGGTGCGAGGGAGATCTTTCCCATCTCCTCACTGGCAAACAGAGCGATAATGCTATGTGCCCTAGGTGATTAGGGTGTGCCCAGGTACACCAGGCACACCCTGTGCGCACGCCTATGACACCGCCACATCCACCACCACCTCAACCTCCCTCCTACTCCATATGGGCCTCGTCCTTCAGAGATGAAGAACATTGTTTTATTTTTCTGTTTTTTTTTTGTTGTTTTAAGTTATTTCCCTATCCACATTTGTTTGCAGAGCACTTGCCATGCTCTTAACTACGTTTTGCTGCCATTTGCAGCACTCTAGCCCTTTCCATTGGTGTTTTAGAGCCATTTTAGTGCCTTAAAGTTCGGGTCCCCATTGACTTCAATGGGGTTCGGTGTCCGGGAAAAGTTCGGTAAAAGTCCGGGACACGGACCCGGACTTTTTTTTAAAGTTCGGCCGAACCCGTCGAACACGGACATCTAGGTGTCCGCTCAACCCTAGTCATAATGTCTTTTCACTGTTCCAATTTTCAACATCATTCCTGTCATCTTTGATTCCAAAGTTGTCTACACGTCTATTGGACATTGTTACACTTTCACATCTTCACTTTTGACTCATCAGCTATTATAATATTATTTTCCACATTTGAATATTGTTTTTTTACACAGAATTTTGTTTTATGCTTACAAGATTTATTGGAGCCACACTTCTCATCATATTTTGATTTTGTTTAGTGCAGCAGCACACTTCCCTATTTTTTCTGGTAGTAAAAAGGCAGGTAGTTGCAGCTTTCACGTTTCTTTTACATCTTCAATAGATAGCGCAGGGGTTACTCTCCCATTATTTTAGGATTTTATTGCAGTCTCCTTCTCTCTTTTGGGAAGAATCCCCTTTATATCCTGCCAGGATAGGAAGTTATATGAAATTTTTCCAACATGAGCACAGAAAAAAGTCACACAGGACAATTTTATTTGGTCTGCACCAGAATCGGATCGCATGGGTCTTCACACCTATGCAATCCGATTCATGTCCGATTTGACAGTACTCACTTCGGTATGCAAACTGATCTGGGGGTGTCGTTAACTTTGTACAGACACCCCCAGCATTTTTTTTATATGGCAGTGTGAACTGCCTGCGAGTCAAGTGTGATGCGGGGACCCGCAGTGGATTCGCAGGGTTCCCGCATTGCATATGTGAGAACCGGCACTAAGGACTAGGGATGATCGAACTTTTCAAAAGTTCGGTTCGGCCAGAACATCCGAACTTCCCGAAAGTTTGGCCCGGATTTCAGAACCCCATAGAAATCAATGGGACCCAAACTTCGGTAATCAAAAAACACAATTTTGAAGCCCTAAAACCCAATAAATGCCCCTAAAAAGTGCCCAGGGTTCTGGGTCATACCCCAGGGACTATTAATCACACAAAAAAAAGTTCTTAAAAAGTGTCATTTTTGATAGAGAGCCAATTATTGAAAAAATAAAAAAAAATTAAAATATTTGGATTTAGTATCTGGGGGATCTAAAAAGTGTACCTGTGAAGTTTCAGCTCTGTAGCATGTCCAGAACCAGAAAAAAAGCTAATTTTTCATTAGAGCAGGGATGGTGGTACCCTCCTTTTACACCTATATGATCTTTTTTTTTCTGGTACTGGACATGCTACAGACCTGAAACTTCACAGGTACACCTTTTAGACCCCCCCCCAGACACAATATCACACAAAAAAAGTTCTTAAAAATTGTCATTTTTGATAGAGAGACAATTATTGAAAAAATTAAAAAAAAAATTAAAAAAAAAAAATGTGTGAAAGGAGCAGAAAAAACTACTTGCGCTAATGAAATAATTAACACCAATATAGTTACGCTCCTATCACACCTATATATGTCTAAGTGTGAAATACATATAGGTATGTGTGTATATATACCACTATACACAAGTTCAGATGTTTTTCCTGCCTCCAAAGAACCCAAAAAATGCCCAAAAAAACGCTTACTACTAAACTGGCAATGTGTGAAAAGCGAGAAGCCAACAACCTGTTCTATAAGTGACAAAATACAAACAATCTTTTTTTTTCTGGTTCTGGACATGCTACAGAGCTGAAACTTCACAGGTACACTTTTTAGACCCCCAGATACTAAATCCAAAGAAATTTTTTTTTTTTTTTTTTTTTTTAATTTCAATAACTGGCTCTCTATCAAAAATGACAATTTTTAAGAACTTTTTTTGTGTGATTTTGTGTCTGGGGGGTCTAAAAGGTGTACCTGTGAAGTTTCAGCTCTGTAGCATGTCCAGAACCATAAAAAAAAAAAGATTGTTTGTATTACGTCAGTTAGAACAGGTTGTTGGCTTCTCGCTTTTCACACCTTGCCGGTTTAGTAGCAGGCGTTTTTTTGGGCATTTTTTGGGGTTCTTTGGAGGCAGGCAAAACATCTGAACTTCTGTATAGTGGTATATATATATATTATTATTCTTATATGTATGGGTGGTTCCTGCGCTATCCGAGGTCGTATATGTTTCCCTTCCTGCTGCTGCACCACTGGCACCAGGAACCAGTCAATACAATGTGTACAATTTGGGTGGGTGGTGCGCTTCAGAAGTGGAAATATAGCTTAAAAAAGTGTAGCTTAAAAAAATGGCTTAAAATTGTGAATATATAAAATACAATAATAAAAACGTGTTCTTGTGGTGAAAATGTGTTGTTGTTGAATTATGCCGTGGTGATCAAATTAATTCCATCATATAAATAAATTAAAATGTACATAAACCATTACAATATATCTTCTATACGAAAAAGTGCTGAGTACTTCGATTTCATAAAGATGTCAATGAATGAATAATCCGTTGACAAAATATAAATATATAAATAGAACTTAAAAAAAAGTTAAAGGTGCTTTGTGCTTTCTGAAATAAATAAAGTGCAGTGTTCATAGTGTCCATTTATAAAAATCCAGAATCAGGTGCAATTCCCTTCAATAGCTTCAAAGAATAATCAACGTGCTCTCATGCAAAAATAAGGGTGTTGTGACTTGCTGCCTCCACCAGGTGTCACATCTAGGTGTTCTATATTCTCACCTCAATAAGGTGTATATTGCGCCTGTATATAAAGCTTAGCCTCCGGGTAGCATGTAGGCTTTTGCTAATTCCAATCTCCTGTTTCGACCTCCGGGTATTTCCTGTCCTGTCCTGTCAGCTTTTGGGGTGTTAAACTTTCTGGCGTCCTTAACTCCTTATCGTGACCTCGGGCTCAGTTAAAATAGAGGGCAATCATGGTGCAGTATATCAAATCAGGTTTATTGTTAAAAACATAGTTGCACTTACAATTTGTAGATCATTCATTCGCAAATAATGTGTAAATGCAGCGTGGGGAGCGATATCGCTCCGATCTCCAATGTCACTTCCGGTAGTCTGGCGGCTCCTCTTACGCGTTACGTCACATCACGTGACTTCCTCAGGGAGTATTTTATTATTATTGCCATCCATGCTTTCCCATTTTGGCCCCAATTTTTTGTACTAACAGCACAAGGACAGGAAGTAGGGGACAATCTCTCCAACGTGATCACAGGTAATGATGAAAACCTGAGAGAAAAATGTTTCATAATTTAAAACCCATTTTATTACCCCAGGGCACGCAAAACCCTCACATTGGCATTCTTCAAAATCATTGCACCACATTCAGGGCCCAGGCACAGTGAACAAAGGCTGTCTCAGATACTTGTATTGATCTGCTTTTACTCTCTATGAACAGACCCATCCCACACTTTTGTGTATCTGGTAAATATTTGGCTCTCATTACTCTCTAGAATGACATCAAACTTCAATCCACCTCCCCCCCCCCCCCCCAAACTTTCAAAAGTGTATTCTAACTTAATTCTACATAAAGTTCACTGCCTTTATTGATCCAACATTCAGCAGACTACTGTATAATATTAATTTGTTTTAAATCCTTCAGAAAATCTACATTCAACATTAAAGGAGACACATTTGGGAGTTTTGGCTTTATGGAAAACTATTTGTAGCGCTACCCCAGCAGAAGCCGCTGATATTAACTGTTAATTTCCTAAACTCTGGCTCCAGTAAACAATCTAGGTGTCAGGATTCTGCAGCAGCTAGGGAGATCAGACACATAACGCTACACATGGAAACTGAGACCAATTAATGTAGATGTCCTTAAAGTGAGATTTATTTACAGTAAAACACACAAACAAACATACACAGCAAACAGTGAACATAGGAAACTCCAGCAAACAAGAACCAACCCCAAAGACAAAAATAACTAATGAACCTAAGAACTGACTATCTACAAATATACACAATATAAGGGACAAGGGTAACAGGGAATACAGGGATGCAAGGAAGAGAGGAATCAGGAGTGGGTACTAGAGCAGAGAGCAGGAGCAAGGCAGAGGGGTACAAGATAGTTAAGGCTATGAATAAGGATCACAGGAACAAGGCTCTGACAACAAGGAGGCAATCAAAATAGTGAAACACTGGGGAAAGGGAGGAGAAGCCTTAAATGGTAACTCCATTTTCGTGGGGAAAAAAAATAGCAAACAAAGAAGAAACAATATAGCGTATACATTTGTGACACAAATCATATTGTAATTGAAAGTTATTAAAAACTACCTTTCCTTTTCAATCTGCGACTCTTGCAATTTTCTACAAATGCAATGCAATATGGCCAGCTGGAGCTGTTCTGTACACAGAATTGCTGATTAGCTTGAACAGAAGGGAGGGGTGCAGAGTGGTATGGAATGTTCCAGGAACCAGGGCCAGGAGCCTATAGGCAGAGAATTCTGAAGTGCCCACCCCCCCAAAAGAAAAACCCAGTAAGACCGACTTTCAGTAAAAAACATTTGGTAAAATATAAAAGACGATGTTGCACGAATAAATAGATACCCAACATGTTAAACCTTAACCACTTTCCCACCGGAGGATTTTGCAGCTTAAAGACCAGACCCCTTTTTTCAACTTGGCACTTCGTGACTTTAACTGATAATTGCTCGGTCATGCAATGCTGTACCTAAACGAAATTTACGTCCTTTTTTTCTCACAAACAGAGCTTTCTTTTGGTGGTATTTGATCGCCTCTGCGCTTTTTATTTTTTGCGATATTAATAAAAAAAGAGCGAAAATTTTGCAAAAAAATGACATTTTCAACTTTGTCTTTTAAAAAATATCCAATATACTCAATTTATGTCATTTTTTTTTGCCAAAATATATTTAGCTACATGTCTTTGACAAAAAAAAAATCAATGAGCGTATTTTTATTGGTTTGCGCAAAAGTTATAGCGTCTACAAACTATGGTGTAAATAGTGAAATTTACGCAGCTTTAATTTCTGACTGCCAATCTCATTTCATGAAGTGCTAAAATGGCGGGGCAGTACAAAACCCCCCCAAACTACCACTTTTTGGAAAGTAGACATCCTAAGGAATGTCCTGACAGGCATGTTGAGCTCATTGAATATTTCATTTTTTTGTCACAGGTGTTTGAAAAATGACTAAAAAAAATTTTTTTTTTTTTTTTACACAAAGTTGTCATTGAAATGATATATTGCTCACACATGCCATGGGTATATGTGTAATTACACCCCAAAATATATTCTGCTGCTTCTCCTGAGTACAGGGATACCACATATGTGGGACTTTTTGGGAGCCTAGCTGTGTAGGGGTCCCCAAAAACAAATCACCACCATCAGAATTTCAAAGGGCGTACATTTTTCATTGCATTTTCTCACTACCTCTAACGGTTTAGGAGGCCCTGAAATGTCAAGATACCACAAAACCCCCCCAAATGACCCCATTTTGGAAAGTAGACACCCCAAGCTGTTTGCTGAGAGGCATGGTGAGTCCATGGAATATTTTATATTTTGCCACAAGTTTTGTGAAAATTACAATTTTTTTTTTTAATTTTTTTTTTTACACAACGTTGTCACTAAAAGATAAATTTCTCACACATGACATGTGTATATGTGGAATGACACCCCAAAATACATTCTGCTGCTTCTCCTGAGTATGGGGATACCCCATGTGTGAGACTTTTTGGGAGCCTAGCTGTGTACAGGACCGCAAAAGCCAATCAACACTCTCAGGTTTTCTAATGGCGTAAATTGTTCATGTCATCTCTGCACTACCTGTCACAGTTTCGCAGGCCCTAAAATTCCAAGATAGCACAAAACCCCCCCAAATGACCCCATTTTGGAAAGTAGACACCCCAAGCTATTTGCTGAGAGGCATGGTGAGTCCATGGAATATTTTATATTTTGCCACAAGTTCCGGGAAATATATATATATATATATATTTTTTTTTTTTTTACACAAAGTTGTCAGTAAATGATATATTGCTCACACATGCCATGGGTATATGTGAACTGACACCCCAAAATACATTCTGCTGCTTCTCCTGAGTACAGGGATACCCCATGTGTGAGACTTTTTTGCAGTCTAGCCGAGTACAGGACCCCGAAAACCAACCTCCACTTTCAGGCTTTCCAAGGGCGTAAATTGTTGATTTCACTCCTGACTACCTATCACAGTTTCGGAGGCCCTAAAATTCCAAGATAGCACAAAACCCCCCCAAATGACCCCATTTTGGAAAGTAGACACCCCAAGCTATTTGCTGAGAGGCATGGTGAGTCCATGGAATATTTTATATTTTGCAACAAGTTCCGGGAAATATATTATTATTATTTTTTTTTTGTTTTTTTTACACAAAGTTGTCAGTAAATGATATATTGCTCACACATGCCATGGGTATATGTGAAATGACACCCCAAAATACATTCTGCTGCTTCTCCTGAGTACAGGGATACCCCATGTGTGAGACTTTTTTGCCGTCTAGCCGAGTACAGGACCCCGAAAACCAACCTCCACTTTCAGGCTTTCCAAGGGCGTAAATTGTTGATTTCACTCCTGACTACCTATCACAGTTTCGGAGGCCCTAAAATTCCAAGATAGCACAAAACCCCCCCAAATGACCCCATTTTGGAAAGTAGACACCCCAAGCTATTTGCTGAGAGGCATGGTGAGTCCATGGAATATTTTATATTTTGCCACAAGTTCCGGGAAATATATTATTATTATTTTTTTTTTGTTTTTTTTACACAAAGTTGTCAGTAAATGATATATTGCTCACACATGCCATGGGTATATGTGAAATGACACCCCAAAATACATTCTGCTGCTTCTCCTGAGTACAGGGATACCCCATGTGTGAGACTTTTTTGCCGTCTAGCCGAGTACAGGACCCCGAAAACCAACCTCCACTTTCAGGCTTTCCAAGGGCGTAAATTGTTGATTTCACTCCTGACTACCTATCACAGTTTTGGAGGCCATGAAATGCCAAGACAGCACAACCCCCCCCCAAATGACCCCTTTTCGGAAAGTAGACAACCTGAGCTATTTGCAGAGAGGCATGTTGAGTATTTTGCAGATCTCACTTTTTGTCACAAAGCTTTGGAAATTGAAAAAAGAGGAAAAAAAATGCATTTTTCTGTTTTTTCTTCATTTTCCAAAAAAAATTAGAGCTGCAAAATACTCACCATGCCTCTCAGCAAATAGATTGGAGTGTCTACTTTGCAAAATGGGGTAATTTGGGGGGGTTTTGTGCCATCTTGGCTTTTTATGGACTTCAAAAGTGTGATAGGTAGTAAGGAGTGAGATCAACAATTTACGCCCTTGGAAAGCCAAAAGGTGCGCATTGGTTTTCCGGGTCCTGTACGCGGCTAGACTGGCAAAAAGTCTCACACATGGGGTATCATTGTACTCAGGAGAAGCAGCAGAATGTATTTTGGGGTGTCATTTCACATAAACCCATGGCATGTGTGAGCAATATATCATTTACTGACAACTTTGTGTAAAAAAAAATAAAAAAATAAAAAAAAATTTTTTTCCCGAAACTTGTGGCAAAATATAAACTATTCCATGGACTCACCATGCTTCTCAGCCAGTAGCTTGGAGTGTCTACTTTGCAAAATGGGGTCATTTGGGGGGGTTTTGTGCTATCTTGAAATTTCAGGGCCTCTGAAACTCTGACAGGTAGTCAGGGGTAAAATCAGCAATTTACGCCATTAGAAAACCTGAAGATGTGGACTGGTTGTCGGGGTCGCGTACACAGCTAGGCTCCCAAAAAGTCTCACACATGGGGTATCCCTGTACTCAGGAGAAGCAAAAGAATGTATTTTGGGGTGTCATTTCACATATTCCCATGGCATGCATGAGCAATATATCATTTAGTGACAACTTTCTGTAAAAAAACAACAACAAAAAAAATAATAATAATTTTCCCGAAACTTGTGGCAAAATATAAAATACTCCATGGACTCACCATGCCTCTCAGAAAAAAGCTTTGGGTGTCTACTTTTCAAAAAGGGGTCATTTGGGGGGTGTTTGAACTGTCCCGGCATTTTATGCTCAATCTTAGCCACACATCACCCACTCTTCTAACCACTTGAAAATCAAGCCTTTTCTGTGCCTTTTTGTTTACATGAAAAAATATTTTTTTTTTACTAGAAAATTACTTTGAACCCCCAAACATTATATATTTTTTTAAAGCAGAGGCCCTATAGAATAAAATGGTGGATGTTGCAAATTTTTTTGTCACACGGTATTTGCGCACAGATTTTCCAAACGCAATTTTTGTGAAAAAAATACATTTTTTTTTAATTTATTGCACAAATACACTATATAATTCCAATTTTTTTGGTAAAATTTAAAAGATGATCTTATGCCGAGTTCATAGACACCTAACATGACATGCTTTAAAAATTGCGCATGCCTGCGCAGCGGCAAAAACATACGTACATTTTTAAAAACCTTTAAAAGTCTCTACAGGTTACCACGTTAGACTTACAGAGGAGGTCTACTGCAAGAATTACTGCACTCGATCTGGCGATCGCGGCGATACCTCACATGCATGCTGCAATTGCGGTTTACATATGACACTAGACCACCGCTTGTGTGCGCCATTGCGCGCAAGCACCGGGGGAAAGGGGGGGGGCTCAATTTTTTTTTTTTTTTTTTCTTTTTTCTTTTGCTTTTTTATGTTATTTTGACACCTTTCCTTTCATTTTTTTTTTTTTAAATCATTTTTATTGTTATCACAGTGAATTTAAATATCCCCCATGATAGCAATCTGTGGTGACAGGTACTCTTTTTTAAAAAAATTGGGGTCTTTTAGACTCTAGATCTCTCCTCTGACCTTAACGCATCTGACCACACCAAAATTGGTGTGATAAAATACTTTCCCAATTTCCCAATGGCCCTGCTTATTTCTGGCGAAACAGAAGTCATGAAATGCTCGTAGCCTCCGGCATCTTAGGCCATAGAGATGATTGGAGCCATTCTCATCTCCAATTAGCTCTATGGTTAGACAATTGAACCACCGGCTGCACTCTCGGGTTAACCGGTGGGACAGGAGAGCCCGAGAAAAACCACGGAAGGCTGCGGAAGGCGGCGGTGGGGGGGGGGAGGCCCCTCCCACTGCATGTAAAAGCAGTCTAGCGGCCAATTACCTGCTAGGATTGCTTTTACATGTAAGCCGACCGCTGGCTGTAAAAAACGATACCAAGATGATGCCTAAATCTGCAGGCATCATCCTGGTATAACCACTCAAAGTCCAGCAACGTACCAGTACATTGCTGGTCCTTGTTTGGCATATAGGTTTTTTTTTTTTTCATGCAGCCTGTGGGCTGAACGGAAAAAAAGAGAACCTATCAGAAATCAGCACAGGAATAATGCGTAGTATTACTCATCATTAACCGCCCAAACAACCACCCACTGAATTTAATGATGGGTATACACGACACTATCCACGTATACCAAAATAGGATTTTAACTGCAGTGCTGAAATCAGAAAATCACCACAGCTGCTATCAGCAAAGGTATCCATATATGCTGAGCGCAAACACTGTTTGTGTCAGAATATATAAAATCAATGCGTGGTAGCCGACGAGTACCTGCTAGAGAAACAGGTCACAAAAGAATGAAAAAACAAAGGACATTAAAAAAAAGTACAGTAGGAAGAGTAGGACATATAAAATGACTGACACAACAAAAGTTTTTGGATTCTCATCATTAACCGCCCAAACAACCACCCACTGAATTTAATGATGGGTATACACGGCGCTATCCACGTATACCAAAATAGGATTTTAACTGCAGTGCTGAAATCAGAAAATCACCACAGCTGCTATCAGCAAAGGTATCCATATATGCTGAGCGCAAACACTGTTTGTGTCAGAATATATAAAATCAATGCGTGGTAGCCGACGAGGGACCTGCAAGAGAAACAGGTCACAAAAGAATGAAAAAACAAAGGACATTAAAAAAAAGTACAGTAGGAAGAGTAGGACATATAAAATGACTGACACAACAAAAGTTTTTGGATTCTCATCATTAACCGCCCAAACAACCACCCACTGAATTTAATGATGGGTATACACGGCGCTATCCACGTATACCAAAATAGGATTTTAACTGCAGTGCTGAAATCAGAAAATCACCACAGCTGCTATCAGCAAAGGTATCCATATATGCTGAGCGCAAACGCTGTTTGTGTCAGAATATATAAAATCAATGCGTGGTAGCCGACGAGGGACCTGCAAGAGAAACAGGTCACAAAAGAATGAAAAAACAAACTAAGGACATTGAAAAAAGTACAGTAGGAAGGAGAAGGACATATAAAATTACTGACACAACAGTTTTTGGATCCTTTTATTTTTCTAACTGTTTCTTGATTTGGGACTGCGATCTTCTGCGATCTTCTCTTCCAGCTTGGGTCTCTCAAAATGTCGATGGACATCCAACATCTTTCGAGACCCTGTGTTTATGTGCCCTACACTGTGTCGTGCTGTACCCTACGCTAATACTCCACTAGTGTATGGTAGCGCTCGAAACATTCCCCGATGCAGAGACCAGGTTGGTCAGGACATTTGGGACAATAATAACGGGTGTCACGCCTAAATCCGCGCCTGCTACAGACACGACATCTTTTTTGGGGGTATCTTTGGGTAGGGGTACTCGGGAGGACATAAGGAAAATGCCTCTCATGCAGCCGGCTCACTGCATCTGGAAGGGGAAGTTGGGCAGGCATGCCTCCTGGGTACAGGTAGGCAAGGATGATCTCTTCCTGGAATTCCCGGAAAGATCCAGTTCGTCCTGACGCCCTGTATAGGACAAAGGCGTTCAGCATAGCCAATTGGTAAAGGTAAACAGACACTTTTTTGTACCAGCGTCTGGCTTTACGGGCAACTAAATACGGCGCCAAAAGCTGGTCGTTAAGGTCCACCCCTCCCATGTTAAGGTTATATTCGTGGACACAGAGGGGTTTCTCCACAACGCCAGTTGCCGTAGTGATTTGGATCGTCGTGTCTGCGTGAAGGGAGGACAGAACATAAACATCCCGTGTATCCTTCCACTTCACCGCAAGCAATTTGTCCGTTTTCAAGCAGGCTCTCGCCCCCCGACTAAGACGGGAATTTACAAGCCGTTGGGGGAAGCCCCGGCGATTAGGTCGCACGGTGCCACATGCGCCAATTTGTAAATCGAGAAGGTGACTAAATAGTGGCACGCTTGTATAAAAGTTGTCCACGTACAAATGGTACCCCTTTCCGGATAAGGGTGACACCAAGTCCCAAACGATCTTACCGCTGCTCCCTATGTAGTCTGGGCAGTTGGGGGGCTCCACACAGCTATCTTTTCCCTCATAGACCCGGAAACTAACTGTATAGCCTGTGGCCCTGTCACACAATTTATACAGTTTGACCCCGTACTTGGCACGCTTGCTGGGGAGGTACTGTTTCATAGCAAGGCGGCCAGTAAATTTAATCAGGGACTCGTCAACGCAGACAACTTGTTCGGGGGTAAACAAGGCTGCAAACCGCTGATTGAAGTGGTCTATGAGGGGCCGAATTTTGTGGAGCCGATCGTATTCAGGGTCTCCCCGAGGACGACAGATTTCATTGTCGCTGAAATGCATGAATCGC